>NC_088171.1:25067612-25760612 GCF_028769735.1 Zonotrichia leucophrys gambelii
GTTTGCAAGCTAATTAGATTGCTTGTTTTGAAAGATGGATTAATGAATTAATCACAGGGTGTGGTAGATGTTTTTTCTTGGCATTCTAAGGCTGATTTAATATAAAATGTTTTATTTTTTCCATGTATGATTCACTTCAGAACTCAAAAACACATAAAACAGAAATGTAAAAATGACAGCTGTGCTAAAACACGAATATTATAATCACTTTGGCGCAGCCAGTTTTCATTTAGGTCGTCTGAAACTGTAGATAGTACCATCAACCGTAGAAAGAAGGAATTATATGGGAGATTTCTTGTTAAGAAATCAAAGCTGAATGGAAAAGGGTGTGGTTTTGATTGCACAAAATGTCAGATGGGTTTCTGGTTTGCAAATCTGGAAACAGGAGTGGTTCACATTTTGATGTTTTCTCATACTGCAGCATTTATGGAATTTATATTTTTTTCAAATCAATTTAATTTTGGCAACTCCTAATGTTGCAAAATTCACATTCAAAAGCAGAAGGCAGCAGAGACTGGGATCTGGCTCAGCCTCTGACCATTTCTGGCCACTCATTTCTGGCCAATTTACGAAGTCAGGCATTTATATGTGCACTTTTCACTTATTTTCCTGGTTTTCAGCTTTCCCATTCTAAACAACTGCTCACCTAATGGGTATAATTATGCACATCATTTTCATGGTGATCCAACCCACTGAGCACTGCATGGAGAGATCCTGGCCCTTGGCACACAAGAAAAGGAAGAGCAATGCCAAGTTGTGTGATTCTGAGCAGGACACTTAGCATGAGCTATGAACCACCTGGTCTTCAACCACTTTGAAAATGAAAGGTGGAGCCAAATTTTTAAAGGTATTTACCTTAATAAATAAAGATAGATATAAATGTCCAACAACAGAGATAAGGTGCCCTAGACACTTTTAAAAGTATTTCCTGGGAAATTCTTGGGAACTCGATCAGTAGGGTTAGAAAGCTATGCACTTATTAAAATAACACAAATCAAACCTTTGCAAATGCAGTCTTAGTTTCTGATCCCTTCTGTTTTTCACCTTCAGCTATACAAACACTGTGCAGATACAGGACTGTGCAGTTCCTTCACCAACAACCTCCTTCTCCTTCTTCTTCTTCATTACTAAAGCTGAAGAAATGTAAGAGACCAAAGCACAGATTGCAAAATCTATGTTACTAGTAAAGGAGATATTGTACACCCCAAACATACCCCATAAAGTCATGCACTGAGTCAAGGCAGAGTCCCATACCTGTTGATTAGGAAAATAAGCATTTTTCTTGAATATTGACTAACAGTTAAAAGGAAATTTAGCAGAAATATCACACAGGAAGACTGAGTCCTAATTATGTATCAAAGCACGACTATAAAAGTGTCTGAAGGAGACATTATCAAACCATAGTCAGTGAATGCTACCAATAATCCATAACTCTGAGAGGTGTGGATTTAGTAATGCACTGAAATCTCTTTTCACATATGCTTTGTTTGAAAGCAATAAAATAGAAAAAGCTGTCACCATCATCCACCTGTTCCAAAAGTCTCAAATTCATGCTTTAGCATGTTTTATAGAGCTCTCACTGCTGCTGAGATTTATTGCATCAGCTGGGAAAAAAAATTGTCATTATTTTATGTTTTCAGTTGTCTGACTGAAAATGTCTGGTAAAAAATCACTACCTTTTGGGCTGCTGATGAGTACAGTGATGCATTTCAAAACTCTATTAATACCCTATGCTCCCACCTGAGAGTCCAGACAGCAATTTTTAAAATTTCTTTTGCTTTTTGTACATTCAGTAGTGTGTGATAGTGCTGCAATATGACCACATGACCAACAAGTTTACAATGTAGCGCTCAAAGAATATAAACCAACATTGCTCCTTGGAATAAAATATCCAGCATTTATCACAGACCATACTGTACAGAACAGACAGGGGGATGGATTTGCAGGAGGGGCAGGGAAGAAGGGCTCTGCCACCAGCCCCAGCATTCCAGCAGGCTGGATGATGTGGTGGGAGCCCCCTGCTCACTCCTGCTCTCCCTCTCCCCACAGCCACTTCCCCATCCCCATCCCCAGTGATGCAGCCAGGGCTGTGTCCCTGCTCAGGCCCTGCTCCTCTTGCTCTGTTCTCTCAGCTCACGTCCCTGGCAGTGAGCTCCCCTGGCTCTGCACAGCACTGGGACATGTGTCCTCCCCAAATCAAAGTCACACTTCTAGCACAGGCTGTGACTTGCACTGGGAACAGGGATTTCCCCAGGTAATGGCAATCCTAAGTGATCTGGGTGTCCAGAAGTGTGGATGGACTCAGTTGGATCCTTTGTTTTTCTGTGATGTCCTCAGAAAATTTATTTGCATTTCCAGCATTGTGTTACTCTTGGGAGAGTCACTCACCCTCACAGGGAAATTTGGAGTGAAAGGAGCTCAGACCACCTGGCTGATAAGCAGAGAACATGGTCGGATCCTGTGGTCTCTGGCTTTTTCAAGAACATGGTGCAGGCAGAGGCTGCTCAGAGGGCAGAGCAGAAGGAAGTGCAGGGAGTCAAAAAGGGCTCTCCCCTCCTCCTTCCAGCCCAGGATTCCTTAGCCAAGGAATGATCATCGCTGTACAACTTGTAAAAATGTCTCTTGTGATTAGGAGGGAGCATGCAAGAGCTGGGACTATTTTATTTTCCTCTGATTTACCTTTCTCAAGTGCTTAAGGTATGTCCTTCCTCTTTTCTCTCCAGAAAGCCATTTGAACTGTTTGTCAGTGGCTTCTTCACAGGGCTGAGGGTTTCAGCAATAAATACTTTGAGGCCATTTTGAGGCTCTGAGATCTGAAGCCTCACCCTCTGCAGCTGAGACTCCGCATGCTCCTCCCTAACACTTTATGGGATGAAATCAGAAAGCTATTTTGAGAAATAAGATTTCTCAAAAATAAGAAAAAATAAAACCTCAAACTTCAATGCTACTAAGTCCTCACTGTCAAACTTCAATGCTACTAAGTGCTCACTGTCACACATGTTTCTGTGTGTTTGGGATAGAAAAACTGCAGATATCTGTACAAAAATGAGGCAATGGAGAGTTGGATAATTCTCTGTCAGCTCTATTGCAATAGTTTTACAAAGAGCTTTTTTACTGTGTATCTGGAGTTCAAGAGCAGCTTTCCGTCTGCATTACTGCAGAGTACAGTCTGTAATATTTTTTTCAGTCTCATATTAAATACAAAAATAAAAAATTGGAAAACAAAAAGGAGGTGAGTGTGACTTCAGTGATCCATTTACTTTTCATTAAACTTATTTTATTAGAACTTATGTGATTCATACTGTACAGTTTTGTTTGACTATTGCTTAGGTTAATTCACACTAGAAGGATGCAAAACTGCTCTTATGAAAGCAGTCAAGGAACTCATTTTAATTGCCAGTACCAAAGGGGCACTTAAGTGTCTACTAATGTGCAATCTATTGGAAAGAAGAGTATCCAGACTAAATGATGAATTTAAACCATACTAAATTCATCCCTCAATATAAACTGATCTCTAATTATCTGAATATTGTTTTAGATTTTAAAAGAAGTCTTGACAAAGGTTGAAGGAACAAATCCTTAGAAACCTAATCAAGGAAACACTTTAAATATTAAAACAAATATTTCCCAGTGTTTTTGTAAAATAGGCTTCATAGCAGTTTTAGTTCTAATCCTATTTAAAGATGTATTGGAGTAAAGCAATGAGTGAATTGCCCCACCAGATCCAGCAACTCTGTGGGCACTGAAATGAAGTTTAGAAACCTTTTGCTTAGCCTTCGTTCATTTGCTTGCACCCACTGAAGTACACCTCAGGCAAAGCAGATGCATGTGCTGCTGCAGGGGGATGCTGCACTGTGCAAGATCATGTTTCTGCACTTAAAAGGAGGTTATTGAAGTCTTTGGATTCACTCCAGCTCTTGTTGAAATCACTCTGGTAGAATCACTCTGGCTGGCACAGTGGAAATTGTACAGGCTCCTTATGCTCCAGTGCAGCCTGCATCCATGAGAGAGCAATAAATACCATTCATAATCACTTGTTTCTCATTAGACTTCCCTCCCACTTTTACAGAAACAAAAAAAAGGGGGAGGTGGGGAAAGACTTGTGAGTTGTGGTTTCTACTGGAGGGATGCATTTCTACAAAGCGTTCTTTTTCAACATAATTGAAAATCAAGATTCTCCCTGTTGAAAATTACTGCAATGATGGAAATCTTCCTTCTGATTTGGTTGTGTGGTATATTTTTCACCCTATACTCTCTTGACTTTTTAAATAGTTTTATTAGTATAATATAACCTCTTTTTCTTGCTTCCCACACAGAGAAAAAAAAATAAAAATCTCACAGACAACAGTTTTCATATGCATTTATTAGACACTGAGTTTTATTACTGCATTTCACTCTAAGCCTTAATATAAACAGGCAGTGCCATCTTAGAAAAGCTGCTGCAAACTTCCTGAGTAGTGCTCTATCTCCAAAAAAGCTCACTGAGCAAAACCATTGTAACTCAGCTGGCAGATAAAGTATTTGACCTGTAGTAGTTAATATATTAAGGCTTTTCACGCGGATCTGGCCTAGGAAATAATAAGGCTTAAGATTCCTGTATGCTCACCAGCTTGAAGTTTAGCCCCACCAAGTCAGACAATGTGATGTGTTCTGAGCAGCAATTGCATTTAAAACCTTTCACTCAGCAGCAGATAAGCACCTAACATGATTTGTCTGGAAGAGCACCAGTTTTGTCCATATTAATCCTAAATTGTGGTCAGCTGCCAGTACAAAGGGAACCTTCATTAAAAGTGACTTCTTTTATTCCTACATAATAGATACAATGCTGTACATTTCATAGATTAGTCTTTAACTTGCCTGAGCTATCTCTCTTCTATGAATAGTTCACGTACAAGCTAGGAACACTCATTTCTCTGGCATTTATTTGGAAATCACAGCTCCCAATCACACCAATGGCTAATGCTTTTATGCTTCTTGCTTTTTAAATATCACTGCTGTTCATTAGGCTGTATATTCTATAATTAACACCCCTTCCCCTCAGCAATTAAGTAATTTATCAGATAACAGACATTACTGCACAGGACCACCAGACACTGAAAAATGAGGCTTACTTCAACAGAAGTATGTACTTCTGTGCAAATTATTGTGATAGTCTTTCTAACTAGAAAGAAAATGAGGTAGATTTTGCTTTCAGTAACACTGTTGTAAATGCATAACAATTCTGGCACATCCACAGCGTGGTTCTTCCAGACTCACCCAGTCATAGCTGGATTATGTTTCTCTATTAGAACAAAATTCTCATCCCTCTCTGGGTCAGAACAGCTGCCCTCAGCCATACAGCTGATTGCAAGCTTCAGGATAAAATCTCTCACCTCTGACTGGGGACATAAGCTTAGCAATTTTATTTTTTTTTTAACATGGCCCATTGTTTCTAAAAAATGCTTCTTTCTAAACAAAAGTTCCATGGTTTATACCTCCTCAACTGATGAGAAGTGACAGAGAAACAGGAATGCTTTTGGTAATCAGAAATCTGACTCCAGGCATACAGGCTGAACTCATTGTCAGTTCACTACTAAAGTATGGAATTGTGAGAAAGCCATTTATTGGGGCAAATCACTGTTAAAATTATATGTGCTTGTCATCATGTAGCTTATCAATAAAAAATATTCTGTGCTTCCACATGGATTTTTTTTCTTTTCTCTTTTTGACATTTAAAGTTCCATTGAAATATAATCTCCTACTCTGGAAATAATTTACAAAGCAAATCCTTGAGTACTGTCACATGATGAAGAATCAGTGCAGATTTTCATTTTTGTAATTTTTATAAAGTTCTTTGCAAGATATCACTAAGAAATGATCTGGAGTTATGGGTCACAATGAAAGTTAAAGAGCAGAGATGTTGCAATGCAGTTTATTAAAATCTGCTTATTCCAGCAACTACTTTTCAGTGGCAGGTATGACTGTCCTGTGCAAATCACTAGTCAGGAGTTTCAGTGGCAGCTTGCCTATGCAAACCCAACTGATTATAATCACTGCTTCCCTCCTCTGCTGTAGAAATTTGCACTGTGACACACAACACCAGATGCTGGACACTGGCTACTATAATAAAAGTTAATTTGCAGGATGGTATGGGCTGCATTAATTTTCAACGTGGCAAAACACTAACAGCTGGCCCAACCTTGGGCCAGTGTTGTTTCATCAGCAAACTGGAAAAGGAAGTAAGTAATGAATCATATAAAGGGCTTTAGATGACAAGTGTTTAGATTAGTCAAAGTCACAGTAGGCTGAAGGGATACAAGAGTAACCTAAGAGCACAAAGCAGAGCAGCACAGTGACAACTGAAATATTTCGCAGCTAAAAAGAAAATCAATATGAAGGCATTTACCTGGAAATATGGTACAATTTATGCAATAACTTCTATAAGGAACTGAAAAAATCTTCCATGAGCACTTCCTTTCCCTGCCCCACCTGCTCCAGAATACTCTAGAGCCTGCTCACTATGAAACCCTGTGAAAAACATGGTTTATGTTAAATTTCTAGTGATACCAGGTAGGTAAGGAATTAAAACCCAAGCCTGTGATATTTCACTATGTACTTTAGCAGCAAGCCCTTAGGCTTTAAATTATATTTTTATTATATAGTAAAGAAAGGGCCCATGGAGCAGCTGCATTGCACAGGGTGCTGCAGTGGTCACTGCAGCATCCTGGTCCCTCAAGACAGCTCGTGCTGAGCCACTGAGTTGGCATGAACAGATGAGTGCCAAACTCCTGGGTCCTTTCCAGGACATGAGCAGGGTATTGCATTACTCAAGGCACCCAATTCTGGATCAAAAACAAGAGTGGAGCTACTCTCAGATTTGGGGCTCCCTTTAAATTCTAGGTCTACTTTCGTATCCCATCCAAAGATACTCCTGTGAAATTCAAAGACACAGAGAGATAAGGAGTAATAGTAATTTCTCAAACATGATTCCAAAGATTATATATATTATATACCCCATGGTGTTGCTGTTAAAAGACAGCCATCCTTTACAGCTATAAACTGTGTTTAAATTGAACTTCAACTTCCTACACAGGCTGATGTTTTTACAAGCCATGGTCTGAACATGAAACAAACACAGCCCTAAATGTTTGTGTTTGGTACGAAAAGATATTCAGAGGACACTCTGGGCTGCTGCTCTAAAGAGCACAGCCAAAGTTCACAGCCAGCAGGAAGGGATATGGGCAATGCCCACAGATACTGTGCCCTGGCTCCCCCAGCGAGTTTATACTGGCCGCTTTCTGTTTGAAGGCTGGCTACCGAGAGGTTTGGCATGGGACTCAAAACTGTGCCACAAGTTACTTGCCATTGTCTGCCACAGTGTCCTCATTCATCTGCACTAAGCAAGGGATGATTAAAATCAAAAGGGGTTTTGAGACTGAAAACCAGAAATGGAGTGATAGAAAGACAATGGCAAGCACAGACAAGAGTTTTAATTGAAAATCTGGCAGTGAGAGAAACATCAGTAAGAAAATCAGATCTTGACTAGTTCGCCCATCATGTTCCCTCTCTGAAATAGGTTTAAAGCACACACCTGAATTATTCTGACTGAAAGCCAGTGTAATTTCAAACAAATAGCTTGTTACCCACACAAAAGCTATTCAGATAGTGCAACATCAAACAAGAGAGCAGCAGCAGACAATAAGCTAAACTAAGCAGCCCTTTGAGAGTACCTCATTGAGAAAGCCAGCTGAGCTACAAAACTGCTGGGGATGATTAACATCAATGCAATTTATTGGCTTTCTTCAAATAAAGACCTCAGTGTAAGGAAATGATTGAAGAGACAACTAAACTCTGTTAGAGTCATAATTAACAAATTATAGGTTCCATTACACCTATTGGTCTATACAACTCATTCAGGATAATGACAGAACAAGCTTTTTTTTTCCACAAAAAACATTTTATTCACATTATTTATGAAATTTTATTTAGAAAATATTGACGGTGAAATTAACTGAAATTCAAACATTATTAAAATACAAAATATAAAAGAATGTGCAAAAGTATCACCATAGGCATAACCTACCATAAGAAATATAAAAGTGCCTCAAAAGAGGGATTACTCTTTGTAGATGAAATTTGCAGAAACTTCTGCTGCTCCGCTTCAACAGCTACTGCATTATCACAAATATCAAAATCCTCTGCAGATGTAATCAGCATAGCTCCATTAAAATCAGTAAAACTATACTGATTAATGCCATATGAGAATCTGGAGTAACTTAGCCAAAATTTCAAATGTCATGAAAAAGTAATGACTACACTTTAATTTTAATGCTCAACTAGCTTATTCATTGCCTTTGTCAGAGTGTTTATCAGGGCATCTCTATTCCAAATTCTCTCCTGTGGGATAAGCTGCATTTGAATTTATACTTCTTGTACTGTTATGAAGACTTCTGAAAGCCTTTACTATGAACATTGACTGTAAATGACCATCTATTTAAATGATAGGGCCAAACTATGTAAATGGCAGGGCAATAAACCTCTGAACACACTTGTGAAAAGTTCCTCTTCTTTAGCAAGCAGAGGATGAAAAAAATTTTTAAAAATCCATGGTAGATTTTCAGTGTTGGACTCTCCTTAATTATAATAACAGATATTTGATTTTTCAAATTTTAACTGATTTGCAACAGCTGAAATATTCTCCCAAGGCAGTAGTAACATTTCCCCCATAAAAACATGGAAATCTAAACAAGTCTTTCCAAAATATTATTGCAAAGACAACACAGCAGAAGAACCAAACTCAGGTTCGTTATTCTATTAAATGCAGTTTCTTATAAAAAAGTAAATTGCATAAAAAGCAGCTCTGAAAGACAGAACTATGTCAGTATAAAATTTTGTGAAAAATATCATACAAAAGAAGAAAGTGGAATCAACAAAAAGTGTATCAAACATCCAAGTGCACATCAGCTTTAAGATTTCAGGTTATACATCTGAGATTTTTTCTTCAGTTTTCTCACTATTTTTCTGCGGGATAAATTTGCTGGCTTGTTGATAGCAGGTTTCTGATTTCCTGCTAACAAAACAAAGGAAGCAGTTAGGGAAACTGAAGGACAAAATTGTTACTACTTGTTATTGTTTGAGTTTGGTTCATGTTACACTGTTCACTGTCCAATAATAACAAACACAGCAGAAACTGTAACGTGTTCTGCATTCTCTATTCTCACACTGTAAGGTTGCCAGTGTGTTCACCTTTGGCACTGCAATCCTACTTTGCTCTTTTCCTGAGCAGGCATCAAAGCCTTATCCAAGTGTCCTGCAGTGACAGCAGAATGGAACTAAATACACTGCCCTCTATTAAAAAAAAAACAAACCAAAAAACAAAAACCCAACAACCAACCAAAAAAAAAATCACACAAACAAAAACCTCCCAACCTATTCTTACATTTCTCTGAACAGTGGGACAAAAGTTAAAATACAGCCAGTGCTTGTGGGAGATGTAAAGAGAAAATTATTTGAGTTTCTGCACAAAACTCACAGAAGCTGCAGAGTGGCCTATGACAGTCAGAGCCAACACCAGACATGCTTCCAAAGGCTGCATGAATTGTGTGAGACCAATTCAGAAAACAAGCATTCAGCAACCTTGACTAAAAATCTTTGTCTTTATGCTACCTATTTACCAGCACCCAGAGCCACTGTGGCCAATTCCCAATTCTTTTGCTGTCAGCCCAATGCATTTGCTTTCTTTTCCAATATAAACTTTTAAAGATGAAATGAATCACAAACCTTTTCACTCAAAACACTATATAGATCAATTTAACAAAGTTGTATATTTGCAGAGGGAAGGTCAACTGACTTCAACCTGAGACTCCAAGAGGTAACATGAAAGCTGCTGAGAAAGAAATAATGGAAGCAGGAGAGGAGGAGCAGGAGAGGCTTAAGTTGCCTGAATTATTTGCTCAATGTTGCTGTGCACTCCCAAGCTCTAGAAATGAATATGCATAGCACAACATTAATCAGCACTAATTATGCCCTTAACTTTGGTCTTCAGCTGCACCAAGCCTTACTGAACTCTGAAATCCCAGAGCTGATGAAAAAGCTTGTAACTGGTACTTTGCATGTGGCTATCTGGTGCTCTAGTTACAAGACAGACAGCATCTCCTTACCTCCTCCTTCCACACACACAAAAGGGAAAAAAAAAAAAAAAGAAAAAAAAGAAGTGAGTTAGAGAGAAGCCCCAGGTGAATCTGGCTGGGTGTGGGCAGGGGCAGTGTGCAGGTGAGATGCTGAAGAAGCAGCTTCCTTCCTCCTCTCTCTGAACTCTCCACACTGGAGCCTGGCCCAACCACTTCACAGGTAGCAATGGATGCAAATTAGATAATCATAAGCATCTCAGATAAACTGAACATACTATTACAGACTCTCTCATAATACAATGGCAGAGACACACTCAGACTTGTCATCCACAGAAATATTACTGTCATGACTAAGTGGCAGCCAATATTGTTATTTCTGAGGACGGTGCTCAGGGTACAATCCTTGCCCCAGACCTGGATTTCCAGCCCAGAACTGAAGAATCATCTCCCAGCACGACGCTTCTGACTATACAACTTCAATACTGAGGTACTCAGATCTTGTGCTTATTATGTTTAAAATAGTTTTTTAGTTTTAGTGCTTTTCAGTTTTTCATTTTTCCCAAAGGCAATGTATATGCTTGATACAGCCTTAAATATACTTCCCATTAGTATCCATTTTTAAAATACTGCGCTGTGTCTACTTCCTAAGTTTTCTGGGCAACAACATACAATTCTCTATCTCTCTCATTTATTTTCTTATCAAATTAATTAAATTAGAGTATTAAAACTTGCAATAGCTGCAATATGACTGCAAATAAAAGCACAACTGTTTTGATTTACAAGCACAGCCACTAGCTGGTTTCAATAAAAGCATTAGGAAAATCTATTATCATTCCAAGCTTTCCCCCCGCAGCCTGAGAAACAGCTGACACAGCACTACTGATGAGGCAGAATCTTTAGTAATGGGAATAGGAAATGTCAGTAGGCAACAGGGAATTGAGGAAGGATGGTAACTTCTGAAAATGCAAAGGAAAAAAGTAAATTGATTTCACAACAGACTTTAATCCTATTTAAAACTATCCAGAATAAAAGGATATCTTAGTTTGTGGTTGTAGAGATACTGAACAGTTAAAAGACTGATTCCTTGTAGGCTCTAGGAAGTAAGCTTAGTCTTTTTGTGTGCCCTCCTCTACACTTTATTCAAATATGGTGTAACCACTTCACATCACACTGATCTTGCCAGAAGGATTTAGCATTGCCTTTCAATTTTCCCTGCCCTTAAAAACATAAGAGTCCAAAATGCAAAAAGCATACCCCTGTAGCTGGCCAAGGTGAGTAAAAGAACACTATAAACATTTGATACTGTTATACGGATTGCTTTAAATGCTTGTGACTGACAAAATATGAAAAACAAATAAAAACAAGAAACAAAAAAAACCCCAAACCAAAAAAACCTCACCATTTCTGCAGACATTGTAGCAATCCTTTTCAGTGACAAAGTTGTTGGCATTTCCACCACAGCCAGTATATCTGAACTCTTTACATGATTTAGTCTTGGAGTCATAGTAATAGCGAGGCACAGAAGAGGAACACAATCCTTCATCCTTTGGGCTATAGCACAGCAAGGGGCCAGCTTGGGAAAAAAGAACAAAGGAAAAAAAGAAGAGAGCGAGAAAAATTACATAAATGTAATCACTGTAGGTGGCTTCTTAAAATTGATCCTGAAATAAATGTGTCTAAACAGCTCTTTTCCCCCTTGAATTGACACTATTACCAATGACTTCAGAGACTTTCTACTTCTAATTCCTGGGAGCTGTGAATTTGAGAAAGCAAGAAACCATCCTAGAAAACAGGATTAGATCCCGTAAGAGAAATTCATCAGCTATCCCCATTTGTGACGCTATACATATGACAGCAAAGATTTTTACATATTATTCTATATATATAGGAATATAGCAATAATTTCAGTGAAACAACCTCTGTAGAGAAAAAACAAGGCATAACTTTGCTATGATTTTCCCAGCAAATTTTGCTTGCAGCAAAAAGTACAAATCCAACAAGTTTCCTCGAGAGCATGTTTCTTTTTGCCTCAAATTTTTTTTTTTCTGCTGTAGCCCCTTTATCAAGTCATTGTATGTGCAACAGAAATAATTCAGCTTTCACCTAAGAAAATGCTGATAATCTGCCATCAGCTACAAATAAGTGTCATCAAGCACTAATAACACTTAGGGAGGGCAGTGGCAGCTTTTACACATTCTGGTAGACCTTCAAAGAGGCTATCTTGAACTAGATATTAATCTGGTGTTCACATCAAAACTTAGTTTATAGTCACCTGCTCATAACTGCCACCAATCTTATTTAAAGCTCAAATGGAGAGACAGTGAAGAATCACATCAGGCATCTCACTTTTGTGAGAAGCTGAGCTGTTGAGTGCCAAAAACCTGAGCTGCCTACCACCATCTCCCAGGCCTGAATTTTAAAAAGGTGCTTCTGCTTTACATTACACTTCCCGGAATGTGACTGCAACAATCCCTAACACATCTTCCTAAACACACATCCTCAACCTTATTATTTCTCTTCAGATGCATCTGTACAGCTCTCTAGAAGTCAAGAAATTGATTTGGTATAGCTGTGGGTGTATTTAAGATCTCAGCATTTTTGTTCTTCCAGTAACAGCTAAGACAACATATTAAAATTAAAGTCAACAATATAAACATCTGCTTTACACAAGTCTTCAAAAATACCACTGTATGGGTATTCAGAGGAAAATATCAAATGAAGTATCATCTTCATATTACTTTCAAACCATCTATTTTATTAAAAATTTGGAACAACCATTACTTTTTTCTGGCAGACAGTGGTCCACACAAGACTGCAAATCTCTGAAGTTGTTGCCATTTCCGTAACAGCCACCATAGATGAATTCCTCACACCTCATCGAGCTCAAGTTAAAGGCATATCTTCTTAGATAGCTCCTGCAAGGTCCTCCATCAGCCTCCATCCGGCACAATTTGGGCACTTCTGCAGAAACAAAAAAAAAAAAAAATCAACCTCTGTAAAACCAGCTTTTCATGCTTTGCATACAGAAGAACATGGTAGTGCAGGTAAAACTGTATTACTTCAGTTGCAGGCAAGTCAGTCCCACTTTGTCCCACTTGCTTTTTTTCTGGAGGAATTCAATGCATTAATTAGCAAGTAAGTGCAATATTAAATCACATTTAAAATACTAAAAAATAAATTCCATACATCATCTCTGGGTCAACTGACTCTGTATTTTCTGCCCAAAACTGCCATCAGCAAGAAGCTGCAACAAGCAGCTTCATCGGTTGGACTCGATCATCTTAAAGGTCTCTTCCAACCTAAATAACACTATGATTCTAAGACTCTCTGATACATCGGGGGGTGCAAAGCGTCCCGCAAAGCCAAGCAGCCTCCCCGGTGTGTCCCCTCCAGCCCCTGCCACCCCGGGGCCCGCTGGGGCACTGCCGGTCCCGGGACTCACTCTTGATGGTCCAGCAGCTCTTCTCGCAGTCGTCGAAGGTGAGGAAGTTGTTGGCGTTGCCGTAGCATCCCCCGTAGGTGAACTCCTGGCAGCTCTGCGTGTGCCGGTCGTAGTACCAGCGCGGCACCAGGGCGCGGCAGGGCCCCTCGTCGGGGGGCAGCAGGCAGGCGCGCTGCTTCTCTGCGGAGACACCGGACACCGGGGCTGAGCCCACCGCGCCGGGAGGCGGCCCCGGCCCCGCGGGCTCCCCCCGAGGGCCCGTTCCTACCTGTGAGGGGGCGCTGGGCCAGCGCGGCGCAGGCCAGCAGCAGCATTGGCAGCAGCACGGGCAGGCGGCGGCCGGCGGCCATGGCAGCAGCGGGGTCCGGACAGCGAGCGGCGCTTCCCCTCCGACGGCAGCGCTTTATATGCACCGAGGCGGCTTCCCCGGGCCGCCTCCTTGCGCAGGTGGTGGGAGGGGAAGCTCTGATTCAGCGGGGCAGGAGGTCGCCGCTGACCCGGCCGCCAGCGGGGCGCGGAAGGCTGCGCGATGCGGGGTCCGGGGGCGCGGGCGGCCCCCGCCCCGTTCCGCCCCGCTCCGCCGGGGGAGCAGCGGGGGCCGGGCGGGGCTGCCTCCCCGCAGGGTGCACCGCCCATAGCCCAGGGGCCCCCGCCCGGGGCTGCGGCGACCTGGCTGGGGGCCACCCCCCGCCCCGCTCACGTTACGGGATGATGCTCAAAGAGCGTTTCCTGTAAATCACGGCGAAATCCGGGACAGGTCACTCAGCGAAAGCCCCCCTCTCTCATCATTGCGCGTCCCACCCTCGTCATCCTCGCCTTCTTCCCCCCGAGGCCGCTCCCTATTCGGAAGCTCCGGGTAGATGACGGTGGGACGCCGAAAATCAAACGCTGGTCCTGCTGCAGGTCCCGATCCAGCCGGATCGAGAAGAGGCTGCTTAGCGAGTGCCGCCGAGACAGACCCGCGTCATTAGTTTACCTCCGTAGTATAAAACGCTGATGAACTTGAGAAAATGAGGCTTGGACTCTGGGGAAACCCGAGGGGCCGAATGGATAACAACTCTGGCAGTGCAAAGAGGGATGGACTTCAGGAAATACCATGACCTGGTTTATTCTACAGATTGTAACCCCACCAGACAATGAGGTGTGATCTGTGGGAGGAGGGGGTGAACAGCAAACAGCATACTTTCCCTCTCTAATCTATTAGACACATTGCATTAATTAGTGTTCACCCCAGATGGAATATAGTAAGACAGATAAGAGTGGCTGCAAATTAGGCGTGCTCTCCATAGATAAGGACAAACTAATCTGATCTCCTATTGTTCTTCTCTGCTCCCTTTACAGCGACATTGGGCCATAGTCCTGCAGGCAGGCACTGCCCTGGATGGGTTGCAATACAGGGCCCTGGAAATCTGTGGCCTGCAGGAAAGAAGACACAGTCTGTAAGCAGGAGGCATTTCAGGGCACCCTGATTACTTAAACTGACTTTCTCTCCATGGCTTCCTTGCTTTACTTATGTCAGACTACAACTAGCTTCCTGACATAGTTATATTTTTCATGAAGGCAAGAAAGGAGCAAGTCTAATTCCTACTCCACCTACATGACTTCTGAAAGGGTATGAATGGCACCTCTTTCCCTCTTTTTTCAGAACTGCTCCCTTTTTCAGAATCTCCAGTAGCTAAAGTATAAGAAAATAAATCATGGTGCAGCTTGAGTCATCACGATGGGACATATCTGCCATGCTTTAGATTCTTATAGCTACAATGGTTACTAATGGGTGTCCTCATTTTTAGGAATTTTGTTCAGCATATTAGGCAGAGCAGCTATATCAAAGCTTATGTCCCTCCCGAAGAAAAGAACCAACAAACAAAAAAACCCAAACCACATAATTTTTCTCTTTCCAAAAGAAAGCAAAAGGTCATCCTTCTAATATTGGGAAACTAAAGTAGTTTTAATATGATGTTCTTTAATATGTTGTCCTAGACTGATGCCCTTTAGTTTTCATGACATTTTTTGGAATTGCAAATAAAGAAATTTAAATACCACTTTAAACAATAGCAGCAAAGTGAATGCTGTAATGAAAACACCATTTTCAATATTTTCAATTTCCTCTGTGCACAGACATATAGAAATCAAAGTCTGATTTAAAGCCACCTACCCATCAGTGCTGCTATTCAGCTTCTCCTTTGCTTTCACTTAGATCAGGTAAATATCTGTAAAAATATATGAACCACAATAAAAGTTAACACAGCGAGTGGTAGAAAGTCCATTACTCACTGCCATCTGCAGATCCAGTCACATCAGCAGACAGGTCAGGGAAAGTTTTCCATTACAGAGCTATGGACATCAAATTCTTCCCACCCAAACTGTGTCAGTGGTGAGCCAGAGCCCACCTTCAGCTCACTCCTGCACCCTACACCTGCCTCCACCACATCACATGCTCTCTGCCTCTGCACACCACAATGTTTCTGCTCCCAGCAACAGCCCAGGCTGTTCTGGGGCACTGGACAGCCAGCTCCTTACACCTGTTTTGGCTGGCCCAGGACCAGCAGCTGGTGGGGTTGGGAATGCAGCTGTCAGTGTAGGTTATGGGCGAGTGGAAAGCACATGCCACCAGCTGGGGAGGGGAAGATAGTAGCCATAGGGAGAGGAAGAGAAACTGATTTTAGCAAACTGGCTGAAGTAAAACGAATACAAACCCCAAGGGAACTATAGGAGCAGTGCTGGAGAAGATGTAAGTCTTACATGCTGCTGACAGCTGCTTACATCTGGTGAGTAGGTAGAGGTTGGAGAAAGGAGTGTGTTTAATGGGAAAAAACAGAGGAGGAAAGAGGGAGGGCTAACTGCCTATAAAGATCTTTGTAGTGGCAGATAACAGAAGGACTGCAAGCCCATTTTAATGGCCTGTAGCTATGTTCAGTCTCACGGGCCCTGAATTGTGCTTCCGTTGCTATTGTAGGAAAACAGCTACTAGGATGACAGATGCTAAATGCTGTGCAAGCATGCATGGAGGGACCACTCCATTTCTAAAAGCATAGAAACCTATTTGGGATCTAGACCTCAAAACCATATGCAACCACAGAAGAATTTCCTAACTCCTTCTTGCATTTTCTGAATGCATCACTTCCCTTATGTTGAGTACTCCACCCCAACACCTGTCATAACTCCATGTGTTCAGAGACCCTTGTGCAAGCCAGGCACAATAGCCCTCTTATGCAGTTGCAAGTCTGCTTTGCAGACATACCTACCAAAAAGTTGCAATGTCTGGCATTGATGGGCTGGCCACCTGTTGAGGCACTTTATATGGGAGCAGTTTCTTCCCCTCTCTAACTTAGTCCAGTTCATCTGTAGTGATAATGAACAAGTATTGAGGAAGGTACCCATGCACACCACCTGCTTCTGCCTTAGCAGTGGGGGAGAAGAACACAGAGCCCAAGGATGCAGGTGGCACAGAGCCTGAGTCATTTCTATGGCCGGGAGGTGCATGGGGAGAAGATGGTGGGGAGAAAGATCTCATGCTGGGCCAAAAGCTCCAGCCGACCTCACTGCTCTTGCCCCGCACTGGAGTTGCAGAGGGTGAAGCCAGGGAGGTCAGCACAGGAGGGTCTTCCAGCTCCCGGCTCCTGCTGGGACGGCCGGACCTCCCTGCGCTGGCAGGGCCGGGGTCAACGCCCCGGCAGCGGGGCCGGGCCGGGCTCTAATCCGGTTAGGGGGGATTAGCGCGCAGGTTTAAAGGCCGGAGCGGCGCGGGGAAGGGGTGCGCCGGAGAGGAAGCGGCCGGGGCCGAGCAGCGGGGCAGCGCGGCCGGCAGCGTGTGAGTGAGCCGGGGGCGGGCCGGGGGCGGCCGTCCCGCAGCTCCGCCACCGCCCGGGGGCTCCGGGCCCGGCGCCCTCGCTGCCCAGACGTAACCTTTTGTCCTCACTCCCTGCGCGCTCCGTAGTGTAGACGATGCCAGCCATCAACATCGAGGACCTGAGCGAGAAGGACAAACTGAAAATGGAAGTGGAGCAGCTCCGGAAAGAAGTGAAGCTGGAAAGGCAGCCGGTGAGCGGGCGCGGAGAGGGGGCCGGAGCTGTCCGGGGCCGGGTGTGGAGCGGGGGGCGAGCCCGTTCCTCCCGGGGCGGCGGGGCCGGGCGGGGCTGTGGGAGCCGCTCGTCCGCAGAGCCCCGGCTGTTTTGGGACGGCCGCGCTTTGCACCGACGGTCCTGCCACCACTTTGGGTCAGGGGCCGGGGACGGCGCTGTTGGCACAGCGCTGCTAACACCGCGTAGGAGCGCCGGTCCTTGCCGGGGGAGGCTGTGGAGCCCGGGGGAAGGAGCGCATCATCGCTGGGATAAAGCGCCCCGAGGGGCTGGCACGGACCGGCCCGCCGCGGCAGGATTTGGCACCCCTTAACTTAATCCCGGTGGATTTGGCACCCCTTAACTTCTCCTCCCCTCGAGTCCCTGGCGCCCAAGGCCGGCACAAGACCGCCTTGCCGGGCGAGGGAGGAGCGCGTCGCGCTGTTCCCCCCTTCTGTAGCAGAACGCCCAGGAACGTGCTGGTGCTAGGGGAGGATGGCCCTCCCCTGGGCAGCCAGGGCAGCCCCATCGCGGCACTGCGCCCTGCCTGGCCCCTAGCCGGGTCTCGGCTGCCCGCGTCCCCGCCCAGCTTCCCGTGCCGTGCAGCGCCCGGACAGCAGCCAGAGCACCGCCCGTGCCGAGCCGTGACCCACCCAGCCTTGTTCCATAGACATCTAGACATTCACACTGATTGTTCCTTCCCACAATTACTTTCCCCTTAAAGGTTTATGGTTTTGTGCATTTTCTATAGACGAAAGATGTGCAGAACTGATCATACTCTATGATGAAACTAATTTTTTTTTTTAATTCTGCATGCTAGCAGAGGCAAATTACACCTAAATAAAACCCTTCAAGTTAGGACCAAAAATACATTTGTATGTGGGGATCAGTAGCATTAGTCACGTTGATTACATTGAAGGTCTAGGCTTTACCCCAAGAATAAAAATGCCAATGCTGAAGTTATGTTTTAGCTGTGAGTTGGGTATCAGTGATTGTAGATATTACATTATAGTCTAAAGCTCTAGCAGTATTGAGGGCTCAACGTCCAACTAGTGTTGATACCTATGTCATCTCTCAAAGATAATTCGTAGACAACTGAAATACACTCTGCAGGACATAAAGTTTTGGAAATAATAATAATTCTAAATACTTGTCTACATTTTTGGAATAAACCAAAACCCTGATCACTTTAGGAAAATGGGTATTTTTCAATTTTCCTATAGTGAAGCATGTTTAATTCTACCAGTGCATTGTAACAGAAGTTTTGCTGTGAGAATAAAATCGGTGTTGTCATTGTCACAGTCCCCTGGTGCCTGTATGGGTGTTACAGGGACTGGGAAATGCAGAAACCACATTACTGTTGGTACCAAAAGCAAAACGTCAGACAAAATTTTCTTGACACCCACTAACAACTTTACAAAATAAAAAGGAAATGGGCTTTGGAATGAATAAAAATTTCTAAATGTATATTTAAGCAGACTTTTTTTCTTATAAGTTAAAGTGATCCTGGCAGTGCTGACTGAAGTAAAACCCTGGTCCTTCATATACTTTGGCGTGCAACTGTGCTATGGTGTTGTTAGGTGCTCCGGTTTGAATGAACAAAGTTGGCAAGGCACAGAAGAACAAGACACGTATAATGGGATTTCTAGGTGTAGCTTCTTCTTTGCTCTAAGGCAGCTAGATCTTATTTTATGCACTGTTTAATTGGGAATTAACTCTGTTCCTTCTGATGGCTTAAAGCTTAATTTTGCACAGGCCATGCTCTGTTGTCTGTGATGCAGCAAGTAAATTCATTGGTTCTCTTGTTGTAGTTTTACCTTTGAAATAAAATATAATTAACAGAGGAGGCAAGGGGCCTTAAATTAGAAATACTAATCATCTAGCGGCCTGGCCAGCAGCTGGTTCCTGCTGCTGACTCAGCACAGCAGTACCACTGCAGGGCCTGCGGGTAGGAAGGGAGGAGGTGGGGACAGAGCAGGAGTGTGTCCTCAGGCATGTCAGGTATTTGAGCATCTAGGGACAGTTTCTGCTGGCACAGAGAGCAAGAGATGTGTGTGCACAAGGAACGTCAGGAGCCCCAGATGTTCACTTGTGCACTCTCAGACTCCACAGACACCATTACCACATGTGCTGCATGTGTCAGTGAACAAAACTAAACACCCTTCTTCTTCCTAGGTGGGTTCTATGCAGGCTTGCCTACATCAGTGCTAGTTTGGTATGAATGCTATGGGAACTATTATGGTCTCAGAACACAACAGGCTCTTTTATTGACCATTGTTTGAAATGACCCCAGGTAACCAGTAAATAAGTTGTCTTTCCTAGTTAGACCCTCATTCAAGGTGCATCATTGCCATAGTAGAACTGCAAAGTAAGAATTGGTATTACCACTGAAAAATCATTGCTGAATGTTTTGTTTGTGAAAAAACACATAAAGCCATAAATACTTTGAATTGAAAGTTACTGACCCTGAAACTACTGACCATAAGTCATGCTGGTGCTGAGGGAGAGTGTGATCCCCAGCTTAATGAAACTAGATCGGCTAATTATGAACACAAGTTTAACTATGCAGCAATGGCTGTTCGGAGTTGCATTTACATTCCCAGAGACACTCACATGCTCTGTCAATATCAGGCTGTGAAAAGAGAGGAAGGAAGCTGAGTATGCACGTGCTTAGTGCTCTGTGGCCAGATGTTTTATGTTTGGTGGGAAGGTGAATGAGAGAGAATATAAATTCATGGGTTTCCTCCACTGATAAACATTTCCCACGGCCGTAACGCAGACACTTTTCTGTCCTTTCCCTCGAGGTGTCCAAGTGCTCCGAAGAGATCAAGAACTACATCGAGGAGCGGTCGGGAGAGGACCCGCTGGTGAAGGGGGTCCCCGAAGACAAGAACCCCTTCAAGGAGAAGGGAGGCTGTGTCATCGCTTAGGAGAAGGAGCCCTGCGCCTGCCTCTGCAGCAGACATTCCTCCCTTACCCGTAGGAAGCGACTAGCGCGTCCCCACCGCCGCCGGTCTGTGTCGAACGAGCACAGGAGCGGATTTATTTTTATTTTCTATTTCTCCTTACAAAAATACAGAAACCCTCGCGAAAGCAGCCGAGCCCCGCGCCGGCCGCTGGCCAGGGTCGGCTGTGCCCCGCTCCCCGCCGTGGCCGGCCTGTGTCGCTGCGCGGGGCCCGCTCGCCACCCGCTTGTCGGTCGCTTCATGGCTGTTCGTTGGCATTAAAGAGAACCTGCCCGTAACCCGAGAGCTGCCGTGACTTGCTGCCGGGGCGAGAGGAGTGGGAGGAGGGGCGGGGCGGGGCGGGGGCTGCCGTGCGGCCCGGGCTGGCTTTCGGGACACGGCGGCTGTAGCGGCCTTTGCCCGGCACCGGCACCGGCGGCGGCCATGGCGCTGCACGGCGGCGGGCGCTGGGCCCGGCGCCTGGGCTGGGCGCTGCGGGGCCGCACCTCGGGGCCGCGGTACGCCGGGGACGCCCCGCGGTTCGCCGGGGACACCCCGCAGCACCGCGACCTGCGGGAGGCCCTCCGGAAGGTACCGAGGGGCGACCGGGCAGCGGCGGGACCCCGGAACACCCGGCCTGACCGCCCCGTGCGGGGAACGAACCAGGGCAAGGGCAGCGAGCCGAGAGAACGGCTCGGGATGTGCTTAAATGAGTAAACTTCCCTCTGCCAAGGGCAGAAACGGAACCGTGTGTGCTCTGCCTGCGGGTGACCCGCCGGGTGGCAGAGCCCTGCCCGGCGTGTGCTGCCCGGGGCGGAGCGGGAGCTCGGGCCCCGTTCTAGAGGCGCACGACGGACACATAATGGGAGTCTCCTGCAAGACTCAGTCATAAATCAAGAGGAAACGGAGCGCTTCTGGTAACGTAGCGTGTAGATTGAGTGCCAAGTGACAACCTGCAAGAACAGTAGTGCTGGCGAGCTCTGTGTATTCCATGTCAGTGAGGTCAGTGTCACCTCTGTAGATCTCCGTGGTACTGTTCAGGGCGCATGCCAAAGGCGGAGAATCAGCAGGTTCGGCTGTAGGGAGCCCTGGTGTGGTGCCCACTGCAGGGCTGAGCGCCAGTGGGAAAGAGAAATCCACCTTTAACCTAGGAACTGCTGAGAAAAGTGCTGGAGTTCAGTACCTGCTGCAAGGGTCAAACACTATTATTGTGGCCACCACATAAGAATGTACAATGGGTTCAGGTGAAGGGAATGTAAGGACTTATCTCAGATTGTAGGCAAGTTTCCAAATTCTAGCTGGCGTGCAGTGCTCTGCTGTAGTTTTTTAAAAACAGTATGCTCTGGATTGCCAGATATTTTCATGTGAGAATGTCCTATCTTTCATGGACGCTTTTAAAAATTACTTGCAGAATCTTGTGTTTCCCTGAATACGCTTAATTATTTTGAAACTTCACCTCCAGTCCACTGTGGACAAAAGGTAGTGGAGTTACGTCTGAAGGTAAGATTTTTTTAAACTTTCACACTTCCAGTGTTAAAATATCCCAAACCCAGTGTTTGGGTCAGATTTTCTGTCACTGAGATCTGTTATCATCGAGCTTTGGGAGAAGGGGATGTATCTTCTGTGTTATAAAAAAGAAATCCGAGTAAGGAGGAAAAGAGACCCATGACTTGTCACTTTCTTAGTAAATTGCTTTCATTACTCTACATTCCTGAACTCTTTGCAAAGCAGAAATGAGATGATACAGAAAGAAACAGAAGCTGGAAATGAATCCTCACCTGGATTGATAGTATAGAATTTTGTAGTTAATACCATTGTGTAAAATTTGTGCTGATTCTGTCTGGAGAGAGCCTCCATATATCTGTGTATCTGCAGAGCTATCTCCCAATGAACTTGTTCCCTGGCATGCTGCTCTTCATTACCTGCCCAGGGACAACAACTGTGTTAGTAAAAAATTCACGTTATGAAACACAGAGGACAAGAACAGAGCTTGTAAAGGAGGTAATCTGGTTCTTTGTCATGGATAGGTTAAGGCACACATTGTTTTGTATCTCAAGTATTTGCAGCTGTGTATTTATTGAGGACAGGGGAAGTAGCTATATTAGTGTCTGCTTGTGCAGTGTTTGCTGCTCTGTTGTGTGACACACTGCTTTTTTAAATAAAACTTCCCCTCCTTTTCCCCTTGTTTTTATGCCCTCCATGCCTTCTGAAGTGCAGATAACAGAATGCTCTACCTTGCTGGGTTCAGTGCAGATAATTAAATCATGGGCTAAGAGGGAATGTGATGCTACATTTATCACATAAAGCCCTGTGATGAATATATTGTAGAATAAATCACAGTAGACAATATAAACCTGCTTTTTCATTGCCCTGCATTTAAAAAAATGCTTATATAGCACTTATTTTAGATTTGGTCTGATCATATTGGAAGAAAAGAAAAATCACTATTTACATCAAATCCAGTCTGATGTTGTTCACACAAAGCTTCTAGCAATCAGTGTTTGTTTTAAGTTAAGCTTTTCTCCAGTGACTTTAGAATAAATTGAAAAGTGTCCCCAAAGTCTTTGGGAGAGAATGATCATTCAGTATCTGCAACACATTTTAAGTATACCTGTTATATATTCTGGGGCACCCTTTCCAGTAGCTAAATCCAGATGCGAGTACCAGAGAAATCAGAGAAATGAGCAGTGCAATTCCATGAGTGAGAACTGGGTTTTTGTTTGTTTGTTTGCATTAATCTTATTTTTTAGTGTATTAACGTACTTTAAATGATCTATAATTTCCCAATTGTTCTGAGCAGGATGAGGAAGAGACTCTTATAATTCCAGGGGGCTGTTTTTAGCAAGGGTATTGAAATAATTCTGTGAGTGGTTTCCTTTACAGCTTTATAGGTCACCACCCTTCCTCTTGGAAATTGAAAACCTAACTTTTCCTTAACTTGTTGAACAATGCTTGCAGTACACTGATAGCCTACAGCTTGCTTCAGTAATTACTAGAGCTGGTTAGAAGAAAAAAGTTTAAGTCATTCTATATATGTGTGTCTAACAGTATTCATATACATACAGAATGTATGTGGGCTGCTTATTTGTCTTTTTCTCTGGCATTAGGAGTAAGAAGCTTTGGGAAATGTTGAAATTTGGCATACATTTTGCTAGAGCTGCATGTAATGTAAAAATGACATTTCATTTTATGCCCAGTGGTGACTGAGTATAGTTACACTGTGTTGTGTGTCTGTAGGATGAGAATTTCCCCCATGACAATGAGACTCCACCAAGGGACACTGCTTCATTGTTTGCCACTCTTGGCTTGTATGTCATGAGTTTCTATTTATTAATATATATCCATAGATTTTTGCAGCAGTTAATGTCTCTTTGTATTAGAGCATGCAGGATCTGAATTTAATATTGACATTTCCTATAACTTTCTGGCAAAATTTCTGTAAATTTTCCATCAAAATAATATGGCTCTTTCTGACTACCTGCAAAATAATGAAGGGTGACAACTATTATCATTGGGGCACCTTGGATGGAGTTGGTTTATTTATCATTGTAAGAAATCATAAACCCCTGCCACAGGATGAAGTAATAGCTTGTTGGTGTTAGAAAGAATACCTTAAATGCCAGTTTCTCCCTAAGTTGGAAGAGAGAAAACATGCAGCTGAATCTGAAAAATTGCATGACTGGCACCTGCGATTTTAAAACCTAGTTTATCATACACCTAAGTTAAAGGCTTCTGGAAGAGAACAGTCTGGCAAGGCTCACAGATTCTGCACTGACTGCCCTTCTGTCTAAGGGAAGCAAAATGTATTCCCAGGTTCTGGGGTATTGCAGTCTTTTTCATCTCATGTCTGCCAGAAACATTGCACAAACATTTAGGGGCTAATTCTCGTGCTGGTACCAAGAATTTTTGGTAGCAATTTATCAGACAGGAAATCATCATTGAATTTTGTTGTCATTGGAAGAGGCAGCTGGGATACACCACTGTAATCTGAGAGACCACCAAGTACATCTACTAGTGCCCTACCAGGAAGTGCTTTTAAATCAGTGTAGGAGAACAGGAGTGGAAAAAAAAAGAGGTACAGTTTATTTAAGCAAGCTCTGTAAAAAGCTTTTTCTCATAATAAGAAAAATGTCACTTTCTGTACAAATGCTTCAGTGTGTAGCAAAAGTGCAATTAAGGCAATTTTGTAATCAGTGCTCCTATTTGTTACTTGGTGTCAGAATAGAGCTGACATTGAGTTGTTATGTCCTAACGCTGGATTTTTTTTTTCCTACCTCATATCAGTGTTAGAACAAATTTCCACTGTATCTAGTTAGACTTTTCAGTGAACAGTTTTTAGTACAACTATGCCTAGTGGATATTTTTGTGCCTCAGATCAAGCTATTATATTGCTTTATCATTGCCACATTTGATTAGGCAATACAGTTATGCATTTATGAGAACTAAAATTGTGTCTTAATAAGCACTTTATGCCTGAGGAAAAAAACTGGGGTTGAGACTGGTTTAGTCTGACAGTTCAAATGTGATGGTGTGGGCTGCAGTGAAAGAGCTTGTTTTGCTCCTCCAGGGATGTAGATTCAGAAGGAGGACCCAAACCCCAGCATGCCAGCCTCTGGTGGACATTACACTCTATCTAATCAGCACCTCTGCGCTGGAAAGTATGATTTGCAGGTGCAAGAAAATCTCTGTGGTCATTTTCTCAGTCTTGTATCTCTTTCATAACTCAATACAAGTAGCCTGGATACTATTCCAGTGGCCAGAGCTCCCTGTTGCCCAAAATGCTTGTCCCAGATCAGTGCCTAGATTGGCACAGCACACATTTTTGGTCTTGTAGGACTACCCTGGTTTAAAAGCCTCTGCTATCAGATCCCAGGAATAGCTGTGCACCTCAGCACTCGGTTTTTTACAAATTTTGGGATCCTCCCTTTTCTGCCATACCCTTGGATAGGGCAGTTGAAAGGAGTGTATTTGTGAGTGTGCAGGGTCTGCCAAGACACTCAGGTCTGCACAGGAGGAATTCGTCTCTGCAACTGTCTTTGGAAAAATGACATAAGGACGTGGTGTTGGCTGGGATCATGTGTGTTCCTTCCCAGCTGGAGCTGCCTTCTAGCCTCTCATTCCTCAGGAAATGGTTGAGTAGGGCTCAGCTCCAGGGTAGGGGGCTGAACCTTTCATTTTCTTAGCATGGTGATGATGTGTGCCCTCTCTGCCTTAGGAATGGGGCCCCCGGATGTGCCAGCAGCTGCATGGGGTGGAGGGCAGGACGTGCTTCTGCACTCCCTGGTTAACTTTTAGCATTTTAGTATTTCAGTAAGTGTTGGCAAAAACTTTTTAGTTGATTCAGGGTTTGGATTTTTTGGTTTCCTGAAGTAAAAACTGTAGTCAGATGTATGGGACCAAAAGATAATCAGTATTCAAATTTCTGAACCAGTAATCAGCCTTGCTTTACCTATTAGGTTTATTGCAAGGAATTGCATTGCAGTGAAAAGGAAGAAACACAATGATTTAAACAGAAACATGTCTAGGTACTGACAAATGAATAGACCAGGCACAATTGCAGAATACTTATAAAGTGCGTGCTTTTTTCCCCAGGAAAATCAGATTTTGTAAAAATAGATAAGGGCAGGTATGCCTTATTATGCAATGAGAAACTGCCAGCTCTTACATTATGGGGTTTTTCCCTCCACTAATTTTTCCCTCTGAGAAAGGGAAAATTTCCTTTAGTAACTGTTTGTTGCCGTATTTGGTGATCACTGCAGTCTTTGGTTCCCAGTGCAGTAGCAGATTGCAGAATACTTTGTTGCCTGTGGCACAGCTTAGTTGAAGGTACAAAAATGAATCGTTGTGCTCTGATTAATCAGTTTTAACTGCATGTATTTCCCATTTAAGCCTTATATTTTCCAGCTATTAGGAAAATTTTCTGAGTTTTTTCTTTATATAAGCCTACTCAATATTGGTTTAAAATCCGTTGGAATCTTCTCTGGAAGGTCAGTTCTGGCCACAGCTTTGTGCAGCAGCATTGGAGAAACCCACTTTTTTTGTCTTCTCAGTGATATATTCAGTAGGTTCTTTTCTCTCTGTGGGCTACACCTTGTCCTGCAGGCACCAAGTAGAGCAATTGGCTTCTGCATATAACATGTATGAAAAGAGGGGGAAATAAAATGTTTGAAAAACTTTAGTCAAAATTACTTTGCTTTTGTTCTTTATTTTAATTATGAGGAAATTCTACATCTAGGATGTTTTTTCATGTTTTTCACAGAGTCACAAAATGGATGTCTACTTTTAAACTGAACTTTTTCAGTTCAACCCCATATCATCATGGAAAATGTTTTCTTGGCTTGTTTCCAGAAACAGTCTGATGACAGCTCAGTGTACAAAAGTTTCCATATCATGATTGAGGCTCAGCCTCAAATCCCATATGCAAATAGGGCCAATTTTTCATTGACAATTCTTGTAGCTGATCATTTCCCCAGGTGTGTCACATGATATATTTGGCTGGGTAGCCAGCTGGGAATATTGAGTAAGAGATGCATATTGTATGCAAATGCCAAATCTTCTATATTGTGGGCAAGAGGAGACTTGTCTGTGTGGCAGAGAAGTGTTTCAGCAGCATCTGGGACATTTGCTATCTGGACATGACCCCTTCATAGCAATGAGTTATATTTTACACAGATCTCCTAGGTGAGCTCCTAACTAATAATAACAACTCATGTTTTTATAGGAGGATTGAGGGCTATCCCCCTTGTTTCAGTTAGTATTTAAAAATCCCCAAAAACAACAACAACAAAAAAACCAACACCCCAAACAACCCCCCAAATAACCCAACCACAAAGAAAACAATCTCCAGAAAACAGTCCTGCAAAACTTCCTGAAGACCTTTGCCCTGTGCTGGTAGTGCATCCTGAAAGAGGAAGCAGTAGGCTGCAGCTTTGCTCTCTAGATTGCTGCAGACCACAGGCAAGCCTGTAATGAAGGATTTTGCTTGCCAGAAGAAAGTGCACTAAATAACTTTGTGTGAGCCGGCAAGGTTAGCACTGCAGGGAACATTTTCTGGCTGCTGCATGGTTAAATCATATTTGTTTAATGGGGTTATTTTTAGCCTGTTATGGTGTTTTAAGTCACATACTGCCTCTGCTTCTGCACCCGATGTCATCGCAGACTGGATGATTGCCTCCTGTGCCGCAGCGCTGAGCCTGTCAGGCCAGGCTCTCCACCACCACGCTGGGTGATCCAGGCACAGGGGCAGCTCCTGGCTTCTGCTAGGGTCTCCTAGCATGTGTCATGGGGGCTGGGAGCACAGCATGCCATCCATCCTGCCAGTGCTGGAGGGGCTTCACAAATGCAGGACGTGGATTTGCCTGCCTGGATTTGCCATAGACATTCTCATCAGTGAGCTGCCATGGCAGAAGCTCAGTCTCTCCACAGCCTCCCTAGTAGGGAGCAGCCACAAGGAGCTGACCTTCTTCTCTCATGCACCTATATTCTCGCTAGCTCTGTCCTTAATATGTTTCCACACCTCAGTCTCCTTCCCTGTGGCCTTTCCCTACCTTTCTGAAGAGTATTCCTGGGAAAGGATTGTCCATCAAACTTTATTTAGAATGTTGGAAGAGCCTTGAGAGAGTCAAGGAGGGCTGTGACCTCCAAGCCCTGGAGTGAGAAGAAATGAGTAATATATTCTGAGAAACTCATTCAGATGTGCTTGGGATGCATGCCTTGGGGGAACCAAGATGGAGATGAACATGTGGGAAGTGGGCAGCTGCTCTTTGAACTGGGGACTTTTTTTTCCCACATGTTTTTCACAGGGTCATGAAATGGATGTCTAGTTTTAAATTGAACTTTTTCATTTCAACCCCATATCATCATGGGGTTGAACCTTCCCTAGGTCTTCGTGTGCAGCAGCTGAGAAGACCTGCACAGGCTGCACGTGTGGCCAGTCAGGAGCTCACCAGTGGGGTCCCGGCTGCCTTGCACCCCTGGGCTGGGTTTTGGTGTCTAGCTTTGGTAGCACCAATGTGTGGCCCATGGGTTTGCCCACCTCAGCTTTGGGTTTATTTTTTTTTTTATTTTTTTTTGCCTTAGCATCTTTCTAAAATACTACCTTGACCTCAGCACAGTGTTGCTACAATGCTGAGTTGTCTCACAGTGCAGTCATTACTCCGTGTGGTTTTGATTAAAACTGAAGGGAAAATGTAGTTTTGAAGGCTATTAATTATTTGCTTTATTTATTGGTGATATAGAAAGCAAAGAAATCTCTGGTCTATTACCTCTTGTTTGAGTCATTGTTGCACTAATATCTACGTATAACCACTCAAGAACTGTCATTAGTGGTTTGTTGTTTATTTATTTACTTTTTACATTAAAGATCCTATTAACTGTGTCTTGTTTGATTATTATAGCAATAGAGCTAAGTTCAATTACTGTAACTTGATTTAAATGGGAAAAAATTCTGCTCCTAACATAATATGGAACAGTTATGTCATAAAATCATAGAATCATAGAATGGTTTGGGTTGGATAGGACCTTAAAAGTCATCTACTTGGAGGCCCCCTACTCTGGGCAGGGATGTTGGACACCAGATCAGCTTTCTCAAGGCCCCTTTCTACCTGACCTTGAACTCTTCCAGGGACAAGGCATCCACAACTTCTCTGGGCAATCTGTTCCAATGTTTTACCACCCTCTGAGTAAAGAATTTCTTCCTAACATCTAATCTAATCCTGGCTCCACAAACTCCATCTAATCTTCTTAATCCAAAATACCTTTTTCTTAGACATTTTCTCTTGCTTCTCTAATAAATTAGTCTAATCTCAGCTGAGGTGTAACTCACAGGAACCTGTAGTAAAAATTTGTGTAATTTTTTTAAGAATTCAGTTTCTTGTTTCAAAATTCATCATCTTGCTAATACTGTGCTGAAACTGTACATTGTGCAGTCTTACAAGGGGTACTTAGAATAGATATTGTGTGTAGAACTGGTGTGGTCTTTAATTTCTGAATTGCATGATAGGAGGTAAACATGCTGGTGAATAATGAAAAATAATCTTTAATTGCTGTAGAAGTCATCTGTACATACTCTCAGTACCCAAATTAATTAAGGTACAGTTTCTACAGTTGTAGAATGCATTTCTTTTAGAATTCAAAATTAAATGGCATTTCTAATATTTCTGGGTAGTTGCTGATACAACTACAATATCAGCAAAAAACACTGCATCAGCATAATGTATTTTTGTTACTTTTCTCATTTAAATAACGTACTAAGTTTCAGTGAAAAATAGTCAAAACTGTGGCAGTGATTTGGGGGGATATTTTCATTGCTTTTTTTCCGAAGAAAAACTAAAATTACCTGTTTCTAAAAAAATCTGAATTTATGTCTCTGTCCCCTCTCCAACCCTGCCATGACATTTCCCCAGACCTGGGGAAGCTACAGGTGCTGTTTTCACAAAACTTTGTCAAGACAGTTTCTAATGAAAACACTTATTTTTCATACCATCATTCAACATGAAGTAAATTTGTTGGCTTGATCCATTTCCACTCTGGCAAGTATCCAGAGTGTTTTTAATAATTCACAGCTGATAAGAGCCCTGAGGGCATTTTTGGAGGCTCCCCAGAGAGCAGCCTGAGCTCATGCTGGGATGCAGGCTAAACCAAGGCTGCCTCCAGAGCCTGGTCCTTTAGGTTTGCATCTTTATTGTTCAGATGAAGTAGCCTGAGAAAAACACCAGTTCCATACAGACTGTTCCAACACACAGTTCACATAAGATGTACTGTGCCCTTGCTGTCAGGAAAAGAACATTTTTTTGTTTTGGTATACTGGTACTTCAGCAGGTGAGATAGTTATATGGCTCCTTAATCAACTTTACATCCCAAATGCCATTGAGATTTGGCCAGCTAGATCAGGTGGAAAGATTTCTTTTGTGGCTAGCAATATCTGTCAGATGACATCTGTAGTATGCTGTGCTAAATATTTCTACTGTTAAAAGTTTTAGATCTTGTTATAGTTGGTATGCTGGCAATGGAAGTCTAAATGCTGGCACTCATGATTTCAATGTTTCTCATGATAAAGCACGTATAAATAAGCAGACCAGATGCTCACATACTGCTGAAAGCTTGCTTCTGTGCAATTGCCAAACACTGCATGGATACATTAGGGTTTAAGTTAAGATCCCTACATAGTATTTGCCTGAAGTTGAAGTGTAAAGTATTTTTCTGAGGGCACAAATGTGAGGAAATAGCTAAAGCCAAGGGAGGGGACAAATCAGATGGTTAAAGTACAAAGCGTTATTTGACCTGTCTGCAGCAAGGTTTTAAACATTTAATTTTGTGATCATTCTGTCACTGCTGGCTTGACTCTTTAAAAATACCTCTCCTTGTTTCAATTAGCTTTTCTAGGAAGGGATGACAATACCCAGTAATCAGTGCTGAAGCACCAGCCAGTTGAGGAGTACTGTAGTTCTTCAGGAATTTGGCTTATGTTTTTATGAGGTTGTACAAGGAAAGTTGTTCCATAAAACCACAGTGAATGGTCCAGTAGCTAAGAAGAAACTGTGGCTATTAATATCTGGACTTTGATTAAAAAAAAAAAATTAAGGCCATACACAATTTGTGGTTTATGCAATGAGGTTGTCTTTGGGGGTTTAATTGTATCATGCAAGGAAGATCTTGTTTTACTCAATGTGGCAAACTCACCTGGTAATAAATCAGTTCTGTTAAGCAATTTGAATTTTGCTCAAAGGCACAGGAGCAAACCTGCAGAAATCATGGCTTAGTCATTGAGAATGTGCTTAACTTCAAAGGTAGCTTTGTATGTAGGCTACAAAAAAACTTGGCCCAGTACCAGCTACAACAAACAAAACTATGGTAGCATATTCACCACATATTTTTGCCAAGATCCATCAAAATACTTGAATAACTTTTTGTATGCTCTTTCCCTGGGTGTTTCAGTCCAATGAGCATTACCAGACAACAGCCAAAAAGGTGTAACCACCTTCAACACTGAGGGTCAGCATCTTAGGGTCTGAGCGTATGGGACATGGTAATACTGAAGAGAAATGTGAGCTCTCCTAGATAGGGTTCTGCCAAGTATTTTTTTACTACTGATCATTAGGCCTGTGTTAATCAATATAACAGTGAGAGAGAGATGATAATTACTGAATGAGTTGAACATTCAGTATATGAATTTCTCAGAATTTGGTGAGAGAAGTGAAAAAGTGATTTTCCTGTTACCAGCATTCAAGTATGCTTATTTCTATGGCCAGCTGGAAGACAGAAAGCAGCCATATATGGGCTGAAATTCTCCAAAGAATGTGTAATAAATACATAGTTTGGTCTCAAGAACACAGCAGTCATGGAGGGAGAGGATTCTATTTCCAGCTCAAGAAATAGTTAGCACCACAGGACTTGTTTATTTAGTGGGGAAAGAAGACTAAGAGGAGTAAATTCTTGAAATAACAAATTCTCTCTTCATGAAACAGCATAGTAGTTAAATCATGGTCCCAGGTTAAAGGCATTACCTTTCTCTTGGGAACTGGTGTTTGTTTTGGTAGGGTTTAGTTTGGGGGGAGGATGTTTCCTATTTGGACCCCCTTGTGAGGCTGACCGAGGTGTGTGGTGCCCTTGGCTGCAGGAGCAGCCTGTGCCAAGGCCTGCTTTGGGCTGCAGAGCTGGGTGGAGGTGGGCACAACCCAGCCGCCTCATGATGGGCAGCAAGAGCACACCTGCAGGCCGCCCTCTTTGCTCCTTTCCCATAGCCATGGAAATCTGGGACTTTGTGGAGTGAAACATCCAACTCTTGTGCCCTGAAACCTGAAAGAGTTGCTGAATGTAGTGGCTGTACTGCAGATGTGTTTTGCTTGCAAAGGGAAGGGAAGGGCGCGCTGCAGCCTGAACAGTGAAAGGACTGTAGTCAGGCAGCTCAGGACACTGACTTTTGGAAGGTGTGCACCCCTAGCAGTAGCACAGACAAGAGCTGCTCAGGGACTAGATTTGGAATATTATCAATTCTGGAAGAAGGTCATACTTTTCCAGTACTTATTCTGTCATACTTCTGGGGAAGTCTAAATACAGAAATGCTCCAAACAGCACCAACTTCCTGCAGAGTGTTTCAGGCAGAGGGAGAGGAAATTATTCTCTTCTACTTGACTTTCTTGGAAATGTGTATGGTCATCAAGAACAGATCAACCTTTTTTGCCAAGGTTATTTTAAGGATAATCCAGATTTCCTTTCCTGTCACTTTAAAGAAACTGTACCCAAAAAGGTAACAAAGGATGAGGGAAAGAGCCATTTTCATAGACCTTGGAGAGGCTTAAATTTGCCCTGATGGCCTGTTCTAGTAGTAATTGTTAAAATAATTATTTACATTTGCCTGATTACATTTGTTGTAATAGCTGTGGGTGAGTGGAAAATAAGGATATCCATCAGGAAGTAAGAAAATTAGTGGACTTTTCTCAATATATATTTTCTTTTTCTTTTTGAATTGCAGTTTTTAGGTGAAAGTAGTCAAAAGTTGTTGTGCAGGATGCCTGTGTTTATAACTTGTGCAAATTTTTTTTTCCAAATCTAGATCATTGACAAGGAGATTAATCCCTTTGTGGATAAGTGGGAAGAAGAAGGACAGTTCCCAGCACATAAAGTGTTTAAAATCCTGGGACAGGCTGGATTCCTTGGTGTGGATAAGCCAACAGGTAAGTAAGTGTGTAACTCCTGACTATTAATAATGATAGACTCAAAAGATTAATTCACTTTTGCCCCAGGTCAAGGCATGGGTTGGAATTCAGTGCAAAGTTTGCTTATGTTCCTCAGTCGCATACAGAGTTACTAACTCTGCAAATACACAAAATAACATTGTTGCATCCTTAAGTTGATATTCTTCTAAATGAAAATGTTAAAACCTGTATGACTATTATTTTAAAATTAGGGAAATGAACATCACTTCAATTTTCAACATAAAATCTGTATAAGAACTTTTCTTCTGCATCCAGATAGGTATGAAATAATCCAGATCTTCATTAAAGAAACCACAATTTGTAGGCATTGGAAGCATTTTAAGATCTGGCTTATTGTACTGACTTAACATGCAACCTCTCCATCACTTCAAAGGATGAGGATAGTGTGGCCTTTTGGCCATTATCCCCAGATTGTCTTTAAAATGCATTATTCCATCCCACAGAAGCCTGAACAGAACAGGAGGCTGAAGATACAGAGAGCAGGTTTTTGTGTGTTTGTTTATATATGTCGGTGACCCAAAAAGTCCAGAGGAATAGGAGGTATTTCTGCTCTTCAGCTAAGATACATATTCTGCTATCTATTTCTTTAATATGTGATATAATATATACTTGTTTTCTTTTCAAATGCTTCTGTTATATGTTCAAGTCACAATTCTCGGTGATTTGCTTTACCCCCATTTTCCTGCATTCAGAGCAGCCCAAAGTGTTTAACAGTTAACTGCAGATAATTTTCTCTATGGGGTAGCTCGCATAATCTCGGCTATGCTACACCACATCATGATATTGCTAAGGCACAGGGTTCTGTGCAACAAATTGTGTCTTTTTATCACTTAATTTCAGAGGAAATATTCCCTCTTGAAATGAACTCAAATTCTTATGTTATAATGTGAAAGCCTTTCCCACAGCTGTTCAGCTGTTAGATCTCAGAGAACTGTTGGGCTGTGGTTGTCTGACAAATCCAATTAGGTCTGAGCTGGTATTTCTTTACAGAAATGCTGACAGTTCAAGATTATGCTTAAGATCTATTTAAAGGACAAATAGGATTACTGGGGGAGAGAGAAAACCGCTTCTACTTTCTGCCATAATTGTTTGATAGGCAGATTTGAATTGCATCTCAGTGGGTCTCCTTTGCATTGCTGATAATCGTGTTGGGTGTAATAATGGTGCATTGCATGGCTGGCAGATTTCAGTTCTGCCTTCTTATATTCATCTCAGGGCATGCAGAGGCTTCAGCTGGGTTTAGGATCCTCAGTGCTGAAGGTGCTGCACATACAACAATACAGAGGTGGGAACTTTGTATAACACTCACAAAATATCTGGACAAGAAATAACTGGAGTAAAATCCAGTGAAGAAGGGACTCATGGAAGTACAGGTGGCACAGAAGGTTGCATGTACTTATTACACTTGTCGTACTCATGTTTAAGATTATTTTAACTTCAGCTTTAATGTTTGCATCTAGCTGTTAATATAATTTATTTGACCTCTGCAGCTACGTTTTATAAAAGGTATAAAGAATTGATAAAATCCTCAGCAACCTGTAATCCATCTCAGTTCTGTATTGTTGGGCACAGAAAGTGCACAAACTCCTTGGAAGCTGCTGTCTTTGCAGCATTCAGTTGTGCAACAGGATGTCACCAGATCCAGCTTTGCTCTGTAATGGTGTAATGCCACCAGGTACATCTTGAAAGTCCTGAAACTTTCTCCTGATGGTAAGTCAAAGTAAGGTGTATAACAGCACACTGTATGTAACTGCACAACTTTGGCAAAGCCTGAAATTCTTTGTCTTCTACACTTCTACACAGTCCTTAGACTTGCTGTATGATTAATGTATACCGTAAAATAGAATTAAAAGATCCACTTTTATACTCTGCTCAGCCACTTCTGTTATTTAGTTGCTGTTTGCAGAGGAAGAGAAGTCTTACGAAACATGAAGTAACCAAGAGCAGGCAGGAGCTTTGGAGGGGTGTTGCAGGAGAAGAAGGGAGAGTAAATTGATTTGAGGAGAGCAATTGCAATGCAGAGCACTTGTGAGTTAACAGTCTGCCCTACTTTCTCTTTCACAAACCAAAATTATCATCTTGTATGTCTTCAAATCCAGATCATAAGACATTCTCTTTAAAGAGCACTGATATTTTTTTAAAGTTAGTTCACTTTAGTAATAGTTGCTATTTTGAAATACAAGTTTTATTGAATTTGTTTTCCAAGATCATTCTGTCAAATATGGAGGGGTTTTTTCCCTGCAGAAATAATTTTGAAATTTTCTGATTGGGCAGAAATGGGTCACAAACTTGTTTTGCTTAGATGGAAGGAAACATCTGTTGGATTTTAGATTTGTTGAAAGTAGACTTTTTCCTGTGTAAACACCATTCCCTTTATGAACAATGACCTGCTTCATGGGAGTCAGGTTTTTAAAAGAACGTGCCTTACATGTGTCCCTTATCACTGGAAACTTTCTCTGTGTGGAGAACTGATTTGGGGCACTATTTGTATTGCAAAAGCTCTATCAATTCCCACTGTATGCAGTTGAGGCTACAAACTTGAAAAAGCTTTTCCTGTATATTTTTTTCACAGTTGTTTATGCAGTAGTTGGTTCTAGTGAATATTGGCTGTAGTTCAGGATGTTCATTGGAGGTCGTGTAAACACTGTGGGCAAAGCTCAGACATGCACCCATAATTGGAGAATTTTTAAGATCATCAGTAGATTTAATTTACTGTCTGGTCAGTTCTCTGCCAGAGAAAGAGTCTTCTCTTTGAACAATTTCTCTGCTCTGGTATTCTTTACATGACTCAAAAATAGTGCATATGTTAGTTTTCCTTAGGAAAGAGTTTGTTTTCTGTTACATTGCAAGATTCTTCCTACTAGTAAAATACATGGTGAAAAGTGAATATCATTTATGCATAAAAAGTGTATTTTTGCTGTATGCAAAATGTGCATAAATTTACTTCACTCAGGATTTAGAAGAAAAAACCAGCATCCCTATATATTTATTATTCTTCATTTGTATTTACTGTGTATCTCTTCATAAATGATAAAATTATGAGTTTTTGAGCTACTGCCAGTCCCAAAACTAAGGGCAGAGAATGTTAGGGCAGGCAGCAGAAATATTTAACCAGTCTTGGTCGTTTGCCATTGTCTGTTTTGCTAAGGGAAGTGGGCAAGACATATTCTTTGAACTGTTCTATGTGCAGATTAGATGTGATACTGGATTAAAAGTGGAAAGTATCTGTGTGGTTATTTGTGATCTTATGGCCTATGAATCAAAGCCTTGGCTGTTGCTAAATTTTAGGATGTATTGCCAAAAATGCAGGCTCAAAATGTACTGTGTGCCTGCGTATGCCAATGCAGATGATTAAAAGTTGTTTTATCAGCTGATGTAAAAGCACAGGAATCCTGTAAAGGATGGGAGAGAAGGGTTTGTGGGAGGGCAATGTTTGCTCTCCTGCATATTCCCATGGCATCACATGAGTGATAATGATGCCTGCCCTGGGTGTTTCATTAGTGTTTACACTGGCGGTACTGTAGGAATATTTAGTGGAATGCGTTAGCATCTAGAAATAATTATGACAAGTTTGTCCAAATAGTAGCCTGCATTTATTACTGTCAGACACCTATCAGTGAATGTAGAAAATAGGTTCTTGTATATTTCAGGAAAATTAAGTCACTGTGGTAGGATTTGCACATGGATGGGAAAGTGTAGTTCTACACTGTCAGTCCCCTTCCTCTACTGCTGGGACAAACGCCAGATTTGGGACTGGAGAAAGGAATAGTCATTACCTTCTTGTCACATCAGACAGAGAAGCATCTAATAAAACAAAAATAATGTTTCAAGTGTATGATTGCACTGCAATTGGAAAATGATAACTTTCCTTCAGAAAGTCTGTTTATTACAAGTGTCTCTGTGTTGAATGTGGGGAGGGACTATAGATCTATACTATTCTTTATGGTTAATTCTGTTGTTTTCTTTGCAAGTATACATTTATCTGGTAAAATGAGACCTTGTGAGAGTTTGGGCATGGAGAATCACTTGGAAAAATGTATGGGGTTATTTTTTTCCCTTTCTGTAATACTAAGCCTTGTTGTTACACAGAATGAGCATAGAAGGACCTGGGAGGAGCAATAACTAGAAAGGGATTTAGTAGTTCAGGTGAAACAGGATTCGATGGTAACCTAGAAAGGAAATGGAAGGTGTTCAGGTACTTCTGTGGATAGAATTAGAAGCGATAGATTTGTCAGAAGTGAATTAATTTACCCCAAACTGTTCCTGCGTGGCAGTAATGGACCAGCTGCAGCACTTGTTCTTGGTTTAGCAGATTTAAGTATAGTCAGCTGAATCGACTGCTTGATCTTTTTCCCACTTACAAAAGAGTGCAATAATCATTAATAAATAGGAGTTGCACTCTAAAGGTTTGCAAGGGAAGCCTTTGGGCCATGCTTTCAGACACCAATGAACCAATAAATCAACACTCTCAAGTGTTTACCAGCTATAATCTATACCTGTTTTGCAATCAAGAAATAATTTTGATAGGCCTTAAAAAGCAGTAGACCAAATCAGTCACTGCTTTGTTTGAATCAATTTGATGACAAAAATTGTGATGTGTGGCAGGGTTTTGGAGACCTTGATCAGATAAGTATAAGAAATTTCAGATGCTTATTGGACCTTCTAATTCAGTGGATTGGATTGAAATCTCAGGAAAACAGAGGTTTGTATGTGTATATACACCTGAGTTTTGTGTAGTTGAGATTTTTTCCCCTCCTCCACTATTGTGAAATGTTGACTATTCAAGTCCCATCTAGTATCTTGCAAGTGCATGATGAAATTCAGTTGAACATGGTAAGGTGGGGACAGTTTGCTACATTTCAGAGATCATCAGGTATTTCTGATCAGACAGAGAAATGAGCACTTGAGTTCACCTTTGGTTTTTCTTTAACTATGAATCTGACTTGGGAAATGGTTGTGTTTCTTTTCTTCATGGCTGGTTGGGAAATGCAGTGTTACCTCTGGGAATAGCTTGTTCAGCTACCAATAGCAGCCAGCAGAGAACTGACTTACTCAAGGACACCCAGTCTTTGCAGAAGAGATAATCTTCCTTTAAATGTGTTGTTGATAGAGGGATCAGATTAGTTCCTGGGATTCTGCTTTTGTGCTTCAGATAAGGCAAATCCTCACACTTGTGGCTTGTAATGCAGAACACAGCAGTACTTCATGCAGTTTAGGTGTGCTAATAACAATGCCTTAGGGTCAGATGTAGGAGTTTCTGAAATCTGGTATGTGTACAGGTTATGTCAAAATTATATTCAGAAGGCAATTTAAAATGTCTCTTTCCTGGAGAAAGTTAGAAGCATCTTACTGGTAGCAAATGCTCAGTTATGTATGTGCAATTAATGCTTGAGCTCTTGACACACATTTCACTCACAGCAGACCTGCCATGCCAAATTCCCTTCCGTGAATCACAGGCTTTGCACAAACTGTCAGACCCACGTGGTGTCTTGAATCTGACTTGGAGCACTTAGAATCTGAGATGAGAGTGTTACAAGCAGCTGCCACTGTTCTGCCCCTGTTTCTACTCTGGGTTGTGCAGGAGAGTCTGTCCTCTGTTGTGCTTGACTTCCCTCTAGTTTTGTAGGAAATTGTTGGGCTTGGGGATTTTCAAAGAGATATATCTGATAAAAATCCGATGTTCTTGATTTTATAGTTGTGAATAAGAGAAGAATGTACACTAAAGAGAACAGTTGAATATATTAAAGAAATATGAAATAATATAACGCCTGAAAAGAATATAGGGATTGAGACATTATCAAATATGACATATTGTTCAGGAAGTTTTTATGAGAGGCGTATTGTTTATTCTTTACTTCTGTAGATCAAATAGCAAGACTGTCTCTTGACAAAGCTTGGCCAATGAATGAGGTTATACTAAAAAACCTGGGTGTTACAAATATATCTAATTTACACATAACTGTCTTTTCCCAGCCTCAGGATTCTTGACATCTGTCATATACATAAATGGAATAATTTAATAGCTTTCTGAAAGTATAAATGCACCTCTTATGCTTACATGTCAGTACACATAAGAAGTGTGGACCAACTGTGAGAGACAGTGTTCTTCCAATCACCAGAGTTGTACATACACTGAAATTTAATAAGTTTTCTGTTTTGGAGAAAAAGTTTTGAAGTAAGATCTCAGTGTCAGGTTTCTTTTCTGGTTTTTTTTTCCCTTTGTTTTTTTTCTTAAGCATAGGCATGGGAGGCCATTTGTGATAAACAAAGTACTTCTTGCAGGACTGTGTATTTCCTGAAGAATGTGTCTGTTTGTTCTCTTTGTGCCTTTACTGGGTGGCCTAGAATTGCTGACTCCTGTTATCTCTAGTGCAGTAGCTATAATTTTCCATAAGACAACAAACCTGCTCTGTGGTCTTGCCTGCCCTGGGAGATACCTTGAGTGCTGGGCAGCAGGAGCCAGGAACGTGGCATGACTCTGGAGGAGGGCAGGAACTTCTCGCGTGGGACCTTTGGAACAGCACGACCTCTGTACTCCCCTTGAGCCTGAGAACTGGCAGAAAATGGGCACCTGCCCAGAGCCTCAACCATTTACAAATCAGCTTCACTTGTACACCTGAAAGGAGGAGCAAAGATGGGATTAATGAAAAATTTCCATGGATGTGTACCACAGGAGAAAGTATTGGAGTTTTTTGTGGCATCATTGAATGCTTTAAAATTCTTTGAAGGTGACTTTAGGCAGCATTTCTTCTGCTTCCTATACTGTGTGTCAGAGGAAATGAATGGGACTGTTCTCACCATTGCTTTATTATTCAAGAACAGGAGTCTCTCAGCAGAGCAGAAGATCTGTGAGTAATAATCCTTCTGAAAGGATTTTTTTTTTTTCCTTTTTACATTATGTATAACCAGTGAAACTCATTTCATGGAAAACACAAGGAGCAAAGTTTAACAGGAATCCAGAGAATGTTAAATAAATATACAGATGGTGGCACCATCCACAGTTACTGCAGGGAGAGTAATTGTATTTCTGATCCTCAGCTGCTCACTTAGCAGGTGAATACACCATTTCACAGCTTCTTGTACCCTGTGGCCTCACCAACTCCCCCCTGAATAACACATCTACCACTGCTCCGTGTGCTGGAGTCTGAGCCTGGCAAAAACATTCACAATACATATTACAACTTGTTCAGGATCCGTCCACAGGCCAAGAAAGGAAGCCTTTAATTAGTCAGAGAATCATAAAGTTTGGAAAAGACCTCTTAGATCATCAAGTCCAACCATTAACCCAGCACTGCCAAGTTAATTTTTGTATTTTTCTCCATCTTTGTATGTTGGAATGGTTGTGAACGTGTTTTTTACTACTATCCATATTTATTTTCTAAATCTTACCAATTGTTTTCAACCACCTCTATCTACTTGTGTTTCCCACTGAGCCTCATCTCTTTCTTCTTGGTTTTTTTTCCCTCTTGAGAGGATTCTGGTGGGTCCTTGTGTAACTTCCCAAACAAACTCTATTTGCTACTTCTTCTATTTTAACCGACTTTGAAAGGACTGAATGCAATAAAAATATTTTGCGAAAAAGTAATGAAAAAGGCCTCTGAATCCATTTACTGGCTTTTTGGTCTTTAGTTGTTTGCTTGTTTTAGGTAGAATAATTAGGGGGTCTTTCCCCTCCCATCCCCCCCGCTTTTATTTTTTTTTTTTCCCCAAGAGCGATAGCATGGGAGCAACTTGCTCTTCTGTAGCTGGTTTGAAAGAGCTGTTAGTTGAGTTTGTCACTCAGAGCTGGTCAGGAAATTCTTTCCAGTGTGTCCAGATGCTTCCTGTGCACAAGGCTGCTGTCATACTTGGCACATGATTAAAAAAAAAAAAATCACACTGAAGCTGTTTTTTCTTTTGGTTTTAACCAGGTCCTTTTGCACCATTGAGGGAGGACAGTTTTGCTGGGGGGAGAGTGACACTGTGCTTGGGGTTGTTTGGAAGAACAAAAAGGAACCATGTAAAATTTCTATATATTTGTTTCTAAAGCCTTACGCTAATTCATATTCTGCACGTTGGATTCTGCATTACTAAAAGAAAATAATTATAGCAGCTGATACTTGTAGCAGTGATGCATTTCAGAAAAGATTTTGGCATCTTTGTATTCTGGGGGGTGTTTGAGCCGATCATGATGCGTCCTCTGACCTCTTTGTGGATTGTATTATTCTTTTACATGCTTCTGCATGGGAAAGGTTGTGTAAGTTGTACCTTCTGGTTGTTCCTGTAAAACCTGTGAGCTACTGGACCTATAAAGGAAACAATTATGCGCTTGTTACCTTTGGACAGGTCTTACTTGGACTCCCTGGCACCACACTAATGAGATGCCCAGATAAACTCGATTCTCTCAAGAATAAAGGGAGTTTCCTACATTTTAAACCCATGTCCTTCCCTACACAATGTTGGGAATCCCATCCTCTGTCTCTGCCCAGGTTGAAACTGTGTGTCATCATAGCCCCAAAAGAGGATGTGGAAAGAGGAGAATACAAGAGGAAACAAACACCAGGAGTAAAATTCTTTATATACAACTCATTTTGACAGGAAATGTTTTGCTCCTTCCGGTAGAACTTCGTAACTATTTTCAGGACACTAATTTCACTTTATTCCATTTTTGCATTTATTTCTTTCTACAGAGAATCCAGTTTCTTCTTTCCTGGAAGATGGATGAGTATTTTGGTCTTTGAAAAGTTTGCTTCATCATCAGTTTAAAGTCTCCAGCAGATCTTTAATGCACATGAAAGATGCTATAAGTTCTGCTAGATGGTACATTTAAAACTGAAGGAATCCTGAGTTTTGGAGGTGCCCACTGAACATGCTTCTGCAAACTGATTGTGCAAGAATTGGCCTGGCCTGTAAAGCCACTGTATTGTATAACCCATAAGCAGCTCCAGGGACTTCAGAGTATCATCTTAGAGATGGATCAGAATCTGGCTACTACACAGATTCTCTGGTGCTGCCTGCTAAATTAGGGAAGGGAGGGAAAATATCCATTTTCTGTAAGGCAATTGGAAAAACAGAAGAAGATAATGAGCTGGACTTTCCCTAAAGATATTTTTCAAGCAGTTTAGTTAGGTGTCTGAAACAAAAAACATGTAAATGCTGAGGATTAGAAAAATCTTCCAACTTTGATCTTGCTAAAGGTTTGACAGGTTTTAATTGCTCCCAGGTTTCAGACTTTGAAACAATTTAAGATGAAAAAACTAAAGTGATGAGATTATAGGAGATTTTTACCTTTGCAGAAACCACGATCTAGATCTATAGCATAGTGTGGTTTCTGCGAGGAAAAATGCACAGCACAGTGTGGAAGGTGGAGAGAGGGGCCCGTTCCATGTTGTACCTTGTGCCTGCATGATAATTATTCAGGAGGCATCCTCAGGTCTTCTGTCATAGTTTGAAGCTGTCTGGGGTTCATGCTGAGTTCTGTGGATAGGCTCTCCAGCATGGCTTTGAAATATTTTGCCTGGATTTGGGTAGATGTGTGTTTGAGGTTTGCACAGTCTTCCACTGATGGATTTAGTCAGGAGAAGCTGAACAGAGAGTGGGTACATGGACATGGCCAGGAGATCTGGGGCTTGAACCTGCTTCCTTCTCCCACCACTCCAGCAAGCTCTGTAATTAGCTTGTCTCTAATGAAAGGTGGAAAAAGCCTCCAGCAGAGACTTTCCATGTCCTGATGAGAGATGAAGCAGCACATGTGAAAGGTGGTGGTCTCTCACAGTGCTACCATCATCTCCTTTCCTCTCGTTTGAATGAAGATACTGGTAGTGCTTGAAAGAAAAAAACAGCTGATATTTTAACATAATTTTCCCTTCATTTCACTATTTTATTTATTCAGTGGGTAGTTGTGAGCTGTATTCCGTAAATGCCTCCACATGCTGAATGATCTAATTTTCCATGTGGGAGTACAGAATAAACTTTAGAACACAAAAGGTTGCACAGAAAGGTGGCATTAATTATACAAAATTACCATCAGAAGGCAGATTATTATACAGAACATTCTTTTTAACATATGAAACAGCTTTTAATTTAATACTAAGTTTGAACTGACAACATTCAAAAAACAATCACAAAGCTTTGGAATTTAATTTCTTGTAAGGGAGTATCCTTAGAGGTAGTTGTTGAAGCATATTAAGTAAGTTTAAGAGGAAAGGAAATTTAAATATAAGTTCTGCTGAATAATAATAAAGGGATTAATTGAAATCATTAATTTCTGGTCATAACAGAGCTTGGTCAGAAAAGGTGAAATGGAACAATACCTGAGTTCTTCTCTGAGTCTCAAATATCCATGAGCTGCAAATATGATAGTAGCCTTGCAGAGAACAACACTGCAGCTGGGGGTACTGGTGGATGAAAAGTTGGACATGACCTGGTAGATGTGCACTCATAGCCCAGAAAGCCAAAAGTGTCCAGGTCTGCATGGAAAGCAATGTGGCCAGCAGGTCAAGGGAGGTGATTGTCCCCCTCTCCTCTGCCCTTGTGAGACCCCACCTGCAGTGCTGCATCCAGCTCTGGGTCCTCAGCACAGGAAAGATTTGAGCCTGTTGGAGCAAGTCCAGAGGAGGGTAATAACGATGATTGGAAGGACAGAGCACCTCTCCTATGAGGAAAGGCCGAGAGGGATGGTGTTGTTCAGCCTGGAGAAGAGAAGACTCCAGAGAGACCTTGTTGCAGTCTTTCAGTACCTTAAGGGAGTTTGTAAGAAAGGTGGGGACAAGCTCTTTAGCAAGGCCTGCAGTGATATTGAGTAATTGTTATAAATTAGAAGAGGGTTGATTCAGATTAGATGCAAAGATTAGATGCATCTTTTACAATCAAGGTGCTGAAGCTCTGGAGCAGGTTGCTCAGAGAGGTGATAGATGTCCCTTCTGTGGAACATTCAAGGTCAGGTTAGACAGAGGTCTGATGTAGTTGAAGGAGTCCCTGCTCAGCACAGGAGGGCTTGAACTAGATGACATTTAAAGGTCAAGCCAAAACATTCTATGATTCTACACAGTTAATTTCACAGGCATACATAAACAAAAGCTTGCAAAGAAAAGGATTATCATTTGTTTGAGGTATTGTTTAAAAAGAAATAAGAAAATTAGGCAGCAAATAAGAGGAAAAATCAAAACATAACATGGCCACTGATTTGTCTATGGCTAAAGTTGCAAAATGTGAAATAGACAGTGATGAGGTAAGACTTGTGTTTTGTAATTGTCCCTGGCTCTGGAGTGGTACAAGCTCTTACATGTTTCCTTTTTATCTCTAATTATGCCATCTTATTAAAAAAAAACCCAACACAAAAAAAAACAACAAAAAAACCAAAAAACCCAAAGAAAATAAACCACCAACCTGCTCCAAGACCTACGCTTCTGGGATTATTAGAGGCCACCAGTGTAACCAGGTCCATGATGCTGGTGGATGGTGGGTGCCCGCCTGGAGCCAGGCTTTAGAGCTGGGAGCTGAAATGCAGAGATGGCAAAGTCTGGAGCAGAGCCAGAAAATGAACCCTAAATTTGGGAGTCTCGGTAGCTGTGATGAATGTGGGAGACAGGAGGTTTCTGATCAGGATGGTTTGTGCTTGCTCTCGGACAGTCCTGAGGGAGTTACTGTAGTCCAAGACTTGGAAGATCCCAACAGATGAACCTTGTGGAGAAGTGTTTACCTCCAGCATCTCCCAACATCCCTGCTCAGCTTTCAACCACCCTTTCCACTCTTGTCTGTGATGATTTTGAGTCAAGGTTGTTTGGGGTTTTTTTGTTTTGAGAGTGGTAAGTTTCAGAAAAAAAAGGTGAATGTTTTAAGAACATAGTAGAAAATGTTCTTGTTGTTTAGGTATCATGCTGTGAAACCACTTGGCGGGGGTGATTTTATTTCAGCTGACTCTAGAGAATCTGAGGAATGCCACAAATGCATTTTTAATGGTCAGCTGCAATTATAATAAGTAACAAATTGCACCAATCAGGGCATAATTTAGAGTGAAAAATATCTCAATGATATGAAGTCATTCTAAAGCACAGGGCCAGATGAAAACACCCATGTTCAACACAGGCTTTGAACTCACTATGTTTGTGGAGCTGAAAGCACAATCAAAACATTGCTCTTCTTTTTGGTGTATGAGATGTGTGTCATTTGCAAAGGATGAAACTGGAGGGATTATAGTCAAGATTGGTTTTAAGTTGATCCTCTGTTAAAACCGTATGTCAACATACATCTTCTTCATGCAGCAGTATTTTCAACACTCAGGCTGCTGGCTGAGATTTGGATAATTGCATATAGCATCCCTGTTGGTTGCCTGTGTCTTTTTAGCTGTTATAGGTCAAATATCACCTTTCTTTAAATAAGCTCTGTGCAATAAAAGGCCTGAGTGCTAATTATTGGGGTTTGACTCCATTGAACTACAATGAGAACTGGGGCCATACATGCAACTTTAGTTCTTTGAAAACTGAGATTGTAATGAGAGAAAGGAAATGATGTGATAAATAGCTTTCTCTTTGCTTGCCTCCTTAGAACATCTTTCCTTGCTGGTTTCTACTAAAGGCTTCAAGCCACCTGGAAGCATGTAAGCAGATCAGTCAGTCTGTGCTGGTGTGTGTCTGCTGCAGAGCTCCCCTGTCTCCCAGAACGATTTCAGTGTTGCAGAGCCCAGCAAGGGAATGGTGGGGAGGTGGCAATCACTGCTTGCAGCAATTTTAAAGGCAGCATCCTCACTGACTTTAATATGCCCTGGATTAAAGGGCAGGAGACATCTTATGCAACTTCTCTGTAATAAAGGAAAACTCCCTGAGCCACTCATGGAGATGTCACACAGGGGATGGGCAGATGTCACCATGCCCCCTTTCTAAGTTTTTTAAATTTGGGCAGAGGGATACTGGTGATGAAATAACACCAATGCTACCTGGTCTGCAGCAGTGGTCTTTGGAAGCAAGGGGGGGACACTGAAAACTGTTTTTATATGAAGCTGTGATGTGGTTAGAGTTTGTTTGTGAAAAAAACTCTTACTTTATTAAATGCTCAGTTTCCTTTAATGCTTTGGGAAATTACGAAGATCAGCCAGATTAATTTGAAGTCCCATAGATAAGCAGTTCCTGAGTGTCTGGCAAAGTCCTTAATGGGTGAGAGGAGAGACAAGAGTGCGTGCCACCAAGAAAAGAAATGGGGTGTGAGCTGAAGCTGCCCACTGCCCAGCTGGGGCAGCTGCATTTAGAGCTGTTACCCCACACAGCCCAGCCTTTCTCCCGGCTGCAGCCCCAGAGCCTGGAGTGGGGAGCTGGTGGTGCAAAGCCTGGACACAGAACAGGGGGAGCAGAGCACCTGGAGCTCAGACAGGATTTCCCTCTACATGATGGCAAAAAACACCGCAGTCTAATTATTTTTTGTTTGCTGGGTCACCAGGCAGAGTGGTGATCATCACTGATGCCATAAATATTTATAGAAAAAAATTCCATTCCATCTTCCACTTTCACTGAGGTATTTATCCTCACTGTTTCTCTGTTTGTTGTCAGGTCACCCACCTGATTCATTTTTCATCGCTCTACACTTGTGGGCTAATGCAATGTTGCATATATTCAGATATCTGTGAGAAGAATGACTATACTGTTTTTGCAGGAGTGCTTTTTTACTATATATTTTGCATGCTGGTAATAGAGTGTTTCTGTATTGCTTTGAGGTGGTACATTATTATTGTTGAGTGTATTTTTTTCTTCTTTTCGATATATTATCAAAGCCTTCACTGGTTTATTTATTCTAAGAAAATCTTTATAAATCCATTTTCAAAGCTGTGCCTTGCATTTATACATATTTTACACAGCCTTAATATGTTGAAGAAAAATCAGAGGTCAAGCAGAAGCTTATAGATCCAATTAATGAGTTCCAGTAAATACCTTTAAATCCTTTGTGCATTGGGAGTAGAGCACAGGGACACCTCTCCTGATGCTTATTTTCACTTATTCCTTCAATATTTAATTAGCATGGCTACTCACTAATTCTCAGTGAGTTTTGAAAATATTTAATTTGAAACTAATTAGACCAATTCCCTGACTATTAATTACCCAAACCTGCAGATGTAGGAATGGTAGGAGATCAGTCAAAGTGAAGACACTGGGTGCAGCTTTATGTCAAGGCTGACTCTCAGGTGTGGCTGTACAGACTTAGGCAAATCTCTCCAAATCTTTCTCTGTACCCCTTTTGTCCTTTGAAAGAGGGAAGAGGGGAGTGGCATAACAACCTCAATGTTGTGCTTGGCCTGTGTCCTGCAGAGAGAACCAGGTCAGCCCCAAGCAGTGGTGTTCAGTCATGTCCGAAACATGAGTCAGAGTGGCAGGACCTGTTGCTGGTGCAGAGATGTGCATACCAGGTGTGTGTCTTATGGAACATGCATGTTTGTGTGTGCATATGCACATCATGACACATCACAGAGTCACAGAATATCTTGAGTCAGAAGGGACCCCCAAGATCACAGGGTTCAGATCCCTGCCCCTCTCAGACTACCTAAAACTAAACCATATGACTAAGGGAATCATCCAGACATATGCATTTTCCAGTCTTTAAATTAATGAAAAATTTTTATTTTGCCATAATTTTAAATGGTGAAATAATTGTATTGCTTGTGGAACATTGTATTTTTCTGAGGCTCTTTCCTGACTGGATTTACAGATATGGGAGTCTGTACAGGAGGTCTTGTTTTTCAGAGGTTCAATGTCCTGAAGTAGACATACTGCTAGTTGGAGATGCTCATTTGATAATCAGCAAGTGAAATTTCAGTGAAGCATTACAAACTCTTAAGTTTTCCATTCCTGCTTCTGGGCAGATGGGCATTACTGTAATCTTGCAATAAATGTGTCATGAAATGTGTTACTGAGATTTATAAACTTGCCAGTTTGATTGAAGTGAGGAAGCTTGCTCATGCTTCATTACTCTTGTGGTTTTGTATAAACATTTCTTAAGCAGTCTCAAGTTGTCATAAGGAGCATATACCTGAGTCTCTTTGTTACTTCAGTAAAGACACAGAGGCTTAGATCTCACTCTTAGAAGAATAAAAAAGGAAAATTATGGGGTTTTTTACATTTTCCAAAACAATGCTGTCCATTTTTCCTGCTGGTACATTGGTTCTCACCTTAGACTTTGGTCTTGCGTCTTGCTGAGTGTTTCGATGTGACTTTTAGCAGTGGACTTGCAGGCATGGAAGCATTGCTGCAGTGTGCTGTGCAAATCCTGCCCAGCTAGTTGTTTTCCCATAGGCAGCAAAAGGTATGGTTGGCAGAGCAGAGAGCCTGTCTGAGAAACCACCGTGCAGCTGTAGGGTCTGTGCATGCAGCCAAGTGGGAATTAGATTTTTCTGTCCATCATTTGTTCAAATGGCAGCATAAATCCTCCTTCTGCCTGATTAAAGTCAGTGCAGCAGTATATACTGCAGTAAATAATAGGAAAATACTAGCAAGATTTATTTCTCTGTGTTTGCAACACAGTAGGGGTTCCAAATGAGCTGCTGCAGCTGCCCTGCATTTTCAGAGACCCTCAGCTGCTGTTAAATCACAGTGCCATTGCAGGAGGGAATGAAAGAAGCAGGCTGTCTCCTGAAACACATAGGAGATTAAGTGTATCTTATTTTCACGAGAATATTCATGAGGAGCTGCAGACTGAAAACTTGAGTGTGTAGTAGTGAGGGTGCCTGCAGTTTCTGTCACCCTTCATATCTGATGACAGTAAGACGACTTACTGGGGGTAAAATTGGATCTTCATGCACTTGGTTTCTCTAAATCCTAAGTAGCAATTGAGAATATTCTTAAGTAAGGTGTCTTTTAGTCTGTTATCTAGACTTAATGCAGTGTGCATTATTGGCTAGGAAAGCTGTGGGGAATTTGTTTAAAACTGTAGAAACAACAGAGCCCTTTTCCTGGCACATGCCATGTCTAGTGGCAATATTAATAAAAAAAAATAAAGTTAGATCAGTTTTTAATTTTTTAACTCGCCTTAGTTAACTCACTCACCTGTGATTCTTCTGTTTTTCCCAAATGCTAAATACTGAAAAAAACCTATTTTTTATGCTGCTAGAGACAAGCAATGCATTTTATTTAGTTTAATTTGGTCTGTGATCTTGATTTATTTTTTACCCTTCTGTTAATCAGCCAGAAAGACATTTTTGGGAGGTCTTTTTGTTTGACTGTTGGAATAACTTCACTCTGGTGCTGGACTGCTTCTGCCAGTGAAAGACCTGAGTTTAGTAAGTAGCGCTGAACCATGTTCTGCTGTAAGAGTTTTGCAGTTATCCTTTATGTTTGAGCAGAATTTGATCCCATTCTTCATTTTAAATATTTGTTTTCTTCTTTCTCTTTTCTACAAGGCTGCTTTTCTTTCTGCATCTGTTTACCACTTGTGTTGCAGAGGTCATCATTCTAATTACCAGTGAAAGCTCAAAAAAGAGGAAATCAATCTTTTCTGTATTTCAGGGAATTTTCATCTACAGCTCTTAGGACAAAAACTAAATTAACTGCATATTTTACTAACATTGAGGACAGATTTGGAATGGAAGTTAATAGCTGGGCATGTCTTGGCCTGAAAGTTTTTGGCAAACTAATGAGGTCAAGGAAGAAATTAAGAAAGCTCAAAGGATTGATCCGTAGGAACAATTTAGGAGCTCTCTGGCTGAGCTATATAGTGATTAGAGTCATGTGATTACCATGTAAGTGTCTGGCATAAACAAGGAAATGAGATCCGTGTAGGACAGTGGAAGAAAGTGAGAAATATAGACTGAAAAATTGCCAGCAAATGAAATGCTGAGATTATCACTTCTCAGCAAAAGTTGGAAACCTTGCTGGTGAAGGCATACCAGTTGTATTCATGAAGAAGATATGCAGCTGAGACAGTCTTCTGGGGCCTTCTGTAGAGGTTCTTGGCTTGCTTTCTCATGTCCTCACATCTTTAATCATCACTAAGAGCATCTTTATAGATAAGACAGATATAAAAAAGTCTCTTTTCAGTGAACAGTGCAAGAGTATGAATAATGGAAGAAAATCAGGTTGGTGTTGCTAATAGGCAGCTTGTCTTCAGAATCTCCATACATTTGTTCAGAAAAAGTGTTTATTAAACAATTTCAAGCACATTTATAAGTTTGTTGTCTATTAGCAAACAGGCAAAAAGACAACTTCTGACTGCAAATTATTTGCTATACACACTTCAATCACATATATATTTATTTTATAAAAAAGTTTTGCTCTGTTTCTTTGTAAAATAAACCTGGCTTATGTCATCATTGAAAGTAGTGAAAAATGTTAAGTCATTTATCATCTTAATGAGAAAATAATCTCAACTGTAAACAGAAAAAGATAAGTAGGGAAACCATCAGTCTTCAGTTTCATTCTGCTCCCTCTAGACAGCTTGTTAAGTCACATTGAAGTTAGAGAGTGTATGCCATGGAAAGACTTCTAAAGCAAATTTTGGGGAAGAAACCACCAAAACTGCTGTGGTTTTGTTCATGTCTTTTGTTATTCTGTCATGTGAAAGACCCAGATAGAGTATTAAACAGACAAATATGAAACTTCTGTATAGAGTTTGGGTATGGGACAGAACACATGGAACTTGTTTTTCATACATTTCTAGTTTGGTTTTATGTTATTCCAACAGCCCTGTTGGGATTGGTGGCACTCATTAAAGAGTGTGTAGGGTGGCCATTAGAATTACAAAAAAAGGAGCTTTAAAGTGGAAGCATACTTTCATGCCATAAAGGTTCTTAAAGAGCTGGTGTAAATTTTACAAATTGATTTTTAAAAGTACTCTTCTAATAGTTAAAAGTGTTGTGCAAGGAGATAACATAACCAGTGAAGTACACTGAGGTATAATTTAAAACAATCTGCCACTTTTTAGCACTGGTTATTTCATAACTCTTCTGTTGCTCCAGGCAGTTGGGATTGTGTGGCTGAGGGATGGGGAAGCAAACAGCCAGAGACAAATTATGTTCAGGCTGGAATAACTGCAGAGCTGCTGGCAGCACCACAGTGTGGCTGTGGCTGCTCCAGGAGTCAGAAACCCCTCTCCTGCTGATTTCTGCTTGCAGATGGGGCAGTGGTTCACACTTAGGGATGGTCTGTTATCTTCAAACCAGTCCTCACCGTGGGATAAGGAAAATGAGAGTCCCAGCTGGTGAAAGTCCCAAGCCTTTACCTTTACCTGTTTTGGGCTGCAGTCTCTGTAGAGCTGTGAGCCCTCACCCATTGTTAGGTTTGTCCTGTACATGCCCATTTCCATGGGGGCCATTCTTATACCAGACAAGATTATGGAATGGCAATAAAAAGTCTTGGTCTGTTAAAGCTGAGTGGTGGAGCTGGGTTGTTTCTCCAGTCTCTACCTGCCCCCAAAGAAGCTTTTTTCTACTGTTTGCTTTTTCCAAGAGGAAACTTCAGTTAAAGCACATACCAGGTTGGTTGTGAGGATTCATATTTCCTTCTACCCCTTGCTTCATTGAATTAGGTTTTAAACAAAGTACTTTTATTCTTAAACTTCTTTCTCCTTTGTTTGTTGCAATGGTGAGCATCATTCCTCCCAGATGTCCACCTTCCTTTCCATGAGCTTTCCTGAAATTATTCCTCTGTTGTGTTCCTTGTTAATTAATTATACTACTCTCTGCTTCAGGGTTTCTTTTTTTTTTTTTTCTCCTTTGGCTTCTTTGAGACTGTGATAAAATATCCTAACTTGTGTATCAAGAGACTTACTCTTTATACTCATGTTAGTTATCTTGCAGCATCTACTTTGTCATAGAGACCAAAAAATCACAATAGTGAATTGTAGGTAATGTACTATCTCTAAATTACTTTGTCCTTCCTCACCATCCTCTTCCATGTCTTTTACTAGTGTTGTAAATCCTGCTGTCATCATTAGGGGGAAAAAAAATTTCATCTTTTGAGTAAGTAGTAAGGCATTTTAAAAGAAATTTCATAGTACAATATCTGGGCTGTATTGCCTCACTGGCCATTTCTTTTGAAGACATATTAAATGCTTCCATGCTTATGCAAGGAGATAAGAAAATGAAGGTAGATGAATGGGTAAATGAAAGATAAGAAATACAACTGTTTGGCCCCTCTCTTCCTTCGCAGGAAAGACCTGATAGCAGGTAGTGCCTTGTATCTCTAAGTGGAATCTGACTGTCAAGACATGGGGAGGCAGCAAGGCCGTGTGGGGAGCTGAGGGCTTTTTGCTTAACAATTGGCAGAGCACAGCACTGTGGCTGTTGTTGACAGCAGTTGAGAAACTTAGCTAGATGTCAGATTAAAAAAAAATTAAAATTGAGTCAACAGGGAAACATTTGGAATAATTAAATTCCAATATGATTAGTTTTTGTATAACCTTGTTGCAGCACATTCTCCAGGGCTGGCAGGCTAAACAAAGACGTCTTCTGATCCTGCTGTAAAACCTAGATGAATTTGGTTTGGATTCTTCCACCTTTTCTGTGTTTGTAATCAACAAAACAATCAGATCAATGAGGCCCATTCATCTTGCTAAGATATTCCAAAAACATCCTGAATGTGGGATAAAGAAGATAAAGATAAAAAAAGATTAGCATAAGAAACAGGACTGAGTGAAGCACAGTGCCCAAAGCTACATTTACACTGATAAAGACTTTTCATTGAGGAAGAAATTAGGGAGCACTTTCACCCCAGGTTAGAATGGAAAACACAAACCAGAGAATGGGATTTGTCTGAAGACACATCTTAGCTCTGGAAAGCTGGCATGGAAGGATACACTGAGAGATGAAAAACAAACAAAAAATCATATCAAAATTTGTTGCTTAATTACTCAAGCATATTCATCTTCAAAGAAGAGTGACAGTTTCTTACACCTCTTTGTTCCAACACAGTTAAACTTGCTAGTTCTTCTCTTTTGCTTAAAGTTTTAGCCTAAAGTTTTCTGGAAGCTGACAGGCTGCACATATCTTCTCAACTGCAGGGCAAGATTAAACAGAACTCCAACAGCACTAACTACTCCAACACAAAGTCAGAAGCAAGCCAAATCTCACAGAGTGAATTGCAATTAAATTGCAAGTGGAAGACATTTTCCAGTGGTAAAACATTAGTGTGGGTGACTTCAGTCTGCAGCAGCAAAGCTTCCAAACAGCAATTTCCCTAAAACGGTAAAAGGTTGGGATTTCTTTTGTGGGATTTTCTATTTCTTTCCATGGCAATGCTTCTAACACATAAGAAAAATCTGTGCAACAGGAATATGTGTCTAGTCTTTCATGTAAACCTCCTTAAAATGCAGAGAATAGTCACATGGTGAGGTTTGAAAATATAATTGCTAAGGTCTGTCTTTTAACATGCTATTTAGGCGAATTTGTATTTGCTGAATTTTTCATGTTCTTGCTTTAGTTAATTGCTCTCAGTTCATACTTTATCAATGCTACTCCAAGATTTAGAAAACAGGATTAACCACAGTTTGAGAGAGATTTCAAACAAGAAACAATTCTTTATTGGGGCTTGCTAGTGTAAGGAAAACAAGCTCAGTCATTACAGTTATACCATGTTTGCATAAATGAGAGTTAAATAAATAAGCTCTTTCTTTTCCTTTGCTTCTGTGTTGGAGATTTTTGAGATAGAAGATATGCATTCATTCATGTTTTACTTGTCACCTGACTTGAAGTGATGAGGCTGTAGCCCAGAAGATGCTGTGATCTTTTCCAGATGGAAAAACTCATCTCACTTCCCCCTCCCTTTGTTGTTGTTGTTGTTTTTTTTGGTAGGTCGGTTTGGTTTGTTTTCTTTTTTAATGGAAAAAGAATTCCAGCTTTACAAGTGAGGAATTGTTCATGTGAGTTTTCATTGTTTCAACAATGTATAGCATGGTCTTAAATCTTACTGCTAATTTTTAGTGCTCACTATTCAATGAATAATGTATTTGTCCTTTCCTCAACTATTTTAGACATAGAGTGAGAGTTGAGCATAAATTGATGTCTTTGGTGTAGACTTTCTCATTCTTTGTGGTTCTGTACAATGATGTAGTTGGGAAAAAGGAGGCACAGTCACTGCTGCTTTGCTCACCATTAATTTGCTGTTGCCAGAATCACTCAGTTTGGGCCTACCTCATGCTGAGAGATGCTATGCACTGGATTAATCATAATGAGTTAGCAAATTGTTCTTAAGGAGGAAAAGGATTATAATAATGCAGCACTGAAAGGATGTGCAGTATGCTCAGGATCATGAAGCTTGTAAATTGTAATACATTTATTATAGTTTTGTCTGAGACATTGCAGAAGCTTCAGAATGGGTCACGTTACAGGTGCTTATATAGCACTTTGTTTCTTCAGCATCTCACTCTGCACTTTGACCATGCTAACACTGATGAAAAAGCAGCTTTGCACCCTTGAACAGCTCTCCTGGCTCTTGGGCAGTTTATAAAGACAGTCTGAGTCAGTGTGGGATCAGTGTCTCCACCAGACTAAGGGTACTCAGAGATGTTGATCGTGTTGTATTTTGCATGACTGTGAGATACCAGATGTGTGCTGGAAATGCATTTTTAGCCAGAACCATTCCAGGACAGACATCTGCCCATCTGCTGCCTCTGGTGTGCAGCATGGAAAGCCCACAGTGTCTCAGCTGTCGGGGAACTGCAAGGGTCCAGCAGCAATGGGCTCTTAGTGTGTCATCAGGATGATCCCCACAGTCTCAGCCACCTCCCGTGTCATGTGCTGCCCATAAATGAGGAAACTAATTTAGCCCAGCACCTCCTTTGGGTGCCTCTGAAATACTGGAAAGCTTATCTGCAAGCTCTTTGGAGATGTTGTTTAAGAGTAACTAGGAGATGGTGGAAAATATTTCTCTCTCTGAACAGAAATGTCCAGGAGACCACATGAAACAAAGGATTCATCAGCAATCTTACTTACAGTGGCTGCACAGTGAGATGGCTAACTGTGATAAAAGGTGCCTATGGTAATAAAATCCTCTTCAGTTCCCTTTCTTACAGGCCTGTGCTGCCCACTGGGGTCTCGTGACCACAGAAGCCTGCAGTAATAGAGGATGGATGTGAAAATTAGGCAAATAGTTTGTGACTAGTGATTGTCCTGCTAAAATAGTGCTTCTTATGAGATGTTGAGTTATGTAACTCAAAAACATGACAAGGAGCCTTAGTATATTAAAATAATTTTCTAAATGTGTGTTTTGTTTCTGGAGATTCTTATACTACTTGTCAATAAATTGCATGGTATTTATTTTTTATTTCAGATGATTCAGTTACTCATTTAGAAACACATAACACTGTATAAACACCAGGTGTCTGATGGATGGTTGCAAGTGCTTTAAAAATTCTTTGCAATTAGATGGATCTAATAGAAAGTCCTTCATACAAGACCAATTAAAATTAGTGGTAATGTATAGTTTTGACAAAAGCTTTTTCCTGCATGAAAGGCTACTTTTTCCTCCCCCATTATTCCCACTTGTTGTCTACATGTAGATGTGTGGGAGAGATAGGAAAATCATGGTGACTGGAAAATCTATGTCCTTGGGAGGTGCAAGGTGGAGGGGACTCCAGCCTCCCTCATTTGTTGTTGTTTTCCTGTTTGTTTGTTTATTTGTTTGTTTTAATTTGAAAGGAAGGTGTGTTATTGGCTAGATTATTGAGCCATGAAGATAATTATTCAGGTATTTGCCAATACTTTTAAGATTGTTTTTTAAATATCTCCTGGAATAATTTCTGAATTTCTATGAAGAAGGTGGGGGTTTTATTCCCTCAATAAAAATCGTTTTGCTTCTCTTATTTTAAAATATAAATATTTTAAATTCAATTTCAGGAACATCCCATAACAATACAATGCACATGTTGATTTAATATAATTTGCCTTTCAGAATTTATTGGAGAAAGCAATGAAATTTAATTCCTTCACAAATTTACTATGAGACCACATATTCAGTATGTTGAATAAAAATACACATTTATTGCTATGTAACTCTAGAATGATATTTTGGGAACAAGAATTGTAAATAAAATTAGTTGTATAGCTACTTATAAAAGTAAATTACTGAGATGAGAAGGGAACCCTTCTTGGTTTCCTGAATGGTCTGTAAATATTCATAACTGGGAGAGGTCTGACTTTAGTCTTAAGTGTTTAAATAGCAAATGGTGCAAATGCATCCTTACTGCAGACTTTAATTTGCTATGGATAAATCTATATTCAATTTCTGTTGTAAAAAATTGCAGCTAAACTGTATAGTAAAAGGGCACTTAACTACTGGGTGCATGAATTCTTAGGATCATTAATTATAATTCAGGTAGGATTGGGAATCAAGGCAGGTGACAGGGATATTCTGGGGAGGAGGTTTTGTTGGTTTTCTGAACTCATCTCAGTCTTCTACAGATACCTTTAGCCATGTCATTGTTCCCTTCTGCCCTGGATTAATTTCTAGGTATGCTGTGGACCCCAGTGTGTCACACTGGGAACTGTGTAATAGGCAGCTTGATGTGATTTTAATTGCAAACTGTAATATCATTTTATCTGGTCTGCAGCAGGGTGCTGTTATTCTCTCTTGGAACAACCTGCTTTTCATTGCTTTGCAAGCTGATTTGTTACTGATTTCAGAACTAAATCTATAAGAAGAAAAAATATAATCCTGATCAATAATAATTTCTTGGAGGAGACAACATTGTGTGATGAAATTCTTATGGAAATAATATAACACTCTGAGCAGAAGGTTCTTTTGAAGACAATAATACTGAATGGGGAATTTTTTTTTTGGTGGTATGCTTGCACTATACTGAAAATCCTTTTTTTTTTTGGCCAGTAACACATACAAAGCACACCCTACAACATCAGCATAAATAAAAATAGTAGATAGCACATTTCACACTGGAGATAGCAGTTCAGATCAGAATCCTGTTGTGTCAGCTCTTCTAGAAACAGAGAGGAATAATCTGTTTCATTATATGGTCTGGTTGACAAATCTTTAAGACAAGGATGCACACAGAATCCTAGGCAAAAATGAGAACTGAGCCAGATATTTGCAGCTCTAGAATATGGCTTAAAACATTTATCCACATTCCTTAAACCAAATAAAAGTTGTCAATGAAATTTTTTCTACATTAAAATTATCAAGAATAGAGAAAGCATGGAAACATATCAGTTTTACTGAAATGTTGACTATATTGGAGAAAAAGAACGGAAAGGCATTGTTCTGACATTGCAAAAGTGCTTTCATTTTTACCCCAGAAATGGTTTTTATTGTGATCTTTCCTTTGTGTGTCTTTAAAAAAAAAACTAAGGTCACCTGACAGAGGCATACAATTTACTGTTTTAAAAATTGGATTGTTTAATTTTTATTTGACTTTTGTTCCCTGTTTGAGATCAAACCCATTGCCTTTCCTGGAAAACTGCAAATTTGGGTTTTGTCTTGAAGAGCTCACCACAATCCATTGCTCAGAGCTAGAAATACTTTTTTATTGCTTTGCTTTTGCTAGCAGAAAGCAGTTTCAAAAGCAGCCAGGTTTCTCAGCAATCACAAATACAGGAGGTGGTCTCCTTTGGTTTCTGCTGTCCTTGGGAATTGGAACCTGTGGAGGTTCCAGCATGATGGATGGGCTGTCCACAGGGTGAGTGGTTGGGAGCTGCCAGAGACAAGGAGCTGTGGGACTGGTGGCCCCAGCCCTGCCCACGCTGAAGGCTGTGTCAGCATGCAGAGGCAGATGTTGCCAGCTGAAGAGAATTTATAAACAAGGAAATTATCTAGTGACACAGGGTGTGCTTCTGGCTGCAGCATTACTTGATGGATGTCTCTTTAATAATCTGTTGGCTGTGGCTGTGCTGGGACTGTGCTGACTTGCAATGTGGCAGGCATTCTGGGATGGCATGTTACCTTTTTTCAGTATCTGACCCAACATCTCAAGGACTTAGGAAGTCAGCCATGAATGGAAATTCTAATGGAAATTCATTTAGTCCTTTAAGTCTGTGCTGATCAGGAATTCCTGTGGAAACCTCCTGCAGTGCACTCCTGTTCCAAGTTTGCTGCTACTGAAGTAAAACCTCTGTGCTGGCCAGGCTAGCTCTAGAGCGTGTCCGAAGTTTATTTCATTATTCACTGCACACATTATGAAATATTTTTTTTTTAAGTTATTGCAAATTGTTGTAGATTGCAATTTTTGCAAAGTGTGAGCTAGTAAAATTTATGTCTTTGGGTGTGACATATTAAGTGTCTAAAGTTTTCATATCAGACAAATGTGAATTTCCAACAAGCGATTTATTATCTTGGACTGGAATAAAAGATCTTGTAGGGAAGAAAATGAAACATAGCTTTCAACTGATAAATATTTAGTCTATATATTAAATCTTAGCATAGAAATTTTAGTAAGTAGCAAATGTAATAATTCTGTAATCCTTAAATCACTTAGTATTGGTTCTTATTTAATTGATTTATTTATTTGGAACTCAGAAGAAACAGAATGATGTTTTTAATATTGACTGTATATCCTGATACCGTAAAGGAAACAAAGTAATTGGATGCCTGAAAGAAATGAAGCAGTAAGTCTGCTTTTTTGTTTGTAGAGGGCTACAAAACCGAGTACAGTGACTCCTTTTCATCCAGCTTTTAAAAATTCCTTACAAATGCACATACTTGTATTCAGTCCTGTTACTCATCTCTCTGTTGTGCTTAAACTGGGATATGTTCTTTGGGGTGTCTGTTGGTTACCCATTGATAAGTCAATTCCCATTTTCTTTCCCTGTTGACCTATGGATGGTTGAATGTCTGTGCATTACTGTATGTTCCTTATACTATCTATTTGTGCATTCACACTTAAGATCCTACTGGAAGAAAATTTGCAGAGTAGCATGAACTTTTTGTAGGAATTTGTGGCAGTCCATGTGAGAGGATGAGTCCTGAATAGAAGCACCAGCAACACATAAATGTGACGTACCTGCTTCATCCTTGTGCAGGTGTGCGACTAATTATTACCTGTTCAATGTGAACAAATATGTTTAAGACAGCTGAGCAGCTGTTCAGACATTTTCTTGGGAAGAAGAACGCATTTTACATGGGCCTGACAGATGCTGATGACAGATTTGGGTGCCTCTGAGGGCTGACTTATAGTTGTGTCAGGAGGACTGCAGTGGACAGTTGTTGGAGGATTTGATGCAGGGGTGGCCTGATCATCAGAAGGGTGCCTACCTTCAAGCTGGAGAGAAGCATTCACTGCTAGATATGCCTGACTCAGAGAATTTACTTGAGCATCTGCAAGCATGTGTGTGCTCGATGTAAGGAGGCTGGGAGCTGTTGCTGGTTGACTGATCTCAAGCAGCAGGCAGGTTGCAAAGGTGATATCCTTGAAATGCATTCTGTGATTTATGAGCTGACCCAAAGAGAATCCCCATGAGAAGCAGCATGGCTTTTCCACTGGAGCTCATGAAGGGTGATAGTCAGCCTTTATACTTCTTGACTTCATTTTTCTGTGTGTTTGGTGTTTATTTCGTTTTCTTTATGCTGTGGCATTTAGTTTGACTGACACTTTCAAATATACAATAATTGAGATCTGTGCTCTTTAACCTTAAAGAAGAAGCTGTAAGCTATTTCGATTAAATTCCAATTATTTGGAACAGGTGTTGGATCAGGGCTGGGGGAGGGGAGGAGGGGCAGGGGAATAAACTCCATTTAAAATTCCAGGCAAAAGGCAACTGAGGAGTATGTGACCAGGGGTTGCTTAAAGTTTTTCTCTGGCTTGGAGCTGATGCAATAGCTGGTGCCTGTGGCTGTGTGCACTTTGGATCTTCTTTTTCCTCTTTTCTTTTTTGGCTACTACATCTTTTACATTGTTGATGTTTCTTATAATGCCATGTGTACATTTTACTCTATTGTACCAGGCATCTTAGCTTTTCTTCCCCCATAACATTGTTTGTACACATTTTTGGGGGTTTGAGTGATATTGTTTTTAAGAGCTCTGATAATCTTCTGAGTTTGAAGTTTTATGCAAATGTGATTACTAACTCAATGTCACTGGGTGATTCTGCATAACCACTTAGAAAATGAAGAAAACTTACAAATTTTTGAGGATGTTTTAGAGAGTAGCAAGTGCAGGTGTTGGCAGCTTGGTGATTTAGAATATACTGCTCTGGCTTTTTAAAGTGTCCTATACAGCTTTGAAGCCTTTTAAATGTGTCCATGCTGTCCCTAGCTGGGGCCAGGTCTCTATGGTGCATTTATCTTTATCTATTCAGTGCCAGTATTTATCTGCTCAGTGGCAGGCACTGCCAAGTTCTGCTGTGGTATTTTGTGGTGGTGTTATAGGAAACTTTTTATCCTTACACTGTGTGAGAAGTTTTTCCTTTATTTTATAGTGTAGATCTGTCTTAATCTGAAACAGTCCTGCACAGACCAAATCACTTTATTTGCCTTAGTAAATTTAGTTTCTGTGGTGACAACTGTGATGACGTCTGTACCAAGAAGGAACAGAATACAGAATACAGTACAGAATAATACAGAATACAGAAGGAGTTTTGCAGGAACGCACATTATGTGTTGTTAATTGCTCTTGGGATTGTACTTGTGGTGCCAGCCATGAGTGCTTGAAAAGTAATGAGAAGCCAATCCATATTTTTCCTTTTCCAAGGGCTACTGGGTGATGAGTGATACTAAAAGTTTGGTTAGCAGAGTAAGTCCTTATCTGTCTTGAAATTTTTGCTCTGTGAGAGAGCAAGTACTGAAGGCGACTATCATCTTTCTAGAATCAACCAAATAAAATCATGAAGCACTATAATTTTTCCTGGTTTAGGACAAAATCATTCAAACTGGGGGTGTTTGGTCTCTCTTACTAAGGTAATCTGTTAAAAGGAACTTTCCATCGGTTACAATGGTTTATTTGTGTCTAGAGGTTTTTTCTTTGTTGGTTTTTTTGGTTTGTTGTTTTGTTTTGATTTTTTTTGGTGAATTGATCTGGGGAAAAAGGATAGCCCAAAAATACATATGTCTTAATCTCAACAAGACTAAAATGGACTCACAATTTTTCTGTTACTTTTAATGAGAGTTTTTTTCCTCTACACCCAGCCAGATGCAAATAACCAAGAAGGCAGGGGGCGTTTTCTGAACGTCATCAGTCTCAACTTTTCAGAATGGATTTATGGGAAATTTCACAAGACAGAGAGTACACCCTTGGTAATTCTTTCAATCCCTTCAATATAAAGCAGAGGAAAAGAATTATGATATGGATTTCTGTACTGTTCAACCTGATGACATTTGCAGTTATATAGATTCAACGCTCTTTGTACTTCTCTGGAGTTGAAATTCTTGAACCATATTTATGATGGGTGAACAAGGTTTGAGTACTTAAATTTTGCTTCTGTTGATTTAAAATTGTTGGCTGTGATGAAAAATAGCAATTAGCTTTGTCATCCTAATGTCAAATATAGAAGTCTCTCAGACCTATCTCCAAACTGGGATTTGATTCATGCTTTGTCTTTGACAAATATGAGACCACATATTTGGGTTTTTTTTGCACTGAGGTAGATGCCAGAGTAGAAATAATACTGAGTGATTTTCTTTGGTGTAGATACACATCACTGAAACTTTGGAAAGTATGTAAACAAGATAAATTATATAAGTTTAAGAATTTAACATGGAGTTCTGGATACAGCTGCATTGTGCTATCACCATCCCTTTATCCAGGCTCACTTACATGCTTAAAATAATGTGAGGACCACCTGTTTCACCTTGCTTCAATTCACTTACAGACTGTTTTCACTACAGATATTGTCATTCCCACTATCAGCTACTAGATGGGGTTCAGAAGCAAATTCCAAATAGAGACATATGTAAACTCTTACAAATTTTTGACTAGAGACCTCAAGCCTATCTCATCATGGAACAGTCATATTTGAACAGGGATGTTGAACAAGTGGCAAGAAATGCTCTGGTCTTCACAAAAGTGAAATGATTATATGAGAGACTTCAGCTTCTCATTTTCCTTTATGACTCCTTTTTCATAGAATTTCTGTGCCTTTGTTTTTCCAACTGGTCTTGTCACCAGTGCTTCCATTTTGACCTGCTGCAACTAGACACCATGTCTTGCTCTTTTATTTGTAGTTTTGGGCATCATTTGTGCTGTCTACCCTAAATTCATGTAAGACTCCTGATACCCTCAATTGTCAGATTTAGTAGAATTTACACTTGCATCTTTTAAAACCAATGTTTTTTAAGATTCACTGTGTTCTTTTGGATTCCCCACTGCCAGGATCTACAAACATGACATGTAAAAGTTTGCTGGTCTGTATAAAATAAGGAGCTTTTGTGGGCTGAGTGTTCAAATAATGTGATGGTGGTGATGAGTAGAAAAGCAGAAATCCAATTTAAAGGAAGAGGTTAATATACTGACCATGGTGTGGTGGGTTCATCTTGGCCCACCACTAACTCAGTCCCCCTCTTCAACAGGACAGGGCAGAAAATACAATGCCAAGGCCTGGCTGTTGAGGAAGTCGGGGAGACTGGCCACTAGTTACCATCACAGCAAAAAGCAGACTTGGCTGAGGAAAATTATTTTAATTTCCTGCCAGTCAAAGTAGATTTGTGTGGTGAGAAGCAACAGCAAATTAAAACAAGATGTTCCACCATCCTCTTCCCAGGTTCATCTTCCATCCTTCCTTCCTGACTGATCTACCTCACTCCCCACCCCAAGCAGCACAGCAGGATGGGAGGTTGTAGTCAGTCCATAGCACATCCTCTCTGCTCTTCCTTCCTCCTCACACTTTTTCCTTCCTGCAGCTTGGGTCCTGCCCATGGGCTGCAGTGCAAAATCTTTATTTATTTGTATGTTTCTGTGCTCTCTGCTTTGGGTCTTATATTTTAATTGGTTCATAAAAGAACCTGAAATCCGACAATGGATAAGATATTATATTAGGCCATTTAACAGCTGGAAATTGTACTATTATCAAAACTGTAACAATTTGAACATAGCTGAGTTGCCTCTTTCTACCTGTTTTCAGCTATAAAGGCAATAGTACATTGGAATTTCTGCCTAGGTTAGTCTACTTTGTGCTTTGTTACTTTAATTTTCTTGCAGATTAAAATTGGTAATGTAGCCAAACAATTCTCTAAAGGTCCCTCATCACATTTTAAAGTAAAATGAAATATTTACCCCAGAAATATTTTACATGTGAGTATTTAAATATAGTATGTTATTCCTGATGTGGAGTTTTTTTGGTGTGGCTCAGTGTGGAGGGCTGGTTCTCCAAAGAGATGGGACACAACTGTGGTTAGCCACAGCCCAAGTTACCTGGATTACCAGGGTAATAATGGTACAGACTGAACTGACAAATCAGTCTCCACTTTGATCAAGTATGTGGGGCTCAAAAATACATTCCCTATCATTGTTTATCAAATCACTCACATTTCTCCATGAAACTTTAACTTCTTGGCTCCTGGAACAGGACTGATGAAAGCCTAGGTGTGGTCTGATTAATGGTTTTACCATTTGCTTCTGCCCTTCCTGTCTGCATCTGTGGTTGTCTCTTGTGTTATCTATCCTGAGATTATAAAATCTTGGGATTTTGTAATCTCTTTGCCCAGCGGGACTTTCGTTCTCCACCTTCAGCTCCCAAAGCTTCATTCTGCTCCTTTACTCCCTTTGGTCAGAAATTCTTTCATTCTTATCCTTTTAAAAGTTGGCCTTTTGCAGTATTTTGTTTTTAAAGTGTACTGCTTAGTAATTTATCTCAAATGAGAGCAAGAAGATTCTGTTATGAGGTAATATACAATGGATTGTGGTATGGACAAAGAATGTCTCTAAGCTGGATACTAGGATAAAGTAGCCTAAGTTGGGTCAGTTTTGTGCATAACATTCCTCCTGGGAAGTTACTTTGGATAAATCAAAAGAAACTAAGGTTTTGATCTGTGAAATTTAAGTGAAAGATGGGAATATAACTGCCTGGTAGACAAAACTAAAGATAAAATCAGTAATAACAGTAGTCTGACGATAAAAGCATTGACAGATTTAAAATAAAATTTAAAAAATCTAATGAAAAGGATTTGTGAGGTGCCAGAATTGAGGTTATCTGTTATAATTCTGCTACAGATCCATTCCAGATTAGCAAAATCTCTCTCATGCCAGATATCTTTAAATAGTCTTGCCTTTACAGGCACATACATTACTGCTCCTCAAAGCATTTATTTATTGATGGGGGCTGTGAAAAGGCAAGAAAATTAGATTATCTGTTATGTTAAACACATTTCCATATTGCTGATGTTTCATTGTACTGCTTAAGCTCCCAGTAGGAATTTTATTTTGTATTTTAAAGAAACATTGTTTTCAAGCAAAAGTTTGGAGAAGTAGCAGTTTTTTAATTCTGACAGTCTAGACTATTCCATATGACCTAAGGACAAATGTTTTTTGGAAACCAAACATTATGCTTTGCTTTTCCTATTGTGTTTTTCCTTTCAGCAAAGAAAGGATGCACAAAGATAGGTTTTGTGGGTTTAGGAAACAGATGATAGCATGCAAAGCCCCATGTTTATATGCACTGTGGTGTTTTGACCTTTATTTAATGGTGTTTTTTGAAAACTTCAGAGCAGGTCGGTGAAGGGTGTGCTCAGTGTTTGAGGTCAGCAAGTGAAAACAGGCAAGGGTCATCTGCCCCTTATTGTGTGTGTGAGGGTGAGGGTTTGTATCTATTTATTTGAAATTTTCTTAGCTGGTCTTCAAAGGAGCTAAAAGAAAAAAAAAAAAAAAAAAAAGAGGCAGCATTGTCTAATCAAAGCTGCTCAGTCAACTAATGACGTCAAGTAGTAACCTTAACCTTCACTTTCTCACCGTGTTTCCTTTGGACTATAAGCTATTTAACACAGCTAAAAATTACCTCATCCATCATAGCAATGTAGCCTTTTTCTGTGCTTCACTATGTAGTGGGTTTATCAGCACTGGGCATGGGAATGAGGTAGAGAATAATTTCTTCTTTAATTGACTTTGCAGATTGGAATGCTGGTGGGAGAGGGGCAGCAATGGGCTGTGCAGGCACCAAGCTGGCACCCCAGCTTGTCAGCTCCCTGTGAACAAGAGTGCTTTAATCACTGCACAGACCGGCTGCAGGGTGTGGAAAAAATGCATTCAGTGCTGCAGTTGTGTCTAACATGAATTTTGAGCTACAGCAGTAATTTAGAATAGAAACACAACCTGTGTGTGGTCACACTCCGTGCTGACTTGGCTGCTGTGTCTGAGAAAGAGGATTGCACTGGGTGATGAGAGCAGGTGTCAGGTGTTATCATGGGGAAATAAAAGCACTTATTACCTTGTGGTGGGATTTGTTCATATGACCTTGCTGTTGGGAAGAATAATTTTGCTTTCTGGTATAATTTAAACAGCATGTCACTTCTTCCTGTTGTTTCCAGTGAAAGTAATGAGGCTACGTAGGATACTGAGGTGACCTGATGTGCACAGAGATAATTAGAGCAGGTGTCATTCTCAATTCAATTCTCAATATTGTAGAGAATAATGTGGTATTGCTTTTGTGAAAGGGAAGCTGGTAATTGTCAAATACTTAAAAATTAACAGTTAAATGGCAGTTGGCAAATCCTTGCAGTAACAACATCTTTTTTTTGCTGTTTTTCTTGTTGCTTATGCCAGTCTAGAATATGAGAATCACAGATTTGTTTTTTCCTCAGAATATGGCGGCATGGGTTTGGACTTCTCCTATAATATTGCAGTGGCAGAAGAGCTGGGAAGTATCCGTTGTGGAGGTATTCCCATGGCCATTGGAGTGCAAGCGGGCATGGCTACCCCTGCCCTTACAAGGTAATTTTCAGAAACTTTGGTTTAGCCTAAAACTAAATTGTCATGAGTAGAAAAAAACAAAAAACAATACTGTGTAGATTTAATGCCTAGTTGCTACTCAGTAATGCCTGAGGAAAGAAACTACTCTCTACTTCTCCCAGTTTGCTTTAGGGGAGAAAATACTTTCTCTTTTTTATTTTTTTTTTTGATGCTAGAGTTATATTGATTAAATGTTAAAACATAAACCTTGTTGAGTAGTAGATGATATGTTTAAAAACTTGAAATATTGGTACCACAATCAATGAAAAAAAATTAATTCCAGAATCCAGTTTGTTCGTGTTTGTCTTTTTTCTTATATCCCAGTGCAGTAATACCAAGGCTGCATTTAGTTGTAAGGATTAGGATCAGTCTAATTCTGCTTTATAATTTACTTGCTCTTTTTCCAGCTTTGCAAGGTGTCAGTCCTAAAGTTGTAGCACATATATCATGCTTCCTAAATATGCCCATTCTAGGCTATTAATAGTTTTTCTTTTTCTCATCATCTATGTCAGTATTCCCATTTTAATCACTTACTATCATTTAGGCTTCTGCATTTTCTTAATCTGATTTGTTATGGTTTTTTCCTCCACCAATAAAAGTTACCAACTTCTTCATGAAGAAGTTTTGCAGATATTCTGTGTTAGAACAGAAATTCTTAAAACTAGAGTGGGGCAACTGGCTGATCCAGCAGTTTGTCCCTGGAATATGGATACACCTAAAATTCTGGAAGATGAGGGTAGGAATTAAATTCTAATAATTATGTTGAAATTGGAAATTTCTCTGCACTAAACAGATATACAAGAAGGGAAGTTGTACTCAGATGAATATTTTAGGGATTTTTTGATAATTTTTAGGGGGTTGTTGACTTTTTTTTCCCATTCTGAATGGAAATATCTGTAAATCTACTGAAGAATCTGGAATATAAGCTCTATTCCCTTGACATTTGCTTATCTTGCTGTATGTGTGACTTTGGAGGTCTCATCTACTACAGATTTTTCTTAAAGTTTTCTTTTTTGTGTAATGCAACAAAAGCTTGCTAAATGCATGAAGTTCAGTATGCAACAGTGGCTTAGCTATAGTCCAACTGAGTATAAGAACAGTATTTTAAAAGACTTCAGACAGTACTACCTTGACCCCATGACAGCCTTTTATTCAGGGGTTTAAAGAAAATCTATGGGTAAAGAAAATGAGAATTTGTTCCATTGCAGTTTTTGGCCTTCTGTTACTCTGTTCTGCTGTAGTAAAACAGTGAAATTATGCATATTTGTGCTAGTGAAATCCTAAAGTGGAAGTTCTTGGAAAATAACAGTGAAATTGTTGTTAACTTGACGAAGTCTTTAATTGAGTTTGTATCTGCATTATTGAATTTTTCCCCCACTGCTGAGCCAATTCCACTGGCTATTTATACAGTACAACGCCCCCCACACACATGTAAAAGTGAAACTTGGTAATGAAAAGAGAAAGCGGGTTGCTACAGGAAATTTTGCCTGCGTGCCTCTTTACCTCATGCTGTGTAGTGGGAAGACCAACTGCTTGTCCTGGGCCATGGATTCAAATGGCACTCGTGTCCTGGGTGGTTTCTTTAAAAGTATCTGTATACTGTGGGTATCCTAAACATGTTCGTAGAGATACGTCAGATTTTGCATCTTGGCTGTGCGTTGTTGCACAAATCAAACAATGATGTGGGAATCAACCACCAACCCCTAAAAAAGCCTCTTTTGGCTTTCATAACCTTGGGCTTTGTTCAGCATTCATCCAGCACATATTGAGTGTACCTACAAACTAATTCCATGAATGTGATTCCTGTAATTCCCAGAATCCCCTAAGTGAAGCAGGGGATTCTGGGAATTACAGGAATTTCTAAATCTTTCTGCAGGATATAGATATGTAATATATAATACAGGAATCTTTCTAAATTTAAGAACTAAATAGAAAACGCTTTGTCCGCAGTGATCTGACCTTTGATGGTTTGGAACATCACTTTCTGCCAGGTCTTTCAAATGCATTCAGATATAATACTGCCCTTCTTGCCCACAAATAGAGTGGAGAAAGCAGCTCCTAGCTGAGGCAGTGAATGATAGGCATTTCCCAGTTTATGGACATGCCTGTAGGGTGTCACATCTGTAGTCATACCAAATCAGTGTAGAGCTGCTTATCTCAGCAGTAGGCAGTGAACTTTACTTTTTTTCCCCCGTGTTGTTTGTAGGCAAATAGTAAGCAAATTTAAGATGGGTAGAATTTTGCAAAAGTGGCATATTTTTAACACAAGACCTAGCAGCTGAGCAAGAAGCTAGCTGTCTCCTGCAAGGCAGAGAGACCCACCATCTTCTGAATATAGTGTTGCCCAACTTTTTTTTTTTTTTTTTTTGATTGCAAAATAACATCTTCTATAACCACATTTTTGGAAGGAACTCAACTGTTTTCTGGAACTCAAAACAAAGAAAGACATCAAACCAAAAATATTATTCTAAGCAAAGTCTTGCTGTGAAAATCCTCTGTTGAAATGCTAAAGGTTAGCGAAGTTTCAAGCATTAGAAAGCATTGCCAAAAATCACCACTATCTGCTCTCATAATCTGATTTTCCATGTTGATGGTTGGACTGTTTGGGTTTTTTTTTTTGACTGATGAATATGCAGCTATGGGTAAATCTAAATCTAAATCTAAATCATATTTGATCAAGCCCCATGGAAAATTAAAAATCAAAGTTTTCTGCCTAACAGACATGGATACTTTGTTCCAGTATGCTAGAGGAAGGAGTAGGCACTCCAAACTTACTTCTTGTATTTATTTAGGGCTCCCCTGTGATTTTCAGCAGGGACAGGACTAGGAATTAAGCTCCTTGTGCGCACCAAATGGAAGTGTCTGCCAGATCCCAGTCTGTTCCCTGGCTGTCCCACATCCTTTGTGCCAGGGTTGGTTGGAGGGGATGACTTAGTCTTAGTTTGAATGGCACCATTCCTTTGGAAATACTGGGACAATGTTTTAGAAGGAGGCCCCAGGAGCCTAAGGAGATGAGTGGTGATGATGTGCTGAGAAGCCTCACAACAAAGAGGAGGCTGAGGAGGAACTTGAATTTATGGATTCCTGGACACATAAGACATTTCATGACCCAAGGAATTTTTCAGTCACACAAGAAAGACCATGAACTCACCATTCACACTGCAAGAAGAAATCAGTGAATCTTAATTAGGTCAAAATCAAGCATGAAATGAGATGTAGCATATCTTGGATGGATACAGTCTTCTAAACAGCAGGAAAACAGTGTGTGCCTCTTAACTGAATTTAAATACAGCCAAGTGAATTTTTGTGTTAAAATACCATCCAGTGTTTGCTGTTTCCCTTTTTATTTTTGTGGAGATAAAAGAATAGCTGGAAGAAGCATTAATGGATTTTACTGAGTGATTTAAATGTAGATGTGAAGTACAAATAATTGAAATACAGGTCTTTGCAGATGGTGGCCATCACATGTCAAAAGTTTTCAGTCACCACTAAAACCTGGCAAAGAGATGGTGCAAGAAAACAGACCAGGTCCTCCATCCTGGTGGTTGCAGAGTAGTGCAGGAGCATGAGAGGAATCCTCAGGGGTTATGTTTATTTAGATCTGGAACTTTTACAGCAACAGTCATGTAAATTTTGGCCATCTAGACCACAAGTTTCTGTGGGAATAAGATGCCTGAATACTTTTTAAAACTTCTTTGAAATGATTGTGACTGCACTTGTGGTGAAGACTGAATCACAGCTCTGGAGGGTATTTATTCTATCTTTTGGCTCTAGGACAGCTTTTACCCAGTCATAGGAAAATTTGTGGGTAGAACAAAATTTGTAACTAACTTCTAATAAAATTTACCTTCATAGGGTTTTAATATCGTATCTTTTTTTTGTTATATTATTGCAGGTTTGGTTCTGATGAGTTGAAAAAACAATTCCTTGTACCAACTATAGCTGGTGATTTTGTGGCTTGCTTGGGAATCAGTGAAACTGGAGCTGGGTCAGATGTCGCAAGTAAGTTAACCTAGCAAACAGTCAGTTTTAGACAGCCTGATGTTTTAATGGAAATAATCTGTTTTTCCTGACCCTTCACTTTGCCCCATCCTTTGTATGAAACAAAAGGAAGGAAAGTCTGGTGTGGTGAGTGCAAAAAGTAACATTCCAGGAATACAACACATCCTTCTCATGCACCCTGTAGACTGAGCACAACAGATTTCGTGGTGGCCCCAGTTTTCTTCTAGTGCTGTCCTGCCCTGTCCAGGCTCACAGCTGGCAGGAGCACTCCAGCACCTCATCATCTGCACAGCCACATTCAGTCATGCAACTCTGGATGTACTGACAGGAACAGAACCTGTTCAGCTGGACTAGAACTGGGGCTGCCTTGACAAAGACCTCTCCACTGAATGGGGGAAAACTGCAGAGCCTCTCTGATCTGAAAATGGTGGCATCACTTTCAGAATGATTTCCCCTTGTTCATTCTTACCTCACCTCAGTCCCCATTCTGTCATTCCTGTGAAGAAAAATATCTCTCAATTGGTGATTGCTTTATTTAGAGCTAATGAAGAATTTGCAATGTCAAATCTATTATCTTTATGATTTAGTTACTTTACATGCAACTGGGTTTTTTTTTTGTTTAGTGCAAGAATATGTTTAGAAACCAGGACAAATGAAACTATTATTCTGAGGCATCTGAGGCAGTAAAAAATTTGAAAAATTAAATCAACACAGATACAGTAGAAAAAGAAAATATGTCTCCTCTGATGATGAACCATGGACTTCACAGAAAAGGGAATGATAAGTGACCACTTTTAGAGGTTTGCTTGTTGGACAGAGCCTGGCCAAGTTGACCTTATTGTGTTCTTACAAGCTTGCCAATGCATGACAGACATTTTTTATCCAAGGAATCCTATATCCATCTCCATGAGCAAACTCCTGTTGTTTTTTCAAGGCAAACAGATAAACATCCAGTGCTCAAGCAAGGTTGCAGCAGGTAGATTTAAAGAATGTTAATGTGGATAATGAAATAATGGCACTAAATCTTCCTGCATATTTTATTGCTGTTTTCCTTTCTGGGTTAATTGAATTTATTCATAAGAAGAATTCCATAATTTTAGTAGACATGTTTATTAAATATTACTTATTAATAATACTTAATAATTATAAACAATAAACTTAAAATATTAAATTTCATTATTATTTAAACTGTATTATTGCTTATTATAATTTAAATATTATTAGGATTTAAATAATAAAACTTATAATAGCACCTAATAATTTGTATATTAATTATAAATTTGAATTTTGCTAATATAAGAAATGTAACATCATTTATTTTAATAAACGCCTCTCTAGTTTAATTAGATTATCATCAGAAAATTCTAAATAGGAATTTAATTTTTTTGATGCAGTGTTCCAGATAATAAATAACATAAATATTCCTTGAACAACATCTTGTTTATCATCTAGTTAAAGTGGTATGATACACTTAGATGAATGCAGTTAAAAACCAATTTTGAATCAAAGAGGATTATCTACTGAATCTATGCTGCAGCTTGGAGACACACTGCAGGATGAAATGAAAATACTTTTTCCCCTGTCCTGGAAGATTTGATCCCTGATATAAATGCCAAATCCAGTTTACAATGCTTCTGAAGGACAATTAAAGGGACAATTTAGGTATGAGCAACAATAGTTTGCGTTCTGAGTTGCACCATTCTGCGCCATGTCCAGATGGCCCAGCTGTAAAGCAGAGAAACTGCACTTGGTGCTTCCTTTTGTTGCTCATGCCATTGGGATGTTTGTGTCCCTAAGAGAAGTGAAGGGACATGGCGGCTGTTCACATGGGAAAGTCAGGGATGTGCTTCTGCCATGTGAGCCAGTGTATTTTAACCTGAAGAATGACACAGAGTAAAGTATCTCTAACATTTTTTCCTGCAGTTCCAAAATTACCGAAGGTGATATGAACACAGAAAACAAAAACAATGTTTACATGAGAACTGAAATGTGCCTCAAACTAATTTATTCAGAATTCAATAGAACAAAAAGGACTGTGTATATTAGTCTAATACAAAATTCACGTCAATTTGAAGGAACACTTGTCTGCTTTCAAGTGTAGTAATTTTATATTGTCCATAGTAGTGACCATGTGCACCAAAACTAGCACAGAGCTGGCTTGAGAAGAAAAACAGAACAGTACAGATGGTACAAAAAGTGTCTTTAATTTCAGGATTCTGGTACTACAAAAACATAAACATTTGTGTCAGTTTGAGTGATATTGTCTCATTCTATCTCACCCCGATTCCACAATTTATAGAATGTAATCTGTGGGTATATATAAAACAACATCATGGAAAACACTTTTCTCACACACATCCTCTATCTTCAGGTTATGTTCAGGTATCTGCAGCTAGCAACACTGTTCATGTCTACCTCTTCTACATAAATATCCTGCTCCATTTTCTCTCAGTGGAATCCAGCCTTTCTGCTTTTCTGGATTGACTTTGTCTTTTCTGAGCATAAAACCCCAGAATTCTGCATGGTGTCTGTAATGGCACAAATACATTTCCAACCCTGGCAGAAGTATTACTCTCCAATACATGATGTTACACAACAGCTTGCAGGCTTGTGAATCCTGTGATTAACTGTGGATCATCCTCATTACCAGTTTGCTATTGAAACACTGCAGGATTTAGCAATCACTTCTACTACTTCGTGTCTGAATACTTGTACTTACCATCTTGAATTTGAAAACTCAAGATCATTCCTTTCTTTCTGGGCCATACTTCAGTTGTCTGTGTTGGTGATGTCTCCCAAGTTTGTGTCACAGACAAATTTAATTAGTGTATTCCTGTCCTTTTAAAGATCATTAATGCAAATATTCAGTAGGTTTTGTCCAGAGGCTGATATCCAGGGAGGGACTTAACTAGTACTCTCCCTGCACATCAGAACTTCTTCTTTTAATGTAACCTGGTGCAATTTCTGCTTTGCCAAGTTCCTTATGCGCATTTCCACTTTTGTCCTAATTCTTATATTTTCAAATTTTAACTCATAGTTACCTAGTAGTGTCAATTTCACTTACTTGGGTCCAATAGGATTTTTCTCTAGATAATCCTATTTAGTAATAAACCAGGTTGGGTTTAAATAAGATACCATGGGTAAATTGAATTCTCTTTTATTTCCAAATGTATTTTGAGGCTGTGCAGATTGCCAAAACCAACAACCTCTGTTTTCACTAATTTCAGTCTTTCTTGTAGGTGTTTTGCTTTGTCAACCATATTTGAATCTGTCTCCTGTGAAATATTTCTTTTTTTTAAGTATCCTCTATGTGCCTCATTTTTTTTCCCCATTCTCTTGTCATTTCTATGGCTGAAACAGTTTTGTTTGCCACCACAGTCTTCTTTGATTTTGTTGGTTTTCATCTGCAAGATTTAACCTAGTTCAACCTATTTTAATACTTGTATTCCAAACTCCAAATTGTAGCTTACTTTCATCATTAATCTTGTTCATTTCCTGCAAGTCATTTCCTGGTTTTTGACGTGATTATTCATTCAGTTAGATTTGAAGGTATTTCTTTGAAGTTTTTCCTATGCTGATGAAAATTTAAGATATGTGTTCTTCATACTTTACTTTAAGGATGTGTGTTGCTTATCTTTGACTGTAATATTGACCTTAAAAGTTGAAGCCAACCTTACCTTTAGTCAGATCTATTTGAGTGCATGGCTGGATTCGAGTGCAGTAGAGAAGAAAATTGAGGCTTGAGTTAGTGTGGTTTGAACAGTGATGTGACCAGCCCTCGTTGCTTATAGGGCACCAGCTGTATCATTCACCTCTGGTGATGCCTTGCGCTCTTTCCTAGAAGGGCTTCTCAGAGAATGCTGTGCAAGAGGTTGTGAGAGTCAGTGGTGTGTGCCTGCAAAAATGAGCCTGCTGTATTTTAAACATAAAACTTATGTATTGATCTGATCATCTTTCTTAATCATCTCTAATTAAAGAGAATCAGTTATTCACAAGATCATTTGAAATAGTTGTTTCTCAAGTGTTTGAAGCAAACTGTGAACAATTGAATCTGGAGTACTTGAAGTTTCTCATTAGTAAGGCATTTGTTCTTTAATCTATATTTGGGTGGTTAGGCCCCTGTGACGCCATGCCTGCAAGAACTATTTACATTTGTGGTAACATCACAGTGCTCATTGTTCCTTTGCAGGCCTTCTATGGGACTTCTATCTAATCTCTTCAGTAGCTGTTCCACAACAAAGGGATGCCTGATGTAAATCACTGTGTATGCTCCCATCCTTGTCACACCATTTCAGTACAGTCATATTCCTTATTCCAGCTCTTGCGTGTCCTTCCATTATTATTTAGTCTCCATGTATGTGAGTGTCCAATGTCTGTGTCCATGTATTATGAGTGCCAGTACTTTAGATTACTTAAGCTTCTTGGCATTCATTTTTATACAGATTTCATATTGAGTCCCTTGGACAGATTTGCCACAGTCTTTTTCTGTGTCTGCTGGTTTTATCCACATGATTAACAACTCTTTCCCTTGCTTACATTCCTTTAGCCATAGCTAAATCCCATACTTCCTTATTTTATACCTTATTTAATTTTCTCCCATTATTTTTCTCCTGTGCCTTCTTTAACAAGAAAAATTTTCAGCTGTGCTGACCTCAGTCCCAGTTTACCTCCTAAATGAAGATCAGATACTTGGGTTTGCTTTTGGTTTATGTTTAGAGCCCCAGGGAAGAATGTGCAGGTGCAGACTGAGGTGATTGTGTGTGAAAGTGTAACCAGATGATTTAAACATGCCTGCCCACTCCACTTGGTGTCTGACTCCTACCCTCCAAGTCTATGATCCCCCTTCAGTGGATGGTCTCTCTTGAATTTCATAGTCTTGTTAGATTCACAGGTGCTGTTAGGAGTGTGGCTAGGTTCTTTTATACCATCCCCTACTTACAGCTGGATGTCTGTTGGAGAGTCTTCATTAACTGGGGGCTCTTGTCAAAGTTCAATTGCAGGGAAAAGAAGGGAGCCCTTTGGAAACTCTGCTGGAGGATAAATAATAACTAATGATTCTCTCTGGCTGGCTGTTGCAGGTAGGGCTGTTTGCAGCATGATGTGAACCATTGCAGATGAAAATAAGATTCTTTTTTGCCAGGGTGTATAAATAGCAGGTATTTAGAAGTCCTCCATGTCCACGCACTCATTGCATTCAGACTTGCCCTTCAGTAGCTTACTAGCTTTGAAGGTATTGCAGAAATGTGACCAAGAGCATGCAGGAAATGCATGTTGATTTATGTCTATGCATTAACAGGTACCGAGGCTTGTGTTTGTTTAAGTCATGACTCTGGAATTAATGGACTCCTCAGGACTAAGGCACACAGTAAGAGAAACTGTAACAGATCACCTCACAGTGAAATGCTTCTCTCCCAAGTTTTTGACCACCACATTTACTTAGGAAGTTTTCTGCTCTCATCCACTGGAATGAAGACTCCACCTAAAGGAAGGTGGGAGAAGTGGTCCTGCTTCCCTGGCTTGCCTTCCAAGAGTTTTCCAGACTAGTTTGCCTTATGGCCTGAAAGGGTTATGGGACAGGGGAGTATACGGGAGAACCAAATAGTCTTCTGTCTCGAGAGCAAGGGAATGACCCTGCCAGTCATAACTGGATCGATATACCCCTCCTTCACAAGAATAACCTTTCATTTCCTGTGTTTTGAAATAGATATCAAGACAACGGCCGTGAGAAAGGGCGATGAGTATGTCATAAATGGTGGTAAGATGTGGATTACGTCTGGGAGCCAGGCAGACTGGATGTGCCTCCTGGCAAACACCAGCGAAGGACCTCCCCATCAAAATAAATCTCTCATATGTCTGCCAATGAATCTACCTGGTAATAACACAGAACTCTTTGTCTTCTCATTTGATTTTATTGGTGTTCTTTGTATGCCTAATACAAGCAGGAAAGGTGTTTAACCAAAAATACATCTAGAGAAGTTGTTCAGATACATTTTCATGGCAATGATTCATATCCATATGAAAATAAAAGGATTAAGAGTTTAGAGATTTCAAACTGGGGAAATACCTCTCAGGCCTGGTGGGCTTGCTGAAGAGAATTGTAGGCATATTTAGAGTGTTTCATGGCTATGCTGTGCAAAGGGATCCCTTCACCAGGGCTCTATTACCAGTTAAATTAAAAAAATGGTATAAGAATTAAATGTGAGCTGGAGTGAAAGATTCAAATATCCTGGAAGTAAGGACTTGTTTTTGAATAAGACAAGCAATTCCGCTAAAGACATGGAAGAAATACTTCCTGAGCTAAGACTACCAGTTTCAGTGGCACATCCACACTGTGTCTGTTCCTGAGTAACCTGCAGACCTCACAGAATGCTTGAGTGCTGTATGCATAGAGAACATATCCAGAGAGGATGCAGTTAAGATTGTGCTGGTGGGGATCTTTTGCAGTTTTGATGCCTGTTCAAAAATTTTTAAACCTTTTCAGTTTTAACTCATTTTAATATTCAAAAATATGGAACATATAAATTTATGCTCTATACAATATATAGTATATTTGATACTTAATTTTTAAATTTAATATTTATTTTATGCAAACAAACAGTTTAATACAATTTAATAGTTATTAAATCTAGAATAATATCTATTAATGTATTTATATATAAGATATTTATACTCAGGGCTCTCTTTTGTTCATTCAATTCAGAGTATTTTACACACAAAGTATGTGCCATTATTGGCATTTCACATGTAGGAACACCACAACAGTGAAGGGAATGAATCTATGTTCACATAATGGATTAGACCGAGAACAAAACCCAGGTCCTCAGTGTTGCAAAAGAGGATGATGAGAGCTTCTTAAGGGAATGTCTTTTAAATGAATTTAAGCATGGAGTAAGTCAAGCAAGTGAATTGCCTTGGAATCAAGCAGGTTCTGAGTGAACTGTGAGCTTCTACTACTTCTGCTCAAGCAAGACAGCCTTTGAATGGGTGATCATGCAAGACAGACCTGAGCTGCTCCACTACTTGTGAACTTCATCCTTATTGAGAAGTGATGAGCAAACATGTAACTTGAATTGCTCTGAATTTCCAGGTAAATTCACTATTCAGCCATCTGCTGATAAAAGAATGAAGTCCTTGTGATTTTTCATGGACAGGTCAGAATGCAAATGAAGTACTCTTCTCTGAGATCAGTCTTCCTAAAACAACAAAGCAGCTGACCCACAGATGGTGGCAGATAAAATACACAGAAATTTAATTAAGGTTTTCAGCTACTTGGCTTATTCCAAAAAGACACAAGTTGTCATAGCTCTAGGAGTGGGGAGATGTTAGATCTCACAGCCTACATGCAGACCTTCTTTACCTGCATTAAATAGATTTAGAGTGGAAAATTTGTCTGACACCTTATTCTGATATGCAGAAGTGTAGAAGTCTTCCTAGGAACAAAATTCGTGCCCCTCAAAATGCATGTGTTCTAATTCTTCTGTGATGAACATATATTTATCTCCAAAGGGGTCACAGTACCAAGATTGGTGACCTTTTGAAATGAAGTATTAAGGCTGTTGATTGTGCTCTGTGGGTGAGTCATATCAGAAGTGAGATTTTCAGGAAACTCCATCTGGTTTGATACATCCTAAGGATGTCTGTCTGCTAAAGATTGTGCTCCGTGGAGGGCAGCAGAGCAAGGCTGTACGGGAAGTGTCTGGAGGACATCACGGAATGATGCACTCTCAAACGTCCGGGGATGTATGTGTGTCAAAGCTCAAAAACCGCTGCAATGGAGAGCAAATGTGCTGTGTCTGACTCACCTCTGCAGGCACCAGCCTATATGGCTGGGGAAGAAAGAATCTGCAGTGTATTTTTGCTAAAAATCTAAGTTGTTTTGTATTTATATTGTGTGAGGTGGGGAAAAAAAAGAGAGAGAAAAAAAAATCCAAGTTTGAAAATGAATTACTAATTTCAACAATTGATAGTTTATTGGATAGACAAAGTAGGATTTGCTTCTACTAATTTTAGGTATATATACTCTCTAATCTAGGCTGAAGCAAATCATGGTCTAGATTTGACAGACATTGCTGAATACATTTTTCATAAAGGAAGTTTGGATAACAGCACCATGGACCACAATAAATATCCAAATTAGGTGAATACTCCTCATGCAATAACAATGTCTTAAAAAAGCAGCTGAATTTTTCATATAATGAAAGAGAATCTAGCACATTGCAAAATGTCTGTGTGTAAAGTATATAGACAAATGGCTTGCAGCCCTGATATGGTAACTGTTTTGTCCTCTGGTTTGTCCTCTGAGTCCTCAGATAGCTCTAGGGGAGATTGCAAGGAGGAGTTAATAAGGAGAAGAGCAACCATGAAAAGAGAAAGGGTGTGTTTCTTGGATTGCAATTTAAAATGTGTCTGTTTCCATTTGTAATGGCACTAAATGGTGTCAGGAGAGAGCAACTGCCTTTTTCTTAAGATAGAATACAGGAAATAAAAGAGATTGTCAGAAGGCTGGAGGAATGGGAGAAAATGAAAAATCAAAGATGCTTGGGAAGAACTGCCCAGGCAGAGAAATAGCAATCCATCTCAATGATACTGGTGCAAGTAGCTCAAATGGCTCTGTTACAGTGATTCTAGTAAGTCATGTGCTTGGCCTTGTTAAGTTCAGATTTGTGAGTTATTGCGTGTAATTTATTTAAAACAGATGAACTCCAGGACTTATCTGGGCCAGTAATTTCTACTGCTGCTGGTAATTTCTCATTTGTAGTACCCCTTAGGAAGGGAAGGAAGATAATTACATGAAGGGAGGTTTTGATGCCCCCATAGTGGCCAAAGAGATGATTATGTATGATTGTCTTCCATGGTGTAAAGCATAGCCTCAGAAGGGGCATCCCATGAGACTGATGCAGCTTGGTCTCCTTGTGGGTGAGAACCATGAATTACGAGCAAGTGAAACTGGTCGGGCAGGACAAAGGGGGATGCTGCTGGACCCAGGAAAATTGAACCACAACCCAGTCTGGAAGAATTACAGATAGAAATCATCAGCACATTTAGCTCACTAACCAAGCTTGTAAGAGCTTTCTTCAGTGGTATTTGCTGTATGTGGATCTGGGAAGTAAACAACGGGATTAATTTACCAATGTAATAGTGAACTGGCAGCAGTTTTGCTTTCTTGAGGAGAGACCTTTTAAACCACCCACTAACAAGAGCAGTAAGTGCGTCTTCATGTGGCTGAGGAGCAGTGATTACATAAAGCCAGTTGGCTTTAGACCATACATGATCTCTGCAATTCTCACAGAAACCAAATAACAGTATTCCAGTGGGAAACAATGCTCCTGATTTTATCTGGGCTTCTAAATTGCTCAGTGTATGGTTATTTAGCTATGTTTTTAATATGGAAACAAACCACAAATGATTTTTTGTCTGACTGAGTACAAATTACTGGATAATTTTCAGTTCAAAAGTCAAGAATTCTTATACAGCTGTCCTGATTTTACTCTTGCATTGATCATATATCAAAGCAAGTCTTCCTAATACATAATCTGTTTACAGCTTGGTTGGTGGAGAAAAAATCTTGAGTGGAACTTGTGGAAGTCTATGTTCACAGAGTTCTCAGAGAAGTCTTGGCATTTGTAAATAATGTCAGTATTTCATCTCTGTGAAGAGATGAAAATTTCCATAACCTTATTTAGTGCAGCCAGAGAGAGTAAATTTGAAGGAAATGACTGCCAACTTCTTCTGCCTACAAAACCAAAGTAATTTTCATACGTCTGAAGACCTCCTTTGAGTAAAGGATTATATGTCTGTATTAGTTCGGAAAGAGATATTTTCTGAAAGTTGTGAAGAATAGCAAGATATGAACAAGGACAGAAGAACAAGAACAGTCTGTGTGGTGACCAACCAGGTTCTACTGAGCCATGCCAGAGAGCAGTAGAGGACTGAAAATGAATAAAGAGGAAAATAACAACAGAATACCTTCTCATCACAAAGCTGGTTGGAATAACATGGACATGAGTAGTAAAAAGCTTTGGTTATCTGACAAAGATACATATGCTGAGTTGGAGGACTGTTTTGCTACACATACAGACTTGTCAGATGTAATTAACGTATTATGCACAAATCCTTATGCCTGGTTGTTGTCCTCCTTTTGCTTTTGAAACATTCTTGACTTTCACCCAGAATATTTGAATTAGCTCCAGATCAACAGGGAGACAAAAGCTGAAGACAGGAGAAATGCCAGGGGAAAACAGTGGGTGCCTGTTAAACTCTCGTGGCACAGGGGTGAGCCATGTTTGCATCTGAACAACAGCAGGGAAGAGCTTGTAGCTGTGAAAAAACAAACAGTGGGAAGGAGTCCTGCCCAGGGTGATGAGGTACCTGAACCCTCATGTGGCCAGACCTGAATGAACCAGGTTCATCTTCAACAGACCAATGCACGTGGGGTCAGAGTCAGTGCTGTGTAGAGAGTCTGTGGGGACCCAAACTCTCCTCACAAACATACACACATGAAAACTGAGAGTGATCACTCTACCAGAAAAAATCAGCATAGGCTAGGAAAGGGAGGATAAATGAAGAAGAGAGGGAAGGAACAGGATTTCCAGGAGGAGAAATACTCTTAGCTGCAGCTTAAAATGTAGCTGTTTTTGTCCTTACTGAATATTTGTGTACTGTTTCATAGCAGTGCAGGCGCTCAGCAAATATTGCCAAATTGAATTTCAGCATTTTATTGTAATGCTAGATAAAATTCAAACACAAACAAATAAATATTGCATTGTTTGAAGACCTGTGTGGAGTAAGATTATTATGACTAATAAATATTTATTATTTTGGGGATATAATGAAAAGCGGGACTTTTACATTTAAAGTTTCTGATTTGCTGGTTTAATAAAGTGGAAAAACCTTTTAAAATAGGATCTGGGCCATTTCATTCCAGAATACTGTTATGTTTTTTCTGAAGGTAGATTGCACTGTTGTCTTGGAACATACATTCACATCTGCAGACTTTTCCTTCTGAAAACATTGTATTTGTTCATAGTGCTTATGTTTTTTGTGGTCTTTCTCATGCACCTTTCTCTTCAGGCATTCATGTTGCTAAAAAGATAGACAAACTGGGTATGAGGTCATCGGACACAGCTCAGATCTTTTTTGAAGATGTAAGGGTCCCCTGCAAGAACCTCATCGGTGAGGAAGGAAACGGTTTTACATACCAGATGTTGCAATTCCAAGAAGAGCGGCTGTGGGGAGTAGCCAGTGGTAAGTCATCATTTGTGCTTCTGCAGGGACACAGGGGTCACTCTTTGCATGACTAACAGCACTTTTCTTTTCTTGTAAGTTGCAATGATCTTTTAGGATCTGTTTTCGAAATCCGTCATAGCCTGGATACAGATGACATTCCCTTTCTGTAGAAAAATTCCTTTTTCGCTAAAAAAACCTTAAGCAGAATATGTTTTGTGAGCCATTGCAGATGCTCTTTTTTGCCTTGTTTATTTTTCTTGTTGTTACTCTGGAAAGAAATTGTGGCATCATGTTATGTCTATTACAAATATAGTGCAAAGGCTATCAAAACATCAGCATGAAATAGAAAGATGGTGACTTTTCCTGAAGTACAGTGCATTATGATGCTGATCATGGATTTTAGAAAGGTAACTTATGGCTGTGTAAAGTTAAGTGGCTCTTGCAGGGTGTCAGAGCTTTGTTTTGCAAATCTGTTTTACCTTTGTACACTTTGGACATAAGTGGTACATTCCTTTCCCTGAAGTCATATTGTCACAGAGTTTATGTTACTCAGAACTCAGGCTGTACTCAAATCTATGTATTTGGGTTATATGGATTCTGGATATTCCAGGAAACCAGATCCAAGTCTGGATTGTCTACTTTCAGCCTGCAAACTTTTTCCCTACCCCTCAGTGTTTGGTTCTTTAAGTTAAATAGAATGTGGTTCACAGTAAGAAGATTGGTCCTCTTTAGATTCCAAGGTTGTCTAAATAATGTCACTGTATTCATGCTGCTGTGCATGTCCCAGTCTGTGTGTGGCTGGGGAATTAAGCGTTCTAAGTGGTGTTTTGATTAAGTGAACAAATAAAATCACTCACTGTTTTGGGTTCATCACAGACCAAATATTTTGGACTTCAAATGCCTTTAAAAAAAACTTGTTTATTGAACTAAAGTTCTTAGTTCAGCCTGAGATAAATAGTACATGTGAGAGTAGTTTTAGCAAAGGACAGGAGGTTACACTTGCCAAGGGCGTAACTGCAGACTCAGGCAAGCAGGAGTTGTGATCCTACCACTGCTTCTCCTTTAATTGAGGTGTATACCGACTGCAAGGATGTGCATTGTGCATTTCTATGCTCAGTTTGAAGTCAAAATTAAACAAACCATGAGAAGCTCTGGGCTGCAGTGAGACTCCCCAGGCAGCATTAGTCATGCCCCAGGCAAAAGTGACGCGCACTGACAGCATCACTGCACAAAGCCTGGCAGGTTAGATCACTCCTGCTAAAACCACGGGCAGCTTGGTACTGTCCAGTCTTGCACAACTGCCTGGCTGTCACTGTGCTCTGCCAGGAACTGGAACACCAGGTTTCAATTCCTTTTTTTGTCCACAACAATGCAGCAGGAGCAGGTGAACCCTTGCCCTGGATGAGCAGCCTGGGAAGGGCCTCTCTCCTTGCCTGCTGTGGCCAGGCAGGGGTGAGCAGGGAAGAAGAGTCTGGGAGCTCACCAAGGAGAGGGAGCTGCTTTCTGCAGTGGCTACTGTGTGAACCTTGCTGGACCCCTCGGGTTTGCTTTTTTTCAACTACCTGATATAAAATACATAAAAGCACTGGCAGCAGAGACGAGACCCATGGTTTGGGCCAAGCTGCAAACTTCAGAGATCACCAATTGTGGTAAACAAGAAAAAGAGTAACCAGTGTTCAGAAGGGAGCCCAGTACTCAATGGGTGCAGTTGGTTGTATCACAGCATCAAGAGGTCCTGAAAATAGTTTCACATACGTTCAACCATGACTGCTCAGGTGAAGGCTCAGATGTGTGAAACCATTTGAGTGCGTTTAAGTGCCTTAGGTCTGCATGTTTAATCCTGGTCTTCACTTCTGCCCCTCAGTAGGATATTTCTGTTCCTTCCCAGTTCATGACTATGACATTGAAAATCATCAGTCTGCTTTTAAACACTTTAGGGACCAGTCCTGGGATCCTCACTTTCACTGCTTCCTTTAACTTGGAAAAAAAAGGCAGTTGACTAGTCTGTTTTTCCTTTCTGGGAGTTATTTTGTTGTGTTTGGGGTTCTTTGTTCTGTTTCTCTTTGTTTGGTGGGGGGTTTATGTATTTTTAGTTTCAAGTATCACATGCTCTAGACTTCTTTTTTGTTTATTAATTATCTTCTTGGTGGCCAGTATCTTTCTTTACTTGTTGTTTTTTTTTTTTTTCTTTTAAAATCTATTTTCAGTCAAACAGGTTTAAAATACAAATGGAAAACTAGCTTCCTGGAATTGCAAAATTTGCTCCCAGGTGTGGTCTCTTCTTCTGAGTGACACATCATCAAAGGCATTGGCCAAAGTCACTGTGGTTCTTGCTTCACTGAAAGAAAAAAGGTGCCACGAGTCTCCTGTGTTGTGACACTTGGTAAACACTGTCCGTTTGAGGGCCTGTTGCACTGATCACAGGAAAAGAATGTTGCTATGGCAAAAAAAAGCAAACAGTTGTCCTGTGAATTGCTTAACTCAGAGACAAAGAGGGAGTTCAGGATACATATGGGAGCAGAATGGCACTTTTCTAATGAATTCTATTTGCTCCTGCAACTCCAGTTTTATGAGCACCATTGAGTCATGGCCAGTAAGCAAGATGACAGATCCTTTTGCATGGGCAACACACGTCCTTAGAATCAGATTGCTCAGCTTAGAGCTCACTGTTCATTTCATTAGAGAATGATCAGTCACAGCCTAGGAAAAACATAATAATTTCATTTTCTTTTGAGAGGAAACACAGCAATAAGACAAAGTGTCTTTACAGTGAGCAGAAATTTTAAGTGGAATTATATAAGTTGGATGGAGATACGAAGAAAAGATTATTCTGCATTGGCAACTTCAAGTTCTTTCACAATTTTCAGCTGTGTGGTAGGCCACGCATTCCTTAGGCTGCCCTAGTGACATTTCCTGCATGTGCTGTCAATTGAAACCCATGGGGCTAAGTTTGTCTGAGGATGTGGGGAACATTGTATAAAAAAAGGAAACAAATACACAGAAAAAGAGGGGGGTTCCCTGTTATGAATGGCATTTCTCTGAATTGGTATGACTGGGAAAGTGTTGTGTGCTGTTGGCTGTCATGGTATTCATGGTGTGCTGCATTTTGGTGCTGTTTGCTACACAGCCAGGCTTTGCCATGTTAGAGCTGTGCTCAGAGCTCTGAGTACCTGTCGTCAGCATCACAGAATGGTTTGGGAAGGGACCTTTGAAGTTCATCACATCCCACCCCTCCACCATGGGCAGAGACACCTTCATTAAACCAGGTTGCTCAAAGCCCATCCGTCCTGGCCTTGAACATGTCCAGGGAATGGATGTGTCTTGGGGCACCCACAACTTCTCTGGGCAACATGTTCCAGTGTCTTACCACTCTCATAAGACATTTCTTACAATCATGAAATGACAGAATGGTTTGGGTAGGAAGGGACCCTAAAGATCATGTAGTTCCAGTTCCAAAACATTCTTCATTTTGTTCAATCTAAATCTACATTCTTTCGATTTAAAACCAGTCCCCCTTGTCCTGATACTACAGGGTGTGGTAAAAACTCTGTCCCCATCTTTCTTATAAGCTCCCTTTATATATCAAAAGGCTGCAATAAGGCCTGCACTGGTCCATGCTGAACAACCCCAGGACTCAGCCCGTCCTCATGGGAGAGGTGCTCCAGCCCTTTATCTTCCTCAGGACCCTCCTCTGGACCTGCTGCAACAGATCAATGGCTGTTTTGTATTGTGGGCTCCAGAGCTGGATGCAGTACTCCAGATGAGGTCTCAGGAGAGCAGAGTAGAGGGAGACAATCACGATCCTTGACCTGATGGCCTCTTTTGAAGTAGCCCAGGACAGTCCTTAGATTTCGCAAATGACAGTTCCTAAATAAGAAGGAGGGCAGTAATGGCAGCAAAGGAAACAGGAGAAAGGATCAGCAGGGGCAGGAAGGAGGCAGTGAATTGGAAAGGTGGACACTATGAGAGCAGTTTTCCCAGAACCCCAGTCTGAGCCATGATGTTTGGTGGCTGCCTGAATGGAGTTCGACCAAAGTGCCTTCATGATCTTTAGACCTTTTGCAAGCAGGACCTGAACAGTTTCTGTCATGTTTCTTCCCACCTGATCTTGCTCCTGCCTCCTCTTTGCTGTTTCTATCCCTCTTTCCTTGGTGCTGGGTGCTGGGAACCACACAAGCTGTGCTGGAGCTTGTTGCACTGACAGACCCACACAAGATGAATGCCTTGTCTTTATCCCTTCCACCTCCCTTCTGCTCTCCTAGCACAAGCATTTACTGTTTAGTTTCCCACCCAGCAGCTCAGACTGCACTGTATTCTTCCCAGATTTCAGTCGGAGGGAAAGGGACAAGTGGTGCCTGGATACTCCTTGCTCTTTCCTTACATTTCTCAAGCTGGACACCAGTGACATACAAGTAAAAAAGCTGTTGGCGTTACACATGCTTCAGTGTTGTGTGATATTGTCCTTTGGAAGGAGAGTATTTCTATTTAAGAGATGTTCCTGAAAACAGAAATTTATTTTCCTATCCAGAAAGCCAGCATTTGGATGACAACATAGTGTGTTAACACAGAAGAAATGAGGACATTACTGTATATGCTCTTCTGAAAAATAACCATTGCAGTTAGTTGTATGATAAAGGAGGGGAAAATATTTAGATAATGAAAAAAGCTGATCACCCTATGGAATGTAGAGACATCATGTGAAAAATGGTGCTCTGTGGAAGTGATGGTGAATGATCATGGCAGGGAGAATTGGTAGGATGCAGAGTCTACACAGGACAGCAGTACAGAGATGAAATTTAAATTGCAGTGATCTTGAAAACAAAGTAAAAAGGTACATGGAACCACACCAGGCTCCTGCAAGGGACTATCATGTGAGTAACTCAGGTAGGAAAAGGGATTTCATACTAGTTTGGCTTGGGTTTATTTTGCATTTCACATTCAGAGTTTTGTGGTTTAGACTTTAAATGCAAATGGATGTGGATATGCATATTTTGAAAAGAGAAAATTTGACCCTTCTCATACAGATAGTTTTGTGAAATCATGCCCTGCTGCTTGTCATAGTAACATGAGTCCAGTCCATAATTGCCAAACAAAATTCTCCACACATTCTGTATCTGCTGTTATCCCAGCTACACTGCAAGGGACTGATAGCTTAGTCATTCACTTCAAGGCTGGTTTGCCTTGGAAGAGAAACTTTCCCCTTTTTTTCTTGTTTAAAATGAGATTGCGCAAAAAGCAGCAGCAAACTAGCTCTGCTTTAAAGCATCGTCTGCTGCCTCTCTCACCTGTTTTACAGCAGTACCCTATTTTCATGCTGTTTCCATTAGAATTATTTAATGTTGTTTTTAAAGTGGGTATGAATTTTTTTCCTCTAAGCTGGGATCACAGAACACAGATGTAATAAGCAGTCTATTTGTGTTCCTTGATCTCAGAATAGGTTTCTGCCTTTTCCCTGAAGGCTTCCTTCAATTTGCATTTCTACAGTCTTCCTCACCAAGCACACTACACTGTCTGCCTTCAGATTTTGTTTCCAGGATTTAACAAACCTTCAGCACACAGGTAGCATGGAAAGTAGGAGTTGCCACAAGGTTTTGCTAGGGCCCTAAATGAGACACTAAGCATAAAGTTTACCTCATCATGTTGGTACTGCTTTTTATGACTCTCCCTCTTTCCTACACACTTCTCTTCCCTCTCTTCCAGGTTTTGGCAGTTTAGGGCTCAAATAAGACAGATGTCTTCAAGGTACAAGGAAGTACCAGACTCTTCTCAGAACTGAAACTTCACCCCAAACTGAGTGTACAGAACAATTTCCTTTAAAAAACCTAACGTGTTGCTTGATTGTTTGATGCTTGTCCAATGTGAAAAAACCTTCTTTTTCAACAAGAAGCTAAACAGATCTGGCTAAAATAATGTCTTGTTCTGTGTTTGGTTTCTTCCAGCCCTGATACCACTGGAAACTATTATACAAGAAACTATTGACTACACACGGCAGCGGAAGGTGTTTGGCCGGCCTGTCCTGCACAACCAAACTGTGCACTTCCGCCTGGCCGAGCTGGCAGCCGAAGTGGAGCTCCTGCGCTCGCTGCTGCACCGCACCGTGGGTGAGCTCCCACATCTGCTTCCCAGACGTGCTTCTCTTTGAGCAAAGAACTTGTCAGGCTAAAGGAACATGGGGAGGTGACTTCCAGAGTGACTGACTTTTTATGTCTTCTTTTTTTATTAGCTCTCTATGTAGAAGGCAATGATGTGACAAAATTTGCCTCCATGGCTAAGCTAAAGGCAGGTCGTCTGACCCGTGAAGTGACTGATAGCTGTCTCCAGTTTTGGGGAGGAATGGGATTCACCAATGAAGTTCTCGTGAGCAGGCTTTACAGGTAAGAGTGATGAAAATACAATGTGCCTTTAACTGAAATTTAGCCTCTTAAGTGTCCTATTAAACAATCACCTACTTGAGAAGAGCAGCAGCTTCTCACCAGTGTGAATGGTCTTGTTCCACTTCATAGCATGTCTCTGAAGGGGGTTGTGGAGGTAAGGACACCCAGTGCAATTAACTTTGAGTAGACAGGTGTCAGAACTTAACTATTCTGTTGACAAATCTTGGCTTTGCATTAAAGTTGTGAAGTTTGAACTGCCCACAGGTTAGCTTAAATGTCAACTGGAAGAGGAAAACTCAGTATTTTGCCTGATGGTCCTCTGGTATCTGTCACAGAGTAGAAAAAAAGGTGGGAAAATTGGGAGCTACCAACCAGTGACTTCTTTCTCTTTGCTTTTTGTTTGATTGTAATCTTGATTACAAGAACAGAAATAAAACCAGAAACTTTCTTCTAAAATGAATGAAAATCAGCTTTGTCTTTTTCCCCAGATATGTGTGAAACTGGAGTTCCCCACTTGACTTCTGCAGTAGCCTGTTCTGATAGCAGTCTCCATCCTTTTAGTCACACTAGATACCATGTAAGACATACAAGAGATGTAATCGCTTCCAGAAAGTTGTTAGATCATTAAAATGGTCCAGAGGCCTTTTTACACATTAAGTGAGGTCCCTTCAGATTTTAGTCACTATCTACTTAGAGCAAAATTCTCCTTAAGGAAACAGGTTTTTTTGGTATCTGGCCTCAGTGTCTTCTATTCTGTAGAATGACCAAAATTGACCTTAGATTCTCTTGCAGTAACAGCTTTCTGTTCAGCCCTTACATAGACAATACCTATTCCAAAGTTAGAGAAATCAGTCGTTCAGTTAGTTGAAAGTTTTGGTAAATGTGTCTGAGTAAAGTGAGAGCAGAACACTTGAGAAAATCTGCAAAAAGCTAGTTTCTTCTTAGGTAGGTCGAGTTCCTTTTTCTATTTTTAATAGCATTTTATGAACAATAATGTAATTGCAGTAAGTGAACAGATCCTCAATATTTTTTACAAGTGGACTCCTGAAATTTTCTTACAAAGGTACAGACAGCTTTATGATGGTGTTTTTAAACTAGCTGTCAATATGATGGTTTTCCTTGGTTATTTTTGTCACAGCCTTATTTTAACAAGTAATGGTCATTGGTGATAGAGATGTTAAGAACTACTGCAGTAAGTAATCTAAATAAAATTAATCCCTGTCCTTACAGCACTTACTGTAAATTATGTAGTCTGGACAGATTAATGTGTACATGCTTTTACATAGTTTTGTTTGAGATTTCCTAGCCTAGTATAGTGCTAACTGTGAGCAGGGCTTTTCTGTGTGGATTCCAGAGTGATTTCCAAGTATAACAGCACAGTCACATTTTTCCTTAGAAGAAATCCAGACTGTTTCCTGTTGGTGGACGCAGTCAGCTGGCTAAAGAAATGTATCTTTCTACCTCTAAAACAAATACTCTTATAAATGAGGCTAAGGACAGTGTGATATTTATACTCTGAAATTTTCTATGAATCAGTAATAATTCCACCATTGAGTAACCAAAGGTCCAGGAAGGGACAAGGAGAGTTTTACCTAAATAAACAATTACATGTTCAAGATATAATCTTGTTAATCTGTGACAATAAGCAAAGCAGCAACTTCCCTAAAGCCCTTCTTTTACTACAGCAGTCTGAGTAACCATTCACGTCACGGTGATGTTTGTCCAGTAGCTGCAGTATCATTGCACAGCAGGACATCTAGTCCTAATGTTCAAACATTTTTGTAGCATAATCTTTATGAAGTTCCCAAAGAGATGTAGGTTAACCTTCAACACTTCTGGCTGTTACTCACTCCGCAAAGAACATACAGTACAATGCATACTTAGTGAATGAAGTCTCTGAATTTTAGTTATTAGGGTCAGTTAGAGATCATAAGCAGAAACAGCACAAAACTGCCAACTTATTTTATTGATATCTGTAATTTAATCAGTAACATTTTAAACTTTGTAGAACAACTGGCACGTCTTAATTCCTATTCTCTAGAAGGCATGAAGAGAGCTGCTTCACCGAATAGGTGTCTATACTGGGTTGATTTTAGATATGTAAATATCTCACTTGTACAGATTCTAATAAGAAGAATAGGTAAAAAAAAAAAAAAGAAAAGAAAAGCTTAGAGCTCAAATATCAAAAGGTTTCATAGAAAAATACAAGACAATATAAACCCATAAAGAATATGACTGTATTTCCAAACTGTACCCTAGTAGCAGGATTCTGGAGAAGGAAAGCACTAGCCTGGAGTCATGCTTGTTTATTTTTCTCTCCTCTGTCTGAAAGGCCTTAAAGACATCGTGACTTGGCAAAAATCTATTATAGAACAAAGCCATCATTTTCATGAAAAACCTCTCAAGGTTATGAGAGACTGAGGAAAGAAACCTTTTTGAATCAAGTTTATTGCAATTGTTCAGACTTCCTGAGTTTTAAAAAAATTCAGGTAGTGATCTATATATTTTAATAGTAATTATGTGTGCTTCAATTGTAATACGAAGAACTTATATGGTCTTCTTAAAGTAGTTTGATTTGTTTGGTTTATTTTAAATTCAGATTGTTATTAACTGCTAAACATCATGTCTAACTGCTTCCAGTTCTCAAAAGTTTTTCTCCTATGGGCTGTGATGGGGAGAATGCTATCATTTCTTTACTTGCTACATTGTAAAAGACTTAAGAAAGCAGTAGTGAAAGATATTGACCACTCATGTGAAATAGAAGTGTAAGTAACATTGCAAATGCATAGCTGCAGAAGAAACACATTTTTATTTTACTCCTCAACAGTCGTGTAGTTATTGAAATATGAAGGTCTATTTGTAATTGAGGATAGTTAAAAAACTAAATTCTGTATAATTTTAAGTGGATTTTTTTAATAAGTAATGTATTTCCATCTAGATTTTTTTTCCTTCCCATATTACAAAAGTTAGTTCAAATACTTCGTTCACTTTCATTTTCTATTTCATTGTTTATTGTCTTTCATTCTTTATAAAACATGTCTAAATTTGAGTGAGTCCAGACAACTGGGGGTTTTAATCAGCTTTTTTTGTTATAGTCATTTATAGTCGTACCAAACAAAATGAAACCTATCCATTTCTGCTGACAATTTGCTTTGATGTCTGTACCTAACTGCTGAGACAAAACTTAATACCAACTGCTGTCATCTGTGAAACAAAATCTGCAGTTTCCACCTTTTTCTGCAGAGGCTTTGACACAGATGCCTGTCTACCACTTTCTTTGACTTTTACGAGTACCTTAAGAAGGAATTTAGGAGATGAAGCACATGACGTTTACCTTTAAGATAGCAAATCAAGGCAGTGATGACTTTAAAGTAGACCTATGTTCAACTCTGCTTTATGCTCAGAGCAGGCAAGGTGATGCCCATTCCCTCCTCTTGCCCTTCAGAATGTCCCTGAGAGGGAAGGAACAGGGTCATGGGAACTGGCAGGCACGGCTGTGGGCTGTGCCAGCCCGGTCAGAGGTCTGCTGCACTGAGTGGCACCAGCTCAAATTCTTCTCTCTAGAACAAAGCCTCCTTCAGATTCTGTTTAATTTGGACAGCCTACAGGTAATCTAGCTGAGTCTGAACATGGAAGAAGTCACAAAATATTAGGCTTGAGGGTTCATCAGTACCTTTTTTGGAGAAAATTCTTGCCAGTACTAAAACTTTAAAATAGTTAAAACCTTAAATAGTGAGTTATGAGAAAAAAAAGGGTAAAGGTTTTGTAATCAAGTGCAGTTTGTGCTGAAAAGAAGCAGTGTATAAATGGCCAGGGAAGCAGTGATACTCTGAGCCACGCAAACCTTGGTAAGGTTTTTTACCAATGGCCTTCTAACCATGGAAGTGGAGAGCAGCATCTCTGAGGGACTGCTGCCATAATGCCGGGCTGTTAGGGGAACCCAGGGCTTAAATCACCAAACTCACTTTCTGCCCCCTGACTGGCACTGATCACTGCCAGAAAAGAGAAAAAATCTTAGTTTATTTTGGCAGGAAATTTGAAGTTTCATGAAGACACCTGCATCATAGATAGTGCAGCAGGCTCCTCTCAGCTTGTTTGGGAACAGAAACAGCTTCAGTCCAATTCCATATGGTTTCCCAGAGGAAAATGTAGTGTAGAGCAGCTCCCACAGCAGGCTCAGCTTCTCAGCTGTAGGTAATAAATGGTACTGGAAGGCACAACTGCAAGCATGATCACATTTTACCAGCTTGAAGCTACAGACAGATGTAGTGTGCCATGAGCTGCATACAGCACATTACAGGATCTAACAGTTTGCTTGTGCTGTGAATGTCCCTGCTTTATGGCTGGGGAAATCACACACAAGGGAGAGATCAGACTGGGATAAGGACTGGCCCTGATTTTCAGGAAAACTGGGACCAAAAGTTTTAGCAGCAGGGTAGTAGACATGGCTTAGCTTGTGCAAAACGAGGTCCAATGTCACTCAGGGTGCAGATGGGTCAGCACCAGCCAACAGAGGAATGTTAAACTGCAGACTATTTTGGATTACACTATTCAGAAATACATTTTCAGGCTGTAAATTACAGGGTTCCTAATCATTAGAACAACTTTGTTATCTCATAACCTTCAAATTAGGGTAGTCCAAGATTAAAGGGAGCTTGTTTTTTCTCCTTCAAGCAGTGCTTGACACATTTCTGAAGGCTGTATGACATGGCCTCTATGGAGACGGGAAACATGATTTGACAATGTGGAGGGCCTTTTTTTTTTTCTTGTTGCTACCTAACCATAAGTTATTAATCACCTGGATTGAGTTTGGTGGGTGGGAATGGTTCCTCATCCTCCCTCTTAAGTGCTGTTTTTTAACTTGACATTGAAGATTTTTTTGCTTTTATTCATTAAAACATGGATTTTTACCATTTATCTCTCTTGATTTGGTTGAGTGAAATCTTACAATCTACAGTGAGTATTTCAGACACATGGGATTTCCTGAATGTAAGGAAACACTTCACAGGGAATATTTTAGAGGGACAGAACACAGTTGGATTCTCTCTTTCCTCAGGTTAACTCCCACTCTTTAAAGAAAACAGCATTCAATGACATTCAACAAGTAGGTAGAGGTTTGGTCCCTCAAAATGACACCTTTACAAACTGCCTGGTGTGCTGCAGGCTGGTTCCTCATGGTCCTTGGTTAGGGGGAAGCCACCCCACGCTGGTGGCTGCAGGAGGGCTGCAGGTAGTTTAGGATGTGCTGCTCTGTCATGTGGCAACAAAATGGTGATGCAGAAATCAAATGCAAAATGTTATTGTGCCAGATCAAAAGCCTTTACAGCAGTAGCCTAACAGTGTCCCTTACAAAAGCAATCGAATTCCAATATGTATATATGTTGAAATACTCATGTGCTGTATTAATAATGCATTCTTGATATAAGATAAACTATCAAGCCATAAGCATACATTAAATAACTGATACAGAAGGTGACTTCACTAGATGCTCTTTCCCAGCTTCCTTACAGAGTTTCTGGCAGGATAGTTAATTCCATGGTTTCAGCTTCTTATGATGAAAGCAAGTTTTTCCCAGAAGAGGGCTGCTGGATTAAAATCATTTGTGTCTTTTGTCATCTTAATCCGCTTAAATTAGGAGGAAACCTTCTGTCCTGGCTCCCCAGAGGAGAGATCAGCATTAGTCACCTGGCTGTAGATGGTGTAAGAAATATTCCTTATCTCACCCATAGAGACAAAAATATAATTATCAGCTAGGTTTTAAAGATTTGGACAAGCACAAAACATATGAAAGGTGTTCTGGTTTTTTGAGATGTGTCTTTATATGTGACAGCCTGACTTGTCTGTCACACACACCACCAAAGCCAGATCTTACCGTTATTTATAATTTCATATAAACAAGCCCCATGTGTCCAGGATTCCTGCTGCAGATTTCTATTGACATCACAGAGGAGTTCTGAGGATTAGTTACTTACTGTTGCTACAATGAAGATGCCAAATGCTGAGCATTGGCAGGGGCTTTCTTCAGCTTGACAAAGCAGACAGCACCACAACAGTAAGAACAAGCAACCTACCACTGTTCCAGCTCTGCTGCCTTCAGCAAGGCCCATAGGAAGGTGGGCAGAGGTAGTTTAGAATTATTCTGGTAGTTTTATTGGTGGTGTTTTTTCCTTCTCCCCTGAGGTAAAATATTTGTGAGTAAAATTGCTCGAGGCTGCAGTAGTGAGCACTCTGGCTAGCACAGGGAACTTAGGCAATACTGTCAGGGTTGACTTGGGATGGTTATGGCAGGTTTTAAATGAGTGATATTCAAAATATCAAATAAAGAGTAAATATTCCTGAAGCATTAATTTGTTAAGCACAAAAGCTCTATATAAAACTACCCTAGAATACTATATACAGAACTACTTGATGTAACATTGAAGTACCATATAATATTAATAAGGCTTTTACCAGATCTTACATAGTCATTAAGAAAACCTGGATTGGTTATAAACCTTAAATGGAAATTATACCCTTTCTGTGCAATTCTCCAATACCTCATGTACTGGTTGACTCTTTGAGCACAGTTAAGCCAATTTAAGTGCTGCAATGCTTTTTGCTGCTGGCCCTGCAAAAGCTCCTTCCCCTCCTACAGTTTAACTGCAGGCTTAGGCACCGACAGGTTTGGGACAGGCCCAGCAGGGGTCTTGTGGGCAGCATCACAACCCACCTGCCCAGGAGCCAGTGGGTGAGGTGTTCTGCAGGCATGTAGCATTTGTATCCAATTTGTAAGTAATTCTGGGCAAGCTGTCCAGCACAGCACCATCAGAACAGCATGCAAAAGTTTAAATCTACTCTTTATATTTCTGCAGGGACTTGAGACTGATGTCAATAGGAGGTGGCTCAGATGAAACCATGCTTTCCATCATATGCAAATACATGGACATACTTCCAAGAAAGTGATGCATCTGCACTCTTCCTTGAAAATGAAGAAAGCAAGAGCATGACTTGTGCTGCACGCTGAAGGGGTACAGATCAGTAATTTTGCCATCAGAAAGCACATCAAAGTCTTTCACCATTACCACTCTGTGTTTTCCAATGTCAAATTCTTGTTGAAATGAAGCACTCTGAAAGCTTGCAGCCTCCTGAATTCCCTTTTTTCAGTGAGTGACCCAAGTTTTCCAATGACCCTTGCTAAGCACACAGAAAATAATATGTTCTTTAATCGAGCTTTATCCACACTTCCGAGCATCTAAGCTGATAATTACGCAACAGAACTTCCATAGGAATGGAGGCTATGTAGCTTAATCTCATCTCAGTAAAGTTCTGCTTTCAAGATGAACAATCATGGCACAAATTATTCCCTGCCATAATGAAACCCCAGAACTGTGCCTTTCCTCTCAATTAAAAGGTACCTTCCCTATCTTTCACTTTTAGCAAGCAATCATTAAAATGAGCTCTGTCATCTTTGCCAAATCCGTTTCAATTTGTACTCTGCTCTGTCATGGACTTTTGGTGATGGGAGTAGTGTTAAATTTTTATTTGCAGAATTCTACAAACAACTGTTTAAGTGTATCTGAAGCTTGCAGAGGCTGAACTTCAGCAGCAATGTACCATGTTGTATGCATAATTATTAAGAAAAATATTAAAAATAAACACATTTATATGAAAACTGTGCATAATTACTGAAAGTCTCCCTAAAACAGCCATTTAAACTGGAAGAGGCAGCCTGTATTATTGATTAAAAAAATAAAAATTGGCCCTTAAATACAGCACCATTTCAAAAAAATACACTGATATTCTACAGTAGAAAAAAATGTATATAAACAACACTAGCTAGGATAATACTACAGGACACTTTATTTGTAAGTTCATAGTTGCTTATTAATGGTAACATATCATACAGTATTTCTAAAAAAGTTTTTCAAAAATTGTAGATGCGATTTCAGGATCTAGCAAACTTAAATTTTTTTTGAATGTTAAATTCAGCAACACAATAGCCTCAATGATTAGGAACTACTTGGTGAGCCAAAACTAAGTTCTCAAACCCTCATGTGACTGCATCTCCAATAAATGCATCATAATGTACTTTAATATAAAATTCAAAAGATCTGCTACTGTATTTCAGACATCATGCACTGTAGATTCAGGGACTATTACTAATTGGAAAGTAAGCATACTAATGGTAAAAGTTTAAGTGATTCAATTGAATCATTTCAGTTTTAAATACTTTAAATATAAAGAAAACATTTGTACTGTGTCCATATTGGTTGGTCCCAACGATGAAAGGCATTTGCTTAAAAGAGTAGATGTGTAAACATGACCTGTCACATTTAAATTAAAAAATAAAAAATCCAGTTTTTTGACAAGTAACTTCTTGTCAAAACACGCAGTTAAAGTTACTTACACATTAACAAATCTAAACACAAAAGTAATTTTTGGGAATACCAGTATTACATTTGCTAGCTTCAGGCCAGCCTTTAAAACTCCACAGGTAAGATCTATTTAGAAAGATCTACATATTCTTTGTGCTCTTGCAACTGAAATGACTATATGCCTGAAACTGGAGCTCTAATTTAGAGCATGGCCCAGAATGAAAAGCAGAATGAAAAAGAAAGCCTTGAAATTCTGCAATTACTTCATTTTCAAATAACCACTGTTTGAATTTTTTCAATCAATTCTAAAAACTATTTCCCCTAAAAAAATCCATCCCGCTATGGTAGCTGTTTCTGCATATTTACAAATAATCCCCCCAAAACAGGGGATAATGGAAGAACTCTGATACATTAAGAAAACTGTATATAACTTCGCATTAATTGTTAATGCAATTTACAACAATTTCACTGTTTTATCCATAAAATGTGCCACTTTAAATCAATGTCTTCATTAACTAAGACTACAGTTGAAATTATACAATGTAAACCAGAGGTAACATGCATCACCTCAGTTTAATAATCCAGTATATCACAAAAAAAACAAATAATGAAAAGAGCATCATGTAGCATAATAGCTTTGTCTGGCTTCCTCTGGAGAGTGTTCTCAGTCTGCCCATAGTTGCACCTAGAAGTCCACCCGTAGAGTCAAAATCATTCTCCTACATTTAAAAAAGAAACAACCAAGCAAACAAAAGAGCAAAAAAGAAAAACATGTTACTCTGATAAAGAAATACCCTTACAGCTCACTAAATATAGTTTTCCCTGTTTTTTTTAAGTTTTCAAAACTAAAATTATTTTAGAGGCAAAAACTTATACCTGTTTATCCAGTGCTATTATTACCCCACGCCAAAGCAAAGTGTAAGCAAAAAAGGCATTTCTGACTCCTTTATTTTTTGCTTCTTCCTTCTTCTATTCTTGAATACAATTAAATATAGAAGTGCCTTTTTAATGATGAAGTATAAAACCTATACTTGTATCCAAAGCATAAAGATCTAGGTTGTGCCTTAGGAGTAACGTATTTGCACATCTTATCTTTTTGAATAGAAATACTGATACTGCTGACAAATCAGTCACATGTTGCAGTCAACAATAAGCTGTCAAAATTTTAATACCAATGTTTATACTAAAAGACAGGATGCTTTACATTATAAACTTTTAATCCTAACCCATATTTAAAAAAGTCAGTTATTCAATACTTACCATTTCTGATAACATTTTATTCTGATTTTTAACTTCTGTTCCAATTTCAATGGAAAGCTATAAAAACAAAACAAAACAAAACCAAACCCAAAAAGTATTAAATATGAAGAATCAGTTCATACACAGATTAGAGAATCCACTCAAAAAATACATGACATGACTAACATTTTCCCCAGTGAAAGCAATACCTGGTATTTTCAAAAAACAAAATAACATGCACAGTATTCTATCAATAACCCTTAGGGAAATAAAAGATTTTCCATTTGACTAGATGAGTCTAAAGAGTCACTGGAAGTACTCGATGTTCCTCTTCCCCTTTTCCAGATAATGTCTTACTTGAATTATTGGACAGACTTAAAAAAACTCAAGATCTAGTCAAGTCTCAAGTAGCAATTACCCATTCCTGGAACAACTGTTAAAACTGCTGGCACACAGCAGAGAGAACCATAAGCATTGGTTTGACTCCAGGTGCTGCTGGAGCTGACACTTGTAACCTACAAACACATCTCTTTGACAAGCTGCTGTGCTATAAACAGGAGGCCTTTCCTCAGGGAACTTGTGTAGCCCTTCTCTGCTTCATGTCACAGAACAGAAGGAGGAAAGCTGCACTGGAGCCATCCTGAGACAGTGACCAGGGCCAGCAACAGCCTGGGCAGACAGGACCCAGGCCAAGGCAGAAAGTGAAGTGAGGGAGGAATGGGTTAGGGTTGGAACCAGGGAGGAATGAGACCAGGCACAGCTGGAGCTGCAACATCACAAAGATGAGAGCCAGCCAGAAAAGCCTTGGCTTAAAGCAGCTCTGGAGGTAAACAGGGGAGAACTGACACTGAGCCTGACTCTTAGTGGCTTAGCCTGACTGTTATCAGCACACGGGCCTTGAACAACTGCTCAGCTCCTGGGGTGGAGGGAAATGCACTCCAGGCCCCCATGCTTTGGATTAGCCAAAACCCATTTGTTTTCACATGTCAGAACTTGAGTCTCATTATCTTGTACTGATGCATTTCAAACAAGAGTGAAACTGGTTTTACATGAGGCTTCTTGGATTATGTGAAGGCTATTCCATATGCAAAGATTATCCCATTGCATTAAAAGACAGAACTACAGAAAGCTCTCCTTGGGGAACCATGAACTGCTCTGTTGATATACATGGATTTTGAAATGTAGCATACCACAGCAGGAGACAAGAAATGAAATTTGATAACAAAGGTCAAAGCTTTTTTTTTACCCCTTAACTTGCTCCAAATTCTTATTCTAAACCTGTTTAATTTCTCTTTGAGACAAAACCAATTTAAAGCAACAGTATTAGCAGTAAAACTTTGAGTGAGTTCAGGCCTAAAAAATTCACTGGAATGTGGTTTATAAAACTTAAAGTTTTTAAGAACAAGAAATCCACAGAACTTTAATCTCAGAGCTGTCTTTCAGTTAGACTTGTTTGAAAGAAGTCCTCAATCTCTGAAAGGAATCAGAATCATCAGAGCACCAAACTTCTCCTTCAGAGGATATTAGCATGCTATTTCTAAGAGCTGTTTTCACATTACCTATTTTTTGACTGCAACTCCCATTCCCTGTTCCCCTGTACCACTGACAGTTAAGAAGCAGAGAAAATTGGGAGTGAAGCTGAACCCAGGAAAAAGGAAAGGTAGTGGCAAACCATTTCAAGTCTTTTATTTCTCACTGCTCTACTTATTTGACTGTCAATAAATTCATTTCCCCAAGTTGTTTTGCTCATTGTGGTAGTTGGTGAGTGATCTCTCCCTGCCCTTATGTAGATGCACAAACTTTTCATTGTGCTTCTTCCTCTCTTGTCCATCCACCTCGAGTGACAGAGCAGCTTTGGCAGGCACCTGACATCCAGCCAGGTTAACACATCAGTTTTAAATTTCTGTTGTAAACTAAGTCTGCTGCTTCCCTGATTCACATAACTGAATTTCCTGCTGTGGTGACACCACTGCAGTTAAATACATACCGATTTGATGGCACTGACTTTTGAACGCAGACTTTCTGTTAGCCTGTCATTCTCCTCTTCATAAACACTGTAGCCACTGTTGGTATAGCCATAGCTCCCTGCAGCTGCTCCATCACCTGCAAACACAACAGTCAGCAGGCAGGCTTCCTTCAGAACTCCCTGCATAAACACCCATCCCCTCTCCAGAAACAGCACGCAGCTGGGCAGCCTCTGCTCAGAGGGAGCTGTCAGTCTGACAAAGGAAAGAACCGAACACTAAGCACTACCAAATGCCCACTTCTTAATGATACACTGCCTAACACCTCTCCTGATTCCCTAAGAAGTGTTCCCAAGACTTGTTTGATTTCATGAAAATACCACTGCACAATACAAATCTGAAGTGTAGGAGTAAATCTAAGGTAGTGTCAGACACACCTGGTTTAGCCCCAAATACTTTCTAGGAGGAAGTCCTTGGACTCAGTCATACACTTCAGAGGTGTGAACTTCTCCTCAGCTTTACAGAGCCGTCACAGCACCCACGGGGTTGCAGAACATGATGTGGGAGTTCAAAGTTTCCTTCTAGTCATCAACATGACTGCTGGCTGAAAATTGAGGCCTAAGCTGCTCAAAACACTCAGCAGGAACTCTGCAAGGAGTTCTCAATTTGCACCAGATTATATCTGTAATAAATTTATAACAGTTGGGATTCTTGGTTTTTTACTCCCTAAATATGGCAGGAAAACAAAGAAGCACTTTAAAAAACCCCAAACAAACAATTTCTGAATTTGGGAAGGACTTGACAAAAGAGCAATAAATCTGCCTATTCATGGGAAGACGGCTCAAACTAACATGGTATTAGAACAACTGAATAACAGCACAACTAAATGGGGCAATACTATTTACAAGAGCATGTAGTGACAGGACAAGGGAAATGAGTTTAAATTGAAAGACAGTACGTTTAAATTCAATACTAGAAAAGAATGCTTTACTGCGAGGTTGGTGAGGCACCGGAACAGGCTGCCCAAAGAAGTTGTGGATGCCCTCCCATCCCTGGAAGTATTTGTTCAAAGCCAGATTGGATGGGCCTCAGAGCAACCTGGCCTAGAGGAAGGTGTCATGGCATGGGGGGTGGACCTAGATGGTCTCTGAAGTCACTTCCAAACCAAATCCTATGACAAACACAAACCTGTCGCTGCTCGGTAAATCCAGCCGGGCCAGAAGGAAAGGCAGAGGCAGGGCTGACGGCCCTTCCCCTCCAAGCTCCCGAGCCCTGCCAGGACCCGGCACCCAGGGCAGAGCCAGCACCCTGCCACCAGGGCACAGCTCCCCTCACGCCTCCCGCGCCCCCAGCCCTGACAGGGGCCGGGCCCTGCCCGTGTCGAAGCCCGGCCCGGCCCCGCCGCCGCGCTTACCCAGCCCCGCGCGCCTCATGGCTCTGCCCTAAGCTGCCGCGGGAGGAGCGGAATGAGGAGAAGGAGAAGGAAGAGGAGGATGAGGAGGAGGCCAGAGCGCCGCAGGGACGCGGCGGGGCTGGCGCGGCGGCCGCGGACCCTTCACCCGCGAGCGCCACGACAGCGCTGCGCGCGCGGCCCGCTGGGTGCGCGCCCGGGGCGCGACGGGGCCGCGCGGGGCCTGCTGGGAGCTGTAGTCCTGGCCTAGGGCCGCAACAGAATGCCAAGAAAATTAAAACTAAGTGCTGAGAGGAGCTTTTAATTTCTTTTTTTTTTTTTTTTCTGTGAAAAACGCCAATCACTTGTTTTTAAAATTTTAGAAGTTTAATAGGAACAAAATCGTTATAAAAATAGTAATACAATTCGAGTAGTAATAATTTGGACAATTTGAAATAGGACAATATAATACTACAGAGACAAAGAGTTACGGACGTCCGGGTACCTTTTTCTGGGCAGTACGAGCCCGAAAAAGGACGCACGTTAACAGAGGATTAACCCTTAGAAACAAGAACCTGTTGCATATTCATATACCTCATACATGATGCATAAATTCCATTCAAATACAGAATTCTGTCTGGTCATCGTCAGCTTCTTCCTCTGAATCCTAACAGCACCTTCGAGGTGGGAAGAAGTTCGTTTCTTCTGATAAGAGAGCAATAAATTCTATTTCTCTGAAAGATTTAGGTGTTCTGTGGCTGCTATTTTGCTGCAAGTCCTTTCCTTAAAAAAAGTAGCTTACGCAGCGTAGTTTCTATTCCAACTTTTATTTATAACCCAAAACTATATTTAAGACACTACTCAAGAGAATTAATACAGCATTTCTTTCTAACACAACACATATAATATTCATTTTAATATTTGCGAGAAGCCAATTATAAAATACGCATTTTTCACATTCTCCCTCCACTGTTTGTTTAGAAGTAACAAGCGTGCCACTGCAGCATACAGACACTTAGACTGGAAACTTGAAGAATATAGTCACTTGTATTATTGAATGTGATTTAAATTTTGTTCTCAAAGATAATTTCTCCTTCATTCATTCATTCGCCCCTTGCAATGCTTTAGCACATAGGGGTTTTTCCTGCTTATATGAAGGATGTGATTGACTGAATTTAATTTATTTGCCAGGATGATACCAGAAGGATGTAAAGAAAACACCATTGAGTCCATTCAGAATTGGCTGTTTCAGGGGTGGTGTCCACTGGACTAAAGAAGCTGAACTGCCTTTCCAGCTACAACAGGCTGTCTTTGCATTAATTGCTCTGGTGTTTGTCTTCTGGTACGAACTGGGACCCTGAGTAGTGGACCAGCACCTATTGCATTGTACAAAGTATTTAAACACAGACCACAGCTCCTTTTTCAGGAAGCTTGCAGTACACCAGGGGCCTTCACCAAGGCAGGCAGAGCTGTAGAAGGAAGAGTCAATAGAAGTGGTCAATAAGAAGGCCCATGGCATCCTGCTGTCCTCCTGTGTAATTGCTGTAAGACACCCCAAGTCTCCAGTGAATAAACCCACAAATACTGCAGCATGTCTTTTCTCTCCATTTGTGGAAGTACATTGGAGACCTTAGTCTTGTATCTGTCCAAGTTCTGGACAGATGTTAAGAAGCTGATTTATTTCTTTCTCTGTCACCTCTGGAAGCCTGTGTCTCAAAGAACATTGCAAAGAGTAAAGTCAATTAATGCAGAAAACAAATATTTATTTAATTATTGATAATTTAAGCAGTTTATCCAAAATTTCAAGCATCATTTGCTCATCTAAAACAGAAGAGAAGGCCAAGGAGAACAAATGAGCTGCAGAACTGTCTCCTGTCATGGGATTCTGTCTGGAGCTCAGCAATTCTTACAGGAATTTGCTAGCTGCCATTATTGATCACCTGAGACTTGATTTACAGCAGTTCAGGGAAATGCATCTGTTGTTTCAAAGATGGGAAAAGTGCTGTCACCAGATTGAAGCTCAAAGATGGAGCCCTTTGAGGTAAAACCATCTGAAGTTCACAGACAGGCCGATTTTTACCTGGCTGGGGCAAAGAGGTCTCTTAAAGGATTTCATGCTTAGAGCAGCAAAATCTAGATGTTGAAAATGCAAAGAAAATTAACAGATTCTGAGAAAACCTTCTTCCTGAGTGCTTCAGATTTGAGCTAGGGCTCTGTTAGAAGGAATGTCCTCATCATCAGAATTTTTGCAGAAGGGCTAGTGTGACTGTCTGTACAAGTAATCAGAGAGTTAAAACTGAAGGTTTAGGAGGCAGTAGGAAATATCTTTTCAGAACAGCTGGCCTGACTCTCTCTCTTTGTTAGGTGTAATTTTATTTATATTTTTGTCTTCATACACCATCCAAGAAAATTATTGCATTTGGTGACATTGCTGTATGAAAATATTTGTCTTTACAGTATTTATATATTATATGTCGCCTTTTTCTTTCCCACATGACTCATCTTCCATTTTTCAGTAAACATGGGTTTATATATAACTAGGTAAAATGTATATCTCTCAACAAGGATTGTAGTTATTCATATTAAGGAGCTCATTTTCCATTTTCACTTACATTTTCTGCAAAATAAAATCCCAATATGTAATATGTTCACAGTTCATAGTGTATAGATATATAATCTCCTTATGATGTTGTGAAATAGCATCTTGAGTCTATACGCAATTTACAAATACCACATTTATTCTACAGTTTCTTACAGCAAAGCATGAAAATGATACTGACATGGTTAATGTTTCAAATCTATTTTAGTCATACTGAATTTATGGTTTTTCATACACTGGAAGTACCTCATAGGAAAGTTAGTTAATTCTGTAGGTCTCCTGGCATTACAATAAGGAAATCAGGATTACATTCTACAGCAGAGGCTGCACACAGAGGTCAACTCTGGGTGTCATTAATATGTTTATGTTACATTTCCATGGAACAGCTTGTACTCACGTTAATGATTTCACAGAACACATCTGTGACATAAACACAGTTTGTCTGTCGATGTGATTAACTGTGCTGCTGCTGCCTTTCTCCCTGGCAGCTCCCTGCATGGAGACGTGCCCTGAGCTCCTCAGCCATCAGCCCAGCTGTGCATGGGCCGCTGGCAGCTGTGGCTGCAGCTGTTCCGTGGCATCTGCAGCTCTTCCTGCCAGGAAGCCTAAGTGAGTAGTCAGCAAGTGGTTTTCGATGAGTGACTCATCAATGTTTGATTTGCCAGTGACAACACACAGGAAGAAAAATCACCTTTAAAAAAATAAATAAAGTCCGCAAGCTTACCTATTTGGTCAATGCTTTTACAATCTTTTAACAATAGCCTGCTACAGGTGTGTCATTGTCAGAGACCCTGCTGAGGCAATGTGCATGTCAGTCTCCTTTCCCCAAAATATTAGTGAACAATTTACTCTTTAAAAAAACAAAAATCATGTGTTTTGTAAGAGAAGCATTCCACATGTCCTACCAGCTGTCCTGTCACTGCTACAGTTTTTACTGACTCTTTACTGACTTCTACTGGTTCTCTTTACTGACTCAAATTAAACGAGATTAATAGATTTATATAGCAAACAGCCTACAGATTATATTAGATTACATTAGATAATATTAGTGGATTACTCCATGACCACTGCAAAAGCAATAAAAATTATATTAGTGGATTACTCCATGACTCCACTGCAAAAGCAATAAAAAGGAAGAAAAACCCCAAAACCACAGGGAATCTGATTCAAACATCCTGTAAAATCAGTCTTTCAATACACAGCTGACTTTTACTAACATGATACAATAATGACATTATTTTGATCAAATTATTATGTCTTTATGGTTTTATGTCTTTAAAAACAGATTTTTACAGTCTTCATTATTAACTTGCTACTTTCAACAATTACAGATTGTGAAAACAGCCTGACTAGTCACAGGCATCATTAGCAAGTTGAAAAGCAGATGTCACACAATATAGTGTTTAGTATCAAATATTTCAATCAATGTTTTGTTAGGCAGTTATCTTCAATTATTAAAAAAACCACTTGCTAGTTAAATCTTGATCCATTGTGCAATTAAGTAACAGCTGACATTTCTAAATAAAACTAAAACATTATTTACAAAGAAGCAGCACAAAACCGCAGACTATTTTAGTTACCCTCAGTATTTTCAAAAAGGAGTAATGTCAGCATTTTTTATTAGTATCCTTGTCAATTAATATCTTAGTTTGTTCTAAGACTGTTTAGCAAAATGGAACTCTGAAAATGCTTCTGTTCTAACAAACCCAGTGAAACCATTCAGGACTTTGCTCCCATGTTGTAAAACTGACAAAACTGATAGTGGGCTTAGTGTGTCACGAGCCTTGTTCTTCCTGGTTGTATTCTCCAAATGATGCTGGCAAGAAAACCAAATACTGTGCAAAGCTGTAAGTCTTCTGTAAGACTTTAAATGGCTGAAGGGGTCTGATGCTCATTGCCACCCAGATTGTCAAGCGAAGAATTAAACATCTAAGTCACCAGAGGAATAGTACATGCAGTCATCACAAATTCTTTAATCATGAGAACATATGTAAACCACTGCAAGTACCAACAAACCTGCTGGTGTCACCCATCATGGTGATTCAAATCTTTATTAAATACTGCCAAAGAGAACAATGGCTGTTTCTGGTCTAAAAGCAATTCCATCATAGCTAGCGCCTTCCTTCTGGAATAAGGTTTAGACTCATTTAATCTCATTTTGTATTCTAACAATTTTTTTATGATGTTATTTTAATAGGACAGTTATCAAGTATCTGCCTAAATAGCCTTTTTTGTCTTTAGAAGATAACCAAGAAGATATCTACCTGGACAAGATTCTGAGAACTCCTGTAATCTTTTATAAAACCATGTTGCTGGGAATCAGAGGAGCTTCCTTGAATATATGTAATTGTGTTTATCCCTGCCTGGTCATCCTAAGCCTTTCCATACACAAGGTCAAATGATCATTAACACTGTAGCTATAAAGACTTCCTATCTCATAGCTTTGCATATGAGTATGATTATAGGTTGAAAAATCACATAAATCTATCATAGCATTTTTCAACTCAGTAAATATGCTTAGAGCAAAATTTCAGGTTTGTATTTATACAAAGTTGTGATGGAACACTTTCCACGCTATTTTCTTGTTCTTGATTTCAGTATCATCTCCATTTTACAGTCATAGTAGAGGTCCCTCAGGGAGCTTGGTTTTTCAGACACACATCAGCAGAACCACCTGGGGGAAAAGAGAAACAATATCTGTAGTTGCATCAGCAGAAAGTGTCTAGTGAGAAAATATGGTCTTTTTCACCTTTACAACACTTCTAGAATTTGTTAGCAGTGAAGGCATCTTTCTTCTCACTTTGATATAAGTTGTATTAGGGAAGTATTGAGCTTTATTTTACCTCATGCACCATCTAATTTAATTATTACTTAGTTGCAAAATACTCTGATTATTCTCATTTTCTGCTTCAGTTGCTTTTTAGTAAACTGCTTTGGCTCCTGTTTGATTCTTCAGGGAGCCCACCCAGAAATCTCTGATGTATTTTTATAAATTTCTTGTCAGTGCTGTTAAATTACATCAAAATAAAGAAGAGAGATTATGGACACAACTGCTGTCTCTCTCCTAAATTTCATTACATAAGGCTAGAATCAAAATTTACTGAAGTCATGGAGAGTTTTTTTATTGACTTTGGATCAGGCTATAAATTTTTATTGTAAAAACACCTCTACTGATTATTTATTTCCCAAGTAGTGTACACTGTGTAATCTATGAATAATTCCAGTCATGGTTTCTTTCTCTAATATTAAGGTACCATTTCTGATGTCAGCTTTGACTGGGTAATAATATCAGCTGAGTGAGTGATAAGAATTCAGAGCCATGGCAGAAGCCTGAGCATTAATAACTGTAATGTCTAAAGAGGAGGACTAATACATTTAAAATAAAAAATGGAAGTCAAATAATTTTTCATTTCAGTAGAAAAAATGAATGGAGCACACAGTCCCAATCCTCCATAAGCTGCAATTAAATAGTAATTTGATGATTTGTGTTATGTTTATTTTGACCTTTCAAATATGTGGGAAAGGCTTTCACCAGTTAAAGCAGAGAATTCAATAAAAACAGAGACTTTGAGCACAATGAGTTTCAGTGAAGGGAGTGCTCTTTTGCAGACTTGCAGAGCATTTTCCTACAGGATATTTTTCGAGACAAATGGAGCAGACATCATGCTTGTTTGTTTCTCCAGCAAGGCAGAACTGAGAATGTGAATCAAGATTCCTGGATATTGGAGCTAGCTTTGTTCTACCTTTGTGCTTGGCCACTGAAGAATTACTTAAGAAGGAAAAAACAAACCATCATGTACTTCCTTCCTAAGAGAACTCTCTTTAGTCTTCCATGAGTCAACAAAGCATGCACAAACCAATTTATTTGATTATTAATTAGGGAAGCTAGTGCCTGAGTATAAGTCTGCAAAAACTCTTGCAAGCCACCTGTTTTCCAGAAAGACCATTATAAGCAAATTGCCCATTCAAAGCAACTTTATAAAGATAATTTTCTTAGACTGCTGCATGGACTGCAGCAGCTGGGTTAATTGCCTGGACAGAGCACAGTGCTAATGGGATGATGTGACTTCCTGTCCCATGGTGGCTCATTCTGAGTTTTTTTGTGTGTTTCTGCATAGCCCTACACTGGGCCACAAGAATACATATTTAATTTCTTGTATTTATATTGTTTGCTTGATGCAGTGTAGCAATCATGGAAGAAAGCGTGACATTGTTCTCCACAAAGATGTGTCAATGCACTTGTAAGAAAAAGATATTTTAACTTACTGAAAATCTGAGCACAATATCTAACTTATAATGAAGCTAAAAAAAAAATTACATCATTTTTATGGCATGGGGTCAAAGACTGAGGTAATTATAGTGCAGAAAGGATCACTATGTTTCAGAATCAAAAGTCATAGATTCTCTTTATGGTTTTCTGTAAATGTAGCTAAAATCAAACTTAGGTTATATTTTATGCTACACCCATGAAGAAAGATTCCATCTCCTGCAGACCATTCACCTACAGAAGTAATATTTACTTGAAAATAACTTGAAAAGTCATTGTCACTTGTCAAATTATGGTCAAAAAGGACATGATTTATGAGTTCAAATTAAATTATATTATGTACATCTATGCCATGACATCAAACCATCTACATTGACACCAGTGCTCAGAAACCTGTACTTGGACAATAACCACTACCCTCTGTCACTTTAGGGACCATGTTAGGCAAAAGGTCTGGATGTAGGGTAAAATGTTTCTACCCCATTTACTGCCAGTTCAAGTGCACAAAACCTATGCTATTGTGAATGGCTTCAGGTTCACCAGCTCGTGCTTTGCTGGTGGACCAGGAAATCCAGTGGTGGGTTGCTCCTTGGTTCAAGGTCCACCAGCTGGTGCTTTTTTTTAATGGATTGGGTCTTGGCTTACAGCTCAAAGTTTGCTGGACTGCTCTTTTGTCTTTTACTCTCAGCGCTGGCCTTGTCCTGCTGGAACTCCATTCCCTGCTGTTTGACATGTGACAAATTAAGCTTGACTCTTAGATACTTTTTCCTTCTCTTTTACCCTTTGCTAAGGAGACCTTATTCAGTTTGTCCATCCTAGTCAACACCATTTGATATCCCTGCTGCTCAGAAAATCCTTGAGTAATCTGTATTTCTTCATAGCCGAGTAAATATGAGTTGGTATTTTTGAATCCTTTTACCAAGAATCCAACTATTTAACTGGACCCTTTTGTCTAAATCTCTTTCCTGAAATTCTGAATCAGGGCAAAGGATCAGGCTGGTGGTTTCTGGAGAATATATTTTACTGGAAGGGTTCAGGAAGGATGGAGAGGACACTAGACACAACAAACTCTACTCAGAGTGATGTTTCTGAGTTGACTCCAAATGCTAATTACTTGTACTTCGGTTGGAAATTCACGGAGTTTAAATACAAATGTTAGTTTACCAGAGCAATGCTGAATGTCTATATACTCCACTGGTGTAAAAGAAAATGTAGACAGCATATCTGAATTTCATACTCATGAATCTTTAGTTATAAAGATAATTTTTATTTAAAGAGGATTACTAGGATAACCTCATTCATTAAAAGTTATTATTCAAAATTATTGTCTTTTAAGTTATGTATTCCATATATGTGTAAAAGCTATGCTTTAGGAATTACTAAATGAGGTATACTAGTACTCCTGTTAGAATCCCTGTTTCCTGACAGGATACATAGTCATGGATCTGGCTTCAAAAGTTTCTCTGATGGCTTCCTTCTCACTAGTGTCGGCAGTATAAACTTTAGACCACATTTCTCTTTCACAGGTCAGCACAGATCACAGACCACAGCAAAAGTAGGGGTGATTCCGGCCACACGATCATGTTTCACAAGATGCAGTTCTGTATCTTGACAAATCATGACCAACTACAATATGACTGACTGTATATTAATCACAGAATATCCTGAGTTAAAAGGGTCAGGTCCCACAAGGACAAGGATTCCCAAGAATTACACCCCATGCCTGAGAACATTGTCCAAATTGCTTCAGGCATTTTCCAGAGATGACAGATCTTAAGAAATTAGCAACAGAAAGGAGCCTAGCAAAACTAGACAGCAAAAAAGACAGATCTGAGGCACCTGGCTCTTGTGCCTAGCATTTGCTTGGCACATACAGGCCAGCTCATCCTGTGCCAGATGTCAGGCTGGAGGGCTGGAGCCAGTGCTGGTGTGCAGTTTGATGTAAGTGTGACATATCCAGCGTGTGTCATGTGTGTGCAAGGCAATGTGCGTGTGCACATGGCACGGAATGCGCCTCTCTTGGATATGACTCATGCTCTTCATTAATCACAGGAAACACAAAATATCCTGGGCCAAGTCTCCAAGAAAATCTTGGTGACCTGCCAGGAGAGCAGGTCTGGCTCTAATTCTGGGTTTGTGCCTCCTAACATGGTGCATGAGAAGTGATACTCAGTGTGTGCTCCCATGCTGCTGCTGGGAAAGGGGCAGTATTTCCTCATTCCTCTTGCAGCACAAAGTGCAAATGACAGCTCAGAAAATGTTCCTAGAAAGTGATATGCAGGATGGAGAGAGAGGATGATTGGATTCTAAGCTTGGAAAATAAATTCTGGGATGGAGCCAAAAACATCTCTGTTCCTCTTTTTCCCTGTCACTAGAATGTTAATTTCTTGCCAACGATGTTAAGGGGTTTATTTCATCATTTTTGCTAATATGTTATAATGTCTTGAAATGGGGCTTAGGAAAGAAAAAAGTGTTATTCATTATCAGTAAAAGAATAATGTCCACTATTTGTGCTGCAGTAGAAACAATTACCTGATCTATCATGGAGATTACATAGGGAGACATAATTCCTTCCTCAGAGTCAGTGGGAGAGAAATGACCCTTTTTTGCATTACAATAGGGTAAGATGATATGGTTCATCTTGTAGGTTTTATAGAAAGGCACGGCAGCTCTCCTAGATGCCTTATAACTCTTATGGTCCCTGGAGTATTTTATCCTACTGTGAGCATTAAATTTATGCCTCATTCTAGCAACAAGGAAGCCATTTGAAGGGAAAACATCTAGAAGTGCAAACTGAATAGAAATATATTAATATAACATAGTATATAAAAATATATTTTATATATATCTTTGTAATAAAGTAGATATTTTTTTGCTAGAAATAATGTATACTTGATAAAAGAAGCTATATGATCTATTTTAATGTTGCACTGTAATTTCCAGTTTTATGAAAAAGACACAGAATGTGCAGACAAGGTTGCAAAATCATGTTCATGCACATCACCAAACAGCCGTATACAAAGAGCTTTTGCATGAAGCTCTTCAAGGTCATGTTTATTATGGAATAGATACAAATTCTGTGCGTGCCCTTACTGATAATAAGAATCTATTCTTAGGAATCACATAATTCATGGAGCAAAAGCTCATTTTAGAAATTATAAAAAAATATTTGATATCATCCTTTAACAAATTCATAAGGATTTTTAAAAATTTAGATGAAGACAGTTAAAAATAAGCAGATTTGTTCTATTGTATACTATTAATTGATTTTTTCAAAGCTTTTTTCTGACCATCCCTGCATCCCCCACCCAGTGATTGTCACAAAGAGGAAATTCATCTCTCCCTTATGGCATTCCCAACAGGGAGGGAAGCAGCCAGCAGCATTCAGAGGGATGCCTGCACCCTGATGTGCTGACAGGTGCAGGGGTTTCTACAGGAGGAGAACTGAAGACAGAAAAGCTGCACATTTCTCTGCTGTTTCAGGTTGAGCTTCTTCAGCATGAGATGCTCAGGTGCCCATGGTGAGGGTGCTGGGATGAGCACACCTATTTGTGTCCACTTTTGGCCGTGTCAGGCAGCAGCCTTGGTGCTGTTCCCAAGGAACAGAAAGAGAAGAAAGGGGCAAGAGAGGGACCTTGGGAACTGCCTGGTGTGTAATCAACTGCAAGATTTCCTGTGAGCAATGAAGGCAATGAAATCTTTCTCTTCTGTTTTGGTTTGGTTGTTATAAAGCTTAAGAACTTGCAAAACACCTTTCCCTCCACTGGTGTGTTATTAGGGTCTTGTTCACTGGTCAGGTGTCTGCAGGACACTTGTGGGAATTCAACACCAATAAGGCCAGAAGCCTGTTAAAATTCGACAGCAGTTACCTAGGGCTCATGCTCAAATGGATTCAGGGACAGAATGCAGTGTCACTGGGGGACTCCTGGGATAAAACTCCTCTCCTGGAGGAGTGATGGGGAAGAAGGGAGCGAGACCTCCTTAGACTAGAAGAAAATATGTGGAGGGTAGAAATTAAAGCCTTGTGCATGGTTAGTACAAATACAAAAGCAAGGAAGTTATGCTGTGTAGGAGATGTTCTGAGGGAGCTGAGATGTTCAACTCTCCCTACCCAGCAGAATTCTCAAAAGATGTTGAATCCTGCTGGACACTCACATGTAAAGGATGTGAATATTGTAGGCAGCTGAAAATGAGAGTATGTTCCTTTAGGGGTGACTTTTGCTAAGAGTTTAATTAGATGAGTTTTTACATCTTAACTTTGATGTTCTTCGATTAACTGGTCTGTACAAAACTGTTTTTCAGGCATCTCTTATATGAACTTTGATAGTAATCAATTCTAGCCAAGGCTTTCAAAATAGTCCAACTCACTGCCTTCAATTGTTTAAGAGGTGTTTTTTTTTTTCTTAAGACTCTGGAGAATATTACCTTGAAGTCAAATAAAACTGTTTACAAATACTGTGAACCATCAGCAAAACAATTAAACATCTTTCTAGGAGACCATAATGCACTGACAGTTAAGATTTTATTTAATGGAATACTAACAAGGATTTTAAATGACATTTAATGGATTTGAAAAGATTATTTTCTTTCCACAGCTGAATTATTAGTAGGTTTGTACTGAGTTGCAGGGTATCATTATTATTTTTACATCAGTAATGCCTTTCTAGCCTCAATTAGCAGGAGATCAGAAGTCACGCTCTGAATGTTTCACTGAAATGCAGTTGTCAGCTATGTAAATGACTTTATAAATATGTTCCAAAAATGAAAATAGTTTATGCAAATTAACCTGAACCACACTGTACAGGATTGGAAGTACAAGAAATAACTCAGTGGTTTTGCGAAGCATTGTAAAGCATGACTTGGAGAATCAGCTGAGCTCCACCAGAGGCAGGAAAGGAGACCTCACTAACCTTTTCAGGAGTGCCAAGGATGGAGAAGGACATCTCTTCTGCTCATCCTCTTTTCTTGTAAAGTATTTTTTTTCATTCTCAGAACATTTCCTCTCATGTAAAAAGAATTATACTCTTAAGTATATCCTCAATGATTGGCAAAACCCAACTACAAAGGGAAATAGATTTAAAATTAATACCATAAATGTTTCATGCTCCTTAGTGGTAGCTGGTTCTTACAAAGATTTGGAAAGAAATATAAAAATCCTTGAAGCCTTTCACTTTGAATTATTTGAAAGCTGGTAGACAGGCAAAAAGAAATGTAAATTTTTTCTTTCCTTCAAAACTCCTGAATATTTGCTAATATTTGCTATTTTATCCATTTCATTACAGGCTTCTCATGAGCATCTGCTCTGAATTTGCTTTAGTCATTGATTATTAATTTCTCACATAGTGTCATGTGAGACGTTATTACTCAATGTCTTTCAGTAGGTTTAACTCAGTAAAATCTGCAATTGCTGCTCCTGGAACAGTTTTTATTTAGACTGTGTTTATACAGCTTGGGTAGAATTTCTCATCCAAAAGGTATTAGGACCTTAAAGAGCACAGAATTTTGATACTGAAATGAAAAAAATAGCTGAAAGAAGATCCAAAAGAGGATCAGAAAGATGTCTGATGTGAAGCAAATCCAAGTGTTAGATTTTAGCTTGTACATATGTAATAGCATAGATGAAAAGACACACCTTCCTCAATTCCAGCAGACACGTTTCCCTTCTGTGAGGAATAGAGGACTCTGTCCTAGATGCTTTCTTCAAAGATTTACTCATTCTTTTAAACTATTGATTCAGAAAAGCTGAGAACTTTGTTAAATGAGTTATAGTTTCTGTCAAGATACATAAAAATAGTGAACCATAGCTAGTTTAGAAGTTGGCAATTACAGTAGCCTTGTTAGGCCAGTGCTGCTTATTAGTTATTATTTCATAAAATGTTTATCTTCTAACTTTTTTGTGAGCATTTTAAAGAAGTTGTCAGTTCACTGTTAACATGTCATGTTTGTGCATTCCTTATCTTCAATATGAAAAGTTTCCAGATAAGCTGAGATATTGCATCAATTACTACAAACTATTTGTAATATTAAATTTGCCTGAGTACCAAAAATTGGAAGGGACCTCTGGAAGTGAACTGGTCCAACCCCATGCTCGAACAGACTCACGGCCAGAAAGCTGCCAGGACAATGTCCAGAAGGGTTTGAATGTCTCCAAGGATGGGGATAATGTATTGATTATCTTGTGCCTCTTAATGACTTACAGGCACTCTGAAAGCAGGCTTAGCATTTTTGAGAAAGCCTCAAGGACACTTTTGCCTACTCGAGAGCTGTGAAATACACAGTGATTACACTGCTGTACAGAGGGCTTACCTGAGAGGCTGGGCTGAGATTCCTGGAATCTCAAGTGGACACACTGGAATGGCTCAGTTATGTCTGAAGTTTAATATTTGCCGCCTGCTGTGTTTCATATGCTTCACTGGGAGAAATCTGCTGAGGAATTTCATAAGCAGTTCTATTTTTTATTTGAGTTTTCAATTGTATTTCCAGTCCAGCCTTTTTATCAAACACACAGCAGTTTGCTGACAGAATTCACTGCTTCATTTCAAATGCTCCACTTATCACCTGGTTTCTGCTGGATGCTTTATCTATTTTTTAGAAAACACTTAATCTGAGATACCAAACAGCTATCTTAATACTGAGTATGTATTAGTCAATATGGCAACAAATAGAAAGCTTGCACACATCTATTACAGACAAATATGGCAATCAAAAACTTATTTAGCAGCAATTTCTGATAGCATCAAGAAATAACACTGATTGTAGGGCAGAGGATTTCTCCAATGTGAAGAAATAAATAGCACTTAATATACAATTCTTTTGTATGTGTTTATTTTCTGCTTTTCATAAACTATGTCAGTTGAGTTTGTCATTTAATAATGGCAAATGGAGAGGGGAAGCCAAGCTGTTAGGCTGTTTGTTTCTTAGCACAGAATTTGGCAACCTTTTCTTTCATTTGACAGATCTGGACCTTTTATACTGTGTGTACAGTATCCTAGCAGGGGTGTGTGTGTCTGTTACATCTCCCATAAACTATTGTTTTATTGCCATCTGCTAACTCACAAAGATCCATGGACCACAAAGATCCACATGGTCAGTGGAAGTGTTAGAAGTAAAATACGTGCTGAAAACTTACAATCACTTTTTTTCACATCCCTCCTATGAAATAAACTGGCAGAACTGGTGCAGTACCCTCCAGTCCAAAGATCAGGGGGTGAGGAGGAGTATCCCATGGTTGGGTCAGCACTGATCATCAAATTTAACTCATTGAGGGCTAATTTAACTCATTAAGGGCTATGCTCTCAGTTAGTTATGACTATTCTGGTCTTTGGATTTGCACAAGTGTAATCTCTTGAGCTCTCACACACAAAGATTTTTTTACCGCTACTAGGTTTAAAAGGAAATACATTGTTTTCTCTGTTGATATTTAATATCTCACTATTTTACACATTAGAGATATGCATAGATATGTTGTTAGAATTATTGTTGTTAGAGTCCACTGAATATTGAGGGTTTGTGTTCATTTACATTGTGTGCCTTTTCAGTGTCTGTTTAATATTCGTCCAGTAAATTCAGAAATCATAGCTGATTTATTATTTGTACCTGCTCAGGGCCCAGGCTGCGAATCTCTGTTCTGTGGTTTACAGAACTATTGCAGTATTGTTTCTTGGTGTCAGGCTTCCACATTCAATAGCAATTAATCTGAAACAATCTCAGAATATATTAAGAATGTTGAAGGACATAAGTATCTCATCTAATTAAGTGTTTATAAATATTTTGTCACAAAGACCTCTGCTTTTCTCAACTGTAAATGTAAATTACACCTTATTTATTTAGGATTCACTACTTTTGAGGCCTTTTAAAAATATTTTGTGGAGTGTTAAATGTCTGTTCAGAGTGACCATCACATTTTCTGCACACTTACAGGATTGCTTATGCACCTTCACACATTGAAGGGAGTGTCTGAGCCTGTAGGTGTTCCGAAGGCTGGAGCTGCTCCAGGTGAATTGGTTCATCTTCAGTCCTTACACAGGGCAGGCTGCAGCTGTGTCTGAAACTTCTTGCAGCCCTAATAATTTTCCTACTATTTCTTGAATAATGCAGGAAACTCTGGTATTTCTGCATTGTGGTGGAAAATAAAAAACCGTGAGTCTAATAAGAGATATTAAAAAAAAAAGTGTGTATCTGAAAGAGGGATTTAGCCAATATTTAGCTCTCAAATCTCAAGCTGCAATTTCAAGAACCTCTCCACACCTTCTGTCTCATAATGCACACACTCCCAAGCCCCCCAGTCCTCTAGACTTTTAAGTTCTTCTACTCAGACTCAAAAGCATTTCTGCTTGGACAAGGCTGACCACCTCAGGATTTTTCAAATTAAAGATCAGGTACATAAGAATTTTGGTGACTAGCAACCAATCAATACCCTGATGTGGCTACTTCTTTTGACTGCTATATGGAATACTTAATCTCATATTACCACTCCTAGGTTTTACAGTGAATCTAATGTAATTACCTTTTTTCCCCCCTGCCTTTGTGTGTTTTTACCCATGAAATAATTTCTGGAAATGTTTACCCATAAGTGTGATTTTTTTTTACTAAAATACTCATTTCTTCTTCAGTAGTTTGAAAATATTAGCTAATATATACGAGCTCACAAAAAGGTTCTTTCCTCCCACGTTTTTCTTCGCAATTCTTGTTGATATTGACAAAGTTTTTGCTCATGGACTGCAGGTATCATTTTTGGTACTCTGACTTTTAATAAGCTGAATCAAACATAGGGAGTAATCATTATGAAGACAGCAGATTTCAGTTATGAAAAAGTGAATTGCTGGAAGGGTGAAACCTTAGTCACACAGAAGAAACCCTCTAGATGCAGAAGTCCCCTTGTACATAGTCTTCATTCCAATTTGGGGTATATACCAGCAACTCACTGCGACAAAAGATTGGCTGTCTTGAATGTCTCAAGGCTTGAGAGCTCATTAAAAAAAATAAATAGATGCTTTGAAGAATATACATAACAATACCTCAAAGTTTGAATGAAAAAAAAAATATCCTAATTAGGATCAAGAACACTGTATCTTCTCACAAAGCCAGAAATATACTCCACAAAAACAATGCATATTTCTGTCAGCCACTGAAAGAGAGTAACATTTACTAATTTGGTTGAATCCACCACTTTTTTCCATTTTCTTCTAACCAAATACTATATTTCAAATTTGACAGATCTCTATATTATGATCTTGAACACCTTCCAAAATCTGTGGGCATATAATAAATTTTAAGTGAAGTCTGAATCAGAAGGTTTTTTTCTCTGAGAATGTTTGTACCTTTGGGTAAGAGAAGTTATAAAGAGATGACACTTGAGAAGAAAAATGTGAAAATAGCTATTAAAAATCATTCTTCATGTAACTATGTTTAAAAAATCTGTTTTAGGCTACCATATGAGGAGCTTTCATTCTCAAAAAGAGATGTCTTATTTTCAGAAACAGAAAACCTTATAGAGCTTTTGTTTTCTGTCATGTGACTGACTCTAAGTGGATAGTACTATTATAGAAATATCCTCCTGTAGATTTAAAATGTTGTAGAAATATCAGATGGTAATGGGAGATGATTTTTATTTTTAAAGAAAAAAAATTGTTGTTATTTAATTCAAATGAGAAACCATTAAAATGCGGTTATTAAAATAAAAGGAAAAACAATAAAGTCCAGCTTTTGGGAGTTTGGGATTTTGTCTATGTGTATGTTTTATGAATCCATAAAATAACCTGTGCTTTTCCTTGGAGTATTATGGTGCATGTTTGTGATTACTGAGCTTATTTACTTTCTCATCAATGTGCTTATGATTTGCAAGGTGGGGCTATTAGCAACTCGTCAGGAGCTAACAGCAGGTAAATTAAATGCATGTAAAGAACCACATGGTTCTGCATTTACTTGGAACAGTTGCTCTAGAGAGGGAAAACACAAGGCTTAAAGAACTTGCAAGAAGTGACATTGTGTAAGTCTGGAAGTGCCAAGTTTACCAAAGTGTTACCAAACCCATGCTGGGGTTCCTCGCCAGCTCTGTGATTTGATCCCTTCCAGCCTTCCCTGCTGGGCGATCAGAGGCAGCAGGGCTGCGGTAACCTGGGGCTGTGTTATCAGTGCTCCTCTTTTGCCACAGGAAGGTGTGAGAAGTGGTTGGTCTCCTCACTGTTTCCCAGTGTCTAATACTGAGACAGCTGGCTGCGGGTGGGAGTTTCCAGGGCTGAAGGTGCAGGCTTAACTCTGTTTTATTTTGGTTTTCTTTCTATATTCTTTTTCCCTCCCGGGTGTGCTGTTCCCTCTCTATTAGCAGAAAACAGTATGGAATATAGGGCAAATTAATTGTTGCCAAATTTCACAACTTGCAGTCTGGATGAAATTCAGCTGATTACTAGCTGATGTCAATTCTGACTCTAGAGTCAGTTGTAAACAAAAATCATACAAAATCTGGACTCACATTTTCAGTGTTCTTGATGTTCTGGTGTAGCCTGAGCAGAAGAGTGTTTTCCAGCTTTATAACCTGATTAATGTCTGCAGTATGTCCAAGCAGTGTGCTGGTGGAATATTACTGACAGTATTTGGTACGAGTTCTATGGCTGCAGCAAGTTAAGGCACATAATGTACAAATCACTTGTTCAGGCCTATTTAAAATGTCACAGGGAAAAAAATAGAATAAAATTCCGAAGCAGAGAGTTCCCATCCTTTACCAAATAAGAATAATCTATGATTTTCCAGAATAATCTATTATTCAGGGGAAAAAGCTACCCTCAAACCAGATATTTTTTCTGGACTGCTCAAGCATAATTTGTGCATTCTCTAATAAAACTGAAAAATGTTACTTTTTATGCTTTCACGTCTTAAGATTCCAGTAAAAACAGTAAAGGTGAAAACTGAATATAGGGTGAAGAGTTCAACTGTAGCTTGCTAATGAGGCTTAATTTAGGACATTCTGTTTGCTTCTTTTTCATAAAGTCTTTCTCTCTTCTTTTTAGCTGAAAATCTTCCTTTGTTAACCTCAACTAGATACTAATAAAAAATAAAATGCGGCTTAGAAACGTACGCCCCATGATAATTCAGACATGCAGAGGTGTGCCTGCAGTGAGACATACGTGCCCTCAGCAAGCAAAGAAAAAGTCTGATTTCATTTGCTCTAATCAACAATGGCTGTGAATCCACTGTGGTTTGGGGCCTAATTAGATGATTGTTAATTGCTTAATGTGTGAAGGAAAAGTTCATGATACGTAGGAGAATCTTCTGTTGCTGATTTCAAAACCCATGAGTAATCCTCAAGATTGGCAGTGGGACCATGGCTGACTCAGCTCCATGTAGTGTCTATAAACACATTAGCAGAGCAAGAAGCTGATGAATTATTCTGGGGAGAACCCAAGGGGAAAGATATTTAATCTGTTGTCAGTCAAGGCAGAGCAATAAATGTGGCCTTGCTTTGACTTGGTATTCCTGGTATACTTCAGGTTTTCACTGTCCTCTATCTTCTTCTCCTTCAACATCTGCTTTGTGCTTACCCTGCCAGCCATCAGCTAGAAAACATGTAGACTGGCTCTTCTTAAACCTGAGCATAATTAAAAAGTCCTGGATACTTTGTAAGCCAGAAGTAACTAAATCAAAGGTAGATTAAGGCCATAGGAAATCCAGTAGTTGTGGCAGAAGCTTGTATTGACCAGGAGCCCGGATAGAGGAAGGGATAAATTAGAGCAGCAGAGCCACTGGTGCAAGTAGGAAATGGTTCTTAAGGCACCCCTGGATACAGACTGGTGAAGGGTAAGCATTTCCATGGGGGCATTTAAGGAAGCAGAACAAACCTCCTCTTAAAGAGGGAAATTTGCTTTTTTTAATTCCTTTTCTCATTTTGGAGGCAGAGATGCATAAGGGTTTCCAGAACTGAGAGGCAGGAAAAAAATGAGTTGGGAGTCAAAAACTGGTTGCCTTATGTAATGGTTGACCTTTTTCCATTGTTCCTATGTAAGTTATAATTATAGTCTGACTTATAGAAGAAACAACTGTTTGAAACATAAAATAGCTGAATTCTGGTTTACAGAAATGTCAGAAATTATATATTTGATGACCTTAAAACATCTCTTTCAATGTTTTATTATTTTACTAGAGTTAAATACTTTTAGTAAAGTGCATCAGCTTTAATGGGTGCAGTTTTCATTTTAAAAATACTTAGAGTTGGAAATGAATAGGTTGCTTTTTTAAGATCTCAAGTTGTTGGAGTGTGTTCTACATGTGAAAGACCATGTGTGTTCTTTTGCTACAGAGTTCATAACAAAACACCACTATGTTATCTTCAAATCCAGAGGGTCACAGCGGGTAATGTTCAGATTAGAATATTTGAAATCAGCTTGTACTTAGATCAGGTCATTTATGTACTGTGCTGAAAATTAATTGTTGTGGGTTTTGTGCCAGTATTGGACAGTATGGCCTGTTGCTGACCTTGCAGAGCTGATAAAGGGAATGTTTTAATTTTTCTGAAGAATGGTCTGTATGGCCTACTGAGCTCATATGAAGGAAGCAATGTTTTTCATCTCCATAGTAATTTTTAGTAATACTTAACTCTTTGTGTAAACAATTTTGCTGTTTCTTCTGCTGTAATTTCTTCTCAGCATACATCAATGGAAAACTGTAATTTAAGAGCTCCTACTACAAAAGATATAAGTTTTCATAATATTTGGTGATCTGTCAAGTATGGAAAAGCTCTTCTCCCCATGAAGAGCTTTACAGTTAACACAGTTACAGCTGCAATTCCCAATTCAGTGCAGTCAGTATCAGAAATTACAAATCCAAATTGAAGACTTCCATAGGCTCCTCTGAGAACACAACTTCATCATCTTGTACTTACCTACTACTCACTAACACTCTTGTAGACAACCCTCTACTTGAGCAAATCCCTTCTTGCTTATCAGCATGGGCTGTGATACAGTGTGGTTTTCTTCAGTGCTTCCCTCTTCTATGCTGAAGCGTGAATTCCTGCAAGTCATCATCTGGCTTTTCTAGCTTTCTAAAGGTGCCTTGCTTGAAACCTATATGAAGAAATGATTTTTCGTTGTGCTCACCACTCTGTAACAAATGCAACCTTGACTGAAAGCATTAGGTTGATTGTGCTCTCAGCAACTGTTTCATCTGAACTGCACTCTCCCAGAGATCACTCTCAGGTTCATTCTTTCACCTGTGTGACAAAGAAGAGAGAATTTCAAGCAATGAAGCAGTTCAAATGTCAAAACATATTTTGGCAAGGCAATTGTAACTGACTATTTGCAGAGCTCCTGATCACACTGTAGCCAGCAGCAGAAAAAAAGCTACTGAGAATAATAGTTTCCTCAGAACTGTTTAAGATAAACAATTATAATGTCTCTGGGAAACAGTCCCCTGTGGCTGTTTCCATAAGCTTTCAAAAAAATGGCTCAAGTCTATTTCACCAGAAAGTCCTCAATTTAATGCCAATTGAGAAAAATCCAATAACATCAGGATAAAGCACCCATGAGGTTCATTGATGGCTGGCAAAGGTGTTAGTGTCTATTTAGAGTAGAAACACCTGGTCTATTTTGGTTTTTATATGCAAAGCACTGAAAGCATAGCTAACAGATTAAGGCGCTCAGCATCTGGGCAAGGCAGGCCCATAGTGCAGAATCACTGACGGCTTTGCAACAGTAAGCACCATTTTATGGTAAAATTACTTCTTTCAGTCAACATTTTTTTGATATGTGTTCCATTGGTTGCAAAGTATGGGACTTAAAGAGAAGGTCTTGGTAGTCACAAAACTTGATTCTCCAAAATAGTTTAAGATAGATCTAATAGATCAATCACAAGACAAAAAGGGGATGAGAAACAGAGATGATCAGTGCAATCATGCAGCAAAATTAATACCCCATAAAGAAAAGATACTCCAGACCTCTAAGTAGAAAGCAGTGCTCTGTTTCCTCATCAAACTTTTAAACCTTAGGTGCTCACTGCCCATGAAAGTCATTACAGTATTTCTAATTCTTGAACTGCTTTATATAGATATTAATGTTGTAAGCAAGGCTAGCAGAGGCCACTTAAGGAGCAGAATATGTTCATTAGCTGCTCTAAACAAAAATACCAGTTTCCATTGTCAGGTAGCTAAGAGCAGCACAAGGTGTGGACCTTGTGCAAGTGCAGTGGGTTCTCATGTGGAAGTTTTGATCCCATCATGAGCTAGAAGAGTATTGAGTGTCACTCTGCTAGTGACTAAAAAGATGTCTAACTTGCCTTGCTTTACTGGCTCAACTCTTTCTTTAATTTAAATAGCTGTTTTCTTCCTAGCTGCACTGTAGAACAACAAAATAGTTGTGATGCAAAATTTAAAGACTAACTGATGTAGTTTTTATACTGGAGCACTATTGTGCAGAACTTGGCAGAACATATTAATTAGACAGCTGTAGTCCAAAATTCCATATACTCTACTTCAGTCACATCCTGAAGAAGTTTGTTACAGAATTAATTGTCACAGAATGATGACCATTTCATATTTCATTAGACCAGGTTGCTCAAAGCCCCATCGAAATATCCTTGAATACTTCCAGCGATTTAGGATCCAAAACTTCCCTGGACTCCCTGTTCCATGATCTTACCACCCTCAGTGTGAAGAATTTCTTAGTAATATCTTTTCTAAATCTACCTTCTCTCAGTTTAAAGTCATTCCTGCTTGTGAATTACCACTACATGCTCTTGTAGTAATTTCCTGATCAGTTAATAATGTCATGATTTTTCATCCCTTCAGTTATGTGATACAGGTGACAGAATCAGGGGGAAGGGGTTCTTATTTTGTTTGGTTTGTTTTGTGTTTTTTTAATGCTTTCTGACGTGTATCAGCTGAGGCATCTTAGAAATTATAAGCCATTCAAAGTCTTAAGGGAAATCATTCAAAAGAAAATTGGTATTTTAATCTTATGCTTCTTACAAAATGGTGAATGTTTGTTTAGGATTCCTCACAGAAATTTAGGCAATTAAATGTCTTAAATGCTCCACAAATAAGAGCAAAGATAACAGGATTTCAGTTGCATGTAGGCAAATTATTTCTGTGTGTGTAATGACTGCCTAAAGAAATAGGCACTTGAGCATGCAAGTGATAATTATGTATGGTAATGTCCTGTTACTACCAAACCACGCATCTTGCATGAGTAAGTGCTTTTTGTGTAGGAGCATATTTGTGTAACCTCTGCATAGGGCCTTTACTCACTCTTCTCTCAGCTCATGGCAAGAGATTGATTCAGCTCATGTTATTGAGTTCTTGGTACTCTCTGCAACTTTTGCCTATCTGATTCAATTTTCCTGGTTTTGATAATGAAGTTCCCATTTTTCAATACTTTCTGTAGCAGCTTTTCTAAAGAAGTTTTTTTCAGTTTTTATTAGGAAGTAGAGGAAAGGCAAAAGAAAGGATCAGAGGTGCAGATTCTACAAAGCACTGGGGAGTCCCTGTTAGAACCTTCTGTCTCCACTTAGGACAGCATTACCATCCTGGATCTGCATCTATATTGTTGTCCTGCTTTAATAAATGCTCTTTTCCAGCCTGCTATTGCTTGTGACCATTGGGAGCTTCAATGCATATTTTGCTTGAAGAGCTCTTGCTGTAGCATTCCATTACACATGGACTGCCTAGGTGCTCTAGAATAATACAAGTCCATGGAATGTAACCCTTGCACCCAATAATGTACATGTTCTTAGTCATGAAACTGATCCAAAGGTGATCTGTACTGAAGTTCTCTCATTTGAAGAAAAGACTTTATTAATATTAACATTATTAATATTAATTTTAATGCTTCCCAACAGGTAGCTTCAAATGAAATCAGGTAAAATAACAACCCTCAAAAAGTCATAACACATAGACAGCAGGGGAAAAGTGGGGAGTGGGCAGGTATGGTGCCCACCATACCTTAAAGGAACAGGTGATTCTCCTGTTGCATAAAGGAAACATCTGATGGTGAGCAGTAGCTGCTAACTTCCATGCTTTTAAACCTCTTCTCTCATAATAGGCCAAATCTACTTTAGTCAAAGAGTATAATTACCTGAGTTACATTGTTGTACTTCAGCTCTGTGGAGAAGCACCTGGGAGTCCTGGTGAACAAGAAACTGTCCATGATCCTGCAGCACCCTTGTGGCCAAGGAGGCCAATGGCATCCTGCTCTTTACTAGGAAAAGCATCAACAACAGGTCAAGGAAGGTGATCCTTGCCCCCTGCTCAGCCCTAGTGTGGCCACACCTGGAGTGCTGTGTCCAGTTCTGGGCTACTCAGTAGAGAGGGAACATTGAGCTGCTGAGGGATATTGAGCTATAAAGATGATTAAGGGACAGGAGCCTCTCTTATAAGGAAAGGCTGAGGGAACTGAGTCTGTTCAGCCTCAACAAGAGACAGCTGAGACCTCATCCATGTCTATCAGTATTGGAAGGGAGGGTGTCAAGAGGATGGACCAGGCTCTTCTCTGCTGCCAGGGCAAGAGGACAAGAGGCAATGGGCAGAAAATGATGCACGGGAAGTTCCACCTGAACACGAGGAAGAACTTTACTGCACAGGTGACCACACACTGGAATAAATTGTCCAGAAATGTTGTGGAGTCTCCCTCACTGGAGATATTCAAGATATTCAGATATTCATCTGTACACAATCCTGCGCCTTGTGTTCTAGCATGACCCTGCTAGAGCAGAGAGATTGAGCCATATTCCCACTGTGGTCACTTCCAGCCTTACCCATTCCCTCATCCTGTGGTTCTGTGATGAGTAATGAACTCCCCTGTCCTTAAAGGAAAGTCTGCTGTAGTTGGAAAACTGCATCTCACATTAAATTATTACAGATTAATGAAGTGTCTAACTTTAGACTCAAACAAGCCAGATAGGCCCTGAAAATGTTCAGTCATCTCTGTTGAGAGTTGCCTATACAGATCTATCTCCCTCTCCTTGCCTCTCTCTCATCTTTGTGTTAAACCCTGTGCATGTGAGCCTTCTAAGAAAGCTCTGGGCCCAGTGTGCCTTCTGGTGGTGTATTGCGCTATTCTCACAACACTTCCTGTGATTCAGTATAAGATTCTCTAAGAAGAGAACATTACAGAACATGAGCATTTATCCAGAAACTGTACTTGAGTTTTAATGCTTCGACATCAATCTTGAGTTGCAATGTTTCTGTAGAAGTTGAGCTCATGGAAATTAGTAGCATAAAAGCATAAAAGGGATACATCCTTATTGCAGAGAAATTCTCTTTAATTGGAACGTGGGCTGTGGCTTGGTGCCAGTACATTGAACTGTTTTGCACTGCAGTGAAGTATAAAACAGGACCTCAGCTGTATGACATTGCTCCAGCCTCTTCCACTGCATCATTCTGGGAAAACTGAATTTAGAGAGAAATTAGTTTGTACAAAGACACTTGGAGGCTGTCTTCTGTCATGTGTTAGAGCATTTCAAGGTATGTTTCTCCAAGACAGGGACAGCTGTTCTCACTGCAGAAACCGTTTCCTTCCAGAAGACATCTGCAGAGAAAAGTAATGCAGGCCTAGGAACCTGGTTCTATTTCAGTGTTTCATCTTCCCAGGTGATTCATAGTAAGGCCAACAGGCTGAAATGCTTCAGAATAAAAAAATATCGCAATGCTTATTATTTTACAGCTATTCAAAGAACCCTCCTGGTGATATGAATGTTGGATGTGTTTAACAGGAGCAGTTAAGTTCTCAGGAATATTTTCAAAGGTATTTATCTTAAAGAGCTGCTGCATCAAATGATTATGTAATGCCTTTAAAGGTAATTGACAGCTATATTGTAATTAGGAATCTCTCAACATCAGGTTTCAAAGTAAGTGTAGTAATCATTACATTAGAGTTTTTTCCCCTTTGTATAGCCTCGAAGAAGCTTGATCAAAAAACTACTACTTGTAACCACCAACAACTTGGCATTTGTAGGAGACACAGGTTTAATTCTGTACCTGAAGGGTGTTGGTGGCTTGAATCAATCCTAGGTAAGAAAACCAATTTCTGGGCTATTTAGGAGGTTCTTGGAAAGTTAGTTCTGGGGGCCTGACACTGAGGAGTGTCTGATGTTGCTTGGGATGGGAGAGAGGAGAAACAGTCTGAAAGGAGCTCCTGTTGGCTCTGAAGCAGGATAACTTCCAGATACTTTTCTGTCTTTGACAGGACAGGTTCTTGTGTTGCCTAATTTATCTAATGATTCTAAAATGCTGGGATCTCTGAAATGCAATTTTTGTCCATTTGTAACGGTAAGAAACCTATCAGTATACTTGATAGAAGATTTTTTATATGAAGACTTGAAGTATAAGTCTTCTTTGGCTTTGAGATACTATTTCTGACAGATTAAAATAAATTATAGAGAAGTGAATGATTATATTCCTGCAGTGGTCTCATACTATTTATTTTAGGAAGCATGAGTTAGTAATTTCAAACCACATAGCATTTTCTGTATCCATCCAGATTTTGTGCAGCTCAAGGGAATACAAAAATACAGGCCTTTCTATGATGCCAAGATAAAAAAGTAGCTAACTGGAAAGCTGAAATAGCATGGATTTAATAGACAGAAACATCTGAATTGAACTTGTTCATATTTTAGACGCTGCACTTAACTTGTTACTGTGCCCTCTTTTAAGCATGCTTCCTAAGTGATGTTTGTATTTGCCCCTGAGGTTATTCAGCCTCAAGTGAAGTTAACAGCACATAAAGTTCTAAGGATCATTTTTAACCTTTATATGAATATTTCATTGCTCACGATGAAATCTCCATCCAATGGGAAAACATTTGCATTTAACAATTCAAGATCAAATCCTAAATTGTTATAGCAGGCCTGAATCAGTGCACAGCTGGAGTGTGAACATCACAGAAATGTGTATGTTGAAAGGTCTGGAGGTGGCAGAGGCAGCCAGGAGCCTGCTGCTGGATTCTCAGCAGCCCACTCTGTGTCCAGGCATGCCAGAAACCTGGGGACTGCTCTCTGAATTTTCTGCTTGAAAGTACATGAGGACCTGAGACTAGAATTCCTGTCTCTCTCCCAAAATCTTTGCTTTAATGCATCACACTAGTACCACTTGAATACCGGAGACTGGCACTTCATATCTTGCATCCTAGTAAAATGAATTGTTCCTGTGTTTGGTTTCATTTCCTTGACTCCTAACCCCCAAGCAGAACAAGAAAAAGTTAATAATATTGACTATGTAGGCAGAAAAGGGGGATTTATGTTGGTGGAGAAAGCCTTGAAATGAGCCACTCTTCTGACAGAAAACAAGAAAACACTTTTCAAAAAAGTTCAATAGTTTAAAAAGTAGTTACATATACTGCAGGAAAATAAGTTTGTACAGTGGTCAAATATATCTTGAATATTAGACTCAATTTCCTTGGATGTTCATTGAGTAGAACTATCCCAAGCAAACCTGTAACAGCTTCTCCACTGGAACGTAATTTCCTTCTGCCATGTTACATTCTTTGTTTCATTTTGCAAAAGAAATATCTAGCTGGAGAGTGGGTGGAGGCAGACTGCAATGAATCTTCTAATATTTTGGCCAGTGATACATCTGCTGTGGATATAATTAGAGCACAGTGGAATTTAGAATTATTTCAATACTGGAATTGATTTATTTGTTTTCCTTGACATCAAAACTTGCACTATGTGATAACATACAGAGTATAACTGGGCTGGTTTTCTGGATTTTATCTTGTTCTCCAGTACTTAGTTTCATTTGAAATACAATTCTACTACTGATAATCTCGACTGCAAGAAAAACCTCTTACTTAGGCCTTTGTGAAGTGTGACATCAGCTTTTATTTAAAGTTCAGCTAAGGAGAAAAATCTAGTTTTTAGTGGAAACTGAAGGTAGTGTGTGTTTTTTCCTTGCTATTAACAGCACCACAAACTGTGTTAGTCTGGTCTTTGTATAGCAAAGTCTTGAGTTTTCCAGTAGCTGATAGAGGATGTTTTCACCACACCTTCAATGCTGGAACAAAACACGTGCAGCTCATCTGTAAAGTAAAATCAAGGTCAATAACACAGACTGTCTTGGTTTAGTGTACAGCTGATTAGAATTTTATGCCTGTTCTACCTGAAAATGGTTAGAGTCATTAACAAAGCACTAGGGTGTGGGGAAAAATTCTAGATTTATCATTCTTAAAGCTGAGATGTCATCAGGTCCACAGAGGCAGCAGCCCATGCTCACACACGATCTGAGGAGACCACATCATGCTTTTATCTTCTTTCTCTTATTAATAAAATATCTGTGTATGTTTTCTCCATGTGTACAGGCTGCTTGAAAACAGTCCCCCTTGGATCTTGGCCTATCTTGTGAAATATTGCCTTGTGGTGGTACTACAAATGTGGGTGTTGTGAATAGTTATCCGAGATCCATTGGTTTAGCAGGTACCATTGCCTGAAATCTTATTGCATTCACTACCATTGCTATAATCCCTTCCCCATGGTGCAGTTTTCCCTTTCATATTTAAAATGCAATAATTGTATTATAAGTATTGTTTCCAAACTTATTTGGTTTAATTTAGTTAGTTTCTCATTAGCTCTGGATCAGGACCTTGCTGCAGTACTGACTCTGCTATACTTCATTTAATTATATTTAATGCAATCTCTTTGTTTCCCCAGGGGCTAAACAAACCTGCAGCCAAATACTGAAAATGAGAACAGAGGGCTTCTTTCAGGCAGGTCTAGAAGAATTAGACTTAAAGCATGCATTGCATCTACTGTTTAGTTCCCTATCTCTCCACAGTACTGCATGACCCTCTAACCTAGCAGCAGGAAGCCAACACAATTCTATATGAAAAAAAAAGCTCTCTCCTCTGAACAGCTAATAAAGTGGTTTTGTGCTTGTTCTGGGTTTCCTACTTTCCTTTATGCCTGGTCTTTCTACATTCAAATGCTTATTTTAGCTGAAGATTTGGGTTTTGTTTGGAACATCTGGCAAGGAGATGTGGTACTGAGCACCTCCACAGAACATGGGGCTATTCAGTTAAATCTCATTTCCACATTTATGTGCTGCAGTTGTTAGTTTTCTGACAATACTTACTGGAAGAGTCCAATTTATCAGTTTTCTTTCCATTTCCCAGCACAAATTGAATTCTGCCTTTCCAATGATTCCTATGTTTACCACTATTACCGTGGCCCCACTTCCCTTACAAAAAAAAAAAAAAAAAAAGGTAGTTTTTATGTCCTGGGAGATATCCTGCTGTTTCCTAGGATACTTTTTGCAGAAACTGAGAGATGCCTCTTTCTGCAAAAGTAGCATTGCTGATTGCCCACAGGTAGGGTGCAAAGGACAGAGAGCAACTGGCTTGAGCTGAAGACCTAGGGAAAAACAGTGTGAGGAGCAAATCTGCAGAATCTGATGCTGTGGACATTTGTGCCCATTTCTCTTTCCATACCTGCTTTCTAAAGCATCACCAGGTCCTATTTGCCTATTTTTACTGCACAGGTGCACACAGAGACACACTGCAATAAAAGAGTCCTAAATGGCAAAGTATGCGCTCAGGTTTCACTGCTGGGCATGTTGCAGCAGGAGATCGCTGTGAATGAAGCTCCTCAGGAACAAAGCAATTGTGAAGAGTGAACAAAATTAGCATTTCCTCAAAACCATGGGGCCTCTACAAGCAGAAGAAATGTGAAGGCCAGCTGGGGACACGACTGGAGATAAAGAGAGAATACAGATCTGCTGTTTCTACTGGGCCAAATGCTCAGAGAAGGGTTGAATTCCCTCTGCTTTGAGGAGTACTTGGCTTCCTATTACATCTCACAAGTCACTGTCCTCTATTTTCACAAGTGGCTTTCATACAGTAGTAAAAGCCAACGCAGGATTAGGTGAGAACCTGGTTAAAACCCCATTTCATACAGAAGAATTACATATTCCTCTGGATGTTTCTGTAGTGTTTCCAGCATCTTTAGCCTAAGCTTCAATTAGTATAGCCTTGTAATAGTACATTTCACCCAGAAATACCAAGGGTTTAATAAAATTAGCTCTATGGTTGTGTTGTAATGTACTCTAGGGATTTGTAATTAAAGCTGATTGAGAACATTCCAATTAAATTACTTTCTATTGGATTATGCATATTCTGCAGCATTATGATGTTTCCTTTTACTTTTCCCCAGGAGCCCAGGTAGGCTTCAGGGAGCAGGCTGCTATGTGGTGTAGATCCAGCCCTAGCATTCCAGACAGCCCTTCCCCAAAGCAAGAAGTCTGAAGTGGCAGCTCAAGAGGGTTTGAACAAGGCTGCCAAGGCTGCAAGTGTTCTTGGCCGTATGGGAGGAAACTGAGGGCTGCCTCCAGGAAAGGGAGGTCACTGCCATTTTGAATGGCTGCAATTAATCTTTTCAAGCCCCATTCGTGTAATGAGAGTTTGCAACAGTCTTTCTCATTAAAAACTCTTGTTTTTTCTTCTAAAATCTAGACTTGTTTATTCCAGCCAACCCTCCTCTTTTCCTAATGCACAGAGGAGTGGAGGCATTATCAGTGTTTTTTGCTTTTTTAAAATCTCCTGGGAAACATAGAAATAGCCAGCAATAAAGACCAGCAGCTATTATCACTGCTTTCTGTTATGACAGGTGTACAGCCCCTGACACTGTCACTTTTAAAAAGCTACCTACCTTTTTCTATGTGTTCTGAAAACTTCTTTTAACGAATGGGTTAGTCAGTAATGATTCTTCAACTGAGTTGCCTTGGACTAACAAACCACTTGCCCTTTTCTACTGGGCTTTCTAATAAAAATGGGGACTTTTAATTTGCTAATAAGTGACTTAGAAATACAAGAGTATGAGTGTATGTAATCTTACAATGCTCTTTAAAAGGAACATTGTGTAATCCTTTCTTTCTTCAGCTTCAATGGGGTCACTCCTGACCTTGCATCAGCTCTCAGAGTACACTGTGCTACTCTGCTGTCACTGAGTGCTAATTGTGGCAAATAACTCCACAAATTTCTGCTAGAAGCAAGGAATATTCATGCATTTGAAAGTCACTTTACTTGGATGTACTTTAATTATGCCCTATATTTGCATTTTTCAACATCAGCATCTCACTAACATCTCAGTTTATAAATGTTAATCATCTTTTTTTTAAGATTGACAGCAAACCAAAGTTACAGCTGACTCTATTCAGGTGTCTGGGAGCAGGTAAAGAATTAATTATAAAGAATCAAAGCAGCAAGCTCTACTTATAGACATCAATTCAAAATAAATATAGAATATGAAAGAACTATGACTTTGAGAACTGCTGCTTTTAAAACTAGCTAAGGAAGCATAACCTAGTGCTCAAGTGATAAGGCAATTAATGAATAATTGCATGCTAAATGGCTGAGCTGAAGTCAGAACTTGGAAGTAAATTCTACTTTTGAAAAGTAAAAAATTTGCCTAAAAGAAATCTTTAAAACAAGAAATGTAGTTTCTTTAATTAATTTGTAATTTAGGAACCAAGATATTTGTGACCGAATTTTCTTTCTCGCTGTCTTTAAAGAAAAGGTTTTTATGGCATTATGAAAAAACTTCCACTGTCTTTTATCTGAGAGAAGATTAAAAAAAAAATTGAAAAGGCTTAAAAAGTGTGGGAAGTATTACACAGGTGTACGGAGGCAATAGTCAAATTCATCCCAGTATAGCAATAACGCTTAAAAAATATATTGAATTTTAAGCAGTAACTTAATTGGATCAGGATGAAAACCGGTGTGTGGAGTGAGTTTGTAATGTACAAAAGAATTCCTAACCTCTTCATACTATTTGTACTGTAAGACAAAATCACAGTGCAATTCTCAAAAAAATAGACATGGAAAAATAAACACTGCCAGAACTTTCTTCTTTGAGAGTTACAAGGCACAAAATGTTAGAAATCCTTCACCAGTAGGGATTTGGAACACACTTTTGTTATAGCTTTTCATAAAACTCTGGCAACTGCTTAAGAAGTTGCAGTGGAAGCAAAGCATGGTGAGTAAAACAAATCATAAGCCTGCCTAGTAATATAAATAATTTAAAAGGTGGTAGATCATTATGTATTTAGGAAATAGGTTTTCTTTTTAAAATATACTTTGCAATAATGACTGCAGCATTGCTACCGGAATATATTAACATTAGACTGATGATTAAATGTAAAATTAACTTTAAAAGATTTGGACTATTAAAGAACAAGATACATTAGAGGACAGAGCAGGAGATTGCCAGAATGACATTCACAGTCATCTTAAATGGCAGTTTATGCAAAGAAAAACCTATACAATGTAACAAGGTAAATTGCACATTATTCACTGACATTCTTCAGCAGGAATTCTTTGAATAAAAGTTTATTCAGCTCAGATGTTTGGAAGACATCTCCTTTTTCAGGCTGTTGGGTCTTTGATATTTTCAATGTGCAGAACTGCGTAGTAGTCATGGGTTTGTTCTTACAGCTGAAAGTACCTCCTTGTCCATTTTGATTTTAACATTTTTAACAGCTGTTAGAACCATTCAAGGGTTTTCTCTGCTTCTTGAGACACTGAGATCAGAATTTCCATCCTGTCTTTGTCTTCATTTTTTTTTTTATTATGAAAAGTAATAAGAGTATTTTGAACACCTCCCAGAGAGAAAATTTGGATGTTTATGATAACTCAGATGGAGCTGAGGATGTCCACTCAACAAATAGTGTATGTATGCATGGCTTATTGCATTCACAATAAGCCATGGAGAAGGGGAAGGCACATGGGTTTGAAGCAAACACTATTGTGTTAAGCACAGATCAACCACCAAATTCCTTGAGTTCTGAAATGAGGAGCGGCCTTCATCTTGCTTAATTCAGATATAACACGTTCCATCTAAGTCAATCATGCTAAGATCAGTTTATAGTCAAGAAAGACAATTAGGTAAACTCTTTAGCACCTACTATGAGATGAGAAAAGTTGAGCCTGACACTCGAGTGGGGAGATTGGACTCTTTACTCCCTTCCTGATGTCTTTTGGGCTCAGGTTAATGTAGTCCAATGAATTACTGCCTCATTTTTGCCACCAAGTACAATTAGGCCCACTCTCATTGCCAAGTTAAAGCTCTAATTAATGAGACACTGAAATAGCCAACTGCCCTGCCTCAGGCTGATGTCCTCTGTCATTCTGTAAGATTATGCCTGAAAAGACTGATATCTAAAGAACAGGATATTAGCAAAATAGCCCACCCTGCAGTGGGAGGTGTGATGAGGGAGATCTCCCTGGTGTGTGCTGTGGGACCAGTGAGCTGCACACAAACAGCACTCTGCCAGCCTTCTGAGGCATAGCCACAGATCATGGCCTGAGCACGTCAACAGGGTGTCAGGAGATTCATTGGACCAAGAATGAAGGCTCTGACAACTGTCAAATGTAAACTACAAGTGTATTTCTGTGCCCTTGACTGAAATATCTAAGCTCCGAAATACTCTCTTCCACTTTCCTTAAGAGGTCTTGGGCAGCTTTGTCACGTGTCAATTACTATTTAATTCAGTTTTATTCTACTTTGCAGCCTATGGATGCCTTATTTTATTACACAGCCTTGTGTAATGTCCTTGATGTATTGTTATGAGTACTTTTACTCCACCTGTATCTGATAAGAACTGCTATTCCATTTACTTTTCATTGGGAGGACAGTTTTTCCTTGTTATGCAAGCGTTGGGCATTTGATCAGACAATTAAGAAAACTTGGAACAGAACATAATGAGAGGTATGATGGTCTTTAAGTTGTCTGCCACTCTTGGTGTGTCAGTTTAAAGCTCTGTTTCATTATAAGGTCACAGCAGAGCACTGTAACTTTCCATGTAACATCAGTCATAGGACTAATCAGCATTAACTCCTTGCAATGATATCACCTCTATTACACGTGGAAAAATGTCTGACAGATTTGTTCTTGTTCAAGATTGAATGGTGCTTCCAGGTAATTTATGGCCATTTGTTGGGATTTAAGCCCAGATGGAAATTAAGCACAGCATACAGTTCAATAAATAAAATATGGTAACAATTGTAAATTTTTTATAATAAAGAGAATGAAAAAGGAAAAAGAAACAAGTGATGAACAATGAATTCCCTCACCACCCACTGACAGATGCCAGACATCCCTTCCCAAACCCAGATTAGCTGCCCTTCCAGGCAACTCCCCCCAGTTTATACAGTGGGCATAACTTTCTATGCTGTGGAATATCAGTTTGGGTCACCTGTCCCAGCTATGCTCCCTCCCAGTTTCTTTTCCATACTTCCTCACTGGCAGAGCATGGGACACACACACCAAAAAAAAGTCCTTTATTTACGATAAACACGACAGCAAAAAACCAAAACATCAATGTGCTTTCAACACCATTCTCCCTCTAAATCCAAAACTGTTACAGCACTGTAACAGCTACTGAGAAGAAAGTAACTTTACCCTAGCTGGAACCAGGACAAAATTGCAGGTTTTATTTCCTTCTCTATCAAAATAAATAGATGAATAATTAGTTGAGGAGGAAAAAGTTTTTATCTCTGAGAACAGACTGAAGAAGCAAACACCTTATGTAGATTAATTTAGGTACTGCATACATACTGGTATGAATGCATAAAAATATATAGGGAAGGTAGAAGTAGTAATATTTTAGTTTATTAGGGGCCAAATTTTGTTACAAAAGTGAAAAATCCTGTAAGGATTAAGGAAGAATGGGAAGACAATGCCACTGTTTTTACCTTGCACCAAGGGACTTAAAGGATATATAGATGACAGCTCTTTAAAAAAAGGCTTCAGGAAACAAAAAAGAGAATATTCCATTTAAGAATAAGTTTTGAGAAGTACATGCAATACTTTATCACATTAGTATATTCTTATATTTAGAGAGTACAAATAATGGGTTATTATTAACAGTACATTTAAGGTATTCTTCAGTCAAAAGCAGGACATATTTTCAGAATTTCTGTTTTAAGGCCCAGTTCTTGGTGTGAAGAAAAAAACTGTCTTCAGGAAAAAATGTTGGCAGACTTATCACAAAGTCTTGAATTAAAAAGCAAAGTAAATAGGGAAGCAAGTACTCTGTGTCCTCAGATTACCAGCCCTTCAGTCTATGACTACTGGAGAACCACACACTGAGTTCTGTAAACTCTACTTTGAAAGCAGAAGTTGCAGATGAAAACTTTTCAGTTTAATCAAAGAGTTGGAAGTCATGAAGGGCCTGGGAAGTCTGGAAGGAGGTTTTTTGGTTACAGTGATAAATGGCTTTTGGTTCCTAATGTATTATATTCAAAATTGAATGTAGTGTGATTTATTTTTGCAAATTCCCAGAGCAAATTTGTGTATGCATTTGTCACTGTCACAGATTTGGCTTATTGTATTGTATTACAAGTACATCCTCTATCTTGGAGGTCTAATTCTTCCCATCATGGTCACTTCTGGTAACTGAGGTAGCCTTGGGAAGAACCAATGGTTTTCTCTTGCACTTACTTCCATCTCTGTTATCCCTGACATTGGTCTGCTTTTTATACCTCTGTTTCCCTTGAGAAAAAAGTTTTATGTCTCCTACCTTGAATAGTACACTTTTCTCAAATAAATCCACATTCATTTCTAATCTTTGCAATTTTCCACTTGCCAACACATGGAGTATTTTTCCCTTGTGTTTTCCTTCTTGTTGCTTTCATCTTCTACTGGAAATTTTTTAATACCTTATCACCTAGAATTCTCTTGATTGCCTGAGATATGCCTTTTGTCTTGAGTGACTTGAAAACAGCCTCACCTTCTAGAACTGACAGTACATAACTCTACATGGGGATTTTCCCAGTTGTAGCAGATGAGTGTTTTCCTGACTGCTCATACCTGTTCCTTTTTAATTGTGAGGAAAAGAAATAAAATAGTGTCCTTCTAGGTAATTCCTTTCATTTTAATTATTAATCTTATATTGAAAATTATGCAATTTCTCCATCAGGCAGTTTTCTTTATGCTGGAGCCCATGTGATGAGAATCGGTGATGTTACATTTCACACCGCATTACTCAAACAAGTGAAGTGTCTCTTGTGAACAGCTCTACTTTCACAATTTTGAAGCAGCACTGTTAATGCCCAAGAGGATTTTCTATTTCAGCTTTTCCAGGAAGTCTTTCCATTCTGAAGGCATGTACTCCTGGCTTTATTTTTTCAGTTATCTCAATTTAAGGTTAGCTCCCCTTTGTACTCTGGCAGTGGCTGCAGCTCCCCAGCTGTCTGCTTCTTGTTTCCTCAGTGTCCCATGGAGAGCTTCAGGCGCAGTAGTTAAGTGTTGCAGGCCAGTAACTTCTTACTACAGGAATACTGAATGTCAGATTGTTCCTCAAAGAAATAGAAGCTGGTCCTTAGTGCTTCAGAAGAGTTAATTTTATGGTTTCCAGTCCCTTTTCTTTTTGTCTCCTTCAGGGCTGAGAGGCTTCTGCTCAGAACAAGCTGAGCCAGTCGCTTGGGTGAGACTTTGAGGATCAGTGTTTGCCTTTTAATTTGAAAAGTGTTCCTCATTAACACAGTCCTCTGCTTGATTTTTGGTATTTGGGTTTTTGGGTTTTTTTCTCCCTACTAAGTGTTATGGAATCAGAGCTTATGTATTTTTACTGTCTCTTCAGAGCTCAATTTCAAATATCCATCTTAGTCCACAATTCTGCAGTTCCCTTCATGACAGCTTTCAGAAGGGATGTTACATGAGGATACATACATAAGGATGTACATGTATTTTGTACATCCATTATTTTGCCTTTCAGTGAAAAATTACTGATATAAAGAGGACGTTAGGTGTTACTCATACCTATAATACCTGTTATAAGTAATTTACATAGATTACAGGTAATACAATAGGTAATACCTAGAGCATTTTTGGTACCTGATACCTGCTGCTGAACCGTTTCAGCATGACTGCTGAAGAAAAAGATGAAAGATCTTATGAGATATCACTGATAAAAGGCATTCTGGACCAGAGATGATAGTCTTTGCTATGTGCTGAAGACAGTGGAGTCATGGTTTTATAGCTCAGAGGTGTTACCTTACTGTAAGGAATAAATCAACCAACAAGTTTATTTTTCCTATGTTGTTATCATTCATCAGCCTCTCATTACAGAAGGTTAATAGTGCCATTTGTGTAGGTTGTCATCACTAATTTTTACCTCTGTGTGATGATTCATTGTCTACAATCTTTTTTTTGTCTTTTGTCAGCGCACAAATTCTAGGAATGGGTGAAAAATTCTGTGATTAAAAAAAAGGCTAATTGTACAAATATATGCTTTTCTTGGCTATTAGTTAAAATTAAAGAAGTGAGGCTATTTTTCATACAAAGACACATAATGTATTAAAATGTCATGTAAAAAATGTACCTACATACACAATTTTGGGCTTGTTTTCAGCCAGCTTTGGTACTCCTTGTTATCTGTGGGTGGCTGACTACAGCCAAACATCAAATTAGTTTTGTAATTTTTGTGTCTATCAAGCAATCTGTGAAGAAACTGGTGGGGCTGCAGACTCTGCCTTGAGTTCTCTGTGGGGAATGCCTTTTGTCACGAATTCTGCTTCTCTTCTCAGCTTCATTTTTCATTTCTCCTCAGTTTCCTTTGAGGTTCTCAGAATGTCAGAATGAAACAGACCCAAAAACGTTTCAGTAGGTGAGACAGAACAATTAGGCTGCATCTGTATAAAGTGACACCAAAGAAGCTCATCAATCCTTTATCCTAGTGAGATAACACCAAGTAGCACTCATTATGCTGCAAGGGCAATATGGTTCATTGGTCATTCATAAATACAAGAGATTTCAGACCAAAATCAATTACCACAAAAAATCTGTCAATATTCAAAGGTTTAAAGTGTTTTGTCAAGCTCTAATTTTCTGTAATTTTTATGTTGTTTAGAAGTTACAATTGATAACCATACCTTATAGAATTTCTTGATCTTGTTATTACGTTGTTTTCATTTCATTTTTTCATGTACCACTAAGCTAAATCAGTATGTCTAGAAAAGCTTCCTCCTCTCAAAACCAGGGTGTGAAGGAGAGATATATTATCTCCCCAGCCAGTTTCTTATAATCTCTTCTGTTAGTTATGCGAAGATGAGTACTCTGAATATTCAAATAGTAGCAACTGGTATCTGTCTTTCCATGGAAAGACTTTATTCCTTAATAAATCAACTTTTTTTGCTTTGAAACAACCAAAAAGAAAAAGTATGACAGGATAATTCTAGTACTACTTGAAACCCTTTAAAATAAAAGAAACATAGTAATCAAATTTTTCTTCCTTATTTTTATGCAGATATATGAACATCATTAAGCTTTTATATCCATTGCAGGTATTCTGAAGAGATCACAGCTATTTCCATGAATGCAATAAATTTTGAGGTCACTAAAACATCAGGTATTCTGGAAATACTGAAATTCTATTAACTGCAAAGAATGTCATTAATTTTCTATCTGTGATTCTTGGCAAGCTATGCTTCCTTATTCACTCAATGACAGAAATATCCAAGCAATTAAGATATTAAAATTATGGGGGAGTGGTGGGAGGAAGGGGAAACTAAGAACAGAAAAGAGGATAATAACTCAAAATATGTATCTATGTTAAAAAATTACACAGTGCTCTCTCACTATAACATAACCAAGGAGATTTTCCTGCTTTTAGGAAGGGCTGTCTTTTCACAGATGCAATAACAAAAAATACATTTTATTTTCACTCAAAGAGGAAAAATATTTACAAATATCTTTCTTGCTCTTCATATTTAAATGTATTTTAATAGAAGGGTTTTATAAACTGTACAGTGGTCCATTATTTGCAAGATTGGTTTACCAGAGGTTCCAAGACTATGGAAAGTAGTAGAACCTGGTTAGTAAGGAAACCATAACACCAACGTAAGAAGTTATCTACAGGGCTATGGAAAGCAGTCTGGAAAGGGAACTTCTGTGATAAATAGCATAGCTATGTCAGATAAGACACATTTTGAGGTTGTCCCAAGGATGTCCAAGGGGTAGTGAAGGCAAAGGAATGTCCAGCTGCTATGGGAACCTTTATCCCATCATGGCACCCTCAGGTCAAAGCCCATTCAGAGCTCTTTCTTGCTCCCAGAGCTCTGAATTTAGAAGAATTGTGTCTGGAAAAAATTGGTTTCCTGAGTACAATAAGCCTAATGAAACCTGACCATGGCTTGTTCCTTGATGAAAGATCTGATGGGAGCATTGGTCAGAAGCCATTGGCTATGCCCATGCCCCTGTGGCATCCTTCTGTAGAGCACAGGCTGCTGCAGTCACAGGAGAGTGGCCAGCAAAATAACACCCAAAAGATGATGGAGTGAATTTCCAAATATTCACACAAGGTCCTTTTGTCTGCTCCCTTTTATAAATTTTGTAGTCACTTAATTATCATTGAGTTCTCTACCTCTTCTGATCAAAATTGGGCAGCAAGCTCAACAAAATATTTCTCTTATTTTAAAAAAGATACTACAGATTATTAAGATTCAGGCTTTTAACCCTCTACAGTAAAATAAAACAGAAGTAAATATGGTCTGTAGTCTCTCTTCAGCTTCTCCATACCTGACCGTGGCAGACACTCTTATCAGCATGTTCACTGTGTATTTACTGGTTATGTGTCACTGGTGCCTGAAGGCAGCCTCACTGCACTGGAACAGATGATAAAACTTCAATTTTCACTGGACGTGCCCAAACATATTTCTCCTTTTCAAGAATAAATAGTTAATTTCTTCCGAAACAATGCGTGCAAATGTGATTATAGAAGTGCTGATACTGTCCTGAAAGATACAAGGAGCAATAGCTTCCTCTGCCAGAGGAGCTCTTTGCTGAATGCCTAGATAAATGCCAGGTTTTGGAAGGATCAGTAGCTGCACATTAATCAATACAGGTACGTACCTCACCATGAGCTTGGATTTAGTGCTCCCTTCAAATTCATTTTGCAAAACCCTTTGAATTAAGAACTTCTCTTTCTTTCTGCATCACAGGTTGCTCTTGGAGATGACATCTATGATGTTCAGATATGAGGTAAAATAAATCCATTTGCACATGTACCTTGTCCTGGCTGCTGGGGACAGCAGGCTTGCAGCTCCAGGCCTGTTGTCAGCACAGTGATGTGGCCAATCCTGCAGAGAGCAGTGGGACCAGCTGCCTCTCCAGCAGGGGCAGATGAATTTGGGCTGGGAGCTCTGCTGTAGATTAAACCTGTGGCTGTAGCACAAGGACAGAAAGGGAGCACCCACCATTTTAAAAAGGAACTGGAAACAGCAATGATTTCAGGTATAAGTAACATAAAAATAAAGTACTAAAACTGCTGGATTTTATTTGATGTATAGTTGCAAAAGAAGGACAAGAGACAATGCAGTGAAGGTAAAGTAAAGCTTTTGCTAAAAAAGTCATTGCCATTGTGAAGATCAGGCTCTGTCAACACAGTTGTATGCCTGTAAAGTCAGCTTTATAAAGTCAGTCACTGATACCAATTATTCTCCTACCACCTGTTTTTACTCTTTTCCCCTTAATGCAATAATTTATACATTTCTTAATCTCCTTTATTCTGAAAAGAAAAACAAGCAGAGCATGTCAGTGTAATAACAGAGGGTTTGTGTTATCAGCAGCATAGACAGAAAAGCATCTGTGAGAGTCTCAGGCCCTTTTAGGCAATATGGTTTTACCCCCCTTTATTTAGATCAGGACAGACTCTTCATATCTGTTAGTCTGTAGCAGCAATTCTATTAATTTCAACAAGGGTAGATTAATTATTAGCTGTGCTGAACAATCAAATACTTATCTCATTTTGCTTAGCATTCTTCTTTTGTGTGTTCCACCATGTACAATCCCTCTTACAGAAAATTGTGCTAGTAATAATGCAACATAATTAAATTTGTCATATGCCATCTCTGATTACCAGAGCTTAGCAATCAGTCTGAAGGGTTTAGTTTGAGGATTTTTAGGAGATAGATAGAACAAGGTCAGATACCAAAAGGAATGAAACTGCAGGTCAAAAAGCTGCTGTGAAGAAATCATTCCTGGAAATGTTTTTGTTGGAAATAGTCTCATATGAAAGTTAAGACCTAGGGACCTTGTCTAGCCTGATATGAACCTGAGATCCTGAAAGGACTTTCTGATGATATTATACACAGTTATAATTATGCACATTTCTGAACATTTGATGGCAGGAAAACCTCTGAAAACCTTTTAAATTATTTAATATAAATTTTTATACATTGTCTGAATAAGAAATTCCTTTTAATGAAAAGAATTGATTTCTAAATGACACAAACCCAAACCCTCTTCACATCAGGTTCCAAGTCAGTTCTTTCAGAAACTACAAGAACTGGAGCATGTTTATCCAAGTCAGCACTGCTTGGTGTTTTCCTTTGGAAGAGGCTCCATTTCAAAGTACTTTTTTGTACCAGAGTGTGTGTCACAGGCAGAGGAGTCACAGTGTCCTGCTTAGGGTTTTGTGCTTGTATCTGTCTTATACCACAAAACTTATTCTAGAACTGAAAAACCTTAAGGTAAATTAACAGCTATTATTAAGAGCTATTATGAAAACCTATATTAAAAGCCAAATTATAGCTGGACATACAGATGTTCTCACAGCCCAGAAAGCCAGACACATCCTGGCAGAATCAAAAGATTCATGGCCAGCAGGTCAAGGAAGAGGATTCTGCTCCTCCGCTCCGCACTGCCCGCCTGCAGGGCTGCACCCAGCCCTGGGGTCCCAGCACAGGAAGGACATGGACCTGCTGGAGCAAGTCCAAAGGAGGGCCACAAAGATGAAAAGAAGGATGAATCACCTCTTCTATGAGGAAAGGCTGATAAGGTTGGGGTTGTTCAGCCTGGAGAAGGGAAAGCTGCAGGATGACCTTAAAGGGGGCTTATAGGGAAGTAGGGACAAACACTTTAGCAGAGCCTGTAGCAAGAAGACAAGGAGTAATGATTTTAAGCTAAAAAGGAATAGAGTTAGACTAGATATAAAGAAATAATTTTTACAATGGTGTTAGTGAAACACTGGAATGGGTTTCCCTGAGAGGGGTTGTTTTCATCCTTGAAAACATTCGAAGTCATGTTGAATGCAGCTCTGATCAAACAGATGTAGTTGAAGGTGACCCAGCACATTGCAAGGGTGTTGGACTAGATGATATTTAAAGGTACCTTTCAGCAGAAACTTTTTTATGGTTCTATGAAATGTCAGTGGAGCATATCTATTTCTGCAACAAAAATTTGACCACAGATTTGCTATCTTCTGCAAAAATTCTCACAGCTGTAATTAATTTCAATTTTAAAGAAGCTGACTGCAGTTCTCATTTGCATTATCAAAACCTTACTGCTTCCATGATTCCAGCCTACCACATGCAACCAGCTATCACCATGGTGCAGTGATTGTGCAGCCAACCTGCTTCTATGGAGCAACAGAGAGTAACACAATAATTATCCTGAATGACAAAATAATTACCTTCCTATCTCTGCATTTAATGACATAACTGTGGTCTCTTGTCACCCTTAAAAAGACAAATATTAGATGTACCTGTGTTTAAAAGATAATATTGGCATTTCCCATAGCTTCATTAGTACTGACAAATTGTCTGTGTGGCATAACAGTGTAGAGGTACCTAATCTGCTTCTAAATGAGACATCTTAAATACTGCAGGGAATGTGTCATATTTGAGTGACATACATAGCTAGGTTGATTTTAGTGCTTGTAGTAGTCAAGCTGACAGCTTATTTAGGGGATGCCATGAAGTTCAGTGCAACAGGCAGGCAAACTTTTACTGCAGACAGAAAATGAATATTCAACAAGAATCAGCCAAAGATGTAGCAACAGGTCTTTTTAGCAGACACTGTATAAAGAACTGAAAAACTCCTTAGGGAAACTGCTTAAATAACTCCAATATGATGTCCAACAATCAAAAAGTGCCCAAGAGGGCAGATGTCACATCTGTAGCATGAATCTGGTAAATTATCTCTGCCTGATACAGACTTTGCCAAAATGTGAACCTGGGTTCAAGGACATATGGTGGCTGCATATATGGTGCCATATATATGGCTGAACTCACGGGGACCTACAGTCCCAGGGGTGGCCAGATCCTTCTCCATTTGTCACACTGTATGAGCTTGGAATAAAAATGAAGACTTTTAATTAGTTTTGCATTTGTGGAATGACAATTCCTTTGCATTCCATAGCTTTCTGCTATTCCATTTCTCCTATTTTTTCTAGTATTTCTAGCTTCTAAATTTAAAGCTAAAGTGAATGAACATTAAACATTAGTTTCTCCTTGAATTTTGCCTTTTCTCACATACTCCTCATGGAGCCACAACATATTATAGTTTCCATGAAGAAAATAAATAACTTTCCATTCCACATCTCCTTGTCATGACCAGGTCACCATGTCACCTGTGGGTTCACTTCTCTGGTAATATAGTTGGATGCTGTAAAACAGCTTTGTTAAAGAACAATAATTTATTAATCTTTTCACATTTTGAGAAGTTTGCTGTCCTTTACTCTCTCTGCTAATCCAATCCCACTCAGTTCTTACAATATCACCTGCAAATGTGTTTGTATGCTGCCTCTATTTCATTCTCCTTCATCACTGAATACCCACCTCCTCAGCCTTCGGTTCAGCCAACACGAATTGTGTCATATCCTCTGGGTTTGCTGTTGCAAAGTAATATTTTTGGAAGAATACAGAAGATTCAAATGATGAAGCATTTCTGTGGTATATCTGTGTTGATACAAGGTGAATGAGGACTCAGTCCAGAAAAGCCCAGTAGTTAGTTAACCTGAAAAATACCTCTTCCTTCCCTCTATATTTAAAATACCTGTTTTTAGCTATACTGATATGTTTTTCTGTGATGTCAGTCACAGAAAAACAAAAGATCATTTAGCAAACACAAAGAATAATAAAATAAATTCTCCAAGATGCCTGATATGAATGACATTAAGTTTCAGAACAGCAGCACAAAAATTTGAAAAAGTAAATTGCAAAGGAGATAGCTTGAGAAATTTCTTGTCAGCGTAGTGCTACGCTACTTTAATAGTCTAATGAAAAGAAATCTTTCAGCAGCTTAGCTGCAGCCCTAAGAGAGGGCTGCTGTGATATGTAGCTGCCTTGTAAACCTCATGCTAAGTGATCCAGGAAATGTCCTGGCCCTTAAATAACAACATGACAAGATACAGGGAATTAAATAGATACAAGACAGCCCTGCTGAGTTTTCTGCATTTTCACCTAGGATCTTGGAGCAAGAATGGAAACCTTAAGCAGAATGGCAACAATGCTTGGTAAAGTTTAACTGTTTCATCTCAAAAACAACAGAAAACAGATTTTGGTTTGATTTTTTAAATAAATTTCCAGGCTGTACATATTCATCTAGTTATTAGAAAATATTTCTGATAACAGAGAAGCTGGGGACATGGTGAACATCATGAAAATACAATGTGTATACTTTGAAATCAGGCTTATTCTAAGTGCTTGTTTTTCACATACATGGAGATTTTCACTAGCTTCCTAGATCTATAGATAGAAGATGGAAAGAACCTGTTTCAAAGTGGCAAACGCTGTTCAAAAGACTGCTGAAAAATGCAGGATTGAGTCCTGGAATCATATATTTGGCATCTGAATGAGGCTCTTCAGCTCTTTCATAGCCTGTCTCATACAAAATCACTATTCTGTAAATTTCTAAGAGACTGTAGTCTTAGCACATGAATCCTAATGAAACTGTCTTATTAGCACAGCCAAATCATTGGGTAAAAAGAACTTGAATTTAAATTTAAAAATTAATCCTTTCTAGTTGTACAGCTTCAGTGAAAATGTGCATTGACATTTAGAAGAGTAAGATCTTTTAATTGAGATCATATTTACCAATGGTGACAATAGCTTTTGGGGTTACCTTCATTATGTGCAAGCTCATAACTTTTACATGTCGAGACAAGATTCTCAGGTTTCTGTGTATTACATAGATGTGGGTATGAAAAACTGTGCTGAAACCTAGAAATTCTTTTGGATTTTTAGTGCTGTAATTTAGACAATTCAGGAAAGAAAAAAAATGAAAGCCTTAAGCCTCTAAATATTTGCACAGTATATGGCTTGGCCATTGATAAAAGCAGCAGAGGTAAAAGGAGGAGCTGCAAGAACACTGGTGTGTGTTAAGGACTGAACTTTTGTAGTGCTCTGGCTACTTTATGCTCTCTCTCTGAACATCATCACCAATATAACCTGCTAGGCTGAATATTAGGGACTCAGCTGATGAGGTCTGGCTGGATACATGCAAAAGCCAAAGCCTCCAAACCTATAAACATTCATACTGGAAACATACATCCAAAAAAAAAAAAAAGTAGAAGTTAAATGGCTTGCAGCATATATACAAACCAGCATCTTGGCTATCTGATACAAGCACACAATATATACACCCATTTTAGCTACTGCATGACTGGTTTTGACAGTGAAAGCTTGAGAAAATTGCAGCTCAATGTCCATGTGTTTAATGGAAGTTTAAATACCATAAAAAATATCATAATAAGTGTGTATTATTCATCTAGATCTAAACAGTGATTCAGAACTTCTTATAAAAACAAACATACACAAAAATACTTACATAATCTACTGAAATCTCCTAAGAACACTGAAAATTGTAGCTATATTAATACTGTGTATTCATTAAGTGGAAGAACAAAATTGACAGCCCTAGAGAGATATAAATTTACAATGAATCACTCTTTCTGAATTAAATGTGCAAACTAAAGCAATTAAACTATAAGCCATTGTAGCAGTATTGTCTGCTTGGAATTGGGGTAGAACAACTCAAACAACACTCAATTTGCAAATCTGTCAGTGGTGAATGGAGAAAGGGTTGTCTTGCTGCTTCTGGTGCTGAATACTGCTAAAACCAGCCTGATTCAATTCCAAAGTCAGGCACCCTGACAGTGAGGGGAAGATGTGACAGAAGTGGTGAAGTACCTGATACAGGAATCCACATCTGATGCTGTTGATAACTCATCTAGAAATGCTGAGCTCACTCAGCTGGACCAGAGGCACATGAGTGACAGTCAATCACTTTATACTGCAAAAGTCTCATCCAACTCTTTAATGGTGGGGTCTCCTCATAAACCCATTCTGGGAGTGTGTGTGGAGATTCTTCCCTTGCTTGAGTGGGGATGCTCCCCAAGGTTACTCCTCAAGGCTGAGGGAAAAAGATTTTCCTATGGTCGTGGGCATCAATCTCTGTTTAATAATTGGGTTTTTATTGCCACAAGATAACTTCAAAAAGAGTGCACTATGCTACTAGTTATAGCAACTTATGCTGTGTAGCAAATAATTCTGGTTATGATTTTTTTAGTCTAGTCATTACCATAATAAATAATTTATTTTTATATAGATATATCTGGTTTGTCATCCTTAATCCTGAAGAACGAAGTTGTTTAAAGGACAAATTACACCTATGCAATCCTATATACTCCTTTAAATATAAAACATTGAAAAAGTTTGAGTCTAATACTGAATTCAGCCACACTTAGGCTCCTGCCAAAGAAGGAGTTTAGATTGCATCTTGGAGGGCTTCTCATAAACATTGTCTGAAGCTCCTATTTCTGCCCATGACAGCCACCCAGACACATCTCAAAGCTAAAAGTTTATACCTTGTAGGCATAAAAACAAATTGGTTTGCTGAGAGTGCAAAAAATTTTACTTCACAGTTTCTCAGTTCTTTTGTCACACAGGCTACAGCCTAAAGCTGACTCTCTATAACATCCTCTTCCACATGTATAGGTACAGGCCTCTTCTTTGTCCATCCCTGTTAAATCTACAGTAGTTCTACATAAGGCTAAATAATAGTAAGGGAAGACTAAGACATTTCTTAAAGCTAGATATAAAGAGGTATAATTTCCTTTTGTTTTTCCTTTCCTCCTCCTCCATCCTTATAGCGTATCAGATTACTCCCTACTGCCCCAGATGTTTGTCACAGTATTTCAGTCAGCCTTTGCTTTGCTTTCCAGTCTCCTTTGGCACTCACTCCTTACAGAGTCCAGGCTCTGGAGGCTCCTCTTCTCCCTTAGAGCCTGCTTATCCAAAGCCATAAAATGCAGTGCAAAGCAAGGAGGGCTCAGTTTCACAACTGCTGTGCTCAGATTGCATAGGGAAATGAAGATTTGATCTGCAGTGGAAGAAGTGAAAGTAAGCAAAGATGTGTACCACCTCACTCATTTTTCAAAGCAAATATCGCCAGCTTAAAAGTGAAAGCAAAAATTGAAATAACAAAAAGAGAAAGGGATGGTGATACTCACTGTGACATTTCTCTTTAATGAAGCAACAATTGCTGCTTAGTTACGCTCACCAAACCTTACAATAAAACTCAATTTATTTAGATAAAATTTATTATAATTTCAGTTACCTAGAAATTGATTAAAAGTTGTAATAGATAATAATTCACAAAAATGGAAAATGAACTTTGTGACTTTCAGGTTTTCTGGGTTTTTTTTCCTTTCTGCTTTATATCTTTGTATAGGGCAAATAGAACATAACAATGTGCAATAATGATTATGAAATTCTTTACACTTTCATATCTTGTTCCATTGCTCTTTGCCTATAAAGAAGGTACTGTGCTCTGTTCTGGCCCAAGAAAACAAAACTGGCAATTGTTATTTATTTCATCCTAGAAACTATTTACCAGTACAGCAATATGTAGCAAAATAAAACCTACTCAAAAACCAAACAACTTCTATATTTACAAACAGAAAATTACCAAGTAAATTTTAAATTGAAGAGATAAAGTAAGAAGCGACGTCAATATAATCACAAGGTTTTAAAGGATTTTCCTAAAACTTGGGAATTTTCCTGCCTACTTTTGTCCTGCATAGTTCCCTGCCAATATAAATAGCAAAAGTAGACATAAAGGTCAGTCAATATGCTGGGAGAGCATCAGTGATCTTTCCTTTTACAGTTTGCTATTGCTTGACAAATTGCAAATGCTGAAAGAGAGAACATGAGGCATTATAAATACCATAGTGCATTCCAGGACATCATTTTCATAAACTTTTTGAGTCAGACTATTAGAAAGACTGAAAAAACCAGCCTATATTCCCTACTGGAATATTGTGATTTAAGCAAACTTTGGATTAAAATAAAAAAGAGGTGGTTTTGATTAAAACACATTACATGAGATTTTTCTCCATGTGATATATGTGGCATATGGAAGCCTCATCCATGAGTCTGGAGACCTCCCCATCCTCCACTGAATTCAGTGGAATAACTATTCCCATTTACATCAATGGATTTTGTCTCAATATTTATTCTTTGCAGATCTTGTTTCATTATGTTGAGCTTATATTTCTTCAATATTTACATTTTCTACACTCCTTTTTCCATTCCACTTTCTGCTTTTGAAATTTTGCATGCCGTCATTCCCCTGGCTCTGCTAGAAACCCCTCTCTTGACACATCCTATTATCATGTGGGTTTTTTTCACATGACATTATATTTACAAATGTTGAGTATCTTTTGATAAACTCATGTAATTTGATCTTTTTGTGTTTGCTGTTCTCAGCTAATAAGCTTCTCGCACTTAGAACAAAAAATTTTTACTCTTAAATTCATGGCATTGCAGGCAGCATTGCTACATTTATAATTTCTATTATTTTTGCATTCTGAGTCATCTAGTTCTTGCGGAAAGATACTCTGATGTTCATCTGTGTTCACAGTATCTTGCATTTTCTGTCATCAGCCGGTTTTGTTCCCTTATTTCTAATGGAGCCAGGGTCATTGATGAAAATAATAAATGTGTAGGGTCACTATGGGATTCTGTCTCCCAAGGATTCTTGGGCAAGGTCTTTTTTTTACCAGGCTTGATTTTTTTCTCCTGCTGTGCTTTCAGCCTTAATTCCTTGAGGAATGCCAACAGCTGCTTCCTCCAGCCTGCCAGGTCCACTTGCTTTTTTGAGTGGAACCAGCCAGAAAATATCAGTCTTGTCTAGGGTGCTCCTCCAGAACCAGGTATCACAGAGACAACACAGAGACTCTGATTTGGCTCCCACAGGTTTCACACTTTTAGTTCAAGCGAGAGAAAGAGAGTTTGTTCCTAGCACACCTTTTTATTTGCCATCTCTTGCTTTTGATATTATATGATAAAAGCTGTTTTTTCTTTCTGACAGTCACAAGCACTGGCTTCATATAAAGATTGACCTTTAATTCATTACTGACAATAAGCAAGCTCTGAATGTGTATTTGTTTAGCTCACAGATATCCACAGGGACTTCATACAAAAATAGACCGTGGCTCTGGAAATTACGCAGGAAGAAATGAAAAGTGTAACTCAAAGTGTTTTGATTTCCCTTGCTAATCACCAGGGGGAGGAACCCCTCTCATATCTTCTGGACAGAAAATCAAAGACAATTCTTCACTTTGTATGTGAGAAGGTCATAAAAGCTGATTAACCCAGCCAGAAGGCTCTAAAATATTCAGGAAAAAGATTTAAGACCAGGTAGTAGACTTCACAAAGCACTTCAAAATGGAAAATATAATTATATTTTCATACATGCCACTTTTGACATTCCAGAATGGTATGCCTTGATCTTTCTATTTGAAAGCTACTTTAAAAATTATTTTTAAAAACATGTCTATTGTAAAATACTGACTATTTATTTTGATAGTTTGTACAGCTTATCTCAATTTAAGAAAAACTGGTGTACAACCAAGTCCAGTTTCCAGTTTCACTGATAGGTGTTGTTTATCTATAAATACATACTGAATCTCTCTTTCTTGTGTGTGGGAGGAACTCACTGAGTATTTTTTTTTTATCTCGTACCATCAGATGGCTTTTGGTCATTATTCCACCCAAAAGCCATTTTCTGAAGCACTTCTGAGGTCTGGACATCAAGGCTGCCTTAGGCAGCTGCATGAGGATGAGGCTGAGCCACTGAACATTGGAGCCTGTGGTGTCCCACTGGTTTTCATCTGCCACCAAAGGAACCAGCTCTTCCAACCTGCTCCTGTAACAGTGTCCATCAGCACTCCTCACCTGCTTCCACAAGTATTTATTGAACACTGGCAGTAAGGACAGAAAGATCTGAATTTATGACAAAACTGAGGACATTTTAGCACACACTTGCTCTTGTAATGCAGTTATGTAAAGACAGGGGCTGAACTGTGGATATAAAACAACAATATATAAAAGCATAACATAATCTGCCCTTCTGTATGAAGCTCCAGAGTTCTTGGTGGAAAGCACAAAGCCTGATGCCATTCTGACTAGTGAAAATTGTGTGCAGTCACACTTGGGGGAATTAAATTAAAAAATTGACATGCCCCAACCTTCTACACAGCAAGTAGAAAATAGGCTGTTAGCAGAAAGGACAAGCTGGGGATTATGAAGTCAGTCAGAAGTAAAAGTGGCTTAAATGGAGCTGAAATTGTAGGGGCATCAGAGTATCAGCATCCATAAAAAGCATATACTCCTTTCTGAGACTGGTGCTTCCATAGGGAGACACTTTATTATAATGTCAAGCTGAATTTAATGGTGGTCTTCTTTACTGCAGTGCTAGGAACACACATCCTTTTGCTTACTCTGAATTAAAACAGGTATTTTTTCTCAGTAATGTTTGAGAGCTCCAAATTATTTAAGGGAGAGATTAAGATCTGAAACACAAACTATTTTCTGTTATCAGAAATAGAAATTAGGGACTTGCAGTATTGTTCGTTTTAATTTTTCTTGAAGTTAAAAGCTATATCTAAAAATATATATTCATTGAAGCACAGTTTTGGAGTGAGGCATGAACTCTTGCTTGGATTTCTATAGCCTACAGCATGTAGGAAATCAGATTAGATAATTGAAAAGTCCCTTTTGAGCAGAGGAAGTCTTAAAACTGCCAGCATTGCTGTACAGTGCCACCTAATGACACAGAGCAGCTCTCATGAGATCCATTCTTGAGGCTGTCATTGTAGTGGGAAGCTCTGCAAGACACCACAATCAATACTTTATGGATTCTACAGATATCCTTAAAGTGTGTATGTCTACTAAAATGTCTAAAAACATGGGTATTTTACTCAAATACCATTCAGAAATAACAAAAAAGGTGCAAAAGGAAAGATTAGGTGTCTACAAAGTGCACTGTAAACTAAAAAATCATTGCTTTACTGACCTGTTGCCTACTTGCAAAGCTATGTAAGATCTTTGGCAGCAAGGAAAACAGAAAATCCTCTTTTAAGGCATAGAGCATGTTCTAGCTTAAGGAAACAAAGGATTAGAGTAGAATATTAGCAAGGATACTGTGTCTGCAGGGGGAAAAAAGGCAGATGTTTTGTAACATTTCCCTGGGATACTGAACTTAGCTCTATTCAGAGACAGATGCTCCCCATTAAAAATGTGTCAGCCCTGTGGAATTCCCTCATTAACTTTGCTGGGAAATGTGTCACAACATCTTAGATACTACTTCCAGGCCATAGCAGAAAACCAGGATATTTTTCAGGATATGATGTGGAACATAATTAGTTATCAGTACTATCATCACCTAAGGAAACTGATTGACTTGAAAATGTTTTGGGGATAATTTAGTTCCCTACCTTATTTCTTCTGGGTTCTATAATTTTGTTGACCACAAGCGAATACTTTTATCTACAAATTGGTCTTCCTCCAAGATGTATGCTGTACTGAAATCCATGCTGAACTGTGAATGCATTCTTTAGAAAAATGTCTGGGAGTGGTTTCAAAGTTTTTGCAGCGTTCAGTTGTTCAAGTCTGTTTCTTCTCTCTTAGACCATGTCTAAGGAGAAGCTACTGTGACTGCTCTTGCATTGGCTGGCTTCTGCCACTACACTATTCTTTTGTATTTTTCATTTTCTGATTCGTGTGTGCTTCTTGATATGGACTCCTGGCATGGCCAGGGTTGTGCACTGGTGTTCTTGCTGGCCTCAGGGAGGCAGATACCATGAACTGGTTTCCAAAACCAGGTGCATCTGCATGACACAGACGCAGCACCCATCAGCAGCAGCTGCCCTGGGTCAGAATTGCTCTGTTATTGCTCATCTTTGCACTGGGGCCACTTCCAGAGCAGCTTACTCAGCAGTGTTGGTCTAGTTCCAGCATGACCTGGGGGCCCCTGTGCTTAAATCCATGCAGACAGCGATAGCCTGTCAGCAGTTTATTGTAATTAGATACCATCTTGAAAACCTCTGAGAGCAAAATATTGTCTGCCAGCTAGTCATCTGATTAAATGGAACTGTGAAGCTGCAAAGTTACAAGTACTTAGAGGATAATAAGGTGATAAATCAAGAGGTTAAACATGTTTGTCAGAAATAAACACAGTCAAAACAATGTCTTTCTTTACAGGCAAAATAACTCAGTTGGAAAGGGGTCAGTAGCAGACTTTTATGCATTTGGAGCTAAAAAGAGCTGCTGGCAATGCAGCAAAGGGATCTGAATTGAACAACCATAAAAACAGATGCACAGAGAGCAGTTTGTAGCAGTTTGATGTTGGTCTGGAAGACTGCCTCAAGTGAGGCCCCACAAAGGTCCCAACTGGAGTAACAACTGGTTGATATTTTCATCAGCATCTTGGATAGTGGAATGAAATGCATGGTTTATAAGGATTTCATCTGGTACTAAGTTATTAGGAGGGTTTGGAGAACAGGGTCAAAATTCACATGACATGGCTCAAAAGCAGATAAATGAAATTCAGTGAGGATGTATGTGAAGTACTGTGCTGAGAAAAATAATACCAATGAAAATCAGCAACTGTTAGAACCAGTTCTTTGGATCTATACTGGTCCTCTGAAGTCAGAAAAATTTTGCCCAAGTAGCAAAATTTTGACAGGTTGACAATGTGCTGGCCATGGTGAAATAGGCTGATGCTTTAATTATTTGACACACATGTAAACAACTTTTTTTTTACCTCTAGAAATAAAACACAATAAGATTCTCATTCTCCACAAAGAATTAGGACATAGACAGTGTTTTTTGAACAGTTCAACCAGTTCAGTATTTTTTTAGTTCAGTTTTGACAGAATCTGTGTGAGAATCACACAAGCCCACCATCTCATTTTGTGATTTTTTTTTCTCTAATTAGAATAGAATAAAATAATTAAGGTTGGAAAAGATCTCCACCAGATCAAACACCACCAGAAGGCTGATCAAACACCACCAGAAATTCTTGCTGATGTCCAATCTGAACCTTTCCTTCAGGCCATATCCTCTTGTCCTATCAAGAGTTGCCTGAGAAAAGAGACTGACCCCAGCCCTGCTACAGCCTCCTTTCAGTAGATGTAAGGAGTGATAAGGTGTTCCCTGAGCCTCCAGACCAAACTCCAGCTCCCTTGATGCCCCCATCTCACTCATTCTCTAGATCCTTCACCAGCTCTATTGCCATTCTCTGGATATGCTCCAGCACCTCAATGTCCCTCTTGAAGTGACCTCCCAAACTGGACACAGGACTCAAGGTGCAGCATCACCACAGTTGACTGCAGAGGATGATCAATTCCCTAGTCCTGCTGGCCATGCTATTTTTGACACAGGCCAAGGTGGCCTTCTTGGCATTTTTGGCCACCTGGGCACACTGCTGACTTGTGTTCAGCCACTTTCAGCCAGCACCCCCAGGTCCTTTTCTGCTGGACCACATTCCAGATGCTCTGCCCCAGCCTGCAGGGCTCCATGGGGTTGTTGTGACCCAAAAACACTTTTCCTTACTGAACCTCAGCCCATTAATCCAGATGCTTCTGTATATCCTTTCTACTCTCCAGCAGATCAACACTCCCACCCAGCTTGGTGTTTGCAAACTGAGTGAGGGTGCTCTCAATACCTTTGTCCAGATCATCAATGAAGATTTTCAATAGGACTGGCACCAGGGAGCCATGGGGAACCCCACCAGTTATCCACCACCAAATGGATGTAACTCCATTCACCACCATCCTCTGGGTGTGCACATCCAGGCAGTTTTTAATCCAGAGTGCACCTCTCCAAGACATGGGCTGCCAGCTTCTCCAGGAGAATGCTGTGTGAGACTGCACAGAAAGCTTTACTAAATTACAGGTAAATTACATCCACAGGCAATTCTCATTCTCTTTATCACAGTGATAATTGCTGCAAAGAAAATAAAAAGGAGGAAAAACAATTTTTAAAAAATTTAGTTATTCACAGTCTTTTTTCCTGCTATTTTTTTTTCCTATGGCTGTTCTTGAATGTCCAGGTCTCATGGAAAGTGATTATGTAAATGCAAAAGTTCACTACTCAACAGATTTAATCATTAAATAGGTTCTTAGCTTCTCAACTTTCTCACTTATTTCTTGCAGTGGTTAGTGAGTCAAACTTGATACTTCTTATATAACAACAGAAGTGTTGCCCAAGTGACCAGCATTTCCACAGGCACAGCATCTACTGGGAGCGCTAGGATTGCACAATCTCAGATATGTACAAGTAGAATTGAAGTTGTCAGAGCCTGCATTGACTTCACCTTCTTGTCAGAGCCTGCATTGACTTCACCTTCTGAGGATCACAATGTGGGTACTTCTGGCTGAACTAGAAAAAACATGAGAATTTGGTTTACCTGACCTAATTTGGATATGCACTCTAGGGTGAGGAGCACTGCTCACTTTACTCTGACAGGACCAGTTTGGTCTGTGCTGATTTAAAGGGATTCCAAGATGGCTAGTTCAAACACAAGTAGTAAACCAGGGCAGAGCTTAATCCTAGCCAGGCAGACCTGGGTTATCTGTGAAAGAATCAGAACTCAACTGGAATTTTCAAGTTCAACCAATAAAATACCTAGTCATAAATGGAGACATTTTAAAAAATATTTAGGATCATTAAATATGGTTCCTACATATAAACTTACATTGCTGTAAACATGTATTATGTTGGGAGGCAATAGCTAAACTGATGCTTTCATACACACTGTGCATGTATGGGTGGAATTGTTAGGAAATGGGAGGCTTTATTGAGATTCTATCCAATATAATACTATAGTGCAGCTTCAAAATTTTAGCACTTGCCACACTTCAGTCACAGGACTATTTGAAATAGTAATGCCCTGAGGTAGTGATTAAGCTTAGCATAACAAATCATTGTACATGAAAGGTCCATTTATTTCCAAGCATTCCTTTTTCAACAGGGAGTTCTCTTTTCCAGGTCTTCATTAAGATAATAGTCACTGTACTGGGAATGGTTCACAATAATTTCAGACATTTGGTTAAACATGTTAATGACATGTTAGAATGAAATTGAATGAAAGGGATAAGCTGGAAATAGAAAGGTTTAGATATAGAATCCAACATAGTGGAAAGAACAATATTTCTGCACTTTGGTAATTACTGCATTGCTCTTATAAGAAGCCCTTTCCTAAAATATTTATCAAATGCAAATAGTTGCCTTCCTGTTGTAATTGATGAGCTTTTGATGCATTGACAAAAAGTGCATGGCCTTCCTAATGTTTGCTCTAGCCAAAAATCTCAAGACATCACCTTGATTTACCACAGTAGTTTTTAATGACTGGGATACAGTGATCCTATTGAGGAGGCCCACCATGTTTTATATTAATGATTTCTCAATTTTTCTGGTAAACTATTACTTATCTTGATTTTCATTTTGATGTAGCCAAATTACTCCACTGGTATAAGCTAAATAATAATTATTTTGATAAGCTAAAATCTGGTGTAAGTGTTTTCCATTGTTTTGTCTTACCTTCCCCTCCTTCTGTGCTTGTTTTTGAATAAAAAATGCCTATGCAACCTTTTTATACACTCATTTTTCTTTGAGCAGCAGCCACTCATCATGAAGATTGACACTGTTTCAAGTAACTGTCAGTGGTTATTAACTTGTAAATGATTTGTAAGACAAGTGGAAAGGCCAGATAAACTTAACTTTCTTTGGCATATTGTGGTTTTTTCCCACTGGCATATAAATGCTTCTAATCATCAGTTAAAATTGTTCATGATTTTCATTCCTCTGTAATTACCATTTTTAAAACTAAATGTTAATAAATAAGAGGCAGTAAAAGGTTATTGCAACTTTTCTGATGCATCAGAGGACGTAAACGCAAGGAGAGGGAGGTCTAGAGGGGCTGTGTCATTTTGTGCAATAGAATTAGCAAGAGCAATTTCTTTTAGCATCTTTTCTGGTAGAAGATCATTCTGAAAGGAATAAAAGTATTATCCTTAATATAAACAAGCTATTATTTGCATCAAAACATCCAACATCATTACCGTAAATACAATGCAATAGAGTGGCATCTAATTTAACCAAGTAATACAACTAAATTGTGTTCATTTTGGAAAATGCATGGCTGCAGCACAGCTTACTAATTCAAGTTTAATTACTTTAATTAATATATTTAAATTTGGAAACGCTTAAAGGGAGGCCTGAATCCTTTGAGATTTTTGTCAGTTTACTTCATGAATCTTAGTTATTCAAACCTCATTGAGACCAAACTTTAGTTATTTGTAATTGCCTTTTCCAGGTTCTGGGAGCTATGGAAATGTTCCCTGTAATTACATTCAGCTCAAGAGTGTGGAATAGAATGTGCCTTTGACAAAGTTGCCTTTGCCCTGGAAATGGGACTGATCTCAGCAGACTGCATCTGTATTCTTGCCTCTAAACATTTGAAACAGGACCAGCTATTCTTCCATTCCATTCTGGTCTCATCAATATCATTACCAGCACCACGAAATAAATGTACTGAAACCAATTGTAATGAGAAATTTTTAACGGGACAGCAGGAGGTCTAAAATAATATCAATAACATCACCACTGTTACATACTTATTAACTGGGCTTCACAAAGCAAAAATCATTAATATGATCTTTCATGGAGTCCTATCATTTGTGTTTACTTTGGGTGAAGACAGGATGCAATATCAAGGATCAAATGTTTCTGCAATATTTTTGTCTCCCCCCTAGAAGGTATAAAAAGTTTATTATATATTCAGAAGTATGGGAAATGGATTAGCTTAAAAAAAAAGTGTACATCTTCATATACAATAAATGGTTCTAGACACTGCACTCCTTGCAAAGTTCAAAAAGTGAAAAAAACTTCCGTAGAATTTCTCCTGCAACAAAGTGGACAATGAGTGTAGTCATTATTAAATAAATTTGTCTGCACAGTTTGAGACTGTGAGGAAGACACCAGAAAGGTTATTTCTGTGTTTTTTCTGATACAGACAGGGAAGATATTACACGAGGTATACTTCTTGGAGATTTTCCCTAATAGCTTAGAGAAAATAATGCAGTCTGATAAATCAATTATTTTTGGACTGTGAGTTTTCAGGCTTTTTTAGTCCAATATTATGTCTGTTTCATATCCTAATTTCAGATTAGTGAATGGGTTGTTGATTTGCATGTACAATTTTTTTTTCTCATGTAGCCATGTGCTTAGAGTACAAAAAGGTAAAATGGAACCTTACACAGCAACACGGACACAGCTGTCCTTGCAGAACTTTACCTCTATCATGAAAGGTTCTTGCATTATATGCTTCAAATTACAGCAGTTAAGACAGTTTCCTAACTTTCCTGTCACAGACCAGGAGAAGCTGGCATATATTTTATGATGTGAAGTGGCTGTTCTGCTTACTGCAATGTTATGATCTTCCTACATGTTTTTGTAGGAAGATTGTAAACACTGTTTTTCTGCTCACCCTCAGGAGACCGTATTTATCAAAATGGAGAAAAGCCTGCAGTAATGCACCTAATTCAGTAATGCATCTCACCAGCAAAAACCTCATAACCAATACACAGAAGAAACAGCCAGAAGCCTTATTGAAAAAAACCCCACTTAGACACCAGATCACAAAGTAAAAATAATAGGAAAAAGACACAGGTATAAAAAGATACAGGTAGAAGCTTCTGTACCCTGCCTAGATTTAAAACTTGCTCCCAAACATTAAAATGGAGCCAATTTTAGGTATAAGAGCAACTGAAGTCTGCATCGTTCCTCTCTGCACATAACTTGTTTCCCGTCTACAAAAAATGATTAGGTTGTATTCCTAGTTTTGGACTTGCCTTTCATCTGGCTGAGCTTGGACGGTTTTAGGAAGATAGGAACCATTAGCCCATACACCTGACTAATGCCCCAAAAAAGCTCAAGTGTCTGTAAAATAACAGCAAGTAGACAAGTCAAAAATCAAGTGACTTCTGCACTGTGGAAAGCACAACAGACACTAGCTAAATGTGGCTGGCCCTTATTGCCATCTAGTGAAAGAGCTGGCCAACACCACAACCCTTCCACTTACTGTGTTTCCAGGTGCATCATCAGGAACATAAAAGTCTGCCCAAGCATGGCCATTTCCTATGCTGAGTGTGCAGCATATCTCAAAAACTTACTGGCAGCAGTGGCATTCATTCCTATGCCACTACAACTTCAAAGTTGGACTAAATATTTCACTGTCTTGCTAATGGGGAAAACACTCACTTGCTGTGAGGTACCATCAGCTTGAAAAGAAACCCTAAATCGCAGAGTCGTACAGAAAAAGCCACCTTGACTTGGTGGGAAATTCAAGCCTGATCCTTTTCAGAACAATTTCTATTTGGGTTGTATCTAACAGTCTGAAATAATTTCTGAATTTTGAGGTTTTTTCTTCGGGTTTTTGTGATATTTAGTAATCAAGCAAATTTCAACCAAAAACACTAAAAGGAGGAGAATAGTTAACAAAGAGAAATAAAGATAAGAAAACGAGGTCATGAGGTCTACAGCCAAAATCCAGATATTTTTCTGTATGTTATGCTTTCTATACATTATTACTGTGATTCAAATTAATCTGCTACTAACAAACTGAAAAAACAAGGACAATCATTAAATATAGGCAACGAGGGTTTTTTAAATTGACAAGGTAGACTTTTTCCATTGAGTGATGGTGTAGTTACACACTTTTGTAGTTGTAACTACAAGTGTTTTCATGGAATTTCTTCCATTTCTATCTGGTCCTTCCCAATTCCAGTCATGATAAGATTCTCACAGAAACATATATTTATTATTTCTGTCTGAGAACCACATTCTTTTCTTCTCTATGTCAGCAGAAAAAAATAAAGATTTAGCTACATTTCCATATAATGCACCAAACAAAAATGACTGTTAGTTTATTGCTGTTTTTCTGCCTCGTCAGTATAAATTCCGGGCAAACAAATATCTAAGGCATAAAAGATCTGGAACTAATAGTCACTTGAAAGCATAGTGGAGACTTGGATTCATCTTTATATCTTTTTTCTTTCCAAAATTGAGCAAAAATTTGATATTTCCATGTGAAATGGAAAATAATTCCTTTAACTTCACGTCTTGTTTTATAGGGTCAGTAATTTCTGAGTTATGCAAGACAACAAAACATGCGTTTATTAGCTCTTTGCGCTGTTTTCATATAACATGGGAAGGATCTAAACTCCATGAGGTTAAAGGCATTAAGTTTGGAAACAAGAACATAAACAATTTAAGGTGTATATCCTGAGCCAGAACACATCTGAAGATCTCTCAGATTGCTACTCTGAGAGCAGCTCCCATCTCCTTCTGCAGAGTCACAAAGACCAAACATGACTCAGTTTTAATAAGGACAATCACCAGCTGGGATTCAAACAGATAGAATTAGGCCAGGTTGGAGTGGAATGGCTGTAATAACAATATGAGTAGTGCCAGCTGCCTACCAAGGTCTGGCATGACAAAGGAACCCACCTCTATTGCCCTAGGCTCATATTATTATTGCCTATGGCAATAGTCATGGTGATCACTGCTTCTCTTCACTGACAGAAAAAGACAACCTGTGTGACTGGTGTCCTAATTGGAATAATAATTATTCAAAGGTAGGCAGGATAAATTTAGGCCATTATATTCTTTTTTTTTGTTTTACTTCCTTTTCCCCCCATTTTTTCTCTTTTTCCCGGGCATTTTTTCATTAGTTGAAGGGCAGGTTTAAAGGTAAAAAGAATGAAGAGCACTGATAAAATTTTGTTGAAGAACTCCTCTGTAAATAAAAGAAGACACAGACAAATAGTCAAAATTTTTTGTTAAATCTTGAACACAGGACAATTAGAGCATCCAAAGGAGGGCAAAGGAGAAGGAAGGAAAAGCTGTATGAGGAGCAACTGAGGTCACTTGGTCTTTTCAGACTGGAGGAGACTGAGGGCAGACCTCATTCCAGTCTACAACTTCCCCATGAAGGGAGGAGGAGGGCAGACACTGATCCCCTTCCTCTGGTGACCAGTGACAGGACTGAAGTTGTGCCACCCCTGAAGTTGTGTCAGGGTGGTTTAGGCTGGATATTAGGAAAAGATTCTTCACCCACAGGGTGCTTAGGCACTGGAACAGACTGGCCAGGGAAGTGCCACAGCACCAAGCCTGGCAGAGGTCAAGGAGCATTTGGGCGACATTGCCAGGCGCTTGGTGTGGATGGCAATGTCCTGTCCTGTGCAGGGCCAGGAGGTGGGCTCAATGATCCTTGTGGGGGCCTCACAAGTAATCTTACTCTGTGATCCTGTGATGCTGTAATGAAGTTCAGAATCTTTGGCAAAAAGAAGGTGGAAGTGGTTTGGGGAGGAGATTGTTTATGTCCAAAAGATCACAGGCCAGATGGGACTAAGTCTCCAAGAGAGGAATGGAAAACAGGACACCACTGCAGGAAGTCTAAGAGCCAGCACGTCATTAAAGCAATCAGTTTGATATTTTTCAAATGAGAAATAGTCAATTTTTTCTGATATCAAAAAAGAATTGCAAGATACTGCTGTCTGGGAAAAAAAAGGCTGGCTTAAAGTTTTGAGTAGGGAAAAAGTTCTTTCCGTAAGAACTACATTTCTGAAAATCTCTAAATGCTTTTCCTGGAAAAAGAAGCAGGAAAAAAAATTATCTGTAAGAAGCTTTCCATGCAGATATCAAAACAGGTACTAGAAAACCTGACAGGTCTTAATTATAATGTTTATAAGAGAAGCTGAGGCCACAAAAGGTGTACAACCAGTTTCCTGTAGTCACAGACGGTGCCAGAGCCTCAGAGTGATTTTTTTTTTCTTTTTGAATGATCTTCTACACAAACTGCATTTTGATATAGAGCTTAAGGACTTCCTAACATTGCTGATGTCAGGAGACAGGGGAATCACCTAACCCTTCTAAACTGAATGCAAAATAAGTATTTACACAAGCCCTTCTTGAGGAGATGCAATTGATCTCCAGACATGTTTATTTAAAACATAGGCAGCTTTTCCTGGCAGATATCATTCCCAATCATTAATTATCAGCTGCCATAGAAGAACTGTAAATAACACCAAGGTCAGAAGCTGTATTAATGAAAAATAAAAGGCTTCTTTTGAGTATGGAAAGATAGAGAACAACAGTCCTTTCAAACCTACTTGCAATATGACAGTTTGTGTACAAAATAACTATGCTGAAAGCACAAGTGATCACCACACCACTCTGGTTTTGAGGAATGTTGAAAAACTGTGGAGCAGAACATAATGCTAAGAGGAAATAATTTTATTTCTTTACCTGTGTGTATCAACCCATGTGTTGAATTCATTGCTATAGGATGTGTGTAACTTTTTATGGAACCTGTTTGAGTACTCATTTTAGTGATATTTGATTTTCCTGAAACTAATCACACAGTAAATGAGGCTGGACATATCCTTGCAAATAGATATCAGAGGACACAACTCTATGCTACTTCCTACCCGGCTCAGTATATATAACTCATCACAAAAGGAAATTTTTATACTGCAGCTTGACCACCTCTTTCTTTTTATGTCCTAGTGGCAAACTTGATTGTTATCAAATTTATCCACTTCAATCAAAGTTCATCAGTTGCCATTGCTTGATCTTTAAGATTATCTTTAAGATTTTTTTGATCTTTTAGTAAACATAATCTTGCTTGAATTTATATTTTATTGTATGATTTATGGCTTCATTGGTCACTCTTAATTATAAAAATGTAGGGTTTTTTTGTAACAGTTGCAATTAGCAAGAAAGACCTTGAGAAGCATTAATAGTATTAGAACATTACAGTACTTACCAAGTAATACTAAAATGAAAGCAAAAAGGCTGAAAAAGGACAACACAAGATTCTCTCAAAAGTGTTGAAATCTGAGGAAATAATATCAGAAAGGAAAATGACTGTACATAATTGAAAACACAGGGTCCTGAAAATAACATTTGACAAACTTCTTATGCCCCAATGCTTCCTATGCATATAAATCCATTTTTATGAGTCAATAATTAATGGTTAGATAGCAAAGGTTTAAATAATTCAAAAATCCAAGAAGAATAATTGCATTTTTTATTCATAGTGAAAGAGCAGTGTGAGTCATAGGAATAATCTCTGGACGTCTGTTATCTAACCTCCCACTTGAAGAGAAACTACTGAAAACTAGATGAGGGCAGCTGTGGGTATCTGTACTTACTCATAATAATTTGTTCTGTTCCCCTAATTTTTCTAGTACCATAGCAGAAAATATCATGGCAAAGATCAGATGAGGTAAAGCTCTACAAGACACAATAGAAATTAACTATGTGGAAATGGATTTGTTCATTTGTTCATTTGTTCTTAAAGCCATGTACAGCTCTTACCAAAGAAGCAAATCTGTTTCTAGTTCATGCAAAAGATCCAAATATAGCGCTTGATTTGTAATGAACAATAATCAATTATCTTCCATCTTTCACTGATGTAGATCAAGGTTAACCATGTTATAAAATCAGCATCATTAAATGTAGAATTGATCAGAGTAACCTAACTGTATTCTTTTTTGAAGAGTACCTATTTCCAGGTAGAAGTTCTTCTGGACAAACTTCTGAGGTCTGTGATGGAAAGTACCAGCATTTGTTGGATTAGCACTGCCCAGTCTCTCATATTCTTATGGCTTGGTGAAGCTGGAATTACTGACTTCACTATTCAAATCGGTTCAGACTTGATTTTGTGGAGCCATGTCTGAATTTTTTTCCTGAAAAAGCTTTCTGGTTCTGCTGTGAACCCATTCAAAATCAGATCATATGCTTGTGTCTTGCTCTGCATATCCTGGCATCTTATGTCAAGAACAGAGCTTTTGCCTTGTTCATTTCTGTTGGAAAATTCACATACAAAGGCAGATTTCTTCCAAAATAGAACATCTTAACATCCATGCTGCATCTCTGTGTCTTAGTATCTGTTTCAAACAAAACTTTGATTGATCATAATCTAAATAGATGGTGTGAGGTCACATTATACTGATTGAATCACATTGAATTCTACTTCTGCTATACAAAATAGGGAGATTCAGCTTCCCTAAACTCAGTGATTTCTTGCTTGCGCACTCTGAAAAACAACCCCCCTGAACAAATCACTAAGAGGTTTTTAAAAATTTATATTCAGTGCTGAGATGCATAGTCATTAAATTATTTTTCTTAAAAAAATTGCTAAAATGCAAAGAAGTAAAATGAAGGCTGGCATAACCCTGAAATAAAAAAGCCTCCCAGCTATATTGTAAAGAGAATTGTCAGCTTCACAAAGCATATGAAATCAATCCTAAAAGATGGAAGTAAATATTTTTAGGTGAGTAACTGAATCAGGAAAAATATGGTCCCTTTCATTACCATAAAAAGATAGTTTTCACATTAAGTTGGTGTTAACCCACTCCTACCACAGTTTGTATTTCTGCTGACTTTTATTAGACATTAATGGCCAAGAATTGCTTAAGTTCTGTAACATTCCAGAAGCTCTGCTATCTTCACACTAATTTTATCCCCTCTTGAAACTAATAAGATTTCCAGGAAACTCCAGATTCAAGAGTGATACTTATAGCAGAAGAGTCAAAAGTTAAGTATTAGCTATTAGTCATGAATATTTAATATAAGTGCTTTTTAAACAATTTTTAATGAGTGAATTCATTAAAGTGTATGCATGGATTCACATTTTACTAATTGGACGCCACATTTAACTACTGCTTTCCTTTATTTATTTCCTGATAATAAAAGGGTGGTCAACCAGCACAAATATTTCCTGTATTCTATAGCTTCCTAGGGTCAGCAAAGGAAGCTCAGAGTAATACATGTGCGTGCTGCTTGCCAAAATTTTGATTTGTTTTCTTCTTGTTTTCCACTGTAAAGCAGAGCCACCACCAAGTTAGAAATGCTATTTACAGAGGTAACTTTCAGGTTAAGCTTCTGAAGACTGATTATGCCTGAATATGAATATGCTGGAAAAACTAATGAAGAACTATGCAAATAGTGGATAAGTTTTAATTAAAGCAGAATAAAAAAGTGAAATTTTATTCAGTGTTCTCATGGTGTGGTAGCAAAGAAATGTGATTATGAGAATTGTAAAGCAGTTTCAAAAATTCTTTAAATTTAAATATTTTGTCAATTCTCTTTCAGCTAGAAGGTGTATAAATGTATTTTGGTCACTTTGTTGTTTTTAAATTCTTCCTATTTTTTTCAGTAGTCCAAAGCAGAAACATAACAAAAAATGGAGATGGCAGAAAGATTTTTTACCTAAATTTTCCTAAAAAAGTTTTTTATTCAAGGAAATGTGATTCAGAATGAAAGTGGAGGTTTGTGTTGCTGATTTGGGTTTGGTGGTTTTTGGTTTTGTTTTTTCCATGGGAGAGGGAAATATTTTCAATCAGGAAACAGTTAGAACAGATCTGAAAAGATCCGATTAAACGCAATAACATTTCTTGCAAGTCCATGAATTTTCCTTTGTAGATAAAAGACATGATAGGTCCATTTGCTGTGCAAATACTTCATTGGCTTTATATTAATGAGCTCCCTCAGAGATATTTGGCAGCCATAGCTCTGCTCTGTGGGACACATGGTAAATTTGAGTTACCTTTTATGCCCAGGGTCACCAGCGGTGGTGGAAGGTGTTGATTAGTGGAGACACTGAACAGAAGGATTGTATTGCATATCTGCATGGTTGTGCTGGTTTGGTGTGCCAGTTTCTCCCACACCAGGGAATTCAAACAACTTTGCATCAGAGGACAGCTGTTAACCCTCCAAATTCCCTCATTAACCTGTATGAACCCTTTCAGCCCTTTTGACTGAAGTCACTACAATGCAAAGATAATCTCATAATTTGCCCTTTACTTCCACTGTGATCTACCAGTAACATGAACCAGAATATGCAAATCTCTGCCTACACAGGATTTAGGCAACAGGGCTAAGTCTCAGTCTCAGTTTGTCAAATTGAATGAATATTCAAAAGAAAAAGTCCACACCTATTTACTGAAACCAAAATGCAAATTTACTTTCCCACTTAGAACTCTTTGTTCTTGTTTTCAAAGAGTGGATATCTATTTGCATAAATGTTTCCTAAAGGAGTCATGAATATTCATGTGTGCATATGCCTCTATCTTGAAAGTTCTTGGGAGGCTGACGGAGGAGGAAAAATTACTCAGCCTAAGACAAAATAAAATTTTGTTGGTCTGGTCATGAGTCAGAAGCTTGCAAGACACAAACAGCCAAAATGGTGGTGGGAGATTGTTTGGGAAGCTGAAATTTCTTCTACGTCATTCATCACCTTCAGAAAAGTTTATCTGTAAAAGTACAGAATAACAGGCTGAAAGGAAGGTACTGCATACCCATAGCAGGCTTAAAGGAAAGTACTGAATACCCATAGCAGGCTTAAATCTGGCCTTTGTCACACAGTTTTTAGCATTGCTGCTCCAGAAACCAAAGGAATATCCCTGGGGATCCACCACTGGTGCCAGGTCCATTCACATGCTCAGGGTTGGACATCAACAGGGTGTGAGCAAGTCCTACTCTAGAAACTCTATGTGACCAAACACATCTGTGTGATCAAGTCCATCTGAAACATAAAACTTCTCAGATTACTGCACATCTGAGCTAAAAATAGAATCCTGGAATGGCCTGGGTCAGAAGGGACCTTAAAGACCATCCAGTCCCAACACCCCTACCATGGGCAGGGACACCTTCCTCTAAAGCAAATTGCTCAGAGTCCCACCCAATCTAGCTTTGAGCACTTTCAGGGATGAGGAACCCACAGAGAAACAAAATGTTTCAGTGCCCTGACCATCCACACAGTAAAGAATTTATTCCTAATATCTGATCTAAACCTAGACTGTTTCAGTTTGAAAAAATTCTCCCTTGTCCTGTCACTAAATGCTCTTGAAATCTGTGAAGTAACTGTGTTTCCATTCATCCAATTCAATTTTCTTCAACAATTTGTTTTCTACTGACTTTGTGAGAATGTTAGAAAACATTAAAAAAGTTATAAATAAAGAAGGGCTGATTTACCAACAGAATACTTAGATATTCCAATCTTTTTTAGTAAACACATTAGAATTGGAAACAAGCAACTTCTGTAACAGACCATTTTCTTCTCTTGCCATGAATTTAAAAAAAAATTACATTTAAAAAGTAAATTTGCATTTTATCTTTTTTCTTAAAATTAAGCTATGTGCTATTACATGAACCTTCACTAACTTCTCACAAGGAAAATTTAAAGCCTATTTCTATATAAAACATTTCTCTAGGGAGAGTTTTGTACACTTTGAAGCCTATTAATCATGGATACCATGGTGAGGAAAGGGATACAAGAATTGTACTTATCTTAGCTGTGCTTGGCTTTAATATGTTCACAATTTTAGCCTCAAACTGAAAAGAAGAAGGAAATTGAGCATAAAATTTTCCTTTTTTCCATTTTTACATTCTTTCCACCTAAGCAGCTCTAAAGAAAAGTTTCTATCATCAATGCCTGTCAGTTAATATGTCCCTAAAGATTCACTGATCATAGGAGTTAGTCTGCTGTCAGTATTCATCCTTTGCATACAAGACCCATCATATTTCAGAATATATGGCTTCATAGTCCCTTCTATTGCCTTTGGTATTTTTTTCTTTTTAATTTTCTCCATGATTAACTTGGATAAACACAATTTAGAACTTATTTTAATTTATCCTTAATAATTACTCTCTTCCTTTTCCAGCCCAATTAAAGACAATACTTTTTTTCTTTCTCAGAATATTTTTCTTAGTTTATAGCCAGAGCCCTGCTATAGTCACAGAGATTTTAGGAGAGAAGAAAGACGTCATCTAGAAGTACTGTAGGCAATGTTGGCATATCACCTTTCAGTTTATAAATAAAATTGGTTAATAACAACATTGCTTTCTTCTTTTTATGTAAAAGGTAGAAGGGTACTTTTTCTCATTCCTCTGTGTTTTTCACGGTGCATAGGAAATTTCCCTATAGCTTCAAAGAGTCCAGGAATCTGGAAATACTTGAGGAGAAGACAAAAGAACCATGTAGGGTTTGGCTAAGTAGAAATGTGCTCTGGAACTGCACATCTGAGATTCGTGTGGCCCATAAGCTGGATAGAGCATTTACTAGGATTGAAAGAGGCACAACTAAGCATGAGGGACTGAACATCCTCTATCCCCCAGTGCTTATAAGAACAGAGCAGCACAGGGTCTTAAAGCTAGCACTAAACTCTTACACAACTTTTCAGCTTTTGCACAGCCTCATCTGCTTTGCAAATGAGTTTTGGAGAAGTATCTCATTCTTATGTAGCATTTGAGTTTTTGATTAGGAGCTTAGAAAATGCAGCTACAGCAGAGAGAAGCTTGCTAAAAGGGCCCAAATTTACTGTAGATGTGCAGAATTTACAAGCCTAACAAAAATTACCCATCTCTTCTGTGGAATGCTGGAGGAAAGGCCCATGGCAGGATCCTTGGAGGCATATTTACAGATTATTTTTATAAGGCTACTAAGTCTCACAGCTGTTTGTTTGTTGGTTGGTTTTTTTGGTTTTGTTCACATGCATTTATATTTGTTTCTTTAAGTGTACACAGCAGGGCTCCACATGAGCTGGGCCAATGGTCCCCATGAGCCTCCCCAGCACAGGTCCAAGGCTCTCCCCAGGTCACAGAGCTGGGCTGCCTTGAGGTCCTGAGTGCAGGGGATGCACTCAGGGCCATAACAGCACATTGCCAAAAGCTTCCTTACAACAAGCTCACTTCAGCCTCCATGGAACAATTTCACAACTAATCTGAAAGAGGGCTGAAAAGTCCCAGGGCACCAAGAGCCAGCCAGGAAAGGCAGAGCCAGCCAGGTCCGTGGCTCTCTTCTGCAGAGAAAAACCTCATCGACCTTGAAAATACATTCTAAAACTGAGAATTAAAACTGATAAAAATACAGCTCAGGGCACTACTTTTATAGGTGTTCCACCCTGGGTCACACTGAAGTTATAAGACTGTGGTGACAGTAACGCCTCTGTAAGAATAAATAACTCAAGAAGAGCTTCCTCACAGGAACATTTGGTTAAGTATTTGCAATATATTGTGGTCCCTACCGTAGGGGACAGTAATGGCATTGATTTGTGTGAATTATCACTGAGCGTAGTAAAATCCCCACCAAATTACTTGTCTTACAGATTCCTGTTGTGCCTTGGGGAGAGTGTAGGAAGTTACAAATTAAAGTGGGGCTCTCTGTGCATAAAAGATTGACATTTATAATTTCAGAGACTTTAAAATGTATTCATGGGTTAAAAGTGTGTAGACATGCAATGAAACCTGTTTGTGCAGCAGTACAGATTAATAGCCAGGAACCAGTCATTGCCTGAGAGGAGAGAACTCACACAAGGGCTGTGGACTTATTTCCACAACCTCCATCCTGAATTTTTCAGGATCCTGCAAAACTTCTGTTGGCCTTACCATTCCAAGGCACGGCATTTGGGCCCACATACACACAGAGGAAACAACAGTCTGTTTTCTTCATATCCCACAGTCCTGCCAGAGCACCTAAGGAGCCTGGTAAATGAAAAACTAGTGAAAGAAAGACTGGTACCTTGCTTTGGCTGAAAGTTATGTTGCTATCTCCTTCTGTTTCAGAACAGCATGTTTCCAGTAATGATGTGCTGTCAGAATTGACTCAGGTATGTGATTCCTGCTGTCCTTCCTCCTCTAGCTCTTGCAGTGCAGGTGAACCTTTATAAATAACAGAATCTGAAGATGAGACCTTTACCGGAGATTTGCTTTATAGTTGGTAAAGAAAAGGGTGGAAAAAGAGTAAACACCTTAACTCCAGGTAAAGCAGCAAACCAAGAAAAGAGTTTCTTGGACTTTTAACTCTGCTTTTAGGATATTTTTAAATTTTCTCTGAAGATTTTTAAAGCTGAAAGCAGTTTTGTAAATTTTACAAGCTTATACAACTGATAGTTCACAAGGATCATCTTGCCATCAGAAATGAGGTAACTGGTAATATCCAGGGAATACTAAAGTGGTTAATTTATTATTATAGAGATTGCAGTCCCTAAATTAAGCTGGAACAATAAGCAAAGGAGACAGTGCATTATATGTGCTTATGTTGCAGCATTTGGAAAACTCTTCTCCCTTTCCAAGCAAAAAGTTAAAAGTAGATATGTATTCATTACCACACATGTAAACCACCCACTTCTTGCTCTCAGAGTTATTTTGGGACTTAGTTAAATATTTTTGTCCTTGTTTTTGTAGACTTCTCAAGTATAAAACACCACTTTAAAAATATCCTTAATCAGCACTAGGAGTTGGTGATGCCCCACGGGCACATTGACTTGAGTGGAAAAGATTTTGAGCATCTACCACAGACACAATGTGGGATCTTGGATAACAGTTTTCAATATTTTTGTCTTTGAAACTGGGGAAATACTTACCTCCTCACAAGAATTCCGTTCAGAAAAAATTTACTTTTTCCTAATTGTTGATGTGATGTTAGGCTTGCTTTCAGACATAATTACTTGATAATGTTACTGTTGTATGAAAAGTGTCTTTAAACCATTTGCATCCAGGCAAAACACTTTAAAAGGAGGAAAAATTCTTTAGAAATTTAATTTTAAAATTTCAGCAACAGGGGGGAGGTTTTCCCTTATAAAAATTATTGCTGTAACAGATGATAGTTCTTTTGCTAAGAATATTACTTTGGTTAGGAACAAAAGCTATTATATCTACATTGTGTAAAGAATAAATTAATAAATGGGGGAAAGACATGCATAAACCCAAACTCCTAGCTCAACAGCAAGTGCAGAATGTACCAAAAGAAAGAAATAAGACTTCAAGAAAAGTCAAGCGGGACATAAGTTGCAGTGATTTAAAACAAAAATTGTTTCAACATGTATTTATAAAGGCAGAAAGAATCCCCTGACAGGACAAGCATGAAAACACTGCTGGATGTTTTTGGCTGTAAGAGAGCCAATAGATGAGCAAAGGGAAGATCTTAGGGTGGAGCTGCTCCTGGCTTGGTCAGGTCTCTTCTCAGTATATTCAGCAGCCTAATTGCATCATTCTTACTTTAAATGAGCCTTTCTAAGGCCTTCGAGAGAAAAGTGAATATCCTTCCATGTCACTCTTCCCTCCATGGATTTAGTTTTTTTTCTTTGTAGGACAGATTTTAGTTCCATTCAAAACTGAAGAGCTTTTCCTTTGGGCACATTCCTTAGAGGAATTTTATAGTTGTTTCATTGAAGCACATTATTTAGCACATTATAAAAAAAACCAAAAAACATTAAGTAGTATTCCACTCAGTGTAGTCCTTTCCCCAGTACATATTCTTTGGATGCAATGAGAGATTGATCAAAACTGGACTGAGCCATCTGTTGTTGCTATTTCTTTCTCTTTTAGTGAGAGAAAAGAAAAAGTTAACTTGACAAAATCTCGAGAAGTTAATTTTCTCTAGACAGTTTGTTGGCCACTTCATACTTATACTCTACCTTGATCTATGGTTTGCAGACAATTTTGCTGTGTATTTTCCATTATAAAGTCTTGAGTGAAACCAAAGTCTTTCTCAAGTCATCCACTCTGAACTGTTCATGCCTAAAGTTGCAAGTAATTTGGCAATCTGTGTTTAAATAGAACTGAATAACCTCCCAAACTTAATAAAGTTTATATATTTTTGACATCAATGAATATATATAAGCTTAATAAAGTTTTAAAAGCTGCACTGGTTTAGGTTCTTCAGAGTCTGTGGTATATCCCAAATATTCCATACGCCCAACCTGAATACATGGAAAAGCTCTGAAATTCTTAAGTTGATATTGTACTCTGGCTGTGGAAAATCAAAACAAAACCGCTGGGAGATCTATTAAAATTAAATATTAGATTTATTCTCTGTTTCAGAACCTATAGAAACCTACGTTTTAGGAAACTAAGAAGTACGTATTGTGTCCCAGAATTCATCTCCCAAAGCCTTCATATTGCAGAGAGCCAGAGGGCAACTTCCTGGGAACAGCTTTCCTTGGGCTGTGCTGAGATGCTGCATTCAAAACTGTGAGCTGAGAGCTCAGCTGGGGAAGAGTTTTCCAGGAGTATCCCAGGAAGGAGCTTTTGGAGGTACCTGCCATACGGATGCAGGAGGCTGAGGCTGAAGACATCTGTGTACTGGTGGAGGAGAGCTACAGCTGAAAATGACACTTTTCCTCACTGCATGAGAAATGCCAAGGGAGAAAGTTGCTTCAGATAAGGGGTTTGGATGTGGAACAGAAATCTGAGTGCGATTGTTTAGACATAAACTTTGAGGACAAATTCAGAGACACCTGTGTGTTTTGTTTGTGTCCCACTACAGCCCCCTTCCCTAAGCTGTGCTCCTCACAGGGGTTATGAATTCACTTTGCTACCTGTGATCTTGATCTCATCTTCAACAATTAAGTGAAATTTATGCAGGGGTATGAGTTGCTGGAGACATCTTTCATGAATTGTGTCAAATTAATGTGATATAGAAGCCCTCTCAAAGGCCTGAAAACTGGTGCCTTCCAGATGGTTTGAATTCCTCCTATGGCCAAACAGATAGCCAAAAAGTTATTTTAGACAGGTTATCATGGAAGAAACAATATTTGGGACTCTACTTCCTACTAGTTTAATGCAGTTTCAGTCAGGAAGAGTGAGGATCTAAATTCAGAAGTTTTCAATTAAAAAAGGAACTCCAGATGCAGACACAGATGTACATGGATATATTAATTTACCAGCTTTGCAAGTCTTTCCAAAATTAATACCTTTAGAACCTTAAAGTTGTGCAATATTTTGGGGGCCTTTTTTCATTATTTTTTTCTCAAGATGTGAAAATAACTTTCAGAAAATTCACTGGTCTGTGGCAGATGAAATTTATAAAGCCTAGAAAGTGTCATTACAAATTGATAAACAGTTGAGTAAATAAATGCATTTTCCATAAAACACTCCTTCTTATGACAACATCAGGGACCCTGAAAAGTTTTATTATGTTGTTTTAATAATTACTATTTTTAAAATCAGAAAACTATGACAGAAAATATCAGTGCTTGTTTAAACAAAAAAAAAAAATATGACATTGGAAGGATTTGTTAAACTTAAAATCTTAGACTCAGATAGTAGCTTGTTAGACAATATCAAATGCTTTGTAATGGAAGCAATTTCCACCACTAGGACTGTATCCTGTATGATACCATGTTGCTGATTCAGGGGATCCATGAACATTGCAGATTCATGATGTTCTCCTCATAATCCCAATACAGAAAAGCATTTCCAAATGTAAATTCATGAAAATTTTTGAGATAGATTATTGATACCAGAAATCTCACATGAACAACCCCTATATCGTCAAGAAGTGGTAAAAAATCTGCACAGAAACGTCAAGAAAATTGGTATCCTTTTATTTGTTATACGGTTGCTCATATTCACTATTTGCCTTTGACTGCAATGTTTACATTTTGACTTCACAGGTATATTAAAGAAGGTATTAGCATTGGTGGTTTTTTAATTGCCTAGAAACACTTGCCAAAGCAAATACAGTTATTTTGCATGTGCTGTTGTTCTTGCTGTACAAAAGCAACGTCTCAGCATTGCTTCAACATTTCTTCAAAACCCTAATTAGAGTAATTTCCTGCAGGCTCCTCCGCGTGCTGAGCTTTCCTTGTACCAAATTAGGCACAAAGGTTTTTAGGATGTATAAATTGGAAATCAATGGAAGATCCTGACCTAATTACTTTCTAAGATATGGACCTGGGAGTTTTCGGGGGGGTTCATTCTCAGTTCTCTCTGGGTGGATGCTAGTTTTAGAGGCAACACTTCTTTCTACAAACTGGATTTGTTTTGGAATGGCAATAATTTACCCTTGTTTTGCTCTTATCAGACTTTCCACCATTTCTTTGTCTATCTCTCTCTCACCATTTTTCTAACATCTTTTGCTGTAATATTTAAGAATTTCCAGTCTCAAAATGTCACAGCTCAATAGGCCAGAGATAAGCTTTGAAAAATCTGTAAAGCAAATACATTGAATTATTTTTAAAGTTTCATCTAGTTCTTATATATTTTTTACCTTGAAATAAGTTATTTTTGTATTAAACATGCACTTTGGGTGGGATGCCTAATTCTCCTATTTGATGCTTGCTGTTATATAATGAAAACTCTCCCAAAACTGTTTGATCTGCAGAGAAAGTTGAGCTAAGCCAACCTCCACTTTGCTCCTACAGCCTAGGCAAGCAGGCATTTGGGAGATGGGAGGTGAGTGGAGACCGCTGCAGGCCCACTACAGAGGGAATGCAAGAGTTCCACCCATGTGACAGAATGCCATGGCCCATTCCCAAACCCTTTGTCAGCACACCTTGGACCCGGGCAGAAGCTCTTGCTAAAATCCTGGAAACAAAAGAGTGGAATAATAGTAGGGCACAGAGAAAAGATGGAGGAGGAGCATGCTGCAGAGTCTTGATGCTCATAGGAGGGAAAGAATGAGGGATTGCAAGGTTAGAAAATTACAAATTGAAGCCTTAACCTCCAATGGACACAAGCCACGATGTGTGCATCTCTTCTGCTCTTCCTTGCACTCACTTCCCAAGGATCAAGTGTCCTTGTCCACTTTTTCAAGCATTCCCCACAGGTTTACATAATCTGAGGTCCATGTATTCCTTTTTCTATCCTTCCTGTCCACAAACTATGAAGAAAATACCAACAATTAATCAATACTAAAGAGGAGGAAAGAGAGGAATAAATGAATGGTCATCTCATGGCATTTTTTTCTGATTTTTCTATCAAAAATAAGTAGGGTTTTGTGAAGAGAGATTTAATTGTTCTCTAGTGAGCATTTAAAGGCTTGGAGTGCTTTTACATCAAGACTGCTCATGGATCCAATAAATCCCTATTCATTATGCTATTAAAAGAAACTATGTCAAATAAAGAGGCTTTTAAAAACCCATTACATTATATCATATTAATAAAGTTCTCAGGTTTATTTATCCTGAACAGTTTATCCAATTTTCTGTCAATTGACTCTTAAAGCTCATTTGCCTTGAAAATCTTAGGAGTGGTTGCATGCTTCCTGCCTCTGGCCATGCACAGTGCAAACTGCATTTGGTCCTGTGGGGATAAAATAGTCCTGCTGCCTGACATACTGCCAGTTTGGACAGAGAGACTAAGGACTGTTTGGTCATGACTGATTTTCAGAAGCTTTTGAAGCATCTTATTTCATCAATTCCAAACCAAATTAACGACATAAAATTGAATAGTGCAGCAGAGATTGAAATAAATAGAAAACTATTCCTAGAATTTTGGCCTTACATAAGATATTGATTACTTATGAAAGGTTTCATTGTGTGCATTAAATCTCCTACAGAAGATACCAAGTGCAGTGTTTATAAAAATAACAAGTTTAGTGACTGTTTTTGTTTGGCGATCTATGAAATAAAATGCTTTGCTGAATTCTTTTCCCTCATAGTGAATAAATACAAAAAATACAAAATTTTTCTTGGGACAGCCAGGATCAAAGGCAGTGACGCTTGTGAAAAGTTTCCTCATCCATGTGGGCTTTCACTGTGTGTGTCTGTGTGTGTGTAACCACAATATGATATTTCCTCTGGCAACATCCTGTTAACATTATGGAGAGCTTGTTTCAAGAAAAATCAATGTATTTGTCTCTTGGTGTTTTGCCATGGACATATAATCACTAATCAAGCAGAAACTACCTCCCTCCTTTTCAGTGATATGGTTCTCTGGTCTTGCTCTGGGGGCAAAGAAATACAAATCCTTGATAAATCATAACTATACTGAATGAAGCAATTTGTTACTCCTTAAGTAGTTACTTCTTTTTATGTAGGCAAATGCAGTTTGAACTGACTATTTAATCTGACTTTAAATTTACTATAACGTTTCCAGCTTATATCCAAAAGAGAATTTTTCATGCACTTGCATAAATTGCTGTTATTCTTTTTTTAATGCCATTACAAATGAGCTTTATAATATTAAATTCCAGTGGAGCCATCTGAAATGATCAAATTCAATTTTATTCAGTCTCTTGGTAGCAATAATGGTGGGGTGTTTGATTTGAATATGGTCAGTAGTGTAATTTATGTGTAAATAGATTTTACATTTTACAGTGCATTGAGTATACCAAACAGAAAGGGTTCATAAAGAGCATAAAGAGAAGACCAAATGATTTCATTACTGTAAAATCTTGTTCCAACTAGGAAAAAAGTGATTTAATCCTACCCATGTTCCCTTTCATACGTAATATCTTCAAACATTTGTAGTATTTATTAGGCAATTAATTATTCAACCATCTGACACTCTGGAAGCATTAGGAAAGCAGAAGGAAACTGAGGAAGGAGCAGTGCACTGACTGCTGCTGCATCCTCCCCTAGTGCAGACTGGGCTGGTGAGGAGCCCCTCTGACAGCCGTGTTCAGTGCCAGGTGCCCAAGGGCAAGGAGAGAAAACCCACACCAAGGTTTTGAGGCCTCCTGGGAGAGCTGTCCAAAGTCATGCCACAGCCCACTCACGGATTTGGGAGGTGATGGGGATGAGGGAACCAGAGACAAAAATGATCTGAGGTCTCACCGTGCAGGGTCTGTTCTCAAGACACATCCCCACACAGGGTAATGAGGACAAGGGATCATTCATCTCTCCTTTTATACAGTCTAATTAGTGCATTGGAGGGCAGTAAAACTGCACAGCTGCATTAGAAAAAAAGTGGTGGAAGAAAACCCCATAAAGTCATTAATTTCGTGGGCAAATTATTCCTTTCAGAATTTTCTTAGGGCTTGGTGGTAAGTTTAGTCCTTACCATCATCGGGAATCCCACTGGTTTTGGTGCGGCATTGTGGCTCTGCAGCTACAGTGTATTGCTGAGAAGAAATGGGTTGAGGGAGCAGGGAGAAGAACACAGTGCCCTCCTGCCACTTGTCTGATGGGAAGAAAGGATGAAACCCGTGGAAGAAATATCCACCCTTTCCAGTTCTAGCTGCTGACATAAAAATGGAGGAATGACTGAGTGATTACACAGTTATTAAATTCTCAACCTGCTCTGTCCAGCAAAAAATTTTACTAATGAATTCTTTAAAGAAATCCTCTTTTCCTCATATATCCAAGTGATTTATTACTAGTTTTTCTTTAACTGTGGAGTCCTGGATATAAGTTGAAGAGGCAAATTCTGAAGCATATATGAAATTCAGAAGACTCCAGTAGAAGAAAACATTTTCTAAACAATCAGGTGTTTAATTAGTGTTTCCTAGTGGACCTCTGCACATAAAGATACAACAGAAACTAGATGAGATCTTTTTTATTTTTTTTTTTTTCAATGAGTGCATTAGGAGGCCAGCCTGTAGGAGTGGCATGGAGTTCCCAAAGGCCTTGACAGCACCACTGGAACAGTGGGGTTGTGAGGTTGGCTGCTTCCTGCAATTTTTTTTCCAGTTCCTTATACCAAAATATGCTTTAACTATATAGTTTATTTCTCTCCTTTTTTCATTGTTTTTTTTTTTTTGTTGTTGTTGTTTGTTTTGTTTTGTTTTCTTCACACACAACTTTTGTGGTTACTAGACAGCAAACACCATAAAGTTATTTAAATACAAAGTCATTAACTGCAAGATCTTGAGCTTCTCTTGCAACAGTTCTTTTAATGCAGGATGCATGTATTTAAACATTAGGAACTCAAGAAAAAAAATCACACACATGGCTGTACAAATAAGGTACAGAGAGGATGAAATTATGATGCTGAAGAATGTCATATTGAGGATACCTACAAACAAGTTATACAAAGTGAGAGAAATTTAAAAAGTTTACAAAAATAGAAATTAACATAAGAGAATGTTAATAAGCCCAGTTATTGTTCACCACTGCCATAATTATGAAGATGTGGTAGTGCAGACTTACATGGTAATTAGCAAGTCAGATCAGTCTAGAGAAGATTCATTTTCTCACAGCACCTCACAAACTGCTATAAGTGCATAAGTGCTCTAAACACCTACTCAGCAAAATGATTGAGGTTGATAGCGGTCTGTGGTAGTCACAGCCTGTGTACATTTATTATATTTTTAAAGTGGGTATAAAGTAGAAATGTAAAGTAAAAAAGAATAAAAAATTGGTAAGGTGGAAAAGAACGAAATTTCACTGTAAAGGTAGATTCTTGTAAAAATCCCACAAAATCACACCATCTGAGCCTGATATTTAACAAGCTGCTTCTTATTTACCTGGAGTTCATAACTGAAATCCTGCTGCTTTTTTGTGTGCTGAACTAACATTCATCCATTCCATTGCAGAGGAAATGCAGATGGCAAAAGACATTGCACTTCATTATTGTAACTGACTGTTCCTTTCCATTATCATCCTCTTTCATTTTTCAAAATAGAAACAATAGAAGAGTTACATAATGGAGAAATTTATCAAGTATCACATTAAAGATCAAATTAGCAATTATTTCCTGACATTTATAAAGCCAGCAACAGCTCCCAAGACATCTGAATTAGATCAATAGGGTACTATTAAATTAAGTGAACAGTTTAGTAGATGCTTATTAGTAAATTATGAATGACTGAATGGATGATTGGGACTGTTAATGTACAGCAATTTCAGAATATAAAATATTTTTTTAATTACATCTTAATAGAGCTTGGTAGAAGCAGTGATTCACTTCAGAAAAATTATAAATATGGACATGGCTAGTCTGCAGCTAAGTGTTTGCAGTCAACTTGTCTACAAGCTTTTCTGCAGGCTTTTGTATCAGAGAATAATTTGTATGCTAATTTACAGTTTTATTTGCTCCTTTGCCACCCCATAATATCAGTCTTCATTAATTCATAAAGAATTAAATTACTCTTATCCTGAAAAATTAGTAATACATCAGGAAGGAGAGCCTGGCTAGCTCCTCACCAAGAAAATTAGGGAGAATATGTAACAGATTAATAGTTGTGTAAACAGCAATAACAAAGCCAATTATTACAAATAACTTGACTTGGCATTTTGAACTTTTATACTTTCGAATTTCCCGTGTAAGATGGTTCCCATGTGCAGTATTTAGTTGTACTGAGCAGAACATATGCTAAATACTTGAAATATGATTCATTTTAAAAATGAAAGTTAATTAAAAAAATTTATTGTAGATCAATATGTGCAGCATGTGTCTGCACACTGGAGAATCTAATACCATTTGTGCTTTTGGATCTAATCTAATGTTTGTTTACCAAAGGCAGATCAAAACTTAGAGCACCAACATCTACACCAAGCTTTTACTCTTTCAGCCCAGGCAGGGACAAATGATTTAACACATTAATATTTTTTCTTTTAAAATATTGAATTTTGCTGCCTCACACACAACCTTACTCTTTTTTTTTTTAACTGTATTTTAATGTGTATGTGTGTATATATATATATATATATATATATATATATATATATATATGTAGTCAGACTCTCACAAATTGTTAAGAAACTTTTTTTAGAAAGAGACTTTTGTCTCTAAGCCTAGAAAAACTAGGTTGCTTCATTCTGCTCATTAATCACAGCATCATGGGATCATTTAGGTTGGGAAAGACCTTTAAAAGATCATTGGGTCCAATTGTTAAGCTAGCACTGCTGAGTCAATCTGCCAGTGCAGGTAAAAGAACAGTGCTGGCACATCCATTTTACACTCAGTCATTGAGTGGGACTTCTTTGTGCTCAACACCTCTGTAAAAGTGCCTCTTAGGCGCCAAAAATAGTAGACACCATGCAGTTTTAAAATGCAAACCCACGTCCTATGGTGTTAACAGGTCTTCAAAGGAAATATGCTCATTTTGCACTCTGATTGTTTGCTACCTGCTAGAGAAATGGGAGTGCCAGCTTTAAAACTTGGCAGCTTCTGATGCTTTGGGGCAGGCAGACAGCCCTGTGCCCTCTGCCAAGCTGGGATGTCTCTCTGCAGGGTGAGGAACATTCCTGTTATTGATGCAGCAGGGCTAGAGGAGCTCAGCCTGCCACGATTCAGCAACAAACTGTCCTTGTAGAAATGTCAGTGAGAAAACCCTGCTGGGAAGCAACAGCAACTTTACCCCACCCACATATTAATGCCACTGGTGTGGTGTGTGCTTTTGTCACCCTACAGGGAGAGACTGCCCAGACACTTCCCCTCACCCCAGTCAATATAAAACATCCACAGTAACTCTAGACAACCATTTCCATTTCCCCACATATCTGTTCTGCAGGACTCTGTAAAACTATCCAGGAATGTCTCAGAATCAGCTGGGATGCACAGTTTGGGAAGACACTACAAATGAGTGGATTGAAAAATCTCTTAAACATTTGTGCTGCATATGATTGCATGTTATTAGGGGAAATACTTTTTTCTTTAATTCAAAATAAGCAATTGTGGCTGGAATCTGTAACTAGTCTTATCCGTAAGCTAAGGGTTGTTATTTGCATTTTTTTTTTAACTTTAGTAAAAAATTTAAACCGGAATTAGTCTTTATGTGTAACAAAATTGTTCATGTAAAAGTATCAGACAGGACTGGAGGCTCCTGGGCTCTGGAGAAGCAAAAGACTGTGATAGTGGATGACAATCAAAATATGGTTCAGGCAGAGACTTACTTGATGTCACAGACATCTTTTCATTAAAATCCTTTTTTAGGATTTTTTCCTGCTGAAGCTGACAAGTTTCAGCAACAAAGTGTAAACAATGGTTATCTGCTGCTGTGGAATGTAACAGGTGGATCCATGATTGGTCTCCTGTGGATGTTTGGATTTACTGACCACTCACGGCAGAGCTGGGTCTCGCTCTCTGCTGAGACACAGATCTTTGTTATTCATTCTTTTCTATTCTTAGCTTAGCTAGCCTTCTGAGAACTTTCCTTCTATTTCTTTTTGTATAGTCATAATGTAGTATATATATCATAAAATAATAAATCAAGCCTTTTGAACATGGATTCAACATTCTCATCTCTCTCTCATCCTGAAACCCCTGTGACCACTGTCACAACTTGACACTTGAGTGGGTTTTCATTCTTTGAGGGTGCTGGTCAGTGACGGGGAGTGAATTATTCCATTCTACCTTCAGTGCTCTGTGACAGGTTTAGGCAAATATCTGTAGATTTACAGGTTTTGTTTAGTTCACATATAATTTCCAAAAATGGTGCTAAATTAAATTTAATTATTATTAAATTATATTTAGTATTATTGTAAAAGTTTCATCTTACTAATTTCTGACCAACTTGATGCCATGTGTACCCTAATTTATTGACAGAATATTTGCTGACTTTAGGAGCAGCAAAAATGAATGCAGTTCTTTGTTTATATGTGTAGGATGAAGGCAAAAACTGTGGAAACTCTTGCCCTATTATAAAATGACTTCTGCTGATGTCTCATCATGTGGAACATGCATGACATCACTAAACAGCTCTCACATGCAATATTCGGTTTTAATGGCCATTCAGTGAAAGTCACATATGGATTATGTAACAATAATTAACAAAGGCAGCAGAAGTAGATCTTTTATTATTACTACTCTTATATCGATGACAATTTTTTTACTACCTATGCTGTGAAGGCTAAAGCTTTTGGAGAACATGGCTTGTGGCACTTAAAATCAAGTGCCAGCTCACAAATTCAAGATAGGCACTGTGATAATTACCAGTGTATTACATAAACACTAATGTTGCTTTCTGGATGATGACATTTTATCAGATTTCTGTATATGGCATGTCAATGAATATTATTTCTTCAGAGGACTCACGTGATATACATAATCTGATTTTTTTTACATTTAAAGCAAAATTATGCTCTGAGCATGGTTCATTGTCACTGGATGTGCAAAATGAAATCTTTCAAAAGATTGTTTTTCCACTTTCATGCAATTCAAGTCATCATGCAACATATTACAATGAAGAAAAGAGGTCACAATAGGTCCAAAGTTATTTGGACAGTACAACTTTAAAAGGCATGTCAGTTCCATGTAGATATTTGTAAGACCACAGCAACATTCCTTCAATTGAAATCTAACCATATACTATAAAAATTCTATGTAAAATAGCAATCAATATGCTGTGTTTACACTGAGAGAAAACATAGGTGTTTTTTCTGTATAAAATAAGCAAATAAAAACACCTTTCAAGTCAAGGATTTTTTGAGAAATTAATGAGCAACAGAAGTTGGAATTCTGCTGGTGGGTCATACATCTCATAGAAAAAGATAACTGTAAAAAGATGAATTTTAAATAAAAGTGAATATTTGATGACTAAAATATGTAATTGCTCTCTTTTCTTCATTTATTCATTTAATTTCAAACTTATTCTTAGGGTAATTCATGCATTCAAGGAAGTTAAAATTCTGAAAAACTCAGAAATCTTCAAGTATGAAAAATAAGGTTATGCTAAAATGGGAAACTTGGAATACCTCAGGTTTTTAGACAAGCTCATTATCATATTCAAAAGTATTATTACTCTGGGTCCAGCTTATCTGCTGGCTTCAATAACAACCATGCTAATTGCCTCCTGGCAACAGTTTCAAATATGCCCTGTAGTGTTTTGACAAATCCTTTTTTTCTCTGGTACCTGGCTTTTCTCTTTGAGGTTTTTTCCCTAATGTTACTCCTCTAACTTTGTGAGAATTGTGTGTTTTCCATAAAGACAGCATAAGCCAGTCCTTTATATCTAAATTTAATTTACTTACTGAGAGTGTTTCATTTCACCTGAGGTATGGAATAATCAGTAACGTTTCATGCACCATCATACAGAAACAGTTGAATACAGCAGGCAAGACTGATCTTCTTGAAACATTTCTGTCAAAGACTTATAAATTATCCCAGGGACCAATGTGCCACCAGTATCCATCAATCAGAAAAGATAAAAATATCTTTATACACCCTTTTTCACAGATCCTTCCCTCTGAATCATACAGAGAGCAATGGGAACATTGCCCAGTGCCTGGAGCAACATTTTGCTTTTATGCTCTGATATTTACCACAGCGAATCCTTCTGGCATTTTCTTTCCTTACCCAAGAAGGTGCCAAATATTTTCCTAGGAAGAAGTCTTGTGTTCTTAAAACTTACAGAAAAAAGACTGACTTTTAGTCTTTGGCCAGCTTGTGCTGAGTCACACCAGAAGGTCCTTGCTTTAAGTTCTGGGAGCAACCTGGGCATTGGCGATGTGGGTTTTGCTCTGAGAAACCCAGTGCTGGTTCCTGCCTCCCCGCAGGGCGTAGGGGTGTCACAGCAAAGCTCTCCGGGTGCTGCAGAGTGCACAGGGTACACTGGCCACCACGATTCATGTGCTCAAATGTGCTCAGATCTCTGGGAAGAACAGTGTCTCCAAACCATGACAGCAATGGCACTTCAGAAATTACACCGCCAGCTGGTGCTGAAGGCATACAATTCATGCATGATTGAATGACAAAGGGTCCACAGTGAAGGGAGACCACCAGAGGCTAACTGCTTTTTCATCAGCTTTTTGACTGGGGAAATAAGAGGAAGGGTATCTTTGTGGTTGACCACAAGATTACCAGATTCCTTAGACTTCCAACCAAAGCCAGTCAGAAGATAGACTCGGATGCTGAAAATTGCCTGTTTTCCATAATTGTGTTCTACATAATGATATCATTAATACCTACATTTAGTCTTTTCACAGTTATGCCCTGATATAGAGGTAAGAACACTATTTTCTTTGCTGTTTTAGTGCAGTTAAGGGAAAAAGATCATCACTTTCTGTTCTTCCTAATGCAAATTATGTGCCCATTCTGAATATTATGTCAACTATAGATCAAATGTTTGCTGCACTAAGAAAGAACAAACTGTGTAGAAAACCAAATTTAATCCATCAGGTTTAAGGCACATAATGAATATAGACAGGACTTGAGGAGCAAACAATACATGATCATCCACCCAAGCATGCCTAAGACAAACAGATCCCAGGTCCAGGAGAAAAATTCACCCAGAGAAAAATTCACTCAGACAGTGGAGGCAACAGAAATGGGTGTAACAACCATTTGCAGAGAATGCTGAGACAAGGGTTTCTAGGAATAAGAAGAATTGGACAATGATGGTGCCTGAAGCAACAGAAAAGAAGACCAAAACTAGAAACCCTGAAGACAACAGGATGCTGCAGAAGGCCTGGTTTGTTTCTAGACTGATGCAAGTGGTGTCTACAGTGAAGCCCTCTCTACCAGCAGCAAGTGGAGATGAAGCTGAAGATCATGGAAGACTCAGCTAGGGCCTTTGGAGTCGGGGGAGGAAGGAAATGGTGCATGAACAACTCCAAAGTTTCTGACCACAAAAAAAGTTATCTGAACAGTAATATGAGAACTGATGTCTAGAAATGTGTAATAATTTCAAAAATGATGCTGATATAATTAATTGAAACTTAGTGTACAAAATATCATCTCATATAGTTGTGCTGCAGAAACATTATTTGAAGAAATATTATTAGAGAAAAATGGCTTGTATATTTTACTTTATGAATTACATGACTTCTGTATAAAGTCTCACCTGGTTAGACAACCCAGTGCCATGAAAGCATATTAAAGACTGAAAGACTGTCAGCCTTAGAGAGTCCAAATCTTTCTTTGAAGTTCCAGTCCTTTTACCTTTATCCATTTAGATGGTGCTTTTGGAGCAAGTAATTAGAGACATTCTTGGAAATGCTTACAGAGTAAGATTCTCCTAAAGGTATGTAAATGTACTCTTCAAATTAGAATATAAGGATATCTTGAGAACAAAATTCCCAGCCTTAGGAGGGATATTAAGTTTGCATTATCTTAAAACATTTTAAAAAAGGCTTGGAAATGGTTGCACTAGTTTTTAGTATTTTCCAGGGATCTGAGCATTGCAGTTTCCCATTCAATGCTCAGTATTTTTATTTGGAAGAATACTGTGAGATGTCTGTATGTGCCATCTGAAGGTCATGTCCTTCCACTGGTAATAACTGGTAGTATTTCTGCCATCTTCCTATTAGGAGACTTTATAATTGAAAGTAACTTGAATATAGTTTCCAGGGAGGAGGAATAAATGTTTATATTTCCATTTCCACTAAAATAAATTGGTAATTTGTTGTCATATAATCATTAATGAGGAAAATAAACAAATAAATATATAACCCCCCAAAACAAACTGACATGATTTAGCTTTGATGATTACTGCAAAATAAGGGGACTCTCAAGAAAACAAAGAAAGTAATGCATAAATTGTTTTGTGAAGACATGAAAGAGCTTATGTAACTGGATGAAGCATGTGGATTCAAGGAGACATTTAAATAGGAAAATACCAAGTGCAGAAAATCTTGCCATTTATTGATAAATAATTATGGGTTTGGCTGCTTGACAGGATACTGGAAAGAAATCTGCTAGAAACATTCAAAGCTGGAAGTGATTATGTAACACAGACATGTATAAAGAAAATACTACCCTCATCTATTTCTCCAATATGTGAAAAACATTTCTGAATTATTACCAGCAGTGGTATCTTAGTTCAGACACCCGACCTAGAAAAATCTAAAATATTGTGATTTCAACTGACAAAGCTTTTTTGTTCTCCCATATTGTGGTGACACAGCTGGCACCTGCCAGTGGGATAAGGATGTAGTTTGCATCTGCTGGAAGATGGAGAGATGCTGATTTAGCTGATTTCAGCACAGGCTACAAATAATGTGTGCCATCTCAGGAAATTTACTTCTTTCTGGCAAAATGTAGAAAACAGTAAATTTATTCTATCTTTACCCATTTTGATTGTAAACTCTTCATACCAAGGGACTGCCATTTGGTGTTGACATGCAGAAAAACTGGGCCATCACTTCCCTAACGGTTTTGAGGGACTCTCATGGTTTAAGCCCAGCTGGCAACTCAGCCCCACAGAGCTGCTTGCTCACTCCTCCCCAGGTCGGATGGGGTACAGAATCAGCAGGGTGAAAGTGAGAAAACTCCTGTTTGGGATAACGACATTTTACTAGGTAAAGCCAACAAAGTGAGATAACTAATTCATTCACCAGTTCCCATGGACAGGCAGAGGAGCAGCTTTGTCCATGGCATCAGGGCTCCAGCATGCATAACAGTGACTACTTTAGAACACAAATGCCACCACTCCAAACATTCCCCTCCTTCTTCCACAGCTTCATATGTTCAGAGTGATGTCAGGAGGTCTGGGATATCTCTTGGGTCACTTTGGGTCTGTTGTCCTGGCTGTGCTCTCCCCCAGCTCCCTTGCACCCCTGCCCCACTTGTTGAAGTGGCAGTGTGAGGAGCAGAACAGACCTTGATGCTGTGCAAGCACCGCTCAGCAACAGCTGAAACAGTGCTGGATCATCAACACTGTTTCCAGCACAAATACAAAACAGCCAGACACCAACTATGGTAGAGAAAACCAACTGTATTCCTGTCAAAACCAGCACAGGTACAACAGTAGGACATAATAGGTTATGGGACTGCCTTGTTTGTCATTGGCTCTGACTTACCAGTGCTGCAGTTCCAACCCTCAATTTTTAGGAGTTTGCCACTTCCTACCAGAATAAAAAGGATGAATGAAGAAAGAGTCCATTTATATCACCAGCCTATGGCACAGATGATGCTGGAAATGTTTTCTCCTAAAAGAATTAATATTTATCTGTCAATTAAAGTCAACCAAAGGTCTGCAGTGTTGCTCACATGGGCTGTTTCATTCCTCAGCTAAGCTGAACCCTGGCAAGACCACATCCAAGAACAGCAGACTACACCAAGTCCTGTTTTTTTCCTGCTTGCTGAGCAGAGAAATTGAGACAGAATTTAGTCCTGTTTTGAATTCAAAGAAAGAGAATTAGCAAAGTTTAGGAGAAGTGATTGCCTATGAAAGCCACGAGAAGAGTCATCAAAGTGAGGCATCATTCTTATTCTGTTCTTAATACTCTAATGATTCATTTATGAAGATAACTCTTATTTCTCAGGACTTTCCTCTGTCTCTCCCCATAATAATTCAGTCTTGTGTCCAAATAAATTATTTTCTCTGGGAAAAAAAAAAAGTCTCTATATAGAATAGCAAATACAATTGACACTTCTTTTTTAAATAAAAATATAGAAATTCTGATAATACAGCTTACTACTATTTGGAACCCCCTAGCATCAGCATTTTGGGGAAATTTGTTGATAAACACTGCATATATACATTAAATCAAACTTATTACTGGCCAAATCATTAATGGATTTTTAGCTTGTGTGGAGTTGCAGTTTTTGTAGAGAAACTGGACTTTGAGCTGATTTGGCCATTTCAGAGAACAAAAGCTGAGTGAGGACCCTGTTCCTGACTGAGGTGGTACAGAGGAGAATCCTTGGGCCTTTTCAGGTGGGAAAATATGGCTGGGCAGCCTACCTATTTCCCCTGGGAGAATATTATTTTTTTTAATCTGTGCTATTTGAGATAATCTGTTACTTATAAAAGATAAGCCATTTCCTCCTTAAAAATGCTGTGGAAGCCTCAGAAGAGTGCTCCCAACTCTCTCTTTGCTTTGCAAGAGGAGCCATCCATAACTTCCCCTCAGTGAATTTTTAGCAAGCTCTCAGTTTAGAAGTCAAGAGCTGGCATTTTCAGTGTTCAGCCTGTGCACATTACTGCTGCAAATTTATGGCACTGATGTCAACATTCCTTTTTTTTTTTTTTTGCTGATTCTTTCCTACAAAAGCTGCAGGACTTCAGATTGGGCTGCTGCTCTTTGGGATTTCTGCCAAAGGACATTGTGTGAATCCAACAAGTCACCCAAACCAGAAGAGACAGTATGTTGGTAATATTTCACTTATCCTTTCAAAATTGCTGACAATTTTTCATATTGCCCTTTCAATACTTTCAAAGATTCAGAGTGGGCTTTGAGAAATCTTATGAGAATCTGTCTCATAAAAGTGCTATATAAATGGAAGAAATTTTGATGAGCAAATGAAAAAAACTGAAATGAGATGGGATATGAACGGTCTTAGGAAAAATAACACTAAGTCAAGAAGAAAGTGGCAACTGGGGGTAAAGAAGAGGAGAGCAAAATCCTTTTAGGACAGAAAATGGAAGGAAAAACTGAGCAAAACAATATTGTTGACACAGCAAAGTGAGAGGAGAAAAATGGAAGGGACAGAACAGAGGAATTCAGCTGAGCTCCTCCCTGTGGGTGGAAATGGACAGGCTTACTGAAAATTTTGCACAAAACTTTTTCACTGGGAGAAAGGACATAGACTGAGAATAATCAAATACATATTTCTAACAATGAACATTTTTTCCCACCTCTCCAGCTGAACTGTCCTCCCCTAGGATATAATTCAAAATTTAGTGGATGAAATTAATTCTTTTCAGTTTCTGTATTTCTACTTGTCTCACTTATAGGCTGACTATAGGAAAGCTCTGATTTTTGAACACACTCTTTATTCTATTACCATTTGTTCTGAAAAGATAAAATGACTTTTTTATCTGAAAAGATAAAAAGATAAGATGACTTATCTGTCATCTCATAGTCAGTGACTCTAGCTAAGCAAATATTTTAAATATTATTGTTGTTATTACAGGATTTTCTTTAGGTAATCTGAGCTTGGCTACCAAATAGATCTAAAGAACTTTGACAAACAAAATAAAACTAGAATTCTATGAGTGAAGGCAAGTGATAATCATCAATAAATGCCTTCTTTTTTTTTTAATTGCTCGATAGGCATTGTTTATATAGGTTGAGACATGGAAAAGTAGGATGCCATGAGATCACTATCTGCATCACCTGAAGCCTTCTAAATCAGGGCATGGTAATGGAATATTTTCACCCTGGCCTACCAGGAAATATGCTTAAAAGTAAGGTCTGGCTAATTATGGTTCTTTTTATCTAGGCACATAAAAACAGCACAGTGTGACATGAATAGTGTGCAGCTTATTGTCAGAAGTGATGGTTTTTCTGTGTCATATTAGTACTCATCTAAAATAAAAATAAAAGGCAATGCAAAAACAAAAAAGGAAGAGAAGAATTGTAGAACAGTTGGTGAATACAAATACATTCTTAGTTGCCCCAGCAATAAAGTAGGTTTTAACACGTTCCCAGGTGTCATGGTTTGAGCCTGGCACAGAGCCAGTGCCCCCATGAAAATGCCTCACCCTGGTGTCTGCTGTGAGATGTGACCAGGAATAAGCAAAACAGGCTCCAACTTAAACATAAATAACACTTTATTACCTAAAACTACAGGAAAAATAGGGAAAGACTATAAGGAAAAGGGAAAAAAAAAAATTGAAAACCTTACAAAAACCACTTTTCCTCCTCCCCACTCCCTGACTTTCCCAATCCAATACATTCTCTCAAAAAACACCAACTGCCCAGCCCAGCACGACACTTTAGTATACTCAAACTGCAGTTCATGAAGAGGAAAGGAGTCCTTCTTGTTCCATAGGCTTCTCCTGGAAACACACTGAAATCCCGGATGCTTCCTTGTCACTTCGGCACCGCCCGGGGGAAAAAAGTCCTTTTGCCGCTTGTGACATGTTCCTTCCATGCCCAGTGCTCTCACCACCGAGACATGGATCAGAGCTGCTTTTAGGGTGGTCTTTCAAGGATGCCTTGTCTCACTCCAAAAAGGCACAGTCTCTGCTTTTGGGACAACTGTCCTCCCCATATTTTTCCAACTCCCTGGGGCCGGGGGGTCCTCACAAATGAACTCTCCTGGTTTTTGAGGTACTGCCTCCCCCTAAATGCAGTCTGTGTCACAGGAACAACTGAGTCCATGGCTACAAGAAAAAGTCCAGCCAAAAGGCCACTCCAAATCATCTCTCCCCATCCAATCATCTCCACAATCTCCGGGCCAAGTCATCTCATCTCTCATCTCCCTTCTTATTCAGCTTCGAGGAGGATTAGCATTTTTGTAAGGCCCCAATCATGCAAGAAAGGGTTAAAAGTTTTCAGTCTCTGTCTGTCGGTCCCGGAACGACTCCCACGCACGCTGCCCACACGCTGCCGCTGCGGCCGGGCAGTCTCCCTCCTTCTCCTCCTGGCTGGCTGCTCTCCTGGGGGGGGGGAAGGGGGGGCTGGCTGCCCGAGGGCTGACTCTCTGGGACCTTCCACCCTTCCATCCTCGAAGCCCCCCCGAAGCCCCCTCTGTCCAGGCCCCAGGCCTACCGCGTGGCTGGCCCCTCCCCCGCCCAGCAGCAGCGGGCCGGGCGGGGGAGAGATCTGACCTCTTCGCCCGACGATGTCCAAAAGAGGAAGTGCCAGGGCAGTGCCTTGCTTTTAACCCCTGTGTATTCTCGGAGGTGTGTCCAAACCCCACTGGCTACACCAGGTGTCAGTATGAAACCCAAAACCTTCATTGGTTTGACCACAGCTTCCCAGAATTCCCACTCCTTCCTGGTCAAACCATGACACCAGGTCTGAAAATTTAGTGTTTTTTCAAGGAGGGGTTTTACACCCAACAACCTGGATGGAAAGACTGATCTGGGCTTTGACCTGACCTCCAAACTTGATAAGGATGTTGTGTTATAGCAGCAGTGGCAGTGGCCTGATGCCATTCTTTAGTATTTTCCTAAAGAAGTGTACTTGATTTTTGTGGATGGCTTCCTCCCCAGAAGTTTAGGCATACCTTGAGCCAATCAATATTTTTCCTGAGGGAAATGAAGGTTTCATTTGCAGATAGCAAAGGAGAAAAATAAAAAGCATCAAAACAGTGTAAGTCAGGATCTTACTGCTTGTGCCTCTGCACCCACTGAAAAACACATGGTAACAAACTTCCACTGCTGAAAACTTTTAATTTATTTTAAGAGTTTGGGTTCTACTCTTCTACCATTCTACTCTTCTTTGTTGTGTGATATAAGAAAAAAATTCTTCATCATGAGGGCAATTTAACATTGGAACAGGTTACCCAGAGAAGTTGTGAAATGTCCCTCATTAAAATATAAAATACTTTTATTAACAGGGCCCTGGATAACCTGACCCAAGGGCTCCAGGTGAACCTAAAGGAAGCTCTTGGAGCAGCAGGCAGAGTGTGGTAGGATGTTGAAGATGAGGCTGGTCAAGGCCATGAAGGCCTCTTGGTGGCCTCGGGGTCCTGACAGATTCTGTAATGTGGGACATTCCTAATAAAAATCTACATTTTCAACAGTGAATAACATCACTAAAGATGCTGTTCTTAAACTGGTTATTGGTTTTGGATTTAGCCTGAAAACTAGAAAGAAATTCTGCAGACATATATGAGCACATAAAGTTTTGGGTTTTTTTGGTTTGAGATTGAGTTATGACTATATTCTCCAGCCAAGCCCTGTACAATAGTGCCAGTGAATCCTTTACATAGCACAAAGGAAGACTGCCTAGATTCTGCCTTGATTCAGCCCCCACAATTTTATGTGTTCAGTCAGGATACTTAAATATAACACCTCCCCCTCTATATTGACAGAAAGATGCATCTGTAAAGGGGATTTCAGTCCACCCAAGCTTCAGATGTCCCAGGGTAAGTTTGGAATACATCCAGACCATGTGCTCTCTGTGGATTTCTTTATGGTTTGTGTATGACCCTTAGCTGCCTTTTTGTCAGGTATTAGCTTTCAAACACAGAAATGCAAGCAGTTGTTGACATATTAATCAATCTGTTGATACATAAATCAGAGTGAGACCAGCTGTGTCATGTACTCATTCTCCTGCTCTCCAGCTGATTCTTGAATGAGAGGGCCACAGGCTAAACTAGCAATGTTCTTATTATGTCACCAGTTGCAGGAAGATGGCAACTAGTGAGAAATGCCTTCTTGGTATTCCTGAGAATTTTACACTTTGCAAACCTTAAGGGAGCATCTGGTTATTAATTTATTTCTGTGTACTTCCATAGCCATTTAACAACTTCCATACTAGTGACACTTGGGAATTAATATTCCCTGAGGGAAGATGTGTTTAGAGTAGAACCATAGAATAGTTTGGGTTGGAAGAGCCCTTTGGAGGTCACCTAGTCCAATCCCCCTACAATCAGCAGGGACATTTTAGGCTAGGGAAGGTAGCCCTGAGCCCCACTCAATCTGACTTGTTTCCAGTGTTTAGCAGAGGATCAGGAAAAGGTCATACCAAAATCAAGCCCAGAATGTGGTAGAATAAGTTTGACCATTCTTACGTTGCTGCAATATTTTTGTATAATGAACCTAAACACAAGCTGGACTGACTCAATGTCTGTTCCAGGGTCAATCTGTGGTCAGGCGAAGGGCCTCAATTTAAGGTTTTTCAGCTTAAATGAAAGCTGCTTTACAAGGTAACCCTGACTTTTGCCACCTGTAACACACAATGTGAATGTGACTTACAATAACTCATGGTGTGATTCCTAAGGTGGTCTTGTGCAAGGCCTGCAGCTGGACCTCTACGATCCTTGTGGTTCCCTTCCAGCTCAGGAGATTTCAGGATTCTGTGATTCTATGACAATAAAAGAGGATGGGGTGACTTATTCCTCAGTATGATGGAATAAGTCTTGGCCCATGTCAGCAGATATCAAGTACAAATATCTGGGACGGTTTTTCTGGTGACAACCTGGAGTCTAAAGACCATTTGTATAAAGATCAGTACATAAGGCATCTTCAACACTTCAACTACATGTTCAGATATCTAAGAGTTTATAAATTTGTCTTGAAATAGTTTTCTGAAACATACTATTCACAATCAGTGTTCAGAATTTAGGAATAGAAAATCACTTGAAAGTGTCAATAAGTTGAAAAATATGCAATTCAAATGCTTTCTCAAGTCACTTAGCTTTTTTTCCGTGTTTTGAAAACCCTCAAGCAACCTCTTGTATTTGTGGGTGGGCTATAACTGCACTGATTTTTCTTTGGAGAAAGCTGTTGCCTGGAAGCAGCAGAGAAGGAAGATTAGGTGGTTAAGCTTGAAGCTTCTAAGCTGGAGAAGACAGCCTACACCTTATAATTCAGGACCAAGAGGATTCCAGGCTTAGTCAGGTAGAAAGAGTTGAGATAAAATGCTACGCTCACTTTACTTTGTTCCAGAAAACAACACAAGCACATACGCACATTTAGTAAGCCTCAAATTTGGAAGACACTTTAAAATTTTGAACAGTGCCACAGGGAGCACCATAAAGCAGGAAAAAACCCTCAGCTTTAAGTGCAGGGAGGTATGATTTCTACCCAGCTGCTGTTGCAACCAGAGGCTGTCCCTGCATCCCGTTCTGTATGGCTGGTCAATGTTTTATATTTCTAACGAAAGATTTATCTCTGAGGTGGTAACTTGTCCCTAACCAGCTTCTGCCCAAATGCCACATGCACACAGCAAGGCCAGCTGCACTCTACACCTCTCTCCAGATCTGCCCCACCACAAGGAGTCCTGGGGCATCTACAGTGACATTTAATCTAAGGGTGTTACCTAAAAGCAGGAATTAACAAACTCCAGTTAGTATTAAACAACAGTGATTAAAATGGCTTGTATTTGCATTGTAGTCATATGCCATCATGTCATGAAATAAAGAAGCTTTTCCAAACAAGTAGAGGGTTTCTGAACAGGTATGGGAAAAAATATAGAACCTTCAGAACAAAATACTTTGAGGAAACAAAACCTGAGAAACATTTGGAATGAGTTTCACTCAATCTAAAGATTATTTATTCTCCATTTATCCTGAAATTTAAACTCAAATTTAAAAGTTAGGATATTTATTCTGAGTTTTATCATCACCCAGTCAGTTTGTGTGACTTAAAAAAAAATTATAAGGCCATCAGAGGTAAAAAAACTGACCTTAAAAGAAGCTTTTTTCCCCCCTTTTTACTAGCCTAATTCTTTTTCTCTTTCAAATCTCCTCTTAACCTGACCTTTACTTGAAAAATGTTCTTCTTGTGAGTCAGCACACTCTGCTGGTAGACCAAGAGAATTTGACTGACGGAGCAAAAAAAAGAAAATTCCAAAAATACTGCAGGAATGCTATTAAAAGGTAACCAGTTGTATATTCTGAGAAAAGGAAACAAATCACAATAATACTTAACCCACAACTCTCCAACACAGCAGAGGCAATTCATTAATACAGTTTGATTCATATCACTATACCAATAAGGAGCTGGTTCACAGCCTTAATTCTGTATTGAAGACAGCAGCTGTTTGAGAAGGAATTCTTCCGAGCACAGAATGTGCAGTGCTGCAGTGGGCCTAGGCCCAGCCATCATCATTTCATGCTTGAAAAAAGAGAAAGGAGCCTGAAACTTATCTTCACATCCTGTCCTTGAATGTAAGGGGTTGGGGAGAAGAGAAAACTCCCTGAATGCAGCTGTGACCATGGGGCTCTAGTCCTACTTCTGATCTTTAGTCAGCTGCACAAGGAAGCTGACAGCCTTTGCTGCTCTTTAGGCTGTATGTGCAACAGATGAGGAGATCTTGGTGCAGTGGTGTACCAACCATTGTCAAACCCAGTCAGGATGAGTTGAGTTTCCTGAATTTACATGATGAAATTCTGGGTAAATATTTGTTATCATCATGATGCTGTTTATTTTAAAATTTGATAATAGTTTTACAAAGCATTACCTCTGAAATTGCTGGAGACTTCTATAAAGTCTCCTTGTGTTTCCTGGTTAATTTTGCTGTTTGACAAAGAAGTCACTGAATCCAAATTCTTTTTTTCTGCTAGATACTATATACTTATACCACACTTTGCTCTACTTTTGGAAAAGTGAATTCAGTGGCATTAATCTATTCTGAAAATGGCTTGGGAAGAGGCAACAGAGGAAAAGGACAATAATTGGGAAGATGAGTTGTGCATGTGTTGCAGATATTCAGAAATTCTTTTCTTATATATGCTATGTGACAATTTGAAATTCATTTACAATGCTCTATCCAGAGAAAGCCAAGTAATTCTATTACTGTGGATATAATAGAACAAAGTCTCTTATTTGTATGTGTCTGTCCTAGCTCCTAGCACACATTCTTTATCTCCTTCCCATTTTCTCTGTGCCCTTCATGACACTTCATATTCCTCTTCTTGCTTTATTGCTGAACTCAAAAAGTAGTGGTACCCACTCCTGCCTGTCCCAAGTGTTGTCTTGCTGTCTGACCAGGCAGTGCACATAAGCCTGGTGACCTCACAAGGCTTTCAAAGTGTAAACAATACCTACTTTCATAAAACCTTCAGGAACAACAATATGCTATTGCCATAGCTGGTTGAAAATGGCCAGCAGGTTCAAAAGATTTCACAAAAAAAAAAATACTGATGATGGACACACAAATTACTGAAAGAACATCCATATTATGCAAGTGGAAATAATGACACAAATTGAAGTTATTAGACAAGGAATGCTTTCCTTCTTTTCTATCATCAAAAGAAAGCAGTATGATTTTGATATGAATTATTCTGTATAAATGTAAAAGAACTATGAGAAGGAATTAGCAACTGATTTTAAAATGCAATAATTTTAATGTTAATTTTAAGTGCATTAACCAGTTTTCTAAGCAGCATCAACTTTCAATTATGTTTAGCACAGTCAGTCATTGTAATCACTAACATTTTCCTGCTCAATCACACTGTCTGTAACCAGCCACTAATAAGAATTAATGAGACAAATCTGCCTTGGTTTAGTCTCAAGAAACCTGCAGGAGTTCTGTCCCTTGGGAGAATTTCATTTATTCACCACCTGTGTTCTGTGTTTTCTCAATTTTGGAAGGCCCAGAAAATCTGCCAGTCTCTTTGCTCCATTGTTCCTGTTCCTTGCATCAAACTTTGCATTCCTCAGGGGCTTTCCTGTTAAATCCTGCATGTGCATGAGACATATTTCTGAGAGGCAGACCCAGCCTCTCAAATCCCATGGACTCTGGAGGTCACATATGCTGTATGCATCCTCTGGAGTGAATAATCTTCAGCATCTGCTGGAAGTTGCCAAATGGGTTCAACTGCTTCCAGCAGCTGGTCCAGCCAGACAGTGTGGAGACAGGGAAGAGGTGCAGAGCCAGAGGTAACTGCAGAAGTACATGTGGAGAATGAGGTGCTCCAACAGAAAAGAAAGCAAGGTTACTTCAAAAGATAATTCTGCTTTCATAACATTTCAAATAAGCTATGGAGTATTTTCATCAGTTTCATTCATTGCTAGAACCATTTTAGATTTGTTTGTTTGTTTGTTTGTTTGTTTATGTATATATCTTTTTTTCATCTTACACATCTATCACTTTAGGAGCCAAGAATAGAATGGTACAGCAATATTACAGATATCTGTGCTGGTGAGAGCACCCCTTGCTTGACTGTGGCAATGATTTCTGCTGTATTTTCAGCTGTTAAGACTTCATTGTCATAATCAGGACTAGAAAACTGTATCACCATGTTTGTGCTAAAGTGCCAAATTAACTGCAAAGGTGTCTGTATTGTTAATGTCACCAAGTTCTCAACTAGATGAAATACTGAAACTGGAAATAATAAAACATTGATTAGAGCATGGGTTACTCACCTCTACTGGGAAGAGCTTACTTTTGAGTTTTACAGCCTCCTGACTCTTCAATACAACAGAATAAACAACACTAATACTCAGAAGAGAAGAACACAGGAGTGTTGCAGACATCTTTTCATAAAAATCCTTTCTTTAGGATTTTTCCCTTCTGGGAAGCTGAGGCCCCAGAAAAAGAATGTAAACAATGGTTGTCTGCTGCTGTGGAATGTAACAGGTGCACCTGTGATTGGCCCATGTTGGATGTGTACAATTAATGGTCAATCAAGGACCGAGCTCTCTCTGAGACAGAGTCAGAGAGAGCTCCGTTGTTATTCATTCTTTTCTATTCCTAACTTAGCTAGCCTTCTGAGAACTTTCCTTTCTATTTCTTTTGGTAAAGTTATAATGTAGTATATATCTCATAAAAAAATAAATCAAGCCTTTTGAATATGGATTCAACATTCTCATCTCTCTCTCTCATCCTGAAACCCTTGTGACCACCGTCACACAGGAGAGAATGCCATTTTCCCTGATGTACACGATAGCTCCTGGACATACTAATTGTATTTACATGTACATTCAGAGGCAGCTGTATTCCATGAACTAGAAAACAAATGGTCAAGGGTGTATTTAACAAAAGATTCACTATTACCATTCATCCTATATGCACTGTTTACAACATGTCAGCTATGTTTATATTTTCTTAAGCCAGAAGACATAAGATAATTAAGGAAAAATGGAAGAAGAAAATAAAAAAAAAAAATAGCAATCAATGAATTGGAAAAGTCATCAGAAATATTAGAAAGTAACAAAGAGATGTTGCAAAAGAAGCACCTTTGTGCTATGATAGGGACCACTCAATCAAAACTGATCAGACCAGGAATGCATTTTCCCAGCACCTTTGGACAGAATTTTATTTTCTATTGAATGTTTTAGTGGTAGGAAACAAACCATAAAACTGTTCTCTGAAATTGTGAAGGGAAGGAACTGCTTCCATCCTGCATCTCACTTCCACATTTTTTCAGTGAGGAGGGAAGATAAAGAAAGAGAAGCAGAATGAAATGGACTGTTACTATTCACACCATGCTGTATTGCAAATAAAATTAAAAAAACAAAGGTGTCATAGAGTAATCACACCATTTCTCCAAATAGCTTTTTGCCCAATTTGTAATGATAAATTGAATTCTTATTTTTAGGTTTTTGTTGCCAAGTACTGAAATACCTCAGCAGCTGAACCAAACTTCTGAAGCAAGAGAATTAAATTGCAGATTTTGTACTTTTAGAAGAAAGCTGAAGGCAGCTGTTAAATAAAGAAGCTTGAATTTTTATAATCCATATCAATTCTTATGTGAAGGACTTCTCTTTCCATTACAATAACTTCTAAGACTTTCGTTTCAGCTACATTCTTATTTGTTAATAATTAAAATCTTATTGCAAATATATTCTCCCTTGAAGTCAGTAGTAATTTCAAATATGTGTAGCTTCAATGCTTGCATGTAAATATGAAAATACAGTAAAATACAGTGTGTATAAAGGGCTATAGCATACATTATTATCAAATGGATGTGATTCCTTCCTGAGCAATCACTCTGAAAATAGCATCATTATATATTATAAAATATCCACATGATAATTTCATTGACAGCTATGCACCCTTGATGTCTGTTCTTAAAATTGCAAATCTGATCCCATCAGTCAGGGTTCACGGGAAACTGGCATTTAATTTCATACATTCTCCTCTTCCAGTACACCACTCCTCTTCACTTGCCAACCCCCTGTACTGCATCTTAAATTTAATTAGCCATGAAGTCTTTTCTAAGGTAAGGCTGAATTTTGCATCTGACAGGTTATACAACCTTGAACATAAGCCCACATTTCCTCTCTGTGTATCTAGTGAATGATTAGCACATGCTGATATTCATCAGTATGCTGTGAAGGGTCCCACACTGCCTTCTAATGCTAATATTCCTACATTATATTACGGCACTGTCTGTTTGCCTCTGGCTTTTAATTTCTTTAATAAGATGGTAATGCGTCATGTTTTAATATTGTGGCTGTATAATTGTCTCAGGATGTGACTAGCAATTTCTTGACTGTGATTTTTTTCATAGCAAAATATACATTTACTGAAAACTAAATTGTTCCTGAGAATCCCGTAACCAAAAAAAAAAAGGAGAAAACAACAGAATTTAATGCATTGACCCTTTTTCAAGGGAAAATTCTGATTTTCCACTTAAAAATTACTTGCCTCTAGAGCACAGTTGGTTTATAATTAGAAAGCTACATTTTAAACATATTGAAACAAGTTGCTTTAATACCAGTGATTTGGCCTAAATATAGTTGTAGTAAACAGAAAAACATTTATCTCAGGAATATCTTCAATATTTTAATTTTTTTGTTCCCTCTGATGGATGGTAAACCTGAAACACTGCTGAATGGGGAGCCCTCTTTCTCAGCCACTGTGTATCCTTACACTTCCAGTCTTTGGTGTGTTCAATGTCATCCTTTATCTTTGTTGTGCAAAGCTTGGTGGTATCTTTAGTGTGAGTGTCATGTCTGACTGCTGCCATCCTGTGCTCGGATGTACAGAACACTCCTGAATTTCCATCAGCTTGACTTGATGTCCAACAAGCACCACCCCTCTTCATATGACCTCAGCAGAGACCACAGAGACCTGTGGTCTTCCAGATGCTCTGAGTACTTCTATTTGTACAGACAGCATCACTGGAAGGTGTAACTCTGACTTCTTTTCTAAGTGAGCCACATGTGAACACATGCATGTGAGCCCCAGACATGAAAAGCTGTTTTTTTTCTCCCTGAGTTACAAGATGGAGCTGTAGTGTGTGTTTTTCACCAGTGGCTTCATGGGGCTGGCCTGTACTGCAGAGAGGGCACAGACACAGAGTCACAGGATCACAGAATGGGTCAGGGTGTAAGGGACCACAGTGTCCCAACCTCCTGGCTCTAACAGGGTCATCCCAGCACACATTGCACAGATTTGTGTCCAGATGGTTCTTGAATATCTCCAGTGGGAGACCACACCCTTTCTGGACAATCTGTTGCAGTGCTTGGTCACCCATACAGTAAAGCAGTTCACCCCAATATTGTAAAGGAACTTCCTGTGCATCACTTTCTCCCTGTTGCCTCTTGTCCTATTGCTTGGCACTATCAAGAGGAGCCTGGTCCATGCTCTTGGCGCCCTCCCTTCAGACACTGATGAATGGCATGGATGAGATCCCCTCTCAGTCATCTCTTCCTGATACTTAACATGTCTTTCCTTATGAGAAAGATGCTTCAGTCCCTTAACCATCTTTGTAGCTCTTCACTGGATGTGCCCCACACTTCAGGCACAGCCTCACTAAGACTGAGTAGAGGGGCAGGATCATCTCCTTCATCTTGCTAATGCACACCAGGATACCACTGGCCTTCTTGGCCACAGGGGCACTGCTGGCTCATGGACAGCTCATTGTCCACCAGGACACCCAGGTCCTTCTCCACAGAGCTGCCTTCCAGCAGGTCAGCCCCCAGCCTGTGCTGGTGCCTTGGGTACACTGTCTGGAAGAGTTCCAGATCAGGAAGGAGGTGAGAAGAATACTGGTTGCAACACCGACTAATAGGCTCATAGGTCTGTCACAGAAAACTGCCCTGATTTCAGTCTACCTCAGCAAATGCATCAAATCACTGATTGACATAACCCTTGCCCCTTATGCCAGACTTCACCACATCATTTAGCTGATTTTGCCTTTCAGGGTCTGTCTGACTCCGTGTCCCTGTAGTCAAACCCTCACTGTGACTGCTCATGATGAACATCTAGGAGTAACCCTGAAAAATTGCAGGATTTTGTAACTAATTTAGGTGGATTGTTCAAAAGAAAATAATATACTGGAGAATCAGAGCTCTTCTGACCCATAAGACCCATGCTCTCCAATGTGAGGTACCTAAGCCTTTCCAAATCTAGTACTTGTTCTATCATCTGCTATGTGTGTATTAACATTTAACATTGTATTTAACATGCATTTAACATTTCCAGTGTGAATTGTCTCCCTGTTCTTCTAAGCCTTTTGATGTTTACATTTTTGTAATGGAGTTTCTCACGCACCTTTGATGTAAATAATGATTGTTTTGCATTCCTTTCTGGAGGGAGAGAAAATTGATGGACTGCTAGTTTGACCAGTTGGAAAGGTAGCAATTTCATCCTCCAACCATGGTCACTTTTAGAATGTTATAAATATTGAAGTTCAGAAATAAATGTGCCCTTTTTTGCCTTAGACGTCTCAGCCTGCAAGTGTTTTTCATTTTGTGTCATATTGCGACAGCGAACTTCCTAATGTATGACCCCTCCTCCCCTGCAATAAAAATCTGTGTGCAAAATCTGCAGAAACTTAGAAGTCTGAAATTGCTTGCTGCCTCCTCAGGGCACATATGTGAATGCTGGTTGATTTGAGGAATAAATGACAAAATGCCATTAGGATACAGCTGACTGATTTCATAGTCAAAATCTAGTGGTTTACAATGTGCTTATGTTACTAAATCAGTATCACTGTCAGCAAGGAATAGCCATTTCAGCACTCTGTATGATTTAAAGATGCTAAAGGACTTCTCTTTGATGCTGTGGTTTTGCTATGACATTTTTAGGAAGCAGTTAGATTTCAGGTTGTCCTTTTTTCCCTTGATTGGACATAGCTATTTCTGCTGCATGTAGAAACTGCGGTATTTTTGCTGATGTTTGGAGCTAATGCTTAACAACACAGTTCTCACAAAAATCCTGAGACCAAATCCCATTCCACCTGCAAACTCATCATCTGAAATTGCAAAAAAGTTGTCTATTTCTAGACTCATTGCAAGCCTCTCAACTTTCTGTGGGACTGGTGTGAGAAAACCCCATCAAGTCTGTTCTCCCCAAGGGAGAACATTATGGAGGACTGGGCTGCAAATGGACCACCAGGAGAACCCTTTCATTGAGGATTATCACCTGGAGACAAGTCGCCTCAAGGATGTATCATGCTGTTGTCTTCTTGAGCATGAGTGGCTGATTAAGAATTATGTGTAAAATTAAGCATCATCACCACCCAAGTTGTCAAGGCAATGTCTTCATCAGAAGTGAGAGAAGTATTTATGGGAGCCCAAAGTTAGGTATGAAAATATTCTTGCCTTGGTGTCCCTGCTCAGCCAGTATAGTCAACTGCTAGAAATTCTTCAGCATATCCAATAGTCACTCAGAAGCCCAAAACAACAACAACAACAACCACCACAGCTGCCACAGTTCTTGGGGCTTGGGAAGAAGTCCCAGAGCAGGGTCACAGCCCTGGGAAATGTGACCTCGACATCTCACTCCCTTCAGAAATAACCAACACTTTCACTGCTGCTTACATAGGCTTTTCTGATTCTCTCAAACTTCGGAGCTTTTTTCCCTTGCAATTGAAACATTTTGCAAAGTCATCTCCTCCTCCATAAAACATAACCCAATAACTTCAAGGGAGAGTGCTAAAGACAAAAAAGCCTCAAGAAGGATGAGCATACAAAGAAGTGTGCTGACTTTGTCAAAATAGAGCAGAACATGATAGGAACAAAAAATGGCTTCAGTGTGAGTGTAAGGAACTGGCTTATTTAGGGTAGAATTACTGTGAAACTTGAACTCCAAGCTGGAGGCAGGAGAATAGTGTTGGAGGGAGATTCATAAAATGAAACATGATTGCTCTAAGGCTTAGAATGTGAATAATACATTAGGTAATTAATTATAAAATAATCTCACTCATGAAACAACAAAAAGCAGAAGCCTCTGAATAATACTGAAAGTTAATAACAATGTTCTCTGAAGTATTTACATGGAGTTACATGAAGACTCAGAGAAGATTACAAATAGCCATAAGAACTTCCTTCCCATTTCACAGGAGCATGTCAGGTTGTCCTAAAACATTGTCCATCACTGATGTTGGTGAGATGAACTAACACCTAATCCTTGCCAAGGATGGCTGTGGTGTGGGTGAGCTGGTGGTTCATTAAGCTGCTTGGGCAGCAGCCAGCCCTGGAGCTGCAGAGAGAGGTCACCTGCTGAGCACAGCCACAGGACCCACATTGCACAAGGAGCCTTCCTTCTCCTGGCACTGTGCATGGAGGCAATTTTCCTCTGCTCAGGGGAGCTTTGCAGTTACATGTCCAGGTGAAAGCCCTTCCTTTTTATTTGAAACTCCTCATTCCTGGACCCTTACTGCCTCCTCAGTCTCCTCTGGTCACCTCTCCCTGTCACCCCCTTCTGAACCAGACTTTCACATGATGCTGTTTAAATAGAAGGAATACATGGATAGGATGTCTGAGAGCCAAACAGGTGTATAAACACACACAGCAGAGGGGAAGGCAACCTGCAAAGGGGGAAAATGCCTGGAGGAGGCAGGAGGTAACTAGGCTCTTTCTACCTGCACTTCCAAGGCACCTAGGCAGCTAATTGACTAAAATGCCTGTCCAGAGGCTCCCACTGGACTGGTGCTGTACACCCTAAGTCCTGCTTCCAAAGTATTGTAAGCTGGAAAAAAAGTAATAATTTTCAAAGTTCCAAAGCAAAGCTGATGCTTTTTTAATATGTGAGTCAGAACGCAGGGTCATGACTTGTGGTCATGATCTAATGATCATTTTTAAGCATGGCAGTGACTAGAATAACACCTATTTGATGAATACTTATATCACCTGTTCATAACGCCTATTTGCTCTTCATGCTCCATTAACAGTATGGGTATCTCTCTTAATAGCAAACACATTAACAAAGGATCCAGCAGCTGCTAGCCCTTCTGGTTCAAATTTCCCCTATTTTCTTATGCAAAAATTGTAAACTATTGATTAGGGATGATAACAAGGCCATAACAGAGTGAAGAGGGCAATAGTCTTTTGTATTCCTGACTTCACTTTCACAAAGTAATTCTGCAGGCAACCTTCAGTCTTAGGACACATATCTGTTATATAAAAAGTACTATTTTTTGTGTACAACTCATCACTGCAGATGCTGACAGTACACAGCTTGACTTGCTGCCTTCTTCATTACCTGTTTTGTTGCTAGGAAACTTTTGAACAAGAGCCAATACATCACTCACCTTGTTCCTTCAGTGCAGTTGTATGGAAGAGGACCTAGGCCGATCTTTATTTAAGCAATGCCCTCCAGTTGTGGGGTTTTTTTAATGGCACTGCTAGAAGCAGAGGATGTATGCTATACAATAACATTGGTTATGTGTATGAATAGATGTCCCAAAGTAGAAGAAGAAGAAAAGCAGGATTCACATCCAGTTTGGATTTTTTGCGCAGCAATTTCATACATCTGCAGAGTGAAAATTTATCTGCATTGTTCTTGGCCTCTTCATTTGGGCAGCACTACACATTTTATATTTCCGTTATTTGGACTGCAGTTTTAGGCCTGGCTCCAGCCAGAACAACCCCTCCAGTGTGTGACAGTACCCCTGCTCTGAAGAGCTTATGGTCTGACACTGTTTGACTTTTATTGGAAAATTATGCCTTTCTCGCCTTTTACCAACCTGCAGAACAGAACCTGTCTGGTGATTAGGGAATACAATGGACCATTGCTAACAAGGAGTCTGTCACACTCCGTAGACTGGAGCACTCTGGATACTAACCCTCAGCTGCAGTGTAATTTCCCAGTGGCATTGCTCCTGTGTTTTCCAGCCTGAATCACCTAAACTAGCAGGAAAACAGTCATGCTGAAAAGCCAGATACCCTAGACTCATGAGGGGATAACAATTGGGAAGATCTCTGTTTCCCTGGTTCCTGATTGTGCTCACTGAGAAATGCAATAGCTTTACTGGAGAATTCACACAAACTCATAAATATTGCTAAAACTATCTGTACCTTTCTGTACCTCAAATATGGTCAGTGATTTTGTTTCATTCCTCCACATTTCCTGTGAAGCTAATTTAAATACTCAATATATGACTTGTGCTGTGAAACAATTTTCATAAATAGTTTTCAAAAAACTACAGATTTCTCCCTGGGGTCACATATGCAGAGGTGGCCCAGAAACCATAAAAGTGACGTGGTAACCAGAGTTTTACTAAATACTGCTCCACAGATGTGCACAGGTCCTGAAGATTTTACCCTTCTAGCTTTTGGATGAGCCAGATAAATTCCGAGAGGCAGGATGGTGTGACGCATGGGTGGGATGATTTGGGAAAGGCTTCCTACCACCACCATGCCTTCCTTTACCAGCACAAACCTTCAGACAGGTCACAAGGTGTGAATGCTGAAGCTGCCAGTCTCAGCTGTGTGGAGCTGCTTATTTTGGACCAGATTTAGAGTACAGGATGTTTTCTGTCCCCATCTACCCTTTGCTATGCCAGTTCCAGGTCTTCCAGTCCATAGAGATGTCTGCCATTTCATTGGAAGTCCTTAACCATGCAGCTCAGAATGTCCAAGTTTTTCAGCATCTCTCCTGAGGTGCTCACCTATCCACAGAGGCTTTTTAAAATGCTGAGGTTCACTGCAGATGCTGGTTAGGGAGAAATATATCCTTTACTTTTTCTCTCACTTTTTAATTTCACGCCATCATAACCATAACTTCAATGTTCATCATGCATAAATTACATAAACTTTGAAATAGAGTAATCAGCAATGTTTCTTTAATGTTTAGTGTTTTACTCTGTACGCCCAATATTCTTCTGAAACAGATGTTGTTGGATATTTTTTATGTTTTATGTCTCTGTTTAAATATTCATGTTGTGCTGCCCTCTGCATATGTCAGAATTTGTATATGTCTTCCTCTCATGGAGTGTAATATTCCATTATCTTAATACATAACAAGATATTATCATTATAGCAACATCTCTATAGCAACATAACTTTGCTTCTTGCTTTGTAAACCAGTAGTGTTTACTACAAAGTCTTGCAAAGTAAGATAATGCAAAGAAAAGGAGGAATAAAACACAAGCATTAACACAACAACCAAATGCTGAAATCCAGTATTCCAGAACTATTATGGCAAGAATATGAAGACTAACCTGAGTATATTGGTTCCATTCCATATCAGCTTTTCAAAACTGTTTTTTTATTCTGAGTTGAATTTAGAACAAAATAGAAACAGAATTTTGATGAAAAATATATTCTGGCATTAAAAAATAAGATTTTTGTGGATATGAAAATCTGATATTACAGACCAGCTTGTGAAAGCATTTCAGGTGTTTTGCACTAGGTCCAGGGAAGTCAGGGCAGCACAAGTGAGGATGTGCTGTACAATTTATACATATACACATATACAGTGACATGTAACATATATATACATATATGCAACAGCAGAAGTATTGATTGGAGAGGGTTTTTAGCTCAAATTTTGACATTAAGCAGGAGCATTGCCAACATAGGGTAAGATCACTTCCCTCAATCTTCTCACCACCATTCTTTTATGCAGCCCATAACAGTACACAAGTACTTCATAAAGGGCCTCACACCCCATTATCTCTGCAGCAAATTAACACTGTAAGGGAAAACACTTAACATTGTAGGCAGTTTCAGAGAAGTTGCTTTCAATGGTTCAATAAGTACATCACAGTTTCTGTTCCTCTGTGCTTTGTTTCCCTTTGATTTTTTCTTAGTGGCAAATTGCATTTTCAATGTTACATTTTAATAAGCTGCTTTTTACAAATGAATAACTTCAAGTTCTTCTGTTTTAGAGAAAAAGACAAAACCACAGAGATAAAATAGGTGTTTGAGGTGATGCATTTATTCTGAAGAAGTTTTTTTCACCTGCTTAAATTCAAACTTTAGCTTTAAAAAAAAAAAAGTAACTAGTGTAATGTAGATGTCAGTAACAGCAGTGAAGAGCATTTGAATGTTACTTTTCTAAAAGAAACAAAATTTAGTCTGTAAACACAATTAAAAATTTTTTAATTCTGGCTTTACGAATCTACAGAAGCCCTTTGGATGGTTGGTCAGAGAGCATGATGCAGGAGGCTGGGGCATTAACTCCCCCCAAGTTTCATGTGTTAAGCATCTTACACATGAAAGGCAACTCTGCAGCCTCATAAATTTCCATCTGGATAACAAATGCTTCCAGCCCTGACCTCTGACATTACTCTGCCAGGATGCTTCATCAGGTTACCCAGAATATGGGTTCAGTGAAACACTTGGTCCCACAGTTTGGTGTGGCCACACAGCTGTGTTGGGATGAAAGGCCACAGGTGATCCTTGCTGTCCGTTTGAAGAGGAGCACCAGTCTTCTTTGAGTAGCAAGACTGAAAAGAGGGGATAAGGCAGCAAGATCCATATCTATTCTTGAGCTGTAGTTAAGGAAATTTCTTTACATAAGTCAAATCACTGTCAGCATAGTAATTAATTTCCTTCACATATGAAACATATCGTTAAATATCTCACCATTATTTTCTAATTGCTTATCAGTAGGTAAAAATTATGATTCCTGCTTTGAATCCTTCAGTTTAACAAATCCTATCATTTTCTCAGTGGCACACATAATTAGTGTAGCTTGGTTTCACCTTGCCCTACAGGAAGATCAAACAAATCACATTAGGTAACATAAGTCCTCCAGAATAATCTATATATACCTTAGAGGAAATAAAATCAATGTGGGGCTTTTGTGACTTTTGCAGTGTGTGAGAAACTTCAAATCACTGTGGTCTGGAATATCTAATATGCTATGCACAGAAGACCAGACATTATGAAAACTGAACAAAGAACATTCAGCACATTACATTTCTAACAAAAACTAAGCAACCGCGACTTCCAGTGCAAAAAGACTTAGCATATTAATTTCACTTAAATATGTCAGGAAAGGAAAGTGACAACTGAGAGAGTGCAGAAAAAAGTCGATATTTTACAAGGCCAATTTACAGGGTTAGTTGAGAGCACAGGTGAGGCACATGCACTGTATGTGGTCTCTTCTAGATGGAATTTTTGTCCCCTGGAAAGAAAGACAGCATGTCCCTGCTTCTGCAGTGATTCTTGGTAAGTATTCCTAAGGTCGTATTAAATATTCACATTTGAATATGATTGTGAAAACTGTCCTCACCTCAGATACTTCAGTAGCCTTCATATTTTGTGGGGAGATCTGCAGGTGAAAATGAGCTGAGCTCCTATCACTAGTACAAAAGTCTTCAAATTATTTAAGCATTTTACTCAACGTACCACGTGAGACCAGCCCTCACAACATAACCTCCAGAAAGAAGATTGTTTGCTTAATTAGGACCTACGTGGATGTTACAAAGTGAAGGATGCAATTAACTTGTCTCTTCTCTCAACCTGCATAATTTGTTTCTTTCATATTAAAATGTCTTATGCGTTCCAGCTAGTGGCAGACAAAAGTAGAATCATAGAATTGCTTAGAATGGAAAGGACCAATAAGATCATCAAGCAAACCTAACACTGCCAAGGCCGCAAATAATCCATGTCCCTGGGCACCACATCTACACTACTCTGAAATACCTTCAGGAGTGGTGATTCCACTGCCTCCCTGAGCAGCTTGTTCTAGTGCCTAACAGCTGTGAAGAAATTTTTCCTACCATCCAATCTAAACCTCCCCTCATGCAACTTGAGGCTATTTCCTCTGGTACTATCACTTGTTACTTGGGACAAGAGACCAACCACTACCTTGTAACAACCTCCTTCACAGCAATAAGGTCACCCTCAGGCCTCCTGCTCTCCAGACTACTTTCTCCAGGATAAAGCAGTGGGAGATGGTCTCAAAGCTTTTACTGAAGTCCAAGTAGACAGATTCACAGAATTTCCCTCATCCAGTAAGATGGTCACCTTGGCATAGAAGAACAGGTTGGGCAAGCAGGACCTGGCGTTCTCAAACCCATGCTGGCTGGGCCTGATCCCCTACTTCTGCTGTACATGCCATGTGAAGGCACTCAAGATGATCTGCTCCATGACCTGTCCCAGAGGTGGAGTCAGGCTGAGGCCTGTAGATTCCTGGGTCCTCCTTCTCACCCCCCTTGTAGATGGATGTCATGGGGCCTCTCCAGTTAGCCAGGATTGCTGGTAAATGATGGAAAGTGGCTCAGGGAGCACTTCTGCCAGCTTCCTCAGCATTCTTGGGTGGATCCCGTCCAGCTCCATAGACTTCTGTGTGTGTCTATGTGTTGCCGCACATCTCTGACCATTTCCCCTTGCATTATGGGAGATCCATTCTTCTACCCATACCTATCTTTCAGCTCAGAAAGAGTTCCAGCCAAAATTCTCTGTTCAGCTGGGGTGGGCTTCTTCCCTGATGACTCGGTTTTCAACACATGGGGTCAGTCTGCTCCTGTGCTTTTACACTTTCCTTCTTGAAGAACGTCCAACTTCTTGCCCCTCACCACTCAAAACCAAGGGACTTTGCCAGTCTTTCTCCCTAGCAGGCCAAGGTCTGCCAAAATCTGCTTCACTTCCCCTCTTCCAGAAGGGTAAGGGCTTGCAATTCTCACTGAAATCAAGTGCTCAACACCTCACAAAATCAAGCTAGTGACACATCCTTATTTCTTACAGAACTTGTCTGAGATTCATGTGAGAAAAAAAATTCTGTGGCAAGTGTAGAGAAAACTCTCATCACTAAAACTGCCAATTATCCAATTAAAAATATGTATGTTGGTGATATTTATGATATAAATAATGTTCACTGGAGAAAAGCCACATAAATATTTCAAAGAGCAACTATGCATCATGAAGCAGAATTAATGTGTTGGTATTGCTATCATGCAACATGAAGGTTCCATTTGACTGCATGATGTCTGTCTGCTGTGAAATTTCTTCGGTTATAAGCACAAATTTTCAAGATGGCTTGAGAAAAATGTACCATTTTAGTTATGAATAGATTTTTTTCTGTTACATTTTACAAGGGTAAGATATAACTCATGATAAGACTTAAGAAAAGCTAGAGCAAAAGACAAAAACTTTAGAAGTGTTGGAGCACAGCGGCACAGCCTAGGGTCTGATAAGATCTTGGTGCTGCTGCATTGAGAAGGTTGAAAAAAACCAGCAAAATACGTTAGAAATTCAAAAGCAAACTATAAATTTCAACTTCAAAACATGTAGGTTTCTTTTTAATATTTACTTCATAGGAGTGAGATATTTTGTCTTTTAATATCACATGTGGCAATTAATGATTATATCTATGATTTGTGATATGTTCTAGAAATAAAAGCAAAACCCTCTAGGAAACCAGAATGGAGTTTGAAATTCACCATGGATGTAGGATCCTGTGGTTCACTACAATAGGTGTCAGATGGTAAGTTTTTTGTAAAGAAGCAAAACACACACATGTCCATGGAGAAGACAGCTTGTCACTCTGAGGCACATATCCTTATCTCATGGGCAAAATGATCAACTGGAGGACATCAGGAGACACAAAAATGTGCCATAGAATAGTTCCCCTGACAGCTTATTCACATCAGGATTTTCTGGGGAAAGTATCTTCTGGAAAGAAGGAATCAAAGCAAAACTTCCCTCACCCAAGACGAGCCCTTTCGAAATGAATAAACCACCTTTTTTGGCCCATGATTAGAGAAAAATGCAGCCAATGGTGGCAGAAAAACAATTTTTCAGGCACCTATGGCTAAATTTGTGGTGTCTATGGATTTCATTGCTTAGTACAAAACCGGCAGACTTTTTTCTTGAGATGTCTCCCAAAGCATCCCAGGCCAAAGCTGGTTTTCAAAGGACTGAACAACAAAGACAGCAGGGGAAGGGGTGGAAGAGAAGGTGCTTGAGGCAAAATGTGAGCTGTTATGCAGATAGGATCAATGCTTCCACTACAGCATCCTTAAAATGCTCCCACATCCAAGGGCAAGCTCAGACCAAGGTGCAGGATGAAGATTAAGCACAAACCAATACGCAGCTGATTAAGCAATCTCAGGGACAACATTAAGATCTATTAGGAAGTGGGAAAGATTGTAAACTTTCACTGAAGTGTATGCAGCTTAAATAATCTGAGTCAGTTATGAGTTACACCAGGACCAAATGATGCCAGCCTGCTGACTGGAGTACCTTGAATTTTTTCTAGTGCAGTCATTTTTATCTCATCTCACAATGTTTAAATTACTATCTCAATCCATTTGGCTACTTTTTGATGGAGTCTGTTTACTCTGAGGAGTTCTGAAGTGTAGGTTACTCTACTTTAGTTCTTTGTGGTTCAAATAGAGCATATCCTGTATAGGCAAAGTAAAAAATGTCCTGATAAAAGTCAGTATTCTTACTGTTAGAAAGGCAGTTAAACATAAAACTCTGATAAAACTGTACCTGAGTGACATCCAGTTGCTTTGGAGTTAAATTTCCCAAGTGATCCAGATTTGAGCATTGTAACAATAAGAGGAGTCTTTCTGCTGACCGCATTGTATTCCCCAAAATCCTGAAATATTTTCTTATACACAAAACAATGTATTTTAACCACATATCTTAAACATCTGAAGTGTTTTAAATACATGTTTTTTACCTGCAAGTTAATCTAATTTAAATTTTTTAAGAAATAGTGATAAACAACTTCTGAATCATTATGATGGTGACAATGAGCAATGAATTCTGAGCAACCTGGTAGTTAGTAATTTTGAAATTGCATTGTTCCTAACAGAATTATTTTAAAATCCTGGGAAAAGTGCTGCCAGCAGAGTGTGCCATTTTCCATTAAAGCTGTGTGAAGCTGGGTCCCAAGCAAAGTTCCATCAGTGAATATTTTCCTTTAGAAAGTAGAGTGATACCATTCAAGCAGAAATGTGAGGGAAATGTTCATAAAATATGAAAGTTAAATATACTCTCATATTATTTACCTCTGTGCTGTTTTATATGAGACCTTCCTTTAATTCAACAATTTAAAGGCATATGAATTTATGGAAAATATACCATGCTTAATGTAGTGTGAGATAGACCAGACTGCAAATTTTACTAGCAGTTTAATTCAGGTCTGAAAAGTAGTGAGATTCTATTGGCATAAACAAAAGAGTACACATAACACATTGAAAAATCAATAAGAGAAATATGCCAGCTCCTTTTGATTTCTGTAAGCACTGTGTTGAATTTTTTAAAATTTATTGCTTTCATTTATATAAGAATAGAAATCGAATTTATTTTGTATATTATACTTCTGGAAACAGGGTGCAAACCAAATATTTCCAAGATGCATAACTGATTTGGGGCGAGTATATAATTATCTTGATGCTCCTAAACTCAAGATCTGTTTCCATCACTCAGAACTTCAGAGTCCTTATAAAAACAAGGATTTGGGCATCATCTCAGTCTGAAAACGTTGTCTTGCTCTCTTCTCTTCTCTTCTCTTCTCTTCTCTTCTCTTCTCTTCTCTTCTCTTCTCTTCTCTTCTCTTCTCTTCTCTTCTCTTCTCTTCTCTTCTCTTCTCTTCTCTTCTCTTCTCTTCTCTTCTCCTGCTTCTTCTTTGAAGTACCTTGATTCAGCACTGGGCCACCATGCACTGCTAGCTGTGTCTGGTTGATGGCTTGGTTTCATAAATGTGCCCTAACCATCTGATATTTGAAAATGGCTCTGGTACCCTACAGGATGTATAAAGGCAGAAGAGAGTGACTGCTGAATAGAGCCTTCAGTCTTGCAGTGACTCTGTTCAGATGTAAAAAAACATCTAAAAGTAGCTTCAAAGTAGTCAGAGCCCCACATTTCATGCTGTAACCATTACAGCAATGTCCTTCTTGCCCCCTGCTGCTGCCAGGACCATCTATTCCCAGCAACTGCTGTCTGGTGGCCCACTGGAATTAGTGAAGGGCAGAGAAGTCAGATTTGTATCACTAACAATTGCAACGTGGTTTTGTTTCTCAGTGGTGACCACGAGGGTAGTTTTTACATGTGAAAGGAAGAAGATGGGCATGTTACATTTTTGTTTCACCTTTTGTTTGTTAAGTTTGGGCTTATATTGGAGACACAATGCATGATGTGGGATTGGTCACTACTGCCCATGGGTAAAGTTGCAATAAACCATAGGCCATCCACTGTGATCTAACCAAAAACTATGGGATATGCAAACATCTTCCAAGGGTGGCAATACATCCTCCTCTAGGTGATTTCAGTGCTTCCTCAAAAACCCCAGAACCTGAAAGTCATTACTACACCCAACTCATGTCCCTACCAAACACCCCAGTCAGCCAATGGCTTGGTACATACTGTGTCTGTCATCATAAAGGACACTGGCCTGCTCTCCAATTTCAACTCTTGAAAATACTTTAAAGACTCAAAATACTTTAAAGACTTTAAATACTTTAAATTCTCCCTAGAAAGGCAGTGGAGTGTGACAGGAAGAACTTAGTAGCTTAACTTTTGTGTAATTTTTTAGTAGAGCTATATTGTCAGTGATTTCTTTTCTTATTATAATTCTCCTCATAACTACTTTCACACCACTCCAGAATCAAGCTTTCAGCTGTGAATGTGTTGTGGGTGGTGATTAAATAAGCTATTTTTACAAAAATTTTGATAATAAATCTTGAACTTTTATCTTCCAGGTACCAGAGAAGGACCCCCAAAAGACAGAAAAACCCAAAAGAAAAAAGTGTCTTAAAAAGATCAGCAAGAAAATAATTCAATCACCAGCTCACTAATAAAACAAATACTTTTATTATTATTCATGAAGGAGCAAAAATTCTGCTGTAAATCTGCAGACCTTGCTCTGCATCTCTTAGCATGGATCGAGAGGATATATGTGCTATTTACAGGAATTAAAAATGAAAGGATCAGGTTTCACTTTATTTTTATCCCTTACTTATAATTTAAATGATTGCACGTCTCAAATAGACTTGCATAGGCCTTAAATAATGTGTGAACTATCCATGCAAATAATTTGTCCATTAAATGCAAGTGTATTTCCAAATGAGGGGTAAATTTCTTTTTAAATAATAGTTATACTGAGAGTCTTCTTAAATAGGAGAAGTGCATAAACATGGTTAAAGTGCCAATACAAATCAAAAATGTGGAGGAGAAACAGGATACAATACTATGACTTTGAACAAAGACTGAGTCAAAATCAAACGTGGGATTAAGATACACATTTTGTAACAGGCTTTCAGCCTGAGTCCTGCAGGTTTTGTCGTTTGTGCCTGAACTTGTGCACAGCCATGGCTTGGCAGAGAATTGGGGAGATTACCTATGTGAATAAATACTATTCCACAAGGGAATAACTTGTTCAGAAATTAGATGCAAGGGAAAAAGGAAGCAAACTGTCCCCTTTAAGTCAGGGATAGATACCAATATTTGACTTAGTTGTTAACTTGTTCTGCTGAAAGTTTCACAGTGGTGATTAATGAAGAGAAAAATAGAAATTTCATGGTGCTGATGAACACAGAAGATAATAGGCATGAAGGTGTTTTTTGCAAGCTCTTAGAGGAGCATCCCTCATGTTACACATTGACATTAGTGGATTTCACTCAGATATAAACTAGACTTGCACTACAGACTTCCCATCAGCTCATGAAGGTAGCTCATGATCAGTAGGTGGGGAGAGCAACTAGAGGGGATGGTTTGTGAGGGATAATTCTGATAAAGAGCAGAAAATTCCTCTCTCAGAGTAGAAGGTAACTGAGGTGAGAATAGTCATTAAATGATGACGTTTATGATCATTAGAGAAGAAGAAATGAAAGAAAAAGCCCAAGTTCCAGATTTCAGAAAGGCAAACACCATTAAACCCTGAGGATATCTTTATAATTTTCTTGGTGCTAAAGTTAGAAGGGAACAAGAATAATAGGTAATTATTACTAAGGGCAGGTGTTGATTATCCAGTTGTGAAGGGGCATAGCAAGTATAGTATAAGATCATTTTGACAAAAAAATTACTAATCATGTACTTCAGTTATAAGGCAAAAACAAAAAGAAAGGCTGACCTACCAGGCATTAATACAGAGTTATAGCACAACTGCTTGGAAAGGCAAGGAATAGAATGAGCTGCAACATAAAGCACACAGGAAAAAAAAAAGTTAAAGGGAAGAATAAGATAATTATTTTCACTAAGATATTCTTCATTAAAAAGAACACTATCAACTGAGGTAGCATAATTTATATGTGGCAGGAAAGAAAGACCTCATCTTCAAGTCTTTAATATACTTGATTCATCTGGTTCTGATGACTTCATCCCATGATATACCTAAAGATGGTTGGATAATTCTCTGCACTGCTAAAAATTATTTTTAGTTATTGAAGGAGAAATGTGGTATTCATCAACATAAAACATGCTTGTCTTAAAAAATTAAAAGAAAGGGCCACAGAATCAAAATCCCTGGTATCAATACTTCAGTTAACCTGAAAAAAATGCCAGTCATGAAACAAAACAAAACCAAAACCCAACCAAAACCCAAACAAACAAGCAAACCAGGAAACAAATTGCAATCAGTAGCATTAATTAATCCACCATCAGACTAGGTAAGAATAGTCTAGATTAAATTATTGGACAATGAGTGGAAAGTCATCCCCTGAGAGGACTGTGAGTCATTACCTGTAAGAAGGGAAGACTGCATTGAGTGAAGTCCTACAGAGGTCTCAGCTGCATTAAGATATCTTTATTATCATCACTAGTGCTCATATTCTGAAGACATGATCACTTTGAGAATTGCACCAGTCTTTGTGAATCCTTGAAATTTTGAGATAAAGCTCTGGCAAGTCCCAGTGCAGGAACAATGAGGTACTTTCTGCGATCCAGAAAAATTATTGGACAAGACACAAATTTGTCTGTTACACAGAAAAAGAGAAGGGAGACTTTTTAGAAGTGGAAAGCTGAATAAAAATTAAAAATGTTAAGGAAATACAAACACAACCCTAAGAGTAATTAGGGTTATATAACATATAATTTGAGGCAGCAAAGAGCAAAAGTAATTACGTCTACTCTGTTCAGAGGTGTCCTTTGATGAACTGAGTTCAGTCTGAGCCACTGTACTTCAAGAAAATGTTGACTAACTGGACAAAATTCACAGGAGCATATTGAAAGAGTAAAGGAAAGACTTTTTCTCAAGGTCCACAGTGATGGAACATTAAGCAAGAAAGACTGAGTTAAAAAAAAATAAAAATAAATCCAGTGCTAATTCTAGTGAAACTCTGGAAGGAATTCCTTGAAGACATAGAGAAATCTTACTCTTATTCTTCTCCTCTCATCATCCATGTGTTTTTCTCAAATACTTGCCAAGAATGACATAAATACAGCTGCAGTGCCAGACAACACTTTGAGATCCCTCCAAGCCCTGTCTTTCCATGTTTCTAGGTTCTCATCCCTGGACACTTTCCTATAATGCACCTGTTAAAAAGCAGCAAATGTTGTATTACTTTCACTACTTTCTCCATCTTTTGTACTACATGAGTGGAGTCAGGTTTCAAAAAAAAAATTTTTAAAAAATCCACCGCTGAAATATTTCAAGCTGTATTTCATATTAATTCTTTTCTTTAGCACTACAGACACCATGTGGTGCTGCTGATAACTACACAAACTCTCATAGCATTTTACTGTTCGGACTATGTTATGGCAAGATTAGCGCAGGTATATTTTATGTACGTCCTTGTCACAAAAGGGAATTATTCCAGCAAACATGTAAGGCTGGAAAGAGAATCAAAGGTAGGAATAATCATGTTTGCCAGGAGAGTTAAGTAAGTACTGTTTGGAGTTACTTTGAGTTTCATGGGTTACTTTGAGTTTCATTAGTTACCTGGCCAGAGGCTCAGTCAGACCTTTCCTTTACAAAATGCTTTGTAAAAGAAATTTACAATGATATTTTCTCCCTGACATTTAAGCGCTAAAATCAGTAGAGTTTCACATGCATATTTCCTTAAATGTATTGCAAAGAACAAAGTCACAGAGGAAGGCTATGTATTTTTACAACAAAGAGTATTCTATAATATTTATTACTCCAAGTGCTTAGAACTCAGTCATTACAATTCGATGCTGGATAACATCTAGATCTTCATAATATGACTTAAAATCTGGAATAACTCCCTTGATTTGTGTTAAATAATTCATATGAGGTGGTAAACAAGAAAATATTCCAGTCTGCGATATCTGCTGTAACCAGTTCCTTATTTAAATCCCTGCGATTTTCACTAGTCCATTACCTGTGAGGCTGATGCTTTGTACTTTACTTTGTTAATATTTATCATTTACAGAGGAAAACATATACTTCATTCTCATTTATCACAATTTTATATGATGAAAAGGAAAAAAATACAACATTTACAAAAAAAACAGAAAAACAAACATTAATAGAGACCTTTATGTGTGTGATAGTGTTTTCTTCTTGAAGATAGACAGATTGGGTGCCTTTGAAGGTACATTAGGGTACCAGCAGTCACAGCTACAAAACATTGTGTTTGTTTTTAAAAAACAGTCTTGGAATACATACATCCCAACAGCAGCTATGCTAATAGGAAAGATGTGCTTTTTAAAGCACAACAGTTTGGACTTCATCCCCACTGAAGTCTGAAAACAGACAAAAAAACTTCTGCTAGGAAATACTTACTAGTCTAGTTGCTTCAAATCTGGCCTTTGGAAGTTTGCTGTCTTGGGAATTTGAGGAACAGCAGCTCTGAAGGACAAATTTATTTGTATTAAGTTAATCAGAGACCCTCGTCTCCTCTGTGGTTACAGTCACTGCAGGCTGAAGAGGGCTACTGCAATGGCCTTTGGGGGCACAGTGAAAGCATTCCCTCATAGCTCAATGGGCAAGATTACAGCAAAACTGCACACAGGCAGCAGGAGCTGCATCCAACCTCCTCTTAGCAGAAGATGCACCATTGCTCCTTTCTTCCTCCTTCAACACAGGCTGCAGAGATTTTCCTAAAGTGTTATATCAGTCTGACATGAATGGAGGTGTCTGAACTTCATAGTCCACAAATGCCCCTTGTGCCATGTTACTAAAGAATCCAAGTAATTTGGTCTGGCAGAACATGGCCACTAAAAGGCAAACAGCTATTTTGAAATAAATTCAGTCTAATTAGAGAGCCCTAGGCATCTAACCCAGCACATCACAAGCTTGTTTTCAGCTTTAACACCCCTGTGACCTTGTTCAGATGTGTCACGTGAGTGCTGATCCCAGCAGAGAAAAGGAGAGGGAGGTGAGAAATCATAGAACTCTTTAGGCTGAAAAAGACCTTTAAAATCATTGAGTTCAACAGTTTAACCCAACACTGCCAAGTCCACCATTAGTCCATTCCCCAGGTGCCACATCTACATATTTTTTTAAACAATTCCTGCAATGGAGACTCAGCTACCTCCTTGGGCAGCCTGTTCCAGAGCTTGACAACCCTTTTTGAAGAAATATTTCCCAAGATCCAATCTAAAACTTTCCTGGTGCAATCTGAGGCCATTTCCTCTTGTCCTATCATTTTTTACTTGAGAGAAGAGACAAACTCCCGCCGTACAGAACCCACTTTCAGGAAATTGTACAGAGCTCTGGGTGGAGAGCAGGTTTACTTTGAACAAAAGTGACTGTGGGATCTAGACACCAATACAGTGTGCCAGAGCACTTGAACATCTGCAGTGGCCTTACCCTCACATCCATTTCAGACCTATTTTCCTTTAACTAAGATTTTGTGCAACATTTTTTTCCATGTGACTCAGTTTACCCCAAATAACTTCTGAACTGGCAACAAATCTGTGCAAGATCTGAAGGAAGAGCAGCTATGTCAGAGGGACATTTCCTGAAAACACCACATAAAGCACCTGGAGGAAGAAGACAAATTAGTGCCTTCATGGAGGTATTTACCTCAGGAGACACAGTCAACACAGGCTACCCTGTATCCTTTGAAGACTACTTTTCTTCTTGCCTGATAAAGGACATGGAGGCAGAGTTGTTGTGGTGTTGGAAGAGGGAGGGCATGGACACAGCTCAAGTGAGCAGAACACAGTCACACCTACTCATTATAATGTGGCGGATGCGCACCAGCTCAAAACCAACAGTAGATGGCCTATCAGTGCCAAGCACAGCAAAACCTAAGGTCATAATTTAAGTAATGAAGTAACTTTAAGAAGAAAGTTAAGTCTATTCAAAATACTTCACCACAGAAATAATTTTTAACTATTAAATAATATTCTCCAAATAAGTTTGTCATTCATTCTAAAGAAAAGTAATTTAGAATGGTTTTGGATGGAAGAGACCTTAGAGGTTCCAATCCCTCTGACATGGGCAGGCACACCTTTCACTAGGCAAGGTTACTCAGAGTCCCATCCACTTCCAGAGATAGGGCATTCCCAACTTCTCTGGGCAGACATTTCCAGCCTCACCACCCTCACAGTAGAGAATATTCTCCTAATATCTAACCTAAACCTCTTTTCTTCAGCGTAATGCCATTTCCCCTTGTCCTATCACTGTGTGCCTTTCTGAATCGTCCCTCTTCAGCTCTCTTGTGTGATCTTTTAAGTACTGGAATGCTGCTTGTAGAGTGTCCCCAGGACTTTCAGTTCTCCAGGCTGAAAAGCTCCGACTCTCTCAGCCTGTCTGACAGGCCTCTCCAGCCCTTCTCTGGATGTGCTCCAACAATCCCATGCTTTTCTTGTGTTGAGGGCACCAGAGCTGGATACAGGTGGGGATATAGATACTCTGCAGGTGGGGTCTCACAAAAGCAGAGCAGAGAGGCAGAATCCCTTCCCTCGACCTACTGGCCATTCCTCTCTTGATGCAGCCTGGATGCAGCTGGCCTTCTGGGCTGCTGACACTGACAAGTCATAACTGAGTTTTTAGTCCACAGACATCCCCAGGTCTTTCTCCTCAGGGATCCAATCTTGATCCAGTCTCCTCCCAGCCTGTATTTGTGCTTTTTGCCTCTCCCCAGGTGCAGGACCTTGCATTTGGCCTTGTTGAACCTCATGAGACTCTCATGACCCACTTCTCAAGCCCATGAAAGTCCCTCTGGATGGCATCCCTTCCCTCCAGTGTGCCAGCTGAGCCACACAGCCTGGTGAGGTCAGTGAACACACTGAGGGTGCTTCAATCCCACTTTCTGCGTACATCTTGTCAACAAAGGTGTTAAACAGTGCCAGTTCCAACAGGAGAGTTGTTGTTATTGGACTGCTCCCAACATGGGGTTGTTGTGTTTTAACGTTTTTACTTTACATTTTATTGGAGTTCCTTTAATTTTCCCACCTTTTTTCTTTGTATTGAAAAAAAAAGCTGATTTTCCCAGCTTTTTTAAAAAGAACTCTCAAGTTTTTCTGTTAGCCCACAGATCACTAAGGGGGTTTCATTCATTTTTGTGCTGCAATTAAAGATCATCATTTGTGGCTTGCTAAATGCACATAGTGGGGACACTGACAATGTCTACAGTAAGAATATACCACACCTTAATGTATTTACTGATGAATTTAATACAATGTATTTCCTGCCCTGTTCATGATTATGAAATACAAGCATTTTGACTAGGAATGAAAGTTGTGTCTTAATCTCAATTAATTAGAGTAAGTTTCCCAGTTCAGGAGCATGTGCTGGCATGGTGAAGGTTCAGAACAGTTCAGTTTCACAAAGCTAAAGTAAAAGAACAGACTTTGAATATCCAGGCAAGATTTTAACACTTTAGAAAAATGTTCAACTATTCCTTATACTGTTCCATATCACACAGGATAAATATCATGCCTTGCTGTCCTATTCCATGGAGATTATTTTACAACAATTCACAGATTTCTTCCCACTTTAGTCTCTCCTATTACCTTGGGGATTTTAGGACATGCCCAGGCTTTCATTCTGTCAGAGTATCAACACATGAACAGGGCTTATTTCTAGTCCACAAAGATGAGGTGCAAGGATAAGTATATAAGATAAAAAAATACTTAAAAAAATTCCTCTTAATTTGAATAAATTATATGAAATAAAATAGTCATTTCGGTTTTGAACATTTTCAATTTCCTTTAAAATTAATAATGTCGATGTATAGGTGGAAATACATTTTGAAATACCTTTTGTTTTTAATTACTAATTTTTTTCTATTTTCTCAGATATTTGGCCAGTTATTTCTTCCCTTTTTTGGAAGGCTGAACCTTTTTGAGAAACAAAATACTTTCACAAACATTTTTGATTGTGCAAAATCTTCTTGTTTCAGTGAAAAAAGTCACCCAAATTAGTTGCTGTGCAGCAGAATACCCATTAATCATAACTGTGGGGACTGTGTTCCTTTTTTCCCTCTCCCTTTCCCTTCCTCCATTGCCTCTAGATGTTCTTTTGAGGAATTTCTTGTCTGCAAGCTAAAATAGAGTGTACGTCTCTATTTCCTTAATGCCCTCTGCTTCTTACTTTTGTCTTCAAGTGGGATGAAATAGCCCTTGTCAGAATTCACTAAAGCCTGCTGTCCCATTTACCTTTTAAATTCTGGAAATAATCAAGAGTTCAAACATGGAAAGAGGCATTTCTGCACTTCTGCTTGAGATCAAGACACAGATGATGATTATATTCTTAGAACAGGTATTATTCCCAAACTTTCTGTCCTCTGCAGAAGCCTGACATGAAAGGCCAAATTTCTGTCTGGAAAATGAGAGAGGGAGAGGAAAGGCAGAACCCTGTGGTGGAGGGGAAGGGCAGCAGGATGTGCTTAACCCTGGCTGGGGTGGGTGGGAATGAGGTTTGCAGCAAACACAGCCCTGGCACCCTCAGCCCTGGCTCACAGCTCACAGCTTCATTCCCACCCTCGTGCTCCCTTCCAGGAGCCCAGATAGAGCCCAGCCTGCAGTCGTGATATGCTCCCCTTATCTCTGCTCCAGCATGCTGGAAATCCACTCCTCCATCCCTCAGCTGACCCAGGAGCATCCTAATTCTCTATTTTGTCACTCCTAAACCTCATGGCAATGCCACGTCTCTCCCACTGGTGTCCAGCTCAGCTTTCTGCCACTGCATGGCCTGATCCTCATGCCCAAGCATCTCAGCTGCTGCTCTCCAAACACCTTGGGCAGAGTGGAGCTTGGGCTGTGGTGCCTTACGGTGAATGTATCCAAGATGGAAATTTTGGACTTTGCAAAGCCATATTATTTTGTCCTTTCCACCCTCAACATCTTTTCTGCTTTGCTTAAAAAAAAATATTAGCTGAAAAGTAGGGATAGATTCTCTGTGAATACATTGAAAAACACAGCTTTCATTTTATTTAGAGCAGAACACCTAAAAAGACCACTCAAAAGTACTTTTCTCATTTTCTCAGTTAGAACAGCTGAAAACTAGTTGTGCTGACCTATAGTGTTCAAGTGGTACTTTGTTTCTTTCTTTGAAATATTAGATATTTAATCCAGCAGACTGCAGTACAGTAACATCTGTGTTCTGCAGATTGGAGGCATTGCTACAGTGGTGGTGCAGGCTATGAACACTAGATGGTCCCTGTGATCCAATTTTACACTTCAGAGCCTCCACAGTTTTCTCAGCAAGTACAATCCTGCCATAATCCTTGCAGCCAAGGGGAAAAAAAAACAATGTTGGCCATCGGAAGTTACCACCCAGAACCACATCAAGAGCTGCAGAAGTAACCATGATGGTTTTCTCAGCCTGCATAGCTGGGGAGCGACGTGGCACTCACAGTCTCCCAAGCAGAGCAGCGCAGTCCTTCGGAACGTTCCTCAAAAACAATTGGCCAGAGGTTTTCCCCGAATTCGGATACACCCTATAATACAGAGCAGCAGTTAGACTGAAAAAGACTAGATGAAAAAAGAGAATATAAATATACAATAGAGAGGTTTTGAAAGTAATGGTATGTGGGGTTTTTTCCCACTCTCATACGAGTACTTTGAGGCTGTGCAGCACAAGGTAAGGGTTTAATTTAAAAAGCAGCAGTTGCCCATCTTGTTTTCAGAATTAAAGCCATGGAATGAATAAAAAAATCAGTTGAGCCTAATTATTGTACAAATTATTTCCAGCCATGTTTTAAAGTCAAATTTATTTGCAGAGATCCCACTCAAGATTTAAAACACTTTTTTTCTGATATTACCTGTTTTTTGACATGTGAGAAGTCCTGAAAGTTTGTTATTTTTCAAAGCTATAGTCCTTGTAATAATCACATACAATTTCCATTCAAAGTCAGTCTTGGTCTCAGTTGTACTGTATGCTCAGGCACTTTAAGTGTCTTTCAAGGGTTAATGAGGAATCGATATCCTAAGTCAACCCTTACTGAAATTTTCCAGATATATTGAAGTGAGTTCTGTTAAATGGGTCACCATCAAATTTAACAGAAAATGGCAGGCAGGAGGAGCCTGGAAAGAGGTGAAAAAGGAAAAAGCCTGCTGCCTTGCTACTGTGAAAGCAAAGGAGCCAGATTGATGTTACTGATGAAAAAAAGGATTGGCTGTGTAAGCAAGTGTCTCTCCCTTAGCTTGCTCAGGAGTGAGGGGAGTCAGACAATGTAAGGAATTACTTCTGTTTCCATGTTGTGTATCAAAACTCAGGGAGCATGGTGAACACTGCTGTCAGTTCCTGCAGCCTGTCCCCTCTGCTGGTTTTCTACCTCCCTGTCAGCCACATTCCTCCTGCTTGAAACCAGCCCACACACCACAGACACGCTGCTGCTCCTCTGCCTGGAAGGGAGGAGGGCTGGGCCCAGCTCTGAGAGCTGTCTCCAAAATTTTGGATTTCCTCTGGCGCAGGCTGTGGCCAGCGTGGATGGATTTGACGTGAGCACCACAGGCAGGGGAAAAATCTTGCCTGGAAAGAGCTGCACCCTTTGCCACAGCATCCACAGCCTCAGTGACAGTCACCACTGATCCCACCACTGATCCGACCACTCCATCACCACTGATGGAGCACCTGCATCCCACCCAAAGGTGATGGGTACCTTGAACTGTAAAAGTACCAGCAAGGGCTGAGAATTCCTCGCAAACAACAGGAACATCCATCCCTTTCAACCTGGGAGAGGACAAATTGCCTTGGTCAGCATTATGTCTCTGAGTCTGGAGAACTGGAAAATATAGGCTATATCCTGCCACCCCTTTTATGATCCATCTTCACAAATAGCTCACTCAGAAAGTAAAACCGACATCTGGGAGATCTTCTCTACTTAACAATTTTGGTCATATTATTTTTTTATGCATTTTTTATGTTACAACCCTAAAATTGTGACCTGTTTCTTCCTTGGCCCATGTCACTCTTCCTCTGATTACTTTCTCTCACACTACCTGAAAGCCTCTTCTGCATAAGACCTCTCCCTACACGCTGCTCATGCCTCCTGCCAGCTCATTGTTCTCCTTTGCTAATGAGTTGTCTGTGACACCTTCCTTCCCTGAATAGTGTCTCCATCACCTTACCCTGCTAAGGGCAATTCCTGACCCAGCTCCAGGTGTGTTGGTTTTTATTGGGTTCTCCCACCTGCCTTGCCCTAGTCCTGACTGCCCTGGCACTGAACATCTCCAGTTCTCATCACCACCCAGAGAGCAGCTGGGAGGAACAGCACTCTGCAGATCCTGCTTGAGGATGCCTTGGTTGGTCTGTAGGTTGTCTGCATTGCTTGTTGGGTAGGAGCTTGGGAAGGCCAGGGAGAAAGATGCATATCTCAGGTCCAGTACAAGAATTTCAGGTGGGGCATAGGATAATGAACCATAGTGGAAGCTCAGGTGGTACATGGCCTTTCAGAAAGAGTACAAGAGCTGAGCCACCATTAGTATTTCTTGTACTTGCCAGATATTCACATATTCACATGAAGTCTTTATCCTCTAAATCTACATTTGGTTCATAAGTGCCTCACCACTTGCATCTATTTAGGACAAAAGCACAACCATGCAAATACTCTTTCCCATACATAATGCCTAAGAAAATATAGATGCTTTTAGATGTATCTATAGATATTTATTTCTCTGACAGGGAAATTGCTAGACTATCATTAATAACAGAAAAAAAGCATTTCTAAGCTAAATTTTAGAGGCTTTTTTTCCCACACAGTAGAGTATGTGTAGTCTCAAACATCTTTCCAGAGGTGGTCAGCTCTTAGTCTCTCATGTACAGACACTCACAGACACACACATGCAGACATATGCCAAGACACTTTATACATAATTTAGACAGCCACATTTTGTGGGTAAAAGCTTCCCATTTAGTCAGAATCTCAAATCTGTCTGTAACTATTAAGTTCTTGACACTTTTGCTGCAATCCAGGTGACTGCTGGACCCTCATCACCAGGATCTATGAAATGGAGGGAGCAGAAAAGACTGGCTCAGTCATCCAAGGAGATCTTCAGGCATCACAGGGCCTGCCACAGACTTCACAACCTGAGCTTTGTTGTTGTCTACTGCTGTGCACTGCCTCTGGACATTACAGCTACTAGTCCCCAGAAAACACACACCTACACCTCTGTGTTGCAATGTCCTGGTTTTAAATGCATGTTCTTTTTGCCAGCTCCCTTCATTTTATATTTTTTCCATTTTTATATGGAAATGAATGTGTGGATGTTCAACAGGAACCTGCTGAATGCTGAAAGGCCTCATGGTTGTAATACTGCAACACTTGCAGAATATTTTCCAGAGGACCTAGAGAGGACCCAGTGCACTAAACCATTCTGTTGGTCGTACCAGATGACCTGTCTCAAGATTACAAGACATTAAAATAAGTGTGTGGTATTGAGAAATAAATAAAAATATTAGTCTGAGAATCAGCTGACAGGTCCATGTTGAAAATCAGAAAAAGTTTCAAGATACTTAAAAATACAAATAAAATACTACTTCCTTATTTGTGGCAAAGACTCAACTCAAAACTTATTTAAATAATCATATTTCTATTTTTCCAGCTAGAAATTTCAAAATGGTTTATGAATGTGTCCCTGGATTTATAGTTTAAGAAAATTTAGGCACAGAAAATGTTAGTGTCCCTTTCTTGAATCTAGATGACATCCTGCTTTTCCATTCTGACTTGCCCCAAGGCTCACAGCAATAAAAAAGTGGAGGTCTTCAGACTACAAAGCTGTATTTGCAGAGTGTAACACAGACATCTGCAGTCTCTGGATCATTTCACCAGTGTTACCTCTCTGTGGGCCAATTTTCTCATTCATGTTCTTCAACCCTTGCAGGTAAAACTTGAATGGAAGTGAACAGGATCTTCTTCTAAGGAAGAAGAGCTGTGGTCCTGAAAAACAAATAAATTTATGTGACTTCTTTGACTTCCTAAAGTCCAGAAAAATTGTTATAAAAATAAAGGCAAAAATTTGAAGCAGAGCTATTACTAGAAAAGCAATAACAAGAGTTTGGGGATGTGGGTGCATTCTCAGAGTGCTATTGAAGCACAAAGAAAAGTGAAAAATACTAGGAACAGTATGGGGTTAATGGAAACTATCAGGCTTTACCAGAAAGGAGATGGAAATGTCTGAATCTCCAACCAGTATCTTCCATTCTGGCACAGTCTGGGGAACTGATTTGCCGGTATCCAATCATGTCTGAGCTGATGCTCCCCTTACCACTGGTGAAGCTCATTAACTGGATGCTCTGTGAGGCTTTAGCCCTGTTTTACAGTCAGAGGGAAAGATGAAGACTCCTACAGAGACACTCTGGCTGACTTCCCAGGAGCAGCTCTGTAATGTAACTGGTCTTCCCCAATACTGGCCTCTGCATTTTTCCAGCATTTTCTCTTCCCTTCCACCGCCTACTCCTCTCAGTTTGAGCTCTGTTATCTCTATTATGTGCTCTCTCACTCTCTTTCCTCAAGCATTTATTTAATTATAGCCTTTATTTATCAGCTGCCCAGGGAATTTCATCCAGTTCTCCCTCCCTTCTCCTCATAGGAAACTAAGGTGGGTAGGAACTTTGCAAGGACTGGATCCACTTGGTGTGGGTGTCCCACTTCCCCAGTGGAAAAGGCATCAGCTGTTTAGAAGGGGGATGCTCCCTGAGGTAGCTTACCCCAGCTGCACAGAGAAGTGACCTGGATAAGGTTGGAGGAACAGCTGCAGGAGAAATGTGGAGCAAGAAGTTCACATAATTCCACCAACCATATTGGTTAGGAATATTTTAAGAAAATTAGATGGCCCTAAATCCCGTCGTACCTCCAGCTTGAGGAACAGATACTAATTATGTTAGAACAAAATTGGTCCCTGATGAAGATACCTTGGTTTTATTTTCTCATTAAAAAACAAAGCAACCATAGGGACAGGGCTGACTGCTTCTTATTTTCATTACTGCAGGGATTTTCAGCAGAGACAGAGAATTTAATGTTTTAAAGCATCTTTCTTTCCCTCCACCTGCTTTTGCCTTTTCTCAGAATTTCTGAGAAATTTCTGCTGTTATTTGGTAATAACTTTTTTCCCCCAGATTCTGGTATTATTCACAGAGTTGTGCCCAAAGGCCCCTGCATCTGATAGCATATTATCAATTCTCTCTGTGTTACTTGCCAAACCATTACATTGTTCTTCCATCTTGGAACCTTCTGGAATATTTCACCAAACATCCTGAAGACAATAACCCCCATTGTGACAAATGTTCATCAGGCTGGGGGGCTCTGCTGCCCTTCCACAGCACCCCATCACATACTCATGCCCCAGTGCCCCACAATCACCCACAGTCCACTCCCACTCATACTCTGCTTTTCCAAGTAGAGTTTCCAAGCCCCCTGAGACTCCTACGCACATTACATGCATTTCTTACCTCAGCATGCAGCACATATACTTTTTTGGTGATGACACTAAGACAAAAGAGCAGACAGTAACAATTAGAAGTGTTTTTAGTGCAACGCAACATCTACATAAAAACTTCCACAGTGATTTGTGTGTTTTTTTAATTAAAGCCAGGCTGATTCCCAAGGCTGATTCCCAATCTCTCACCTTGGGTAAAGTAAACTATATCAAGCTATGTATCAAATAATCAGCAGGATTTATCAGCACTGGGATATTGTCTGCATTTTTCAAAAATATTGTCTTAAGAGATTAGGGGCTAAAGGAAAAAATGTGAAAATGGTGCTAAGAAAATGTTCCTGCCATGCAGTCAAACTGAATATAACTGAGTCTGAAGATGTGGGAAATTACTGGAACTTCAGTGTGATTTGCGTTAATTTGAATATTTATTCATTAAATTCTCTTTCTTTGCTGGTAAATGCAGAGCTGCAAGAAGAATTGCTGGGTCTGAGATGGCTTTTTGAAAAGGGAGAAGAGCTCTGACCGAGGACGTGTCTCTGTGTCCCTTGGCCTGGCTCTGCTCCACAGTGTCCACGTAGTCAGCGGGCTGCGCACCAAGGCGAAGGGAGGGGAGAGGGAAGGATGGACCAAGGGAGGAGCCCGGCTAGGCAGCTACAGAGATGTATAATTTTTCTTCACCCCATTCTAAGGACAGGGGAAACAATTCAGGAAAAGCTGCATGAAGCAGGACTAATTCCTCCCAGTTATCCTCACTTCTCTCCAGTCACGGTTCTAGCAGAGGCCAGACACCAGCACCAGCGGGGCCACAGGCTCTGCTGAGCAACCGCAGCCCCTGGGAGCAAGACGGCCTGGAAGCAGGGCAGGGGAAGAAGGGTGGTATGGATAGCTGGGAAAAGAGTTCCAAATTCTGTTTCCAGAGCTCTGGCTTTTTCTTTTCTTTTTTTTTTTCTTTTTTTCTTTTTTTTCTTTTTTCTTTTTTTTTTTTTTTTTTTGTGCCTTGGAGGAATGGTGCCGGCCATACAGCTCCTGCTCCTGGATTAGCTTCTCATTCTCATTGTCTGGGATGATGACTGTCTGCAAAGAGCCTCATGATTTTCAGTTTAGTAAAAGGGAAAAAAGAATGACTGCATGTTGCTGTTGTGACAAACTTCTTCGATAGACACACAGCCAATCCTCTCCTGCTGCATGAAACAAAAGTGTTTGAAGAACACACTTCAAAAGAAGCACACACAGTTGTAGTTAAAGGAAAAGGTGCAGAAGGAAAATCTGGAGGAATTCCTTTCTCCCCCTGCTTCCTCAGCCATGTACTCACTTGCAAGTGACTACAGGCTCGCAGCAGAGAGGTGTTTTCATTGGAAAACATCCCAGCAGGCTGATTGGGTGGGCCATTGCCCATTGAATAAATGCCAGATCCAGCAGTCTAGGAAGAAGGAAACTTTTTAAAAAAATTGTGCTTCAGGCCTAAGTCAATAAAAACTGGAATAGACATCCTGGAGGTAGAATTGTTGGGGTTCAGGCAGGAAGGCAGGTGTAACCAAGATTTCTCTCCACTCCCCTACTCATCTGAAAGCTCTTTTTTCCCATTAAAGTCAGAGCTGCTTTGCAAAGGTCTGTTTCTTTTGCATTCAGCAACATTTTTTTCCCAGAAAACCTGTGCAATGTTTAGTTTTCTAGAGCTTGGCAGCAGTGCATGTGGCACCTGCTCCCTCTGCAACCCTTCTGCCACTGTAGCTCACCCCAAAGCAGCCCTCAGACCTCTCTGCTCTGTGCCTCCTGCTAGGGAATGTGAAAAGAAAATATGAGTGAATAAGTAAGCAGCAGCTGGGGAGTCTTGGAAGGAAAACACTGACCACATATTCAAAATGTGGTAAATACAAACAATTGGCAGCAAAATTCTCTGAAACTTAATGATCTAGTCTGATTCTAGGTAGCCTCACAGCTCAGGAAATGTTCTGGATATTGAATTGGTCTGTTTCTGGTGCAGTCATTATTTCAGCCTGGAATAGTTTGTTTGGGCTACATGGCCTTCCTGCTTCTTGCCTTCTCCAACTCTGGATGGACAGGAAACCACTTCATGATTCTTCAAGATTCAAGTGTTTGCTATTGAGGATGCTGTTCTTTTTCTAACATCTTTAAATACAGTCACCTATGGACAAGAGGCTGTTCCATAGTCATAATCAGTAGGGACTGGCACAGAGCAGACAGGCACCCACATAATTATAGGTAGGGACACACATGTATTTATAGGACCATGCAAATACCTAGGACATGCTCTCATAAAAATCGTGTTCCTCAGTTGTTTGTTCTTAGCACTTTAGACAAAGGCCATTCAAACAAAGAGAAAGTAGTTGTGAGAATATGGGCCAAAATAACAGAAATAACTGACATAAAAAATATGCAAGTGCAAGGATGGCATGTAAGCCATATATCCTTATAACCAGGGTCAAAGGACTCAATGTGTGATCCTTCCTTGGGTTGAACGAGAAATCTGTTCTTAACCTGGTTTTGTGGCATTGGACTAAGAAGTGGCCACTTCTTAGAAGAAGGCAAGAAGAGGAGCAGGAAGAAGAGCTATCATTGTCTTTTACACTTCTCCAAATTGCCACTAATTTTAGTTTCTTTCTACCAGAGAAGCTGGAGGAAAATACACTGCTCTTTAAGTCTGTTTCAATTAGATTCAACTGCTTTATTTCCATTTCTTTCGCTTTCCATCTATTTTTATTTTTCACACAGATCCTCACATAAAGCTCACATAAAACTTTCCAGCTTTAAATTATATTTAAATTATTTGAATGTGTTCTCCACATGGCAAAAGATAAAATTGAAAGACTTGATGTACTGAGCTTTTAAAAAATGCTGATGAAATGAGCAAGTCTGCCCTCATTATTATTATTTGTGAGTAATTACCTGATTTTTTAATCATGAAAGAAAACTGATTTGCTGCAGAAGTTGCACAGCAGAGGATCTGGTATAAATCCTTGTTGTGGACTTAGTGGGTTCACATGAGGTTCATACCATATTGGCTGCTGAGGAATTGAAAAGCAGCAACTCCTTAGGGCTTCTGGTAAACCAGCTACAAGAGACTGTTATGATACAGGGGCTGCATATAAATCAATAGTCCCACCTTGCTGCATGGGTCAAGCAAAGTGTGTAGGAAGGTGGATGGAGTGAATGGAACAAGCCCCTCACCCACAGATGGACCAAGGAGGAGAGGGAGCTCCCCACTGCTGCCATTCTTTGGTGAGTGTAATTGCCATGCCTGGCACTGTGGTCCAGTGAGATCCGAGCAGACTGGCCAGAGTCTATTTGGAATTCCCACTCTATAATTTAGAAGAGCTGTATTTGGCATGCAGGGGCTGAGGCCTGAACTCCTCTGCTCAATCCTAAATAGCTGTTGCCGCTGACAGCCACGTCACATCCCCTACCTCAGCCTGCATTTCTCCATTTCAGAAAATTCCCTGTCATCTTCCTCCCACAGATCATTGCCTTGCTTCAGCAAAGCACGTAGGAAATATTTTCCTTTTAGGTCTCTTTGCATTAGACAAAATGCAACATAACATCTCTAAATTAGATGTTAGCTTGATTTTGCAGTTGGTTTTGCTTTAAAGGCACTGCAATAATTTCTGTTCTAAATAGCCTGCAGTCTAAACTAGGGTAGCATGGAAGGCAGACAGTTCTGGAGCTGCTTTGGGAAGAACTGATATGCCCAATGAATGTATACACAACAGGAGATGAATGATCCTCCCACACTAAAATTAAAGTGCTTTTAAAGTGCTTTTAAGAAGCTATTGCATCGACTTTCAAAGGGGTCCTTCGCAAAAGGTTAAATTTTCAGTAAAGCACTCTCAGTTATTCTGGCAGCATTGCACTTTCTATACTTCTGCCAATAGCTGAATTTAATTAGTGTTGGACTTATGGAAATACTTACCAAACTAGAAGAGCTGCACATGAATTCCATCAGTTTCATATAAAGTGAAGCAAATGTAGAGATCTTGGCCTATGGAGGGAACGTGGAGAACTTTAAAACAGAGCTTTGCATAACTGCCTCTATGTTTCGTTTCTTCCCCTCTCTGGTTCAATGAATTTTAGCATGCATGAAAAAATGCAAGGAAATTGGAGAAAAGCAAAAAATTGGGGAAAATAAAGTCTTCTCTCTATTGCAGCAGAGTCAGCAGTCCCTCTCACATTGTAAGAGGTGAAGTCACTTGGGGAGAAAAGGGTACAGAAGTTTTCAAAAGCAGCAAGGGTGAAGTGTACCCCCCTCTTAGAGTGTCTCTAGCAGTAGTTCTGTGCAAAAAGTACTAAGAGCAGGCATCCTGCTCATTCATCCTTAATGCAAATTCCAGCTGCATCATCTCATTTTCCCTCCCATTCAGAAGCTGAAATGGCTTGTGCAGAGCTCCACAGGCACACTCCTACAGCCTAAGACTGAGGCTCCTGGAAACCTCTTTCTGTTAAGGCCATATTTTTGTAGATTCCTTTTTGTTCTCTGCTCATCTGGTATCCACAGTCTGTCCTACAGCTGAGTGTCTGACTTTTTATTGGTCTCCAGGTACACCCTGTTCCTGACACATACAGTGATGCAGTTACCACCAGGGAAGGGGATCAGGCGAAAAAAAGCACTTTCATTTAATCTCATTTCATTTTCAGTTGTTAGTGCTCTAAAGAATAGTTACTTGATAAAGAAAAACCTAATGAAGATACATTTCTCTGTGGATTTAGGGTAGGACAGACTGTACTTCCTTGACACATTTAAAATGTCAGAGGAATTGAGGTAGTCTGATAGCAAAATTAAAAATATGATTTTCATTGCTGGCTTGAGTTATACACATCATGGATCAATTATTCTAGATACTGAGTCAATAGAAACATGGGAAAGCTAATTTCTTAACATTGATTTTAGCTGGATTTAAATCAACCTTCTAAGCTTGGACTTAAATTCATTCTAGAGTGCAACTCAGTCACTCTACAAGAAAAATTTAGTCTCCCTGAAGCAGCAGGTGGTTTTTTGGTTGTTTTTTTTTTTTTTTTTGTTTTTTTTGGTTTTTTTTGAAATGCTACCACTACTTTTTTTTGTAAGAACTTAAAGTTTGTGACTGAAGCAGTAGAATAAAATTACTGACTGCTAATATCAGTAGATGTGAAAGTGCCCCGTGGCAGCAAGAGATTAACAAAGAATTCAAGAGAGGTTTTTGGCACCATTAGGAAAAGTAGTGACTGAAAATTATTTTATTTTAAATCTGAGAGCCATTACAAACAAAACCAAAGCAAACCGAACCAAACCAAATCAAACACAAAAGAGAAATGAACAAACAAACAAAACCCAAACAAAAAAGTGAGCAAGTAATAGAGAAAAGGCTGTAGTGAGGTGGAATAGAAAAATGTACAGAATTGAACTATAAGTGATGATATACTGCTATGGGAACAAAATAATGAAATATTTTGACTGAATTATTTAGATATTAAAATATTATCTCTAACATAATTTCATAGATTGTTTAGAACATTTGAGATGATGCATAAGTGGGAAGCTGGCAAGCAAGTTCTCATTCCTCAGCTCCCAGAAAGGAATTAAAATAATTTCCACCTTATAACATTGAACAAAATTCTTCTGTTGTCAGAAAGGCTGCAGGTGACTCTATAGATGTTAATTTCAATCAGGCTGAATTTTAATGTGTGAAAACTTTACAAACTGTCTTTAGAAAAAATAATGTTTTCTCAGGTTATTATTGTCACCTTAAACACAGTCTACTAGTAACTATTCTAGGAAAGAATTCTAAACATCCCTGATAATTTTTTCTTCTTGGTTTTTCCAGTGTTTCTATTGCCAAATTGCAAGTGAAGCTGACAGCTTTGCAATTCCTTAGATCTAAAAGTGCTGCTATACAGTCTTCTATTAAATAAAATTTATAGAAGAGTTAATATCCTTTATTAGCATATCCATGGTAAATATTGGTTGGGAAATTATAATTTAGTCAATTTGACAATTGGAGGAAAGAAGGATAACTTCCTTCTATGGAGAAAGAGGATGTTACCACAAGATGAAATAGGAGTCTTTTACCTACATATATGGAGCACTGAGAGAAAAAGAAAATGTAATTGTTTATCAATGAACAGTTAAATATATGTGAAGGATAAGAAAAATTATAATGTGCTGCAAAGTCAATATCTCTACTGGAGTTCTTGAACATGACAGACAACATCCTAACAGACTGAATTTCCCAGTCTTGTCTTTCAAAAAGGTTTTTGTAAACCTTCCCATGAGCCCCTCTCAATGATCAAATCTGATAGGTCAAAAATAGATCACCTATGTTTTGAAAATACTCTCCCATTGGCTCGTGTATCTTGCTTTTCTGAGTTCAGGCCATTGAATGCACAGCACTAGCTTGGTGTCTGGGACAATGCTCTGTGAGGACATTTGGGGAACCAGAAAAAGTACATCATTCTCTAGGGAACTGCATGAGTTTCTCTGGGTTTGCCATCAAAGATATTTTATGTGTGCCATGTTTCCATTGTTACAGGGGGCACAGAGCCACAAATCCCCTCTCCTTTGCAGCACTCAGGTATGGCAGATGCACTGCCACGTCCCCACTGCTCTTTACTGCAGTCTGACAAAGGAAGGCAGTAAACCCACGCAGCGAGGTGCTCACAACCAAATTCCAAACTTGTGAATCCTGTTGGATCAGCAAGATCCAACAGTGCCCATATTCCTTTTTAAAGTGAATTAATGAGGCAGTTTTGACAGCAACAGAGAATTCCTAGTCACGTGCCAAAACTAATTTTCTTCAAATGTTCTCCACGAGGCCAGCACGCCCATCTCCCATGGGGATAAGAGAAGGTGGGATCTATACAGATCTGTGTCCTATGTCTCAGTGTCTTGGAGGAATTGCATAGAGAAAAGATCACTTCTACTACCACAGATCTGTAACAGTGCACCTGTTGCAATTGATGCCTTCAGGGAGTAGTCCCTAAACAAAACTTCTATCTTTACACTTCTGTTGAATTATAAACTTAGTCTTAAATATGGAGTTTGACCTAATTTGGCCAATACTGAAAATCAGTTGTACTTTGGAAATATAATAATATTTACTTCTACTTTACAAAAGAAAACAGTTTGCTAAAAAGACAAAGAAAGGCCAGCACCATCTCAGCTAATGTGGCAACTTGTCAGTTGGCTTCTTGTCCCTTTTTCTACAATTTTTGCTTAATAAGCCTCGTCTCTATATTCCTTCTCGGATGTTCTGGGATAAACGGTAAGATCTATTTTGTTTTTTACCAGCTATGACATTCCCTTTACAGCTTTGCCAATGTGTAGACAATTCTGAAGCCACTGCAGATGTAGTCCCATCGTAGTTCACACTCTGATTCTGACTGATGATGTACTGATAACATGCTGCAGTGAAATGTCAGCATACCAGCCCCAGATGACTGTTTGGATCTCCTATTGTGGCTGGAGGCATAGTTAAGACACAAATTTCTTTGTTGTTGACATCCACCTTTAGAGAAACACATGCTACCCTGGGAATTCCAAATTCCAGAAAATGTGCTGAGTTTTATACAGGGAAACAGAGCACAGGAAGGGATCATCAGGTTCAATGAACCCAGTGCCAAACATGAATTACAGTGCAGAAGATTTCTATTTCATGAAGGTCTGCAGAACAATCACCCTACATGACCCTTCTAATGGAAGTATTTCCTATTGAATTTTCAGGGTTTTTTAACTGCTGAAAACATCTTTTCCTACTGCTGAAAATATCTTTCCCTATGTCAAAACCAATAGAACTGACAAGTATATATGTGATAATCTTAAAAATAAATGAATTTAATTCCTCATCTTCCTTTCGTTGATGAAAATCACTCCTTAATTACCTTGTGGGACTTTTACCTTGTAGCAGCTCTAGCTACAATTTAATTCTGTTATGCCATCTCTGGTACTGAAAGAAGTGTCATATTCTGAGACGTCTTTATTTGCAACCTAGCTGGATCCATCTTCAGCAGTTTCTTCTTGTTATGTCTCATGGAGCTGCACAAAAGCTGCAGCTCTCCACAAGTCTCTCTGTAATAACATGTCACAGGTAATTATTGGTTTCTTGGAATGCACTACCCTCTACTTCAAGCCATAATTAAAGGAATCAAACTTCAGAACAGTCTCTGGAAATCTGAAAATAGGAGTTTAATTTACAAATGTTAGGGTGGAATGGGAAATGAGTGAGCCAAAATCAGCACACCCTACAATGCTTATTTGCAGTACTCTCAACAGGGCATCCTTTTATTTTGGCCACCAAGACTTACCCAAGTGGTCCTGTATATAAATGGGGTGGTGAGAACAACAGCAGGCCCTCTCCAGAAAGAGCAGAGTGTGTTTATTATCAAGACAGAATGGTATTGCTTGAAATTACATGAAGGTCTACTGTCAAAAGGAGAATATTGCCCTTGGGAAAACAAATTATTACAGACAAGGCTTCTTCTTATACCTGTTCATCAGTGTTGCTTACACTGCATGCTGAAGTCCATATTTTAAATGAAGATCTGGGGATATGTTTTGTTTTAAAGAAGTGGACACCTTCAGGGATGTGAAAGGGTTATGGGAAAAGATAAAGCTTCTGTTGTGCTTTTTGTATCTATGCCACCTTTATGTTAAATGGCTGATTTCAGAAAACTCTTAAAACTTTGTTAACAGACTCCTGGCTAAATCCAGGTTATAGTTCATCAAGTGTTACTTTTAACACGTTTTCCAAAGTTCTTCAGATATGGTCTATGAATATTTCTTCCTTATTAACTCCTGGATCATATTCAATTCAAATAAAATATTGGCAGCAGTTTAATGGGATGGTCTGTACAGATCTGGAAAGCTTCACTATGAGCTTAGGTATCATGACAAGATAGGCCCAGAAAATTGAACAGTGCAAATACCCTGTGTTTTATTTATTTCTTGAGTTTTTGTTGGGTTTTTTAAAGTTCTGGCATCACTGCGAAATTTTTACAAATTCTCAGCAAATAAAACCATAACCTTCTTAAGTATAAATGGAGCAAAGTACTTACCTAGATACTGATTTACAACTAATTCTCTGCCTTTCACATTCTTCCACCTCTTTCTCACTATTGACTAGCTCGTTTCTTCTTTTGCGCCATTGTCTCTCAATTGTATAGTTGGAGGACTATAAATTTTTCCAGGTTTTTAGGATCTAACTCATTTTCCCTTTCCCCTTCCACTCCACTCCTCTCAGTACTTTTAGGTCATCTTTGAGGTTCAATTAAAATACCCATGACATCATCATTTCCCCAGATCTCTCTCTCTTGCAGTTTTAAATAAAGTACTTTAACTTAAAGACCCTTCAGATATGTCTCAGGGTTTTTTCCCTCAAGGTCATTCACAATATGGAAGATCAAGTATTCATTTTTGTCCCTTCCATTTTTCTTCCCCTTCTTTACTGGATCAAGGTTTCTTTTTTGCATAACATTTTTTTATTCATAAAGTCTCTTACTAATATCTAGGATGAAACAGCCTCTCCTGTGCATCAAGCATCTTTCCATACACTCAGAATTTCTCTCAATACCTTTCTGTAAAAATATTTTTGCTTAGAAATTTAGGGTTATATTTGTTATAGAAACATGCACAGAAGAGAAAATTTCTATCACTTTGTCTCAACATCTTGATTTTCTTTTCCCTTATTTCCTTATTTCCTGTATCCTGTAACAGGAGGGAAGATTAAGGGCAGATCACTGGCTGATTCCCTAATCTGCCATTTCCTTCTGAAAACGGATGATTTAACAGAGGAAAACAAGAATCGGGGGAGATGGATTCCAATATCCAACTCCTTGTTGTGACCCTGGGCAAGAATCTGGGTCCTTGTTTCCCACATCACAGCTAAATGTCCAGCTCCACAGAATTATTTTGGATGGCGCATCTATTCCTGCATCACCTTTTTTCATTTCTCCCTCCCATTTTTGGTCTGCACAATTTGAAGGGCATGAAACTCCCTGATTTTTTAGGACTGGAAAGGCTCTCCCCACATCCACCTCTTTCCTGACATGAAAATCTCACCCCTGTGAAAAAGTGGATAACCTAGAGTAATTAATTTCTGAACTGGAGACAGAACTGCTGGTTATATTGGCAAATGTCCCTTGTTTCTTGTGGTTTCCATGTGTGGCCCCAAGGAATTGGATAACTCTGCTCAAATGGAGGAAAATGTGCAGTCATTTGCTTACTTGATCATTGATACCTGATTGCAAAGGTCAGGATGATAGCATCAAGGCAATACACATGAAGCTGTTTTAAAGATGTTTTCTGTTTCCTCAGAACATATTCAATTTCCTTTGGGAAAGGTCAAAGCACAGAGAATGGGGGAATAAATGAGCAGTATGCTAATAAGCTTCCTGGAGCTATCATTCACATTAATTACATGTTTTCTCTGCCTCCTTTGGGTATGCTGACAGAAAGGCATGAATTTCACCGGGAATTTCACCTCTATAAGTGAGAACATGAATGCTATATGAGAAGGACTAGAAAATAAATTTGGAATAAATAAAAATTTCTATAGCTACAGAGCAGCAAAATGGGAGATGTTTATGGTTTTCTTCTAACATCTGACATCCCCACACCCAGCTCAGGCTGTACTTCTCTTATATCAATGTCTGGAAAACCTAGCTTTTCCATCCAATTTAAGTGCTGCTAATGACTGCTGCTTTTAGAGATTTTAACAAATAACTGAAAGCAGGTATTCCTAATATTTTTATTTGGAAAACTATTTCAATCAGAAGAATGATCTATTTAATATCTGACAGACATTTTGTCTGTTTACAATTAATGTCTGTTTACCTGCGATTTTCTTTGTCTTGGGAGGCTTACTTCCTCCACCCATTCCCATGCTCTTCTCACCTAAGTTTCTTCCTGTTTTCAGTGGAGCTAGTCATGGGAGAGGGGAGTCCAACACTGCCTTGCAGAAAGACATCCAGAGTTGGTCCCATGTGGCCAGAGTTAATTTTCTTCCCCATGTTTTCAGGATTCTCCCCCTGTTGTACCTCTCACATCTCTTCCCATTTGGATTATTTCACTTGCTTTTTGAGCTTTGTTAGAAAATTAAGAGAAATGTTACAGAAACAGGCTCTTACAAACCCTTTTCCCAGTGCTATTACAAGCACTGGGAAATACTGTTTATTTTTCTGCTGCATCTGCACCTGGTTTCAAACAAAACCTTTTCAGCCCCAGATGGTCAATTTTTAATGCTGCTCACAGCAGGAAGCAATAGTTTGACAGCTGACCCCTTGGTACCATCAGTGTTTCTGCATAAAACTGAGAATTGCCAAACAGAAAGAAAATACTAAGAGAAGAAAATGAAACATAAGCAGCTCCAAAGTTCAAATATGAAAAGAAGCTGGGGACTGTAAAGTGGAGAGCACTAGTCTTAGGCTAAGTTTATTCATTTACATATGGAGATCTCAAGTCTAAAAGAATATCTAGGTTAATTCCTATTAGCAACATTTTACTGACTTGTGTTAAAGCAGTAGGAGGTTGAAAGTACTTGTTTCTCTAACAGAAATGCCAGGCCAAATCCCCATATATGATTTTCCCATGCTCCTTGAGGAGACACAGGGTGAAAAGCAGGAGGAGCCAATGGATAATGATCTTCTATGCTCAGGCACCACCTCTGTGTTGCTGCAGGCACAGGGCAAAGCACAGGCTGGTGCCTTGGCTGGTGGCCACTGCCTTCTGTCCTTCTTCATCACCCTTGGGGCTCCTGCCTGGTGAAATGGTAGGAATGGACATCTCCATATGATTTCCTATTTTCTAGTATATGGTTTTTTAAAGTGTTGTAAGGTATAGGAAAATTAATTACTCCATAAGAAGCATAAAAATATGCTGTGGACTAACAGGTACATTTCAGTGCAGAGTTTGACCTGTATTTATTTGTTCATTATTAATGTTTTGCAATCATTTCTGGCAGCACATGCCTTAGGGGTGTAGCACTCTCTTAGCTGTAATATTTATATATCCACACATGCAACACTTCTGTTAGTGTAAGCCTCATCCAAGTGTTAAAGAAGGACACCAAAATGCCTCTGTGATCTGCTAGATTCTTGTCTGACCACAGACACTTGTAGAATGAGGGGCTGAATGTCTGGCCAAGTCCATAGGACACTCCAGTGGCAGAACACAGCCACTACTGATACCAGTAAATGTATTGGCTATTCCAGTTTTTTGCTGGCTTCCATCTTTTAGATTCATGAGCATTGAAAACAATATTATCTCTCTTTTTACAGACGAAGTGGAGCACCACAAGCTCACCAGCATAGCCCCTCCATCAGTTGAACATCATAAAACCACTGAGTAGAAAAATACAAACTAAGAGCTCTTTTCCTCATGGTCTTTTCAGGTGCCAGTAATAGTGTCCAGTAATTCAGCTACTGTCTCCCTGTTTGTGATGATGAAATGGAATCAATTGATGTTTCTGTATGATGTCACTTATCTTGAAAATTGGTTGAGGAAAGCAGGTTCTCATATTTTTGACTGCAGCTGATTCTAACTTTACAGTACATTAGATTCCCTGCTTGAGACAGTTAAAGATGCAAGGGAAAAAAATGGGACTTTAGGCAGAACAGTAAAGGATGAAGTCTTTAGTTTTTTCATCACCAGATATGCTAAGTAGAAGGAGGTCCTATGAGGGGTTTGCAGCTGGTTAGGAAAGGAGGGCCCTGGCATGATTTAGCTGGCTGTAATCACTGCATTCAAGGCATAAACTGGCAGAAGCAATTGGGAGGAGACTGTGACAGACTGGCCCACTGCACTGATGCCTGCAGGATGAAAATGGCTATCCACAGGTAAACAGATCTGTCAGCAGAAGAAGTTCAATGGAAGATAGATCTTCATTCATAAATTGATTCTTCTAATTCTCTACAGGGATTTGGGTTTAATGCCAGATTATAGCCCTGTATTTTACAATGCCAGCATAATATTCTAGCTGTTGTTTTTAACGTAAGAAAGAAGTTAATGTTCCAGTGAAAACTATGATGGAACAAGAGGCAAAGCAAAAGTAAAGGTATTTGAACTCTCCCTAACTGTGCAGGGAACTGTGTTCAGAGGTACTACAGAAGGGTTTACTGGAATTGCCTTCAGGAGGAAAATGGGGGGAAAGTTTTCTTGGTTGCATATTCATAAGACTTAAAAAGTGTTGGGATTTGATTGGCTCTAAAGTTGTGCTGTGTTTGATTGGCTTAGAAACTGTAACAGGAGAAAAAAAAAGTAGAAATTCCATCCTGCTTTAATCACTGCCCACTCCGAGCTTCCCTAATGACTTCCAGATGCATTCCTTTTAGGCTATTGTTTTGGCACAGTTTCCAGACAACTTTTGAGTCTGTTAACAAAAAAAAAAAAAGAAGAAGAAGAAGAAAGGAAAAAGGAAAAACTCTGCCCTCCCCTCTCTTTTAACAGAAAACAGATTTCACTCTGGTTATATAAATGTGTGATGAGCTGGAGAATTAAAATGCTTGTTGCTTTCTCTCTTCAACCTCCAGGAAAATTTCTGATATAAAATGAATGAAAATACTCCCTGTAGGGAAAGAGTTGAAAGCAGATTTTATAGAATCTACTCATATTTATGTAAATACCATGAAGCTGAATAAACTAAAAAGCATTAACTCTACAAACATAAATCTCCCCACCAGAAAATAATTTTCATGCTGCAGTCTCTCTCTGCCCTGTTGAGCCATCTAAAGCAAATCATCTAGCCTCTTAATGCCTCAGTTTCCCCCATGTAAAATGAAGACAATGGTGCTTAGCCACAGTATGAAAAATTTCTATGATCTGGAGATGGAAATCACTTTGTAAAGTAGGGTTAAAATATCCTCAAACATACACAGGATATCATGATGCATTTGCTAAGCTGGAGAGCAAAACAGCAGTCCCCTCTGCAGTGGTGGGTTTAATGCCCATGCAAGTGTTGTATTTGTAAGGTAGTCTGTTCCCTTTGGAACAAAATAACATATCAGTGCTAAGAACTTCTGTCTTGGAAAGCCAGCAAAGCATTGCCTCCTCCTTGGGCACCTCACCAGCCCTGAGGATAAAACTCAGGATGCATTATTCTGTATCTTTTAAGAGAATTCCACCACTCCTCCACTCAGACATTCTTTCTTCCCCTAATGCTGTTGATCACATCAAAATGTCCCCCCCATAGTGTCTGTATCTTCCAGCCCTCCCACCCATGACAAGGGAAGAAGAGGTATCACTACATCTTGTGACAAAGATTCCTTTTATGAGTCCTGGACTGCCTCAAGAATTCTGGAGTTTAGCTGCTGCATCTTCTGCACCAGCAGAAATTCATTGGCTACCAAAAACCCCATGGAGTTTCTGCAATGAGCAGGGACACCTTCAATCTAAATTGGGTTGCTCAGAGCCCCTCCAACCTGAATGTTCCCGGGGATGGGGAATCCACCACTCCTCTGGGCAACCTGCTCCAGTGTCCCTTCACTCCCATCATAAAAAGTTTCTTCCTTCTATCTAATCTGAATATTCCCTCTTTTACTTTACACCTGTTAGTTATCCCTTCTCCTGTCACTGCAGTCTCTGCTGAAAAGTCTGTCTCCATCTTTCAAACCTCCTTTAAGTACTGGAAGGCCACAATAAGGTCATTCCAGAGCCTTCTCTTGTCCAGGATGAACAATCCCAACTCTCTCAGCCTTTCCTTATAGGAGAGGGGCTCCATCCCTCTGACCATCTTGTTGGCCTCCTCTGGAGTTGCTCCAGCAGGTCCCTGTCCTTCCTGTGCCAGACCCCAGGGCTGGGTGCAGAGTTCCAGGTGGGGTCTCTGTCCCCAGAGCAGAGCAGAGGCACAAAACCTCCCTGCCCTGCTGCCCAGGCTGCTCTGGGTGCAGCCCAGGGCACGTTTGGCTCTCTGGGCTGTGAGTGCCCATGGCTGGGTCATGTCCAGCCTCTCACCCACAGCACCCCCAGGTCCCTCAGGGCAGGGCTGCTCTCCATTCCTTCATTCCTGTGTTGGTACCTGGGGCTGCCCCAGTCCAGGAGCAGCACCTTAACTTGGCCTTGTTCACCTTCATGAAGTTCACATTGGCAATTCCTAGAGATACATAATTACCCTGAGGCTAATTGCTTTGTGTTTCAGAGATACTTTAAGCAGTAGTACACTAGATGGTCTCCAAGCAGCAAACACTTCTTGAGAATCAACCTTCTCAATTATAAACTCTTGCATAATATTATTTTATGTAAAAGTAAAACCAGTTGCTCCTGATAAGCTGGGAGAAGGGGAGTACTTGGGAAAGCTCTCTCTAGAAAGTTTTCAAAATGTTGGCTAGAATTAGACTGAGCTAAGAAATTTTTGAACCAAATTTTTGCTTAATTTTAAGACTTGTAGTAGAATAGGGGGATCTGTCTGTTATGAGGTACTGAGAAAGAACTTATTTCAGTATTCAGCACACTAACCAAGCGCAAGTCAAAGACCAATAACTCTCAGCAGGACAACAAAATCAATGGTAACAAAAGCAATTTTGATTTATCCCTTCATTTTCATCAGTTAATGAGTTTATATTAGACAGAGAAGATCTATGACAGTTCTTTATTAAATAAAGCATTTGCTAATAAAAGCAACATTAAAATTACTTTTATTTCTTTGACATGAGAGTATCTAAAACGGTACAGAGAACATTACAAATTTTAATTGGTCAGAAGAAAAGAACATTGCCTCCCTCTGCAACTGCTAGCAGCAATCTGGATTTTAAAAGAAATCTAGGTGATAAGCACAGATCCCTCCCGAGGAACTGGTTTAATCAAATATGATTGACTAGTTTAGTCAAATATACTCTTTATTATATTTAGAAATGATAAGACTTTGAACCTTTATTTTACTATCTCTTACAATGTCTCAACATCTGTGAAGCAAAAATTTTTCTTTGCCTATAGAAATATAAATGAGGCTACACCTTTGGATTCACAATGAAGAGAAAATGTGTCTATACCGGAGCACCAGACATGCCCAGAAGGATTCTGCACACAGAGGTGAGTTGTTCAGAACCAGTACTGGGCCAGGAAACCTTTTTTGAGCACTGTGTTACATACAAGGATGATTTTGGGGCTGGTAGCTGGAAGAGGCACAGTACTCCACAACTGTTTGGCAGACTATGGGCTGCCATGGGCCAAAAGCAGCCCTGGGACCATTCTGACAATAAAGACCATTTATAATCCCCAAGGAGACCCCCTTTTTCATTTCACCACTGTGGTCATAGCCAGCATCGCCCAGATGTAAAGGGGAATGTAGGAATTTTGTGCACATCCAAAGCAACACTTGGCAGAATAGTTTCAGTCAGTTTGGAGGCAAAATCAGAAGTTTCACATCAGAAAATCCATACTGTGCCCTTTGAAGTGCATAGGTATCAAATGGTTTTGGACAGATTCTAAGATTCACTCTGCTTTGCCACATTCTTCAGCCCTTGATCACCAGCATTACCATTGTCATAAAAAGCTCCCAGCTCCTGCCAAGGTTGTGCATTTCTGGGCTCTTTGGGTAGACCTTGAAATAACTCTTTTAACAGCAACCCCATTTAAATTTTAAGAAATTCACTATATTAAATATAACAGAAATGTAGGGCTGAGAAATCAAAAAGTCAGCTAATCTAACTCTTTACTTCTAATCAAAGGCAAATATTTCCAGATGAATGCTGACTCATATTTGATATCCTTTTAAAACTTCTAAGGAAATTATTTCCCTTAAGAGTGGCTGTAGGTACCTACCATTAGCAGAAAGATTTTCTCTAATAGGTTATCCAAGATTTTTTTCTTCTGAAGAAAGAAAAATTGCTTTCTCTGCCCCAAATGAAGTGTGAGCAACTTTTGATATGATGAAAGAACGCAGATTATACGTCCATTCAATCTTAATTTCCTCAAAATTAATTTTCTAAACTTCTCTGCCTTGTTAAATGACTGCTTGCTCCTTTGCTTGCTCTCACTCTTGGACTCTACAATTTGTCCCCCACACATCTCAAGTGTGAAAAAAGCTGAGACCACATGATTGTGGAAATTGTTACTTAACTGCTTACGCACAATGTTTTTATTCATATACTTCTGAATGACACAGGCAAACCTGCAAAGAGGCTGTGCCATTGCCTCTCACTCAGTTGAGTGGTAACCTCCTTTGCATCCTCCAGATCCTCCTCTGAGGTGCTATCACTCACCCAAGTTAGCTATTCATTGTATATTTGTGGATCTGTTTGCTTTCCTTCCTAAACTTATTTTGCTAGCGTTTTTTTAAATTGAATTCCATGGGTTTGCTCCCTTTGTCCAAGTTGTCAAGATCACTCTGAACCCTGACGATAATGGCTTTCAGCTCCTGCCCCCACTGTGGTGTCACACTTCAGTGTTTTCCCATGCTCTTGAAATATGCCCTGGGAATCTCAGGCAGAGCAGAACCCACATAGACCCCTTTTGACATTAAAAAATGCCCTGAATCAAACATTTATAATGAAAGACTATTTTTGGGACACCCTATTTATGACTTTGTCTAAGACTGTCCCACTGCAATCCAAACCTAATATCTAAAACTTGTCTCCAACTTCCTTTTTCTTCATCCTTTATGAATTCTACCTTCAATGACTTCTCATTAATAAGGTTCTCCCTCCCTAAAACTGTAAGAATTAAGTGCAGTGATGTAATGTGGCCTAGATATAGAGGGAGAGACATTTATTTTATGCAGATTTATTTTTGGCAGATGTTCTTGCAAAATTTTTCTTAACATCTTCACTCTCTATTCATTTGCCCTTGCTTTAGGTAGGGCCTAATGAGAAATCTCATCCCAGAGATAAAAAAATAACAGCCCCAGGATATGAGTTACCTTTTCACTCTTAGCTGACCTGATACAGCTTTGGCAACTCTGCTGGTTCAAGCAGGAAATTGAATTAACTGACTTCCAGAGATCCTGATCAACATACCTGACTCTGTGAAGTGGTACTTGCTACTGCTGGAAAGAGTTTTTCAAAATTTTTCAAGTGGACTTTATTTTTTAAAATATGCTTTTTCAAATAAAAAATCTCCCTGATGATTATTCAGTTTTACTGTAATACCAGGTATTTTTAAGCATTTCAGTAATAGTTTTGTTTACAAATTAAAAGAATTATTGTTTATTAAACCCCTCCCCCATATATCATAACATATACTGAAAGTTTTTTTAAAAGAGCAATTTTTAAAAAGAAAATTAAAAGCCTTTCTTTTTAAGTAAAAAAGGTGTTTTCAGTAAAAATGTTGATCACCAAAACTATCAGAAATGAAAAGCAGTATAAAAACTTTTCAAGCCATGTAAAATGACATTTACTAAACTTTCAAAAAGTAGAAAACTCTTCAGCATTCTTTTAATTTTAAAAAGTAGCTAAAAAATTTATTTTACAATATTGTTCTCTAATTTTTCAATGGTGATCTCATATTTTTCTAAAATCTCAATAATTTAAGGCACATAAATATTAGATTCCCCCTTAGTTTACATGATCTTGCACCTCCTCCTCAAGATCCAGGGGGCAGTTTAACAAAGGCTATTTCTAGGTTTTGCCCAGGCTTTGTGCTCAGCCTGGATATGGTCTGTCATTTGTATCTTCCTGACACGTCATGAAGTGAAACAAGCCAGCCTCTCCTCGCAGAGATTCCCCGCAAGATTCTTTTTATCTCACAGTGCACAGACTGTTTGAAGCCCTGCCTCTGTCCTCCATGTGTTCTACAGTTTATTTTTTCACTCTTGTTGCAGATACGCGAATCAGCTCTGATTAAGTTAAAAAAATAATGCAGCGTACTAGGTTTATGTTGTGGCAAGGAGCAGGGAAACTTTTGTAGGCATAAAGGGGGAGAGCAGGGAAGTTTAGATATTTGCCTTTCATTAAAACTGATTTTCCAAGTGCTGCTGAGGAGAATGCAGCTCGGGCTCCATGTGCTTTCCGAGCAGAAACACAAGCACCCCTATGCTTAGCTGCAAATTGCTTGTTACTTACTCCATGAGCTCAGTGACAAACGGCATCTGTTCAAGGTATGGAACTGAGAACTGTCCTCCCCCTTCACGTTACTTCTTTGTGATTTTTCTGAAATGCTGGTACCTCCCTAGTATCGTTTTTTACAACCAAATATCTTTGCACTTAAAAATTGAAAGTTTCAAAGGTGATAGGGCAACTTCTAACCCACAATAGTAAAGCAGAGGCAGCAATGAGAGGGCAAAGTGTCCTTTTGCATGGTGAGAAGGAAAATGTTAAATTCTCTGGTGTTCCAAACAAACACATAGGATGCAGAAATACCATGGGAAGGAATGTTGACAAAATTTTTGCTTGTGGGTTAAAGATGCAACTGCTTTAACAAGAAAACTTGCAGGTCAAAAAGCAAAGGATTCCCTTCCCCCCTGCTCTGCTTGAATATTTCTTCCAGGGATTTGAGAAATGCAGGATGACGTGGAAAGGGGTAATAAAACCCTCCGAGTCTCCGGGTGTTCCACAGCCTGGCCTCACTCGCAGCAGCTCTACACACTTTAAAATTAAAAGTCCCGTGGAGTGAGTCATCTTGCCTCCCAGCTTCTCCCCTTTCAGAAAGAGCAGGCAAAAAAGGCTGAAAATTTCTCCTGCAAATGTCTTGATCTTGCAAGCTTTAGTCAAATCATAACAGCATTTTTTTAAATGTTAGTGAGGAACTGCAGTAAAAAAAATCTCAGCTCCTGAGATCTAGCAATTCTCAGTCTCAGTGCATCAGGCTGTACCGCTACAAAACTTTTCTGTGAAAAGAAAAATAAGAAGAGAAAGTCTGTTTTTCTTCCTCACTTCTCAGTTTTTGGGTGGGTTTTTTTTGTTTTTGTTTGTGGTTTTTTCTGCTCTGTGGCTCTTAATTTGGAATTGTTGACTCCCTTCTTGTCCCGATGGTCACAGGGGACGTACAACATGCATACCATATAATTGGGAAGGGCTCGGGAAGCTGCCACGTCTGTAGGGCTCCAGCGCACAAAAGGAGGCGGAGGTAGCAGGAATACCTTTGACTTGACGAACTTGGAAATCCTGGTGCCACATCAGCAGGAGCACAGCCCAGCACAGCGCTCCTCGGCCACTGCAGAGCGGAAAGGCACCACAGAAGTGATTCAGGGCACAAAACTGCCCAAATGCCTGCTAATATCTGCCCTTCTGCCCCTCACATCTCAGTCAGCGGGGGATGGCACACTCTTCAAACCTCTGCTTACAACAAAATGCCTAATTCCATTTAGCACACTGAGAACCTCCTACCTCTATATCCAAAAGCCTCTCAGTCTGCTTCTCTGTGAATCAGGGAAGAACTGAGGCACAGAGAGACTGAGGGTATATCAAGACCATGCAGTGCAGTTTCACATCCATGTACCTGACCCACCTTGGGAGTCAAAGCCCAACAGACGGAGAGAGCCAGTGCTGCTCCTGCCCTAATGAGCCCAGGTCCCAATGGCTTATGGCTCCAGAATTAATTTGGGAATGTCTGTATGATGTTGTGACTGCCATGGAGACATAAATGTCATTCCTAGCTGGCTTTGGTTCCATTGTGCTCATATTCTGAGTAGCCAGCATACAGGAAACTCAAGGCTTTTTGTTCTAGAGGTTGGGAGAGGGACTTTGAGCCGCATGTATGGGACACCTTACCTGGGTTTGGGCCCATTGGGTAGATTTTTAACAGAGTGTGTTCATTTATAAACACTGAATTGTATTTGCAATTCTATGAACTATGAAGAAGTGATCCAGAATAAATTCATGAGTGTACTAGCAAGGCCAAACAGTGACTACCTGTAAGCACACTCCCTGTAGGGATAACAGCACAACCATGAGCATCCCATTTATCTGCTTAGCCCTTAAAAGTAGCAAAGTATGAATTGAAGAAAATTTATTAATTTATTAAAAAATTATTAATGCACTTTTTTACAGCTATTTAACCATTTATCTTAAATAAGAGTGTGTGTTCACAGAGCCATGGCTCTGCCTCTCTCAGACATGATGTTTCTGAGGACAGACGAGCCTGCTGAAGTGTCTGCTGTAAAAACCATCCTTGGAACTATCAGAGCTGGCATCATAAGCAGATTATTAAGATTTATTATCACATCTACTGTGATAATAGTATTGATCTGGGATGTTGAAACATGCAGAAAAAAAGAGGGCCATGTAATGACTTAGGGACAATAAAGAGCTTATGTTGGCAGCAAAAATGAGAAACAAATAGCAGAATTAAGAGAAAAATGCAGGAAACAAGAGATGTTTCCCCAAAAAGTATGTTTTATCTAGACAGAAACAAGTTGATTTAGATGTTTAAAGGCAGAGATTAATTTATTCAAGTACCATTTTTCAAATATTTTTGAAAATTTTAAAGGAAACCATAAATACAACTACACAGATGAGTGTTGGATCATCTAGAAAATAAATGAAATTATGGACTTTTGTCAGTTGGTAACTGATGTTCAGTTATCTCTTTTGCCTATTCCAAGTGCATTTTTGAATCATGTAAACATAATCCCCTCACATGGGGAACAGAGGAAATTTCCCATTTTCCAGAATGGATATGACTGAATAATTTACACATTATTTACCATACAAATATGGTAAATGTTTGATTTGTGGAATGAAATGTGTGCACAAATCCAAGTGATGTTTAATCACTCTGCATTATATATTTACAACATACACATTCATGTGTTTGTGCTGAATGCTGATATGGACTTAGTGCACTGATATCTATTTTATGGCGAAAATCAAAGAGGCATGAAGTGCCTGCAGTGTCAAGGCAGGACAGCAGCCATCCAAATCCATTACATCAATACCCCACCTGTGATAGAGACCTGCAGGACCCAGGGGAAAGGAAGTGTTTCTTTTTCTGGAACAACATCTGGCTCCTTAATGACCTCCACAGGTGGCTGTGCTGGTGGTTTCTGGTCCCTGATGTGGTTAGGCTCTGTGTGGACAGCTTAAAAAGCCCATCATGGCAATGACTGGTTCATTCAGCCTGAACTATTTTCGTTGGCCTTAGTGATACTGTGAGATCTGTGCAACCTCAGCACAGCCTCTCCTGAAGTAGGTGCTTAAAAACACCTACAGTTCAGACCGGAAAAGAAGATGGTAAGTTTGTTTACATAACTTTTAGCACAGGCAAGCTACCATCTGTGCACCCCTTCTGAAACTGTTTATCCAGATTATAAGATTTTTGTCCTTAATAAAGAAATAAAACATAGTATACACATAAATTAAAAGAGTGTTGTAAGTCAAGCACCCAAATTCAAAAGATTGAAAGAATTAAAAATGTGTGGGAAATACTCAGAGTCAAACAAACTGGTATTCTTTTCTCTTCAGAAATGTTTCTGGATACTTAACACAGCCCTGGACAGATTGTTTTAGGCTAGCTGCAATTTTCTGTAGGAAACTGAAATTTTGATTCCCTAATGCAATATTGCCTCACACCATTTTTAGTGCTGCACTCATAAAAGCCCATTGTTAACAATGTATTTCTTCACACTTCCTGATTTTCCCCACTGGAGATTTAAAAAACATTTGGACATAACAAAAAAATTAAAAATTGAAAATCCTAGCTTCTTACTTCTTTCCACCTTTTTAGACAGTAAGAAAGACAAAATGCATTTATAATTCCAAATAAGTAGCAGAGATCAAAGAAGCAGGGTTTTGCTCCATTTCTGGTTCAATTTAGGTCAGTAAATTGGTCCAAAACTTCAGCAAAAAGGCCTTTTGGCCTCCTTTCTGCTGATGCTAAGGGAAGTCACTGTGCAGCCCCTAGTAATTGAGCAGGGTCAAACTGGAATAGCCTATATTCACCTGTATGCAGGGTAAAACTGGCTTCAGTAGGACCCAGGATTTCAACCCAGAAGCTTTACTACAGGTGTGTAATGAAGTCTACAAAGTCCTCTGACTCCACAACAGAATCTATTCTGATCTCTAGATCAAAATGCCACATTATCTCTGAAGTGATCTTCCAAAGACAAGGTTAGAGTTTTCCACAGAAATTCAGTGGAACTGTTTATACTCAGTTGTTTCTTTCTACTTCCATACAAAATCACTGTGAATTTCTAAATTCAGCAGAACTTCTACTCAACCAATACACTAACTCATCTGCATGCTTTGAACTTATTGCACAGTTTATATAAAAATTGACTGCCTGAAATTAAATCAACTGTACTTAAGGCTATATGTTCCATTAAGCATAACAATTATGAGTGCTTCTGATGGTCTGAAGAACATCTTGCAGCATGACACAAAGAGAAATGCAGTGTTTACCTGTGCCTGCAATGAATGTAATGGAAATCAGTATAATACATATTTAACCTGTGGTAAGGGGAACATTAATGTACCCTTCTCATCTGTTTTATGAAATTTGGGAAGTTCCTCAGGTGCAGAGATGATCTTTTGGAATGTGCCTTTCTTTTTTCAACCAAATTACATTGCTTCTTCACTGGGGCAGTGGTGTACCCAGACATTTGAATGCTCAGTGCTGAATCAGAAAAACTAGACTCCAAGCCATGTCCCAGTACCAGCTGAAGGCAAGCCCCCCATCTCTTCAGTCCTCTGGGGCTGGGGTTCCTCCTGCTGGGCAGTGACATGTGGAAGAAATATGTGCAGCCTTTGAGTCCAAAGATGATGGAGAAAACCCCAGACTTGGAATTGGTTGGGCTGGTGGAAGTGAGGGGGATTGCTAGCCTCTGGATGTTTCAGGATGTTGTAGCACAGGATGTTTCTGCCCAGCCTGGGAATCCTCCCTGTCCTTTTCTTTCCCTGTCCAACAGGAGTGTAAGCCTGTCTGCACTTGCATATGTAAAGGCTTTGTGTTGTTGCTGTGGGGAAAGAAAATGAAGGGTGGATATTTGCATTCTGAATTATGGCTCTGATTAGCAACTTCTAGTCTGAGCAACCTTCAAGGAATAAACCATGAGCACAGAGACCCTCTCTTCTGAAAGGTGAGTTTCCTTCTGAGAGATAAAAAACCAGGAAGGGTTTAAGTCTCCCACCTTGCAAGCCTTTGCTTTAAACACCAACGTATTGGATGAAGAATATCAGTTCCTTGTGTACACCATGGTCTGGCAGTACCTTAGGTGTTCGCAACATTTCTTTCTTAGTTTACTTGACAAAAGTGAGATGCAATTTTCTAGACTTCCATTCACTCTAATTAATATGAACAATATTCTGTACTGGCTTCCCAAGTAGCCTTCTTTACCTGGATTTTCCTTACCCTTCAATTCATGGTATGTGGCTTTAATACAATTCATCAACTGAATTTTTTCATTATGTCACATATATTGTTAAATGCTATAATTAAAGCTTCTACACCATATATACAGAATTTTCATGCCTTTGTTCCTGTTGTAAACCAGACATTATCCAAACAAAACTATTTTACTGCCCTTCTGGCAAAATAAAACCACTTTTCTTTGAAAGAAAAAAATATTTTCAGTTCAACAGTAATGATGAATTCAAACATTAACATTTTTCTGTCTTTTCATCCATTTTTTTCTATCTCTTCCTGCTAATGGCCCTGCTGGTGCCAGGGTCATTATTGTAGCTGGAGCTGCAGAAATGGGACTTACTCTGCTTTGCCAAAGCCCAAGCCCAAGCCTGGAGACCAGAGGACTTGGAGCCCCTGGGCCGTGACAGAGTGGTGGCACTTGCTCTGCTTTCCTGCAGACACAGTTTGTCCAAGGAGCCCAGAACCTGGCTAGCACTGATATCACAGTTCACCCCTAAATTGCCAGGCTAAAATTTTTTCCTACAGCTTCCAGCTTGGTCTTTCTCTCTCTACTTCAAACTAGTAATAACAACAATAAGTGCAGCTTAAATGTTTTCTTTCTCTCTATCTAAGACAGAGAAGATAACAGATTTGTGAGAACTTGCAAAAAAATAAAGAAATTTTTTCTTTAAAAAAAAAACACTTTGAGAAAGTAAGCTAAAGTAAGCAGGCTGAAACATGGGCATTCTTTCCATAGGGTTTTGTTTATACATTGAAGCACATCTCTCAGGCTGTGGCATCCAGTTGGCTACAATTTCTAGGTTAATGAGAAAGGCCCTGCATGAATTCCAGCTCTAACATGTGACTGCTGCTTTTATGGCTTGAAATTCAGGAGGGGTTCCCAGGTTTATACTGACTTTTCTCACCTGGAGGCTCTACAGTACCATTAATCCATGAAGTGAAGCCACTTAGGACTGAGGAGCCAAGTGCACTGCTAAGCATCACACAATTTTATTTCTGTATGGATGGGGATTTGCCTGGAGTGAACCCTCACCACTGCAGAGGATTCCCCAGTTCAGAATCTTTAGCTTTGCTCTGAAAGTGGGGCTGCTGGAGGCTGTGGAGGGTTCAGCTGACACAGCTGATATGTTGATATTGTTGATATGTTGCCACCCTCTCTGAATTTCACACCTGAGAGCTCTTCACTTCAAGCCTAGTAGCACACCAACATTTTGAAGGCGTGCTTCCTCTTGTCATCCAGACACACTGATGTCTTCACTGGTCAGCTTCAGGTTGGTATGGAAATGAACTCACTCAAACAGAATTCTCTTTAACTTATTTTTCATATCAATTTTAGAATAACCGATGACCAAGCAGAATTCCTGCTAAGAAAAATATCAGTTTCACAGTCAAAAAGAATTTTAAAAATTCTTGCATTTCTGATTTTATCCAATTATTTCAAAACAGTCTAGTAATTAGCAGGATGATAAATAGGTGTCATGACATTCTTCTAAAGTACTTGGCTTCTTTAGAACTTTCTGTACTCCTCACTGCAGAAGGAAACTGAAGTGAACAGCAAAAAAAAAAAAAAAAAGAGATGTATGTGCAATGTGAAGACACAGGTTCCATAAAAAGATGAAAAAGACTATATACGCTTAATTAATGAATATATAGTTGCACAACATGGAATTTCAGCAGAACTCAAAGGATGGTTTCTTTACCATGCAGGGTATCATGGGGAGGGTTAAGCTTAAGCTTGTGTGTGTTCATTTCTAGACATCATCTGAGATGTGGTACCTCAGTAAAGGAATTCCTTCTTTTCCCTAAATAGCTTATGAACTTTTTTTTTTTAACTTGCAGATACCTCTTTTCCTCCTTAGCTAACTAAAGTAAAATATTCTGAGACATCACAATATGACAATTCTCCTGGAACTACTTGCAAACCTGCCACTCAAGTTTGTTTTGCTCTTTTTATTCCACAATCAAATATAAATTAGAAATGTTTTAAAGCTTGTCTAATAACAGAAGTGTTATGAGTAGGAGTGGATGACTACAACACAGCAGTCAGGTGCTGGCAAGGGGGTTCATCAAGAGCTGGAAATCCAACATACATGGCATCAGGTCCAGGTCCTTCTAGGAACTCCTGTCACAAGCAATAGCAGACAGTCAGAGACAAGGCTGCATTGGGGGTTAAAAGTTCTTGCAGACACAAGTTACCCACTGCACAGGCCCAAATACATCCAGGGGGCAGGGCCAGAAGCAGGGCTGAAGAGAGAACACCTACAGCATAGTTCAGGTGAGGACCTATGGCCCACGGCTATGCTGAAAGGGGCTCCTGGAAACATGGGTCAGGGTGGAGGCCCCAGGGTGAGATTAGTCACCATTCAGGCATATTAGTGGCCACAGAGTCCTGACAAATGCCTTCTTCAACCTTCTCCTTACTTCATCTGCAATGACCAACTGTCTGATTTTATTTTCATTCTTTTGAAGAATTAGGCACTCCTACTATGGAAGAGCACTGGGACATTTTTGTGGGGAACATACCTGATCTGTCTCATTAGACATTGCTTTGAACAGACCAATAAGAAACAGAATACAAAACTATCTCACCCTTCCCACAACATACACTGTATATGTCACCTCTGCAGAACAGCAGATTCTTCAGGAAATTTTTCAGAAATTTGGAGGCATTTCCTTTTTTTATGCTGCAAACATAGAGAGATGAATGCTCTTTTCTGATGCAAAACCGGTCTGCAAACCACCAGTGACACCATTACACTTCCACAAGCACAGGGAGCCAAAATAACTTCTTCACATTCCTATGATCCACACAGAGATGGGACATACGTGGCAAGCTGGGCACAGTGCTGGTGCTGCTCAGGAAGCAAATTTCAATATAAAAGATTGGCCAGTAACTTCAGAGGCTGAATGTCTCGATTGCAAGCTCAGCCCATTTGACAGCCCCTGCAGAACTGCTCTGCAATGGTGAAGAGAAATGGAATAATGAGCAAGTGGGCAGCTATGCTGCTGAAGATTTTAGTGTTAAAGCCGCAGAAGCCACCGTGCACTGTGAGGACTCAGCAGGAAATGCAGCCATGGAAATTCTTGCAGTGGGGAAACTGGACTCTCTCTTCACCTTCATTTCAGACTGAACAAATATCACAGGGGGGAAAAAATAGTGAGGACTTCTGAATCTTCCTAAACATTCTGCTTGCTCCTGAGGTTCAAGAAGTAAATGCCACTAAACCCATTCTTATTAAAGAAATGTTATTTCTTTGGAACAAATCACAGGAAATCTGATAGAATGGTCACAGAGTTGTGCACAGTGATCTAGTCTTAATTCATAAGTGAAAAACAGGAGCAAACCTTCCATCACAAATGGATTCTGAAAAGAGTCACTCTTTCAGCTTTGGAATAGCCTGGTTTTACCAAGCAGTGCATCACCAGAAATCTGTTTATTCCTATTGTGTTTTTTATTTGATGTTAAGACAAAGTTCCTGGGGTAGGAGGCTGGTAAAGAAAATACATTCCCTTGCTACAAACTGTTAGCAGACAGAACTTAGCTTTGCTCACTTTAAGTATTTTGCTTAGTTTGGCCCACAACTCTGTTTTTTCTGGAAACCTCTCATTTTTCTTTTGGTCTGCCTTCCAAAACCACAGTGAGCAGAAAAAGAATTCTTACTCTGGTGCTTCTCTGCTTCAAGGAATGCTCACTTTATACAGTCCTATATACCTGCAGCCTGCATTTTCTGGACCGTATTTGCACAAATTAAAATATTTATCCCAGCACATTTTTATTTTTTTGAGAAAAAAGGACAGAAGTTTCAGCCAGTATATGAGGGATGATCCAGCTGGCTGCTCCAGTGGAAATTATTACCACAGAAACATTTGCAATCACTTAGCTTTGCTCTCCCATGATCCTTAGCAGAAAAGGCTGAAAACAATTCAAAATAAACGTAGCGAGAGCTGAGCAGGGAAAGCAAAAATGAAAGATAATTTGCAGCAAACGAAGGAGAAGCCTTTCTCACCATTCAAGGTCCATTAGCTACAAGATTTTACAGTTATTTCAGCAATCCTGTTACAAATGCCTGGAAAATTAACGCACATGGAGCCTTTATATATGCTGCAGCTCAGCTACAGTCACCCACATCTGTTTCTGGTTTAAATTGTACCTCCCTCTGGCATGAATTCAAAGAGCAGCACTGGAAGTGAGTCTGGGTCTGGGACTTGACTGGGGTAAATGGATGCAGCTCCACTGAGAGAAGTGCAGCTAAATCCACTAAAAATGTGGTGCCGGAGACCTGTATTTCTATAATTTTCTTCCCTTTCCCTTCCTCTGTGTCCAATCAACTCTTCTACACAGGAAAAATAGGGTCCCCACCTTAGCCATAGGATTCAATTCTATAACTGTATGTGAACTTCTTTGTAATGCCAAAAAAAAAAAAAAAAAAAAAAAAAAAAAAAAAAAAAAAAGAGAGCTTGAACATTATTCAGTTCAGAAAACAGTTCATGTTCCTATCAGATTGGTAAGTTTTGCATTTAAGAGGATCATTTATAAGTATTTATAAGTACAGAAGCTGGGAATGCCATGTGATGTGTATGTGTGTGTGTTTGCAGATCCATACATATATCTTCATCATATGTTTGTATGTGTGAAAAGCCTTTCACATAAAAATAACTCAGTAAGCAGAAAAATCCTTACCAAACAATTTCCTGTACCAGAACAAGCAACATTTTCCCATATAAGTCGGTTACTTCTTATGCTGCAGCATGAATAAACTGAAAAATGGAGAAAATCATGTCTTAGATCGCTTCAGCATTTTATCTCACAACAGTGCTTCTGTAAATTCAGCAATTTTTCCTACATTTTGAATGCAAGAATGATGAAATGATACTAAGGATGCACTAAGGTGTCATCATACAGTTTTGTCCTGGAGATCCCAGTTTCACATAGCTCCTAAATAAGCACAATGAGGTATTTAACTTCTGGAAGAAAGGCAAAATTTGGGTCATATTCTGATGTCCTATGTTTCCTACTAACTGTCTGTAGTGGCACCTATACTAGCAGGTGTAAGGAGCAAGGTCCCTTGCCTGAGTCTATGGGCAAAAGGGATAAAAAGCACATCTCCAGGGGGCTAAATCCTCTTGCACCTAAACTGAAACTAAGCCCTTCCTTTATGATTTGGGACAGACAGCACTGAGTGAAGTAAAAGCACCCTGCAACTCAGCCCAGCAGCATCAAAGCAGAGGTGAACAAAGCAGAGGTGTAGCTTTTGGGAGAAGCTACAGCCAGAAACACAAATGAAATAGCTGTAGGTCACAGAAGCTGCTCACCCAGTCAAGAAATCCATAGTCATATCCAGGAATAAGACCCACATTTCACTGTTTCTAACCATAGGGCAATTCTTCCTCTTCTTATATTTGTTACCTAAATGACTAGTCAAAGAAGATTGGCAACTATTTAGAAAAATAGTGTTTCCATTTTTATGTTCACCATCAAGTAAGCAAACAGTAAAAATCAGACCTATGGCAACCTGCTTAGGAAACTCTTCAGAAAGCTTCATTTTAAGTCCAACACTTAATGGGTTTCATTGTAGGTCAGTTCTATTTCATATAGAATCTTCATTTTTATTTTTGTTCCTTTTTTTGTGACTGCATTTCTGTATTCCTAGGAAGAATTCAAAAAGACTGAAAACTAGTGAACACCGAACAAGAGAAATTTTCAATTGTCAGAAATTTTCAATTGTCCTAGAAAGAATGGTGGAGTGAAGCTGTGTTTGGAGAAAAATGGAAAGGAAAAGTTCCTAATAACATAATCTTTCTTAAAAGCAAAGACCTTAGCACAGGTTAGCTTTGATTAATTTTAATAAAAAAGATGCAGCAAAGAGATAGGAAGGTGATGCATTGAGTGGAAGATTTTTTGCATGTAAAAGGAAGGTGGAAATTTCCTAAGTAAGGATTCCAGTAAGAAATCCCAGACTACAATGTAATGATTTTTAGTCTGATTTTTGTAAATGCAAATTAAGTGATATGAAATTTAAAAGAACATTTAAATGGCGAGCTGGTTGAAGCTGAGAACTTACAGCTTGAAAGGGGCACTTTTGCAGCACAATGCTTGTCTGATGACTATGTGAGGAATATCAGCTTACTAAACTGCCCAAAAACAAGTACAAAAATAAAAACTAGTGGTTTTCAGCTGGTTTAGTGAACAGAGCTTGTTCACCAAAAGTTAGACAAGAGCTCAACCTGGAAATAAGGGACTGTACAGTCAGGACCACATGGGAATGGAATCACATTTTTTGACAATTGTTGAGATGTCAGACCAGATCAGACCATGCAACAGATGTAACTGTACCATAAGTAGGAACAGCACCAGATCCTTCAAGTAGTTTGTCCTTAAAATCCACTAAGCTTGCCATGCTTCACACTGCCAATACACGGATACAGATGCCAGAAGAAAAGGAAGCATCACGTAAAAAAGGAAAATATATAGGTGTTACAGAAAGAGTAAATAATTCATTTTTTTAGCATTTTATTCAAACTGTTCCACTCATCCTCATAACAGAGAAATTCTGTAAAGACTATCTCACTAAAAGCAGTAAACTCCATACGATTTAACCAGACAGAACACATGGGCACCTACAGGTGAAAGTAGCAACATGCTCCATTAATTGCTCCTAGTATCATCTGTATATCAAATAAGACACTATGGGGGTGAAAAATCACAAAAAATCCTCTTCTAAATTTTTTTTAACTTAAGTGAATAAACTTTAGATCTATGTTGGTCCCATAACTATGGATTTTTAATTTTTCATTCTGTAAAGACTGTAGTGTATTTTTATGTTTTCTCAGAATCTTAGAGGTGTGTGGAAGCAGCTGAGTTCAGAGTGAACTCATAACCATGAGACATTAATGAAATAAATTCTAAATATTTACTAGAATCAGAGAAATAATTGACTGGGTTTTTAGGTTTTTTTAATTCAGTCTTGCCAGTTAAAAGAATTTGCAGAGAAAAAAAAAGAGTTTTACTCCTCCCTTTAAAAAAAAACTTAGGAAGGTGTCATTCACCTAAAAGTATTTTACCATTTTATGAAACACTGTCTTCTGTCAGTGTTTATGACACAAATAGTTTATGACACATCTAGTTCTGTATGTGTTGATTTAAAAGCTTTTACCAAACTATGGAATATAGAGAAACAATACATTTCTGACAGATAAATTGTTTGTGTTTAATTTGTCTTTCATAGAATTAAAATATGACCTTGCTTCAGTGCACGTCTGACATGATAAAATATAGCTGGCCCTTCTGAGGCATCACCACTGCCCAGGAATGGGCAGAAATAGTTGGGCTAATCTGCACATCCAGCAGCAGCCCCCGTGTCAGGAAAGAAAAGCACAAGTCAACTGCTCAGTCCCAAGGAGACAGCCACCAGAGGTTAAATCCAGGATGTGACTTCAGTGCATTAATCCTACTACCACATGGGAAGGAAAAACAAAAATCAGGCAAACTTTTTTCCAACTTTTGCCTTATTAGCCAGAGTAGGAAACCCCCACTCATCATGTTGTGAACTGTGACTCTTCCCCAGAACCCAGCTCCACCCGGGCCCTGGGGGAACTTGGCTTCCCAGGTCAGGCACACAGAGCCTGCCATGAGCTTTCCAGGTGCTGCAGGCACAGCATCAGAGCCTTGCAGCCCGTTGTGGGAGAGGCAGACCCTGCTTTGGGCTCACTTTAATGCAACAGTCCCCTGCTTGCTCAATGGGCGCCCTGTGGCTACTGCAAATATTTCCTGTCCAAACTATGGAGGGCAGCGCAGAATGTGGCTTTTCTTCCTTTTTTTTTTTTTTTTTTTGAGACCTCATAATTTTAAGCATAGATTCTGAGATCTGAACAGCTTGGGGAGCCCAAGAGGAGAAGCGTAATGGTGAAGGAATCCTGTTGCAGCAGGAGCAGCAGTGCCACATGGCTAACTAGCTGGAGCAAATCCTGCCACTGCTCTCCAGGCCCCTCCTTAGGACACAAGTAAACGTGGCTCAGCAGCAAGCTCTCCAAAGCAGGGCTTCTCAGATGCAGGGATTTCAAGGAAGCTGCCCAGGATTGGTAGGCTTTCTGACAGAAGTACTTCCTTCCTTTCTTCTTCCCCCTCCTTCTCCTTCTTCATTCTTTCAAGTGTCTTTCTGAGGGATTGGCTGCCAAGGCACTCAAAGACTCTGCTGATAGGAATCAGAACAAACTTTTCTAGGCTTATTTCTTTTTAGCATCTGTACCACTAGGTTCATGGGCCAGACAGGTGTTTCTGACCATGCCTTTCTTTAAAACTCAAAGCACTCTTAGTTTTTCAGCTGTGTGGTGAGAGTTACCACGTATTTACTCTAGACTAATAAGAGGGCAAAAGGAAACAGCATTATCTGCCATACAATGCCATTAACAGGGGAAGCGAAGCCCATTAAAGCATTTTTCCAAAATAATTTCCAACAATTCACATCTTCATTTAAGAAGTGAGGTGCACACAAAACAATTACTCTGAATCAAATGCCACTGAAGGCTAAAACGAGTTTCACTGGACATCATGATCAAATAAGAGAGAGCTGCTAGATGCCACAGACAAAGACTATGGTTGAACCAGTCCATCCCTGCTGTCTTTCGTATATATGTCAGAGATATATTTAGTTCTTTAATGTGTGTGTTTAAAAAAACTATGAGTCATGTGGATTTTGCTGAATGATAAATGGTTATTATGCTGACCAAAGGGTGTGCCCTTCTCTGAGCTTTCAGCTGTAGGGTCCAGGTTCATATGTTGCAAGTTCACACAATAATTCACTGCTTGTGAAAGGCTGTACAGCACTGGGGGGAGTTAGAGAAGCCGAAAAACCAAAAGGCTTTATTGTCAAAAGTGTGTTGTAATAAAGCAGGTAACATCTCTGTGTTATTATAAGCCCCCTTCTTTTCAGGTAAGCCCAGCATACTGCTGAGTGCTTCTGCTCAGACTTCCTCTGAGACTAACAGCCCTTTTCTTCTGAAAGGCTGCATGAAAGAGTGGCTTCAATACAAATTTTTGCAGTCAGTGATGACTATCTCATAATTTTTCATAACACCAATAGGTTTTTAGTAGCTTCTCTTTCCCTCCTCTCTTTTCATTTTCACCCTCCATTCTCACTATTTCATAATAGGGGGAATACTCAGCATGAACTTTGCCTGGATACTGAAATCAAGGAGTTGCAAGCAGCTTTAGTAAGAGAAAGGAGGAGGGGGAAATGGCTGCAGCTATAAAGAGCATTTGGAGGGCTGGAAAGAGCCTGTACTTCCAACAGCTGCACTGCATCAAGGCAAACCACAAAATAGTTTCACAGCAGCTCCCTAGCGCACAGGGGGAACAAAAGTCAGACAAGGCTCTTTTAAAGGGTGCTGGTTTTTTAAATGGAAGAGGACAGGAAGGAGAAGGGGGACAGAAAAAAAACCCTTCCCAGTGGATTTTATTAGAACCCACTGTGTGTATGCATCTGTAAATATACAGGTTGCTGGCAGTACTGCTCATCATCAAATGTTACCCATTTGCTGTGACTTACATGCTATGTTTTTAGAGTAGAATTCATGCACTAGTCAATTGCAGTGTTAATCTACTAATAGAGACAGCAGTAGATGTAAAGGGAGTCTAAGGAGGTAGATAATTTTTATTCTCTGACTAGTGACACTCTGAAGAAATTAAATTTAGATTATTAATTACGCCAGATTAAAACCAGTATAAATGTCAGATTGTGCCTTTATGCTCTTCCTCTGACTCCCCACAAAAGTACAGTAGTAAGAAAAAAATGCATCAATTGTCTGCGACATTGTCTGAATTTATTCAGATACTTCTAATGAGAGGGTTAAGAAAACTAACTCCTCCCAGGACATGAAAAACTTCAACTGAAATCATAAGAATGTCTGAGCTGAAGCCCTGTCTCCCTCCCTGCCCCCATTCTTCAGGCTGCACTGTTCTTAAATAAACTATTTGGGTTGGAAAACATTCCTTGCGTGTGTTCTGACTCATGATTTCTCCTCTGCCTTAGAACCTTTAAGTGCCAGACAGACAAAAGTTTCACTCTGCCTAATCTGCTGGGGAAAAAAGGCAACTCAGTTCCTTGAGCACAGGGAGCCCAGTCCAGAGTAAGTCACCACTTTGGGTGCTGGCTGTTGCATGACATGTCAGGAGGAAACATGGGCTCTTTCCTAGATTTCCTAATTGCCCCCTCAGACAGACATGAGATGATTCATATCTGGCTATGAAGAACTCTTGCTTTCCAGTTTTTTTCTTTTTTTTTAATAGATTTTGGGACCAATCCATCAAAAAGTAGCTTTCAACCAATTCTGAAAGAAAGGCTGACCACTCCATAAAGCCAGCAACAGAAAACTTTTGGTGTAGCAGGGAGGGTTTTCTTGATATTGAAACCAAAGGCAAAACATTATTTCATTTAAGTGTTTATCTTTCAAACCATTACATGCAGTTCAGATTTAGGTCCTCTCTCTCATAAAAATAACTTCCCCTGGTACATAGTTTTAGATGGACACAGGTACACATCCATAAAAACATTCAAATTAGTTAAGATATGTTTACATACCAGCTGTTTCTGTCACTGTGTACATGCATGTACTCAGATCATGTAAACTGCAAACTAATACAATTTATCATACCCCTTAAGGGAGTAAGGATAAAGTAATCTCATTTTCCCATGTTTGTCACAGATTATTTGTCATGCTCAGAGACACTGATCACAGCTCAGCTGGTGACAGATCATCCACCTGTAGGCAGCAATTCACATCTTTGTGCTTATATTGTACATAAAGACTGGTGAAGACAGATAGGGCTCTGTGTTTCTTCCGCCAGTTACAGTGACTACAGAGTATTTTATTCCAAGGGGCACTGTGTGCTTCATCTGCCATTAAGGGTCAAGCAGTATGGTGAAGAAATTTTAATTTCTCATAACAGGGAAATACAAGAGCTTATAGAAAAGGAAGTGAAGGATGGTCTGTGTGAGCTGGAGAAAGCCAATTCACTTTACATGCAGGACCTGCAGTGTCAATTATCAGCTGTGCAGACCCAGGTGTGTTAAGCAGCTCATAGAGAACAGCCCAGAAATTAGGTGGAAAGTGAGACCCAGTGAACTGCAGTTTGTATCCACTCCCCATCTCTGCCTGCTGCTGCACCTCCACTCATGACCTGCTGCAGCCTTTCCCACACAGCAAATTGTCCTTCTTCTTTCACAGCTGCAACTGCCAGCCCATCAGAAGAGTGGCAGATATTTGATGCCAGATGAACAGCAGCCATTTCATAGAGCTGCTCACCTTCCCCCTGTCTCTTTTCCATGCTATGTGAGTGAGCCTAGCTGATTTCCCATCACACAGATCCCATTTAATTACACACTCACATGCAGCACAGGAAGTGTATGAGAACCCAGGTCAGCTAATTATGGGACAAGTTCTGGAACATTTATTTATTTATTATGGGGCAAATCTAGAAGTTATGTACTCTTCTGAAGTGCTGCTTTCTTTGAAAGGGGGTAATACAAGCAGGACCAGACCTCAAGATTAGATTATATCACACATGCATGCATACATATACACAGGCCCACTTGGAAGGCAGAGGGGCTGCCTTAAGTCATCTCCAGACCTTGGCCATACCTCCTCTATGTCCCTCTCTGCATCATTTTCCTCCAGTTTGTTTTCTACCCCTGAAGTGCCCGATATGTTTACAATATGCCTGCCCAAGAGACTTCTGTAAATCTCTAATCAGCCTGATCATATAGCCAACAGTTATTAGGGGGTTCTCTGTAAACACACATATTGTTCAAATTAGGGCTTGAAGACGGGGGCTTCCTGTTTGCTCTGGTTCTTTTACTGCCTTACTTGAGGAGCAAAGCCCCTGCAAGTGACAATACAATCCTTTTCTGGCAAACTCATTAAGAAGCAATGTAAGCAATACAAAAAATAGCTAGAGCATAACCACCTTTCTGTATCAAAGCTAATGTCTCAGGCCTTCAGAACCATAATCAGCCACAAATTTCTTTAGAATTGACTAATAAAGAGCAGGTCATCAAGACAACATCTCCTAAATAGCATTTTAACAGCCAGACAACCTCTGCAGACACCTCAGAGACCTTTGTAGTGGGAAGATGGCTGAAAAGCTGAATTATGTCCATTATTAAATTCAGATAGCAAGAATGCCTGTTCCCAACCTTGCTGTTATACCAACTCTGCCATAAATAAGGCCTGCCATTCTACTGGGTGGAAGTATAATATTCAAGGATCCCATACAACGGTGGAGAGCAGTCTAAGAGGTGTGCACAGGTGATGACTGAGAGATGGCTCTTGAATTATGAATTACTTGAGGAGATGTAATGCCCAGCCGCAGGTAGGGCTGAGGGAGCAGACACACACTGGCATCAGGGCTCAGCCACAAGGTCTGCTTGTGCCAAAACATTCACATTTCTGTATCACATGAAATTAAGCCTGGGCTGGCTAAAAGAAGAATATTTAGCACCTTTTCTGAACTGCATATCTACAAAGTTTGCACCAGCATGAAACTATTAGCATGCATCACACCTCTGCAAATCATGTAAATGAAGGCTCTTGTATTCATAATGCAGGGGTAAAAACAATGACCCAGGAGGTAAACTCCCAGAAGTTAGCTGCTCAATCAGTGACTTCAGGTGATGATAAAAGCCTGTCCTATGGCAAATGCCATCATGCTGCCTTTTCATATATCTTGTATGCAAATATTCCATTTCTTGGAAATAAAGACATTATCTGGGGTCTAAATAACTCCTCGAAATAACAAGATTCTAAGGTCTGTTGAACTGGAAAATAGTGTCTCTAATTGATCTGTGTCTGTTGACTATATTAACGGCCTGGAAACTGAGTATTGGTGTATACAACATTTTTATCATGTAACTCATTGGTTAGATTTCTAAATGCAATTTTATTTAAGCAGTAATCTGGAGCAAAGTGCGTAAAACAGCAAAATAAGTTTAAAACCAAGAAAAGAAAGCTATGAAACTTATATTGCAGCAAGAAAATAGAAAGGTATTCTTCACTTTTATCTGCCTAATTTTGGCAAGGATGTTGAGAATGAGAGCCAAAGTGCTGTCATTTTTAGCAGTGTGATTCTTGCACCAATGAGATTTTCTGGTGTGCTGCAATTGATTCCACCAGGTGTGAATGTAATCATTCTTTGCTTCTTTGTCTGAGTGACAAAGAACTGTATAAGTGAGCCCCTGCTCCTGCTCTGACCCCAGCTTAGGAGCAATATTTACTTTGGAGAAGTAAGAACTGAGAACACAAAATTTGTGTAAAAATTGGTACAGTTTTATTTTTAATGAACAACCGAGCAACTGTGAAATGCAGTCCTGTATACAAATGACCTGGAATTCATTGACAAGAAGTTTCCTTTGAAGTGTTTGATACAGAACTCCCCAGAGCCTGAAATGGTTGACATCAAAGTATATATTTGATCCTATTTTTCAGAAAGTGTTCCAACCTAAAATTAAAAGAGTGGAGAGCACACTTAAATTTTAAAGACTGAAATCTAAGAGTGTAGGAGTGAATTTGCAACATGTTTTCTTCTTTACCGAATGAAACTCTAAAATATTAATACATCTCAGGCATTCCCACCGTATTTTGAATTAGAATGGGAAAATCTAGCAGCTTAAATTGTCATGTCAGCTCTTCCATGTTAGTTAGCAGGATTTCCTGAAGCACTGCCCTCAAACCAGTTGGAGAGCTGTCGCTGAAAGAAGTCAATCCAATCCATCAAGGCTGCAGAGACAGAGGCTTACAAGGAAAAATAATACTCAGACTTGTAGAGCTAATTGAATTCCACCAGCAGATCATATATCTGATATGTGATGGTTTTGTTACCTACATGTTAAATAAATTCTTTCTATAATTTAGCACCTTCCTTACAGTAGATGCAAAATATTGTTGTTCTATGTATGATCAGCAAACACTAATCAAAACCAACTTCCTAGAATAAAATAATCATACTTCTTTTAGCTAAATAAATTTGAGGGTTTTTCTAATTGTGAGTTGTGTTCTGTTTCTGGTGAATTCTTTCCTTCAGTATTTCCTCAAATGAGGATGAAAGGAACCTCTACATCATTCTTTAGGTTACCTGACTAATTAAAGTTAACTTTGTAAATCCAGAAAATTTCTCATAAGCCAAGCTAACCCTGAGAAAATTAATCGTTTCTCATCAGGCAGAATAGTTCAGTTTTCATGGAGCTTTCCTGTTGATTTAAACAGAAGAAAGACACTGTTTCCCTATAATTTTAAAGAAAATCCTAAGATATGAGTTTCATTATAAAACTCACTGTTCAAACACAGTCTTTTGGGTTAATTCTGCATGAATATCAAGAATATTATTCCTCTTGTCCCAAATTCATGGTTGTGCCTTAAAAAAGGGACTGCAACCTCGCGTGTTTCTCTTCAGTTGAGCCCTTCCCTGCAATAGGGGCAGCAGTTCCAGCAATTTGGAAAGAGCTGAGAAATATGAGAGTCTGGAAATAATGCAATAGGAGTTCAGCTGGGCAACCCAGTCAGAAACCATCTGGAGTGTGGCAACACTGAGATGCAGGATAAGTTATGGATTTGGAAGTGGCCAAAGAAAATTAAATTAACTCAGAGCAAAGAAAAAAAGAGAACTCGTGCGCAAATTAAGATGCACATTCTCTGCTGCAGTTTTCTTTTTCTTTCATTACCACTCAGACTCCTCTGATGATCAAGTACCTGTAGAGTGAGGCTGGAGTTTGCACAGGATGGACAAACAAATCTTGTCCAGAGCTAATGATGAAAAATATACCTGAGCCTTGAATTTTGAACCATGCACCTACATACCTAAGTTAAATGCTCTGATTTTCTCAAGTATTTGAGTTTAGAATATTAGAATTTGAAAAGCTGGATAAACTGATATGTCTGTATACACACAAAGATTGCAAATGTCTTTGGAGTTTGGACACAGCTGATGCTGCTAATGCAGAGGAAGAATTTGAGCACCAATGAGAGCACAAAGTGTCTCAACATCTAAAATTAAGAGAGAAAGCTACTGGAAGTTACAATAGAAAATAATAAACTAAGGCTCATGTAACCTTTTCACAGTCTGTGTTTGAATGCAAAGAGCTTCAAGCAATAATTCCTAAAAGCATTTAAACAGAAGTGGAGTTTCCAGACCCATTCTGGAAGACACAAACACAGTTAGACTGTAATGCCAGGAGTACAGAAAAGCTGAAAGCTGCCTCAATTGTATGTCTTTCAGTCTCATGACAGGGATACAGACAGAAGAATATTTCACTTGCAACAAAAAATTAAAACTTTATTTTATTGAAATAGTGTTATTTGATGGCTAAGAGAGAGTTTGGCTGCAGGTGACTGTATAATCCACAATCTAAATCTGCTAGGATCATACAATAAGAATGGATACAGTTATGTGCTCTCATAGGTGAAGGATGATCTTATTTACAGTTTAGCCAAATGAAACACAAACACTCGTGTTTGAGGGGAGTGTAGGAGGCATCATCCCAATTTCTTGTCTATAGCAGTTTCATAGCAAAATGACACCATTCTCTGTGGTTTGAAACCTTCCAGAGAAGCCTTCCAAAAGCCAAACACCTTTTAAATAGTATTTGCTTAATTAGCCAGTCTGGATTTTTTAAAAGCACCTCAGCTATTTGTTCATTTGCTAATTTTCCATTCAATGAGACCTTTTCAGTAGAAATAACTTAAGAAAATATTTTTGTTTTCAATTTGATAATCTGTGTGGTGATGGTAGCCTGTAGTCCCAGTTCTGTGACTGGGCAGCTGCTGAATCAAACCTCCTGAGGCTACACAGGCTACTTAGGCTGCAGCCCTAAATTATCCTGAAAGGGCATTACCCTCTGGACTCTCCACAGAGCTCATGCCCTTGAGCTTCACAACACAGCATTTCCTTTTAATGTACAGCAGCTGTGCTCAGCTCAGGGCAGAGCAGGCTGCTCCCCCAGGATGTATCCCCACTCTGCACCACCTTTCCTGCATGGCAATTCCCTCATTCCCACTAAAGACAGTGCTAAACTCCCAGCACTGTTCCTGGACAAAACCTGTTGGCTTCCTCTGGTGAATCCACCGAGATTGGATTCCACCACACTGTTTCAGAAGTGGGGCCTTCATGCACAGAGAAATTTCACCAAGGTATCCCAGTTCTCAATCGCTCTTTCTGTAATTTCTAAGATGAAACAAGTTGAATAACCTAAAAATATAGTATCACTTGTAATACAGCAGACATTTGTGCATGCACTTTGCACGTACTTGCACTGGGAGCTCTTCTGTCCAGATCTTATCCATACACCCTACTGAGCATCTGTCACAGATAAAAAACAAGTTGCAAATTCAAATGTTCTCCACCATATCTGTTTAGCATCATCATGATGCTAAGCACAGACAGTTTAACTACTCTAATGTACAGTTATTCAGTAATATAGATTCTGTAGACATTATCCTACCATTCTCAGAGTCCCATGGATGTACCTGTCAAGACTTTTCCATTCAATTTTTCAATAGCAGTCTAATGCATAATCCATTTTTCTAAGAAAGATCCAGGAGAAAAAATTAAATCTGCAAACTATATGGGAAACAAAAAATATTTTAAATACACAGGTTCAGTACTGAGCATTGATTCTACCACTTAAAAATGGGAATGTTGTGGTGTACAATTTTGGAGAACAGCAACATGATACACTCAGCCAAGCCTTATGAGTGATCTCAGCTGTGGGGATTTCACATTTGAATCTGTATGACATAAAAATTTACCTTCAGTCCTTGTATTCAGATGCTATACCATTTTTCTCTAGTCTGCAGCAACAGATTTATTTATTTTTTCAGTGAATAGGAAACAGAAAGTTGTGAGAAGGACATCCAAAACTAATCAACACATAAGATTTCCTGTGCATTGTCCTTCCAGAACGAGGGATTCTAACTCCACTTGAATCAGAACATAGATCTGTCCACAGTTGCTGTAGGAGTTGAAAGCATTTCAGGATGACAATTGGTGAAAATTTTTAGTCATGGAAAAGCCTGGACTGACCAGTCAATGTCGTTGCTGGGTACAACTTAAATCTCTATGTTGCCTCATTTTTCAAAGTAGAATTTAAATGCATTTGAAAATTACCCCCACTGCCTGTGGGAGTTTAGTTGCTTCAAAAGCTAATTTCAGTGATCAGCACTGTCTGAAACAAGCCTTTGCTTGCACTGCTGCTTTCTTCTGACTGTCAGTGTGCATACCAAGTGGTATCCATATAATGAAGGATCAGGTTAAAGGTGCTTCCTTTACTGATACAGATTTCTTTCCAATAAATTATGGGTTATAAGCTCTTTGTTGTAGCTGAAAATTACCACTTGATATGAAAAACCACAATTTATTATTATGCTAAGTGAAACTCAGGGCATGAAGATAATGAAAAGACGGATTCTTTTCCTACCTGCAGTAAACTGTTACAGTTGAGGGTTCTTTTGATGGTTTTGGTTTGTTTTTTTAATTCCAATTGTGCAACAAATTTTTTCAGTGGTTAATTTCAAGGCAATTTGCCAATAATTTAGCAGTTTCCTCTAATATTGCCTGTATGATTTTGATTGCAACAATAATTCTAACAAGCAGTAATTGGAGCTTTATATGATACTGCCCACAACATTCCTTAAAAAGACATCTTCACACAGACTGAATACAACCCATGATCATGTTTGCTTGCTTTCAATTACTCCACTGATCTCTACCTTTTACATTTTGAAGTACATTCTTGATTCATGCACTTCTGAGCTCTTATCATTCCCAATCCCTTTGAGAATGCAAAGGAATGGATCTGTAGTGATTCTCTACAAGTGATATTCATAGCATTTTTGTTTTATCTCATACAGAAAATTCTGGAATTTCCCAGGAGCTGAGGCTCTGTAGATGTCAGTTCCTCAAAGATGCAATGCAGCCTTTTAATACCGTGATTTGATCCCCATTTCAGCCATATTCTAAATAACAGTGGCACATGCTTGGTACACCAGTCCTCATGTCCACATCACAAACTTATTTACAGTCTGTCTACATACATCCATTAATGTGTGCTCATACACAGAAATTATTGTCACCAGAGCTATGTCAATTTGCTTTACTAGTATTTGCTCAGACTGATGAGCATCTCAAAGGACCACCTGCCTTTATTTCATCTTGCCTACTGTTTTAGTTGAGAATTTTGATTTCTTTGATCCAAACTGTAAGACTGGGAAATAAAACAGGGAGAAAAAAACAACTAAATGGTTAAAGCTGAAATTAAAAAAAAAAAAAGGTAAAAAATTCTGTGATATGTGTAAATACTTGTGAGATATACAACTATAGTGAATATTGGCCTGCCTCTGCTATTACTAAAGTCAGCGTGAGTTTCAATTGTATTACCAGAGTGAGAACAGAATCAGAGCCAATGTGGAAGGATGTTTATAGCAGACATGCAGGCTTATGGCTTTATTAAATGAATCAGAAGTGAAGTCCAAATTAGCTTTGAAGTTTTCAAATTAGCTCATAGATGTAAAGTAAGTTAGAATACCAATAATTTCATTATTTTGTTGGAGGACTTTCAGTGTCACAGAGCAATAGATTGAGTTGATAATGACATGAAAAGAGGTCAAAGTGTCCTGAATTTATTTAAACATGATAAATTGGTTTGGCTTAAGTAACAACCATCTGAGCCTTCCATCAATAGGTGAACTAGGTCTTTGTTTTGACCTCCTCAATCTCTAATTGCATAACTTTTGAGAGAAGGGAAGGGAAGGGAAGGGAAGGGAAGGGAAGGGAAGGGAAGGGAAGGGAAGGGAAGGGAAGGGAAGGGAAGGGAAGGGAAGGGAAGGAAGGGAAGGGAAGGGAAGGAAGGGAAGGAAGGGAAGGGAAGGAAGGGAAGGGAAAGGGAAGGGAAGGAAGGGAAAGGGAAGGGAAGGGAAGGGAAGGGAAGGGAAGGGAAGGGAGAAGGGAAGGGAAGGAGGAAGGGAAGGGAAGGGAAGGGAAGGGAAGGGAAGGGAAGGGAAGGGAAGGGAAGGGAAGGGAAGGGGAAGGGAAGGGAAGGGAAGGGAAGGGAAGGGAAGGGAAGGGAAGGAAGAGAAGAGAAGAAGAAGAGAAGAGAAGAGAAGAGAAAGAAGAAAGAAGAAAGAGAAGAGAAGAAGAGAGAAAAAGAAAGAAGAAGAGAAGAGAAGAGAAAGAGAGAAGAGAGAAGAAAGAGAAGAGAAGAGAAGAGAAGAAGAGAAGAAAGAAAAGAAAAGAAAAGAAAAGAAAAGAAAAGAAAAGAAAAGAAAAGAAAAGAAAAGAAAAGAAAAGAAAAGAAAAGAAAGAAAAAAAATTATATAAACTTTGAATAACTTAAACACCACCCAGAAAGCTCGCTGACTGCTGCTGTGGAGGATTACCCCTTTTGAGGAGAATAAATAGACATCTCAGTTTTAATAAAGCAGCCTTGAGTCAATCTCTTGTTTGCTTTTGTTGAAGTATAATTGAGGAAAAAAATTCCATTAAATTTGTCTACTGATCCCTCTAACAGCACTCCCACAAGGGCTGCCTATCAGTTGCTCCTTTTTGAGAATTCATGACCATTAATCCTGCTGAGGATAATGGAGGATGATTTCTTTTAGACATGAGACAGTCACTGGGAAACAGAAACTAAATGAAGCAGCAGCCATAGCTGCTCACACAGAACCTGTTTGCTTCCCATTAAAAGTCAGTTTGCTGGACTACTTCTCAAAAGCCACTTTGAATTATTCTAAAAGAACTGTCTTAAAATACCAAAGTATTAGAGGTCAATGGCAATGAGCTGTTTGCACAATGTTCCTGCTTCCTTAATATTTACTGGCACCCCATGGTCTCCCTCTAAATTATGATCCCTGGAGCAGCCAAGTCATGACTCTGTGCACCTGTGCCATGCTCTTACACCTATGTGTACCTTTAGAGCTATACAGGAGCAGGAGGACAGGAGCCTTAGCACACCCAGCCCTTCAACACTGGCTACAGAGGACTGCTGGAAGCTCCTTGTAGAATCTTGTGTCTCTATAGGATTTTTCTGTAAGAGCATAGCACAACCTTTTTTTCCTTTTTTCTTTTTTTTTTTAATTTATTTTTTCTTCTTTTTATTTTTTCTGTTTGTTTTTTTCTCTTTTTGTGTGTGTGTGTTTGTTTGTTTGGTTTTTTTTAATTAAGCAGTCAAGAGGAAAACAGCAAGCATGACACAAAGAGTTGTAGTGAGGGAGATACATGGTATCACTTCCCTATTTTCTCTGACAATGTACTAGTCTCCTTATTCATGCAAAATACTGACTAACCAAGCTAAAGTGTCCAGAATCATAAACAATTCCATTACAGATATCTCTAGGGAAGCTGATATGGCTACACAGCAGACATCAAGCAAAAACTACCCAAGGTTCTGCTTAGTGCTGCATGAAATCATGGAGACCCTCATATATCCATACAAAGGATATATATTCTGCAAAAGGAAGGCTGAAGCCAGACCATGTCACTGAACCAGCCCTGTACTCATCCCACTGGGAAACTGTTTCCCTTAGGCACCTTTGTTGCTCACCCACTGCTGCTGTGTGGTGGGGAATGCACCCATCATCGGAACAAATGTATGAAAGTTTGTGTTGGAACAGATGAAATTAAATCAATAACTTATTTGTGCCAACCACAAACACTGTTGCTCTCCCATTCACATCAGCTGGAGGAGAACTCGGATCTGGGAGCACACCAAAAGCAGTTATCCACCCCGGGGTACGAGGTTTGGGGACAGACTAAAAGAACACAGATCTTTCTCCAAATTCTAGCATTATTCTGTGTTTTCTCATAGTATGGTGCTGGCCAGACAGTATTAAATTGCTTGGCTGGGTAATTGTTTGGTGCCTCTACTCCCCTCTACTGAGATCCTACCCTGACTATTGTATCCAACTCTGGGGTGCCCAGCCCAGGAAGGACATCAACCTGCTGTAGGGAGTCCAGAGCAGGGCTGCCAGGTTTATTGGAGAAATGGAGCAGCTTTCCTATAGGGAAAGATGAAGCACTTTGGGTTTGCTCAGCCTGTGAAGGAGAAGACTTTGGGTGACCTAATTGTTGCCATCCAGTATCCAAAGGGAGCCTACAAGAAAGAAGGAGAGAGTATTTACAAGGGCATGTAGTGACAGAACAAGGGAAAATGGTTTCAAACTGAAAGAGAGTAGGTTTATATTACATGCTCAAAAAAAATTCTTCACTGTGAGATCGGTAGGGCACTGGAACAGGTCCAGAGAAGTTGTGGATGCCCCATCTTTGGAAGTGTTCAAGACCAGGTTGGCCATGGTCTAATGAAAGACATTCCATAGCAAGTGGATTGGAACAAGATGGTCTTTAAGGTCCCTTCCAACCCAAACCATTCTGTGGTAAGGACCCAGTGGTTGGCTGGGAAGTTTTCAAATAGCATGCAGGGAAAATGTTTCCCAGTGTATGTATTAAAAAGTTACCATTTTGATAATTTTTTATCTGTATTTTAATGATTTTTTTAAATAATGAGAAATAAATCCAGGTTGACATCACCAGGAAACTCCTCTCTTTTAAAGTCTGCTCTAACAGCAAATCTTGCAGAGGATATTTTTTTGTTATCGTGAGAGTTTCAATTTTAATTGTGCCATAGGCATTACTGGCTTCAATGTGAAATAGTTCCTTTAAAAAGGCGTGATCCAAAGGGAAAAAGAACTCTTAGATCCTTACTTGTTGAAGCTGGTTGATCAAATCAATTCTGGTATGCTAATGGCTCCAAAAGCTTTCATGTTACTTCTGTTACTTCAGAAATACTTGTACTAGTAATGAAATTGCACACAAGCAACCATTTGCCATAACTGTATTTTATGGAAAAAGTATTTCTGAATTCACACAATAGAATCAAAGTTACTAGGCACTACTTGTTTAAAGAAATACTTTTTTTCTTTCCCCCAAGTTTCTAAGATTATTTTTGCATGCTTAGGTAGAGGAGATAAGCACTATAGTCTGTCATCACAACAGAAACTGTGACAGTGCCTGTATGACAGAGATACCTTGCAGGAAGATCAGCCTAATAGGCCTTTTTCACTTACCCTAAAATCATTTGGTGTGGCTTGAATAACTGCTGATGGAAGAGGGAGAAGAGATTCCTCTCTTTCCTTCCTCATCTTTCCTTGAAATATGAAGACAATGGATGACTGAAAGTGAAAAAAATGGCCAAGGACTCCATCGGTTCCAAAGGTCAGGTATGAATCTGAGACTGTTGTGGCAAAGCTGTCAGTCCTAGAGAACTTCAGCCATCTTTCCAGCCATCCACCATGCTGAAAAATCCCTAACCGTATGGCTGGATGGATGGCTGAAAAGAGACTGACATGGGAAAAGAGCCATATCAATGATTTATTCTTCTGCATCTCTTTTGTCCCTATCCATGCAGCAACCCTGAAATGGCTGGAGCATACCAAAAATTCATCTCTTTGGAAGCCTGAGGAGTGTCATACCATCTCAACTGGTTTTTTGGGTTGCTGAGCTTCTGGCTCCGCATCTCCCTCAGCCACCTGCATTATGGGAGACAGGGTGATTGAAAATCCACCTCTTTGCAGGGGTTTTCTGTTCTTTGGGTGGGACCTTGTCCTTCCTGTGCGAAACCTTATAGGCAGGATGGACGGGAATAGCGGTTTAATTTGATTTGGTCAGGATACATGTGCATGCATCCTTCCACCTTCCACCTTCTTTAATAGAAAAGGTATTTCTTTAATAGAAAAGGACTATCACTTATTGAAAATGTGCATAAAATAAGTTTATAGGTATGAAATTAGAACAGGTTTGTCTCAGAAGTCTCTAATTACTATTATAATCAGTCAATAACTATTCTGCTGATGCATCAGAGTCAAGACAGACTGCCTACAGAGTCAATGACTGATTTCAAGGAACAAGTTGGGAAAAAAACCAAACAGTTCACTGAAAGTGATATCAGGAAATACTTGGACATGAGCTGCAGTGCTTTGAGTCTATAATAATATGGATAATGTATTTATTATTTTAACTTGTTTGAAGCTTACAGAGCTACTTTAGTTTTATGCTGGTACAAACTTTCAAGTAGCTATCTTCACTGTCCAGGTTAACTTAAAATCCTTCTTGGTCTTAATTGATACCATTCAGATGAAAGATAACCAGAAAGAACACTCATGTACCTTTTATGCCATATGCTTTTATTACAATGTTTCAATCACATCATTTGTTGTGCTACCATTTTGTGGTCAGACACACTTCCTTGGATCACCTTTTCCTTATGCTGTGGATTTTCCTATCCAAACTGCAGGCTTTTCCATTTCGTCGGCACTCTTGATGGCGAGGAACCGTCCCGTCCGCAGAGGTAGCTCCAGGCAGGCTGTCCAGCCGGGAACGGCCGGCTGGCCGGACACGCGTGGATGCGCGGCACAGCAATGCCGCTGTCGGTGTGCGGGTCACAGGAACGCTGCTTTCAGTGTGCGTGGCACAGCAATGCCGCTTTCTGTGCTGGCAGTGCCCCTGAGACACAGCACCTGTGGGGTCCCCGTTCATCCATGCCCCCATCCTTCCCATTCTTTCTGTACACGTGCCCCCCGACGGCAGCTGACTAGCAGGGCCTGGATACACCCCGGCACCTCCCCCAAGCCAGGCTGAGGGCGAGAGGACCCTCTCGGCTGGGGGGCGGTCAGGAGGCGGTGCCGAGCCGCTGCTGGGAGCTGTCGTGGCTCTCCCGGCTCTCTGCTGTGCCTGTGCAGGATCCGCCTGCTCAGCGACCCGCGGTTGGGGGAGGGAAGGGGGGCGAGGACGGGCGCCCGCCTCGCCTTCTCCGCCCCGTAGAGGAGCCCCCAGCCTGAGGCGGGGCTCCAGTTTGCCTTCGCCGTTCCCTCTGCCCGGGACTCCCTTCGGCGAGCGGAGGGGCCTGGGCGGGGGCGGCTGCCCGCCCTGGAGGAGCCCTGTGCGGGGAGGGGCCGCGGCTGCCGCTTGGCTTGGCCCGGCCGGGGCACCACGTCAGCTGCCGGCAGCCGCGGGGGCCGCGGTGCGCGACCCCAAGTGACTGCAGCCCCCAGCGCGGTGCCGGGGCACGATGGGGCGGGCGGCCCTCGGGGGCGCAGCGCGGGCAGCTCCTCTCACGCCCACCGCGGCCCCCTCCCCCGCCAAGGGAGAAGCAGACGTGGCAAACAAGCCCGCCAGCTTTCCCTCGGCTGGATGGGCGGGTGGCCGTCGCGAAGGGGAGATGCGGGAATGCCCGTTCTCCTGCTCCCTGCGCCCGGAGATCCCCGCTCAGCCGGCCGGGAGGCTGCGGGCACGCCGGGCTCCCCTCGCACACACACACACACACACACACACTGCCTGGGCGGCCGCACAGCCGGGAGGGGACACGGTCAGGGCTCTGCCCGCGCCCTGGACTGAGATGCTTCCCCAGGGAGAGCAAACAGCCGGGACGCGAACGTGGCTGCGGGCGGGCTGAGGGGCTGCCGGTGTCCCCGGCACCCGCTGTCCGCGGGGAAACGCCAGGGGCGGGGGTCCGGAGTGACCGTGCTAGAGGGGTCCCGTTAGAGGGTCTGGGGATGCCTTTGGTTGCGGAGAGAGGTTGGTTGAGGTGGGATCCAGCCTCCTCCTGGCTCCCCGGCCGTTTCCCCGCGGGGCGGGAGGCGCCGCAGGCCCTGGACAGCTCCCGCTTTGAACGCCGTCAGGGCGCTGCCAGCCGCTGCCCGGCCAGGCTCCGGCCGCACTCCCAGAAAAGCGGGGCGAGAGGGGCGTGGGATGACTGAGGGGAACAAAAAAAAAAAAAAAAAAGAAAGAAAAGGGGAAAAAAATGAGACGACGAGTCAGATTTTCCTTCCGAAAGCCTCAGTGTCCACGTCCTCAAAGCATGGAACCAATTTAGCGTCGCCGCCCCCCCGGCGCTGCCGCTGCCAAGGCTGCTGCGGAGGGCTGGAGACACAGGGCACGTGATGGCCGGGGCGGCGCCGGGACCCTCCTGCGGTATAAGTAGGGCGGACCGGGGCTGGGTTAATTTAGCGTCCCTGGCAGCAGGTTTCTGCTAAGGTTGGAGTTACTCCTCGAGACTGTATGCCTGCGTCCCACAGGCGATAGCTAACCAACCGACTCGGCACCACAAGGAGTCTGCATGTCTTGCAACTAGACATGCTCAGCTTTGTGGATACACGGATTTGGTTGCTGCTCGCAGTAACTTCATACCTAGCAACAGGCCAACGTAAGTGCTTTCCGCTTGTTTGTGGCAGGGGTGGTGGCAGGGGTGGCTGTCCGGCTCTGCGCTCTGTGCTTTGTCCCGACGCCCGCCCCACGCACGGCAGTCTGCGGGGAGTCGCTGCTTCCCAAACGATAGAGACCAGCTCAAAACTGCCACCTCCGTCCCAGATCAGACTCTAGATTCTATCTTTCCCCCAGAAAAAGATGGCAAATGGCCAACGAGATCCCCCACTACGGGGGGGAAAAGGAAAAAAAAAAAGAAAAAAAGTAAAAGAAAAGGGACCACCTCCTCCCCAGACGGGCTTGTACCTAGAGGAAGACACAAAGCCTCATCTCCGGCGCAGATGCTGCGAGGAGATACAGATGCGGGCTGGGAGGAGAGTGCTTGCGGCGAGCGGAAGCACCCAGGCTGCACTTTAGTGAGACCTGAGGCGCGCTTTCCGAAGCAGGGAGCGGGGGAGTGGCGGCTCATCCATCCATCCCTCCGTCCCTCCATCCATCCGTCCATCCCTCCATCCGTCCATCGCTCCGCCAGCTCCGCGCGCGGGGCGCCCCCTGCGGGCCGCTCGGGGCAGCGCGGCGGGCGGAGCTGCCGCGGCCCGGGGGCTGCGGGGAGGGGAGGGAGCCCGTGAGGGGCGGCAGGAGGGGAGGGAAGGAGCAGGGCTGCGCTCCAGTGCCAAAAGGGAGCGCGGCTCCCCGAGGGCGCAGTGCCGCTCTCCGCCTCCCGCTGGATGATGATGTGGTGCCCCCTCACACACACACACACACACACAAACGCACACACACACCCCGCACACTGAGATGGGAGGGAAACGCACCCCGCCACTCGCGCAGGGGCGAAGCGCAGCCTCCCTGCAGGGCAGCGCCCTGTGAAGGGCCCCCCGAGCCCCGGGCCGCCTGGCTTTGACCCGAGTTTGGCCGCGTTCCAGGGCGGAGGAGGGAGAGAGCAGCCGTGCGCTGCCCGCTCCTGGCGCTGGGAACCCCCGCGGTGGAGTCCCAGGGATGGTGTCCCCCGGGATGCTGTCCCAGGGGGTGATGTCTCCCGGGATGATGCCCCTCGGGTCGCCCTCGCCGGGGCGGGGGGCAGCAGCGGGGCCGTTCTGGGGGACATTCTGAGGACATTTCCCCAACCCCGGTGACGGGAGGAGGCTGCCCCTTCGCAAAGGAGAGGGAGCGCTTCTTGTCTGGGGCTCTTGTGGAGGTGCCCGAACCGATCACCCCGCGCTTCCCGCAGGGAATTTGGGCAGGCACCGTTGTCACCGTCACCCGCGGGCAGTAATGGCTTTAGTTCTGTGTTGAGTTACCACTGAGTTAGGCTGGCTCTGTGTACTGCCGCGGAATTCCAGTGCTTTCAGCATTTCAGCGCTGTTACCTTTTTCTGGAGTGCACGAATCGTCCGAATTTAGTGTGTGTGGTCATGCGCTGCCAAAGTGACACGTTGTGGAAAAACATCCAACAGCCTTTTAGTTAGTGGTGATGTTAAATTGCAGGCGTTCAAAGGTGATGTGAGGCTCTTTTAGTACGGTGAGTTTAGATCAAAGTAGATTTTTAATTCCTTGAAATTAAGAAACTCAGAAAATTTGTTTATCCAGCTAATGAAAAAAGTGCATACTCACACTTAGCAGTGCGTAACATACAGAGAGGGTTATTTGCAATATGGTGTTTAATAGCTTCAAACTGTTCCCTGTTACACAGTTTTACAGGAAAATGTGGAAATAGATGGAAATGGATGTTTGGCTAGAGCCTTTCCCCATAAAAAGTGGGATTGGGCCATTTATCTGAAAATTTCAGCTAACTCCTACAATTTAGTATCTTCACATATGCCGGTCTGCCTGGGTTTATTAATCTCTTGCATGAACACATATGTGGAAATACATAGGTGTGGGGGGCTTCCAATTGAGGTATGTTGAACATATTTAGAGCAGGTTTATAGTTGATATCTGCCTTTTTACTGTATCAGCCATATTAGTTGTTTTGATTTAATTAGCAAGTCCATTTTGAATCTGAAATACATGGCAATTTCACCCTTGAGTTTTTCCAATATAAGTTAATCATCTTAACAGGAAGAAATTACATTAGGAAAATGTTTATTGCATTAAGGAAATCAACTAAATTGCATTTCAAATTAAAAGCAGAAAATTTAATTTTGAATTGAAAGCAAGTTTAAAATTTAAAATTTGTAAAATATTTGAGTCCCTGCTCTAATTATCTCTTTTTTTTTCTTTCCCTTCTCTTTGCAGATGTGAATCAGGTCAGTATAAAATTTTTATCTAAAATACAACACTCCAATTAACAGGCTAGGCTTCTCTTCTTGTGGCAGTATTATTTTCTTACATTCATTCCCAAGATGGTAATGGAAAAGTGGTGATTAAATTCTGAAGGCACTGCCTGGAAAGGTACCCACCCCAATTTCACCAGTGGGACGGGCTTTTTAAGAGACTGCCTTCATAGGTGAGGAGAGCATGAGGAGAAAGTAACGGAGCAGTGCTCTTTGGACACTGTACCTGGCAGTTTGCATTGGATTTGACTCTACTGTAAAGCCAGTTTTACAGTCTAAATTTCATTGCACAGTAGGATTATGAAAGAACTCAGGTGTGACTCTTTTTTAAATTCTGATATTTTAGGCTGTAATAGCTATAAGATTGTCAGTCTTCAACACAACATTTTAATTTAGTTACATGCATCTTTGCTGTATATAACCTAACTTTCAAAGTAATTTTAAATCACAGGGCATAGTTAAATATATTGCACTGAGAAAAAGTATAATTATGTAAGAAAATAAGTCTAAGCATTATTTTAGTTCAAAATACTGGCAGAAATTGTAACTTCTTTTTTTAATTGTCTTCCTTATTTTTTTCCAGCCACCTGCCGGGCGCAAGGTAAGCATTTTTCTTTTTCTTGGGTGCAAGTAAAGATGATATCAGGTAGTCTTCAGCAGATTAATATTTTGTTGAATATTGGATGAAAAGAAATTTAGCTACTCTGCTTATTTTCAGTGTTGTCTGAAAACAGCATCTCAGTAGTGCTGAGATGAATAGGTAGGAAAAAAGGGGGAAATTATTAATGCAGCATTTTAACAGGGTAAATTCAAGTACTGAATCAAAGGTGCTTCACCTGTGAGCAGAACTAAGCCTACCAAGACCTAAATGGCATCAAAGTGTCATTCTTATTTAAACAGAGTTCCTTTCTTTGTAAAGATTTATGTGGATTGAATGGTACAGCAATATCCATATAGGTACAAAAAGCTAAATTGTTTAGATATTATTTCTAAAAGTCACTTCTGTAAAATTAGAAGTAGTTATTCAGTAGAAATAAACCCCAATTTTGCAAGCACTTCTGTGGTCTGTGCAGTGACACTTTAAACACACAGCAGTGTCAGTGGCTAATCTATTTCCAGTAGATTATTGTGGACAAAAATACACTGTCTGTGGAAAATAGCTGAATTTGCAGCCCTCTTTTCCTTTTTAATATACACTAATTTTTCTTAATGTATCTGTTTCCCTGTATTGTCCTGGAAAATTTCCACAGTAACTCATTGAGTGTTATTTTCTTCCGGCAGGGCCCTAGAGGAGACAAAGGGCCACAGGGAGAAAGGGTAAGGAATTAGATTGACATTTACTTGTGATCTTTGAATGGTAGTTGTTGGAAGACCAGTAGGAAAAAACTAAGTTTAAGCATTCTGTGAGATCAGATGATTGTACCTGTAGAAGCTTGTACGTGCAATTTTATTTAAAAAAGAAACCAAGTTACATGTGTACAAAATTCAGCCTAATTATGGTCAGTGTGCCTGAGCAGATATGGTTGAGATCACAGGGCAGCCTAGCTCTTCAAGTGATGATTTGAAAAGTGTTTTTCCAGCTGTTCACAGGGGAATTAACACATGGAAATGCAGAGGGAAAAATTGACATGTAATCTTTGAATAATATGGCATATGGGTAAGCTCTCTACATAAAACCCGAATAGACTAAGCCAGTTTTGAATATAATTCATTATCTGTGCCTCCCATGATGTTTTGGAAAAGCTCTTTTCTTGGCAGCTGGGCATTTGTTATCTACCTTCTGCTAGTAAAAGAGGATATTACACTGTAAAAGTAACCAAAGTAATAAGGACAGTTGAATAATTTAATTGTAATGTTCATTCATATTGCTCATATCTGCTTTTCTGATTTGCTTCTGCATCATTGCTGCTTTTTGTAAAGTGGTGTTCTGAACTTCACGTACTTATCTGGTTTGTGTGTAGTTATATGTATATTTTTTCTATCATCCGAAAATGAAAATGCCATAGTACTGATGAGGGAGCTCTTGAAGATTTCTGAGATCATAGTGTGCTGACAAATATGATGGAAACTATTAGGAAGACTATATCAGTGTGATCAGCTGGATATTTGCTTTAGGCTGCCACTAACTAAATTTGTTTAATGGAAGGAGATGCTTTCTTTGTTCTGAAGGCAAAAAGCCTTATTCTGCTCCTTTAGAAATCCATTTATTATTGATTTCATTAAGTACTGAACTGGGTCCAAAAAACTCAATAAATTAAATATCTCACATCAATTGCCATGATGCCAAAACTTCACCAGCTTTGTGTACTGGGTATGAAAGAATGTAAGGACAAATGTTACTGGACTGAACACAGGTAATTTCAACCTGTCATAAAAGAAGTTCTCACAGTGGTAGCAGATGGATGGTATAAAAAAATCAGTAAAAGAGCACTGCTAAACTTTAATTTGATTTGCAATTACACCAGTCAATTGTCTCTACTGATTAAAAAAGTGGCTTTGGACTTACTCTGGATCCATGTTAACTCATATCAGTAGAGCTGACCTTTCTAATCCTCAGCTGGTCAAACTTTAGGCTCTCACTATTAGCATCTGCTGGGCTGTGTGGGTCCACATGGGTCACTTGGGGTTCTGGGTCCAAAGTTTGCCACCTAAGATGAATTTTCCCAGTTTGGACCTTATGCTTTGGTAGTGTAAATCCAATATTGCCCCTGTAAATATTTTCAAATACAAAGCTCCAGTACTTATCTGATACAAGGTGTAGCAAGGTAACACAAAATCAGACTATATATTTTCTCAAGTTAAGCATTTATTTAAACTATTTATTGAAATGTATAGCACTGCTGTGGGTGTGCTGGGGGTGCCTGGTTATTAGTGAAGTTACCGCATCAGAGACTTCTTCAGCCACTTCCAATTTTCACCGTATAATTCTCTTTTTAACTCTAGGGTCCCCCAGGTCCACCAGGCAGGGATGGTGAAGATGGTCTACCAGGTCCTCCAGGGCCCCCTGGTCCTCCAGGTCTTGGCGGAGTAAGGCATCCAAACTTTCTATTACCAGAAATCCAAAGCTGTGCTTTGTAACCAAGATGGAATTTATATCTGCTGGAAAGCACTGTTGTTGAATTGAGGAGTGGAAGAAACATTCTCTTGCGAGCCATAAGAAATTGATGGCCCGGTTTCAATGAAACCCTCCTTGGGTTCTATATATTCCATGGAAAATTTGGATTCTGTATTCAACAGGGACTTAGGAAGAAGACCAAATCAAGCCTGTTATTTAGCATTAAATTTACACAGCAATAATGTGTATGGGTTAGGCATCAACTAAATGAAACCAGTGCTGTTAAGCAGAGGGAGAAAAGAAGACTTTGGGGTTGGATTCAGGAGACAGCAAAGAAGATGACTCCTTAAGCTAAAAATCAATTAAAAGTGCTATAATATTGTATTTTCCTTTGGATTTTTTTTTTATCTGTATTCATACTGCAGACCTGTAAATGGGCTGTGATTACACACTTTGTGCACCGGTGTCCATAATGTACTCTCTGCAGAATGCTGAATTTAACTCTTTGCTTGACATTAGCTACATAGGCAGCATGAAGACATAGACAGTCTTGTATTGATCAAGTTTAGTAAGTCCTTTTGCATGGAAGAATACTCATTTTTATTTCAATACTTTATTTTGCTAGTTGCAAATAAACTGCTTTCATTGTGTTTTTTAATTTAATTATGTTAATGAAACAATCAAGAAAAGGGAGTTTGATTGTGTTGTGGAGATTCTTTTTCTATTTTGATAAAACACCAAAAATCCATTGCAATGTGTCTGAGGCTTCATGCTCCTCAGATATTTCTGAAACTGAAGGGCCCACTTCATGCAATAGCTACTCAGGGCTGGTACATTAATTTTACTTATTCACATTTTTTCACTGCCTTGCTTAACTTCCCTCATTGGAAATTAAGCAAAATAATTTGAGAGTTTCAAGAAAGTTTTCAATTTTAAATGAACATTGAATTTATATTCCTAATTTTCAGTTCAGACACTATTTAATGTCTCTGTATCATGTCTGCAGAGATATTTAGGTTTGAAAGGGCCTTCCCAGTAAAATTAAGTCTTTTTGGAAACAAATGAATAGAAATGTATTTGTAATAAGGCTATATTTACTGAGTTATATATATGCTGCTTTAACAAACCTTATAGCAAGTATAACAAATCTGATTATGTTTAATATAGAATGTTGATTATAAATAGTTTTTAAAGTAGAGATTTTAGAATTTTAATTTCAACCTTTTTATTATCTGCAGAACTTCGCTGCCCAATATGATCCATCTAAAGCAGCAGATTTTGGCCCAGGACCTATGGTAAGTACATGACACAGCACTTAATAACTCACATGAATAATGTGTTTGGGACTTTCCTTTAACTCTAATTCAGCTGCGTTAATGAAAAACATAGTGTTAAAATTTGTGGTTTGATCATATATTGACTCAGACTGGAAACTGATCCTTTAATAGAGGATGATGATAAGTGTTTTAAATAGTCTGAGGGCTTGAAATATGGTCTTGTATCTATATATTTATCTTGAATATAACACTGCTGGATCTCATGCTTTGTTTGTTGACCACACTTTTATGACTCGATGAATCTCATGATCTGATGCTAGATAACACATCTACTTTGAGGTAGTATTACTTTACCCATACTGAGACAGAAGATTGTGTTTTAACTGTAAAGCTGCTCTCTAAAGTAGGCGCAGGCCTAAAAAGTAACTCAGCATCTTGGCTCCAGTTGGTGATGATTTTTTCTCCATGGTTGTAAACTCTTTTGATACCCTTAGATTGCATAGGATTTTTAGGAAATTGGCCACCACATTTGGTTCTCATCATCTGAATGTTAGTAATGTTGGTATTGTAAGGCTGTTCTGAGGAGGATTTTTTATAATTCACTGTATACTACATACAAATGGAATTTAAGTGGTCTATTGCCACTCCATATGAATTTCTAACCCTTCCTTATGTTAGCAAATATTTTCAGTATACATAGGTAGCAGAATATGGGTTAAATTCACCACACACTGATGTCATAGACAGCACATCTGATGGGTGAGCAGCAGGATGAAGAATGACCAGGATTATTCTGGGTCAAGTGCTTCCCTCCACTTCCAAAAACACTCTAATATTAAAAGGATTTTGGAAAATACTTTGGCATCCATTTAGCTAAGAAATATAGAAAATAGGAGTACATTTAATGAAGTTCTGCCCTCAGTGTCTGACAATTAGTCAGAAAATATAGATGAGAATTTATCTGAAGTGTCACCATTTCTATACTCCAATTTTTGAGTCAGTTAGGTTCATTTGATAGAAACAGTGGTCGAATCTACCTATTGTGAGGAAGTTTTAAGTTTCACATATTTATTTCATAAATAATATGTAAAATTCAGGAAGGGGAAAGTAGTTACAGAATCTAATTTGAGAAGAAGCTCACAGGGTTTATGCAGCACATTTGATTCAGATTGTCTAGGAGCCATTATTTTTCCTAGAATTACTGCATATTTTCATATCTACAACATTGCTTTACCTTCCATGAATAAATGCTTGTAATTAATGTGCACTTATTCCTCTTAATAAAAGGTTTTCAGTCATATGGAAAAACTACATAAACCACTGAAAAGTTGGCATATGATTTTAATGTTGTTATGAGAAAATCTAAAAGATTTTCCGAGAAAGATTTAAAACATAATTATTTCTGTTGAAATGTCTCCTAAATAATTTGTTTGGCTATAGAAGTCCAAGTTAAAATTTCAATTTGCAAATTGTTTGCTTGCTTAATAAATCTTAAAATAACTGTTAAGAAAGTGCACCAATCTATGGAAATTTCCTTTTTAGAAGTGATTTGTCTCACCCTGTGTTTTCAAAAAGTATGTAAATTGTAAATAATGTCAAGGGGAGTGTATTAGTGACTTCTTTTGCAAGTGATATGAAAAGAATTTAATCCACACCAGAAAACAATGAAATATTTAAATAGAAGTAGATAATTATTGGAAATAGATGTACACACAACATACAATATGTGTAAGAGCCTTTCATGATGTATTATGACCCTCATCTTTAAACGCTTCTGCACAGGAAAGGTAGAGGGAAGAATTCAAAAAAGAATGAAGCAGTTCACTTTCTAACAGGCCAGAATAAGTTAAGAAGATGAATCCTGAAGCTCACAGCCATAATGGTACATTTCTAATCATCCCACTGGATTCTGTGCTGGTTTGTTGCCATTAGCTTTTTGCACTTGGACTGCCTGTGCAAATTCATGCAGACCTCTTAACTTCCTCTAATTTCATCTGAACATTGCAAAACGGAAACTGTGATGCTAACCACGTTTTAGGAATGCTGGGAATTTGTGTCATAGATGAGTTTATATAATCGATGTTTTTAAAAAGATCTTGTGTTTTTCCTTCCCTAGGGTTTAATGGGACCCAGAGGCCCACCTGGAGCATCTGGACCCCCTGTGAGTATAGTCTTCTCTCTCCTACTGACATTGACATACCTGTAAAGTTACAAATTGTCTTGTTTGGAAACCAATAATATCTCCCTCATTTTCTAGGGTCCTCCTGGTTTCCAAGGTCTTCCTGGTGAGCCTGGTGAACCTGGCCAAACAGTAAGTACAGATCACACACAGACACTGCTAGCCTTAGGAACAGCACCCCAAAGTAGGCTTGTAATGCTTAGGCCCATTCCTCCTACCCACATGCACTTCTCTGAATGTTTGATCCTGTTTGATCCTGCTTGATCCTGTTACAGAAACAGAGCTGAACTCAGATTCAGGCTCTCTCCATTTGGAATCATAAAGTGCAAAGTCAATTAGGCTCCAACTATGGCCCAACATGAGTCAGAAAACAATGGGAAGATGTATATGAAGACTGATGCTTCAAGTAATTCTCAATCTGTTTTTGACAGGGTCCCCAGGGTCCTCGTGGTCCCCCTGGTCCTCCAGGAAAGGCTGGTGAAGACGTAAGTGCTTATTAAATGTTACTCATCTCTTTTGTGGTGGTGATTCAGCCCTAACAACCAGATAATTGTTAAGCTAAGCATTCCATTGGCCATATTTTTTACATTGTTACATAAATAAACCCCTGAAATAATTATTTTATGGTACAGGAGATGCAGTATGCTGGAAATGCATAGAGAATTGGATAACTTCCAAACCACTCCAAATGCATTATTTAACTTCCTGAATACAGGGAGCAGAAAACTTAAAAGTTAATAATCTCCCTGTATTTATGGAAAAAGAGAAACCTTGTCAACGTACTTTCTTTTTTCTTAGTGGTTTGTGTTGCTGTTTTACAAGAGCTTTCCTTCTTAGCACATCTTTATTGCATTTTTTAGGGTCACCCTGGCAAACCTGGAAGACCTGGTGAGAGGGGTGTTGCTGGCCCTCAGGTGTGTAGTAATCCACTGGTACAATAAAACCAGTTCACTAATCCATGAAACCTAACAGCCTTTCTGAATTTCACCACATTAACAGTCTAGTAATATTCCTTACATGTATTAATACAATTTCAGCCCTTACCTGCAGGGATGTCATGTAGTTATGTTTTCATTTTGGTCTCCTACCCCATTCCCACTGAAGCTAGTAATAAGTACCAGAAGTGGCATAACAGTAAGAGAAGTGTGAGGAATTACACAGGAAAAGGTAACCAGCCACCTTGGCATAGAAAGTTAAAAAAGCTGTGGTGTCACATGGTAATGCATGAAATTTCTGAGATTCAGAGCTAGAAAAATCAGGTTGATTACTGTTAGTCTTGAAACAAGTCTGGTCCTGAGAGGTTAAGGTCTGGATTCTATTCCTTACCTGAATGATAATGACCAAAATCTACTTGTTAATTTTATTGAAAGACTTGGTCATCACCTTTCTTTTCACTGCACTGTATAATATGGCAGACAATTATTCATGCACTGTGTGTTTTTAGGGTGCTCGTGGATTCCCTGGAACTCCTGGTCTGCCTGGCTTTAAGGGAATTAGGGTGAGTACATATATACTTTTCCCTGAATATTTGAGACTAACATCACTACAGCATTCTGAAAAACCCTAGAAATCCTCTGAAAGTGAAGAGTGCATGAACCTCTTCAAAGTTTTTAGTATCGCTTGATATAAAAGACTAATTATTTCTGAAAAATCAGAAGATCATATTAGGAAAGAATTTTGTATGGGAGGAAGGTTTTGTGTTATAAGACTAAGAATTTGCATAAAGCTGTTTGGGAGAAAATATGTATCAATATTTATTTTTCTACTCACTATAGGGACACAATGGTCTGGATGGTCAAAAGGGACAACCTGGTACTCCTGGCACCAAGGTAAGGAAAAAATCTACAAATGTGGGATGCATTTGTAGCTCTTCCTAGCAAAAGAGATGTGCAGAGGTCCAATCAGTCTTCCATGCTGCCATTAAACATTACCAAGCTGCAGTAACCTAGGAGTCAGTGGATCCATGTAGAACAAATGCATGCACCTTGTCATGAGAAAACATTCCTGGGGCCTTTGTCTTGAGCCCTCAATCAAGTCATAAGCAAGTTAGTGTTTTCAGTGAATAAAGGCTGTAGAATTGGGCTCTTAATGATTGGCTATTCAGCAGCACTTCAGGCTGATTTTGCTATCTCTGCTCTTCTCTGGATTGTATTCTACATTTGTCTACTTTTTTTAAAGCATACTAAAATGAAAACATCTCATTTTTTACAAAACCCTACTGTGTGAGACAAGTGATCAGTGTAAGCCTTCCTTCTAAAAATTTGGATACATGCAGTGCTTATCATCTTTAAATTAGAGCACATTTGAACACTAGCCTTAAACAAACCCTTAATAATTTGTATTCACAGACTCCTAATATAACAGTGAAAAACTCAAATACTAATTCTCCATCTTGCTTGTTTCTAAGAGCTTAGAACTTAGCAGCCTTGGTTAAAGGGTTTTTAGTTGTAACATAACAATGTTCAATATCACTGCAAGTTGTTAACTTTGAGAAAAACTTTACATGACAAAGTCTGTCCAGTCATTGGAGATTTAAAGCAGATAAAGCACATAAGTAAAGGATAGAACAGTTACTAGTAAGAGTGCAAAAAAACACCAGCATATTAAATCAAGTTTGTTCATTATATAACCGTGCTGAAAGCAGCAATGAGGGCAAAAACTTTCTCTCTTTGCAGCATTTAAGACTAGGTGCATTAAGGTATGTTCAGGATACAAGCACTTGTATCCTGAATGTACCTGAATGACAAATCTTGTCACTGTAGACCAGCCTGGACCTGTTGAGAAGGCTGTTGAGAATACAGTACTGAAGGGAGAGGAGCCAGGTATTAATGGCTATTGCTCAAATACTCAGTATTATTGGTCTTAAGTTAAAAATACCTGAGGCAGATCCTTATTTTAAGCCATTTGAGAGAATTTTGTCAACTTACAATAAGGCAAGAGAAAGCATCATTCTGCTTCTGCTCTAGCTAAAAACAGCTGCTGATTGATCTGGATTTGTAGTTGACTATCCAGTTCCAGTCTCTTAAATGTGTACTACAGATTAAATGTCAGCATAAAGAAAGGGGGTGAAGAAAGCAGAGCAAGTGGCACAACTTTTTCCGCCCCTCCCCTTCTAAAAGGATTCCATCTGGCTGTGTTCCAGTGTATGCAGGGACAGTTGCAAAACACTACACCCTCAGGACTTGATGAGCTGTTATTGCATAGTGTGATGCAGGAACATGGACAGTGCTGTGTTGTAAAATGCTACAGAAGACACAGAAAGTGGGATCCAGTAGCTGAAGATCTCTCTGATAGTGTTAGACACTCTGTCCAAAGCATCCTTTAAGTAACTCATGTCTCCAAACTTTCTTCTTCATAGGGAGAGCCTGGTGCCCCTGGTGAAAATGGTACCCCAGGACAACCTGTAAGTATTCACTGCTGCTGTGGGAAAGTATAATCAGATAGATTTAGTTCAGCCAGCATTTTCTTCAATATTTGTCATTATTAACACTCCAGATACCCAGATACTCTATTGTAACTGTAGTATGACTTAGCAAAGGGAAAGATCTCTATATATCTGTGTTCAGTGAAAAGATATAAATGAGTTCATTTGATTTTTCTTTCAAGGGTGCTCGTGGTCTCCCTGGTGAGAGAGGAAGAGTAGGTGCCCCTGGACCAGCTGTAAGTGGCTTCCCATCTGTCTGTCATCATGAACCAGCCACTTGCTGTGGCTTCCTCTGATATTCAATTCTCTTTTCAAACCATTTATCATGTTCTTCCTCACAGGGGGCTCGTGGAAGTGATGGCAGTGCTGGCCCCACTGGACCTGCTGTAAGTTTCAGTCTTGCTTTTTGACAGCCTGGTTCCATTAGCCTTTGTGCTTCTTTTCCTGTTTCTAGAGTATTTCTTGGGCTTTTGAGAAGTTGATTGTGTTGATGTTTTTAACATAGTTCTCTGTTGCTTATCAGAACATCACAAAGAGAATTAGTGATAAACCCTTTGCAGACAGTATCATGAGAGCCTCAGGATTTATATTAAACACATCCATATCAAAGGAACCAAGTATTCTCTTGTTTGCACTGGTGATTTCATGAGAAGGTTTCCAGCACATCTCACTGGGAAATACTCAGTGCACAGAATTCCTGTTTCCAACAGTCTAACAGAAGAATCCTCATCCAAAAGCTAAAGAGACTTTCTACTTTTTAACTGATGCATACCATGCATGTGTTACAGATGGCTATAATTATATACATCCTGTAAATTATAAATGCACAACAGGACATAGCTTTGCACCTGCAGGCACTAACTTTTTTATTCACCACTAATGAAACACTCGCTGAGTTGTGAGCTGTTGTGAAAGGCCAACAAGATCCAACTCTCCTAATCTGACTGTAACTATTCTATTAAGAGCTAATCTAGTGCAGATTTGTCTGTTTAGAAGGAGTTAGTGTTTCCATAATTTACCCCTGACTTCATTAATCTCATTCATCTCAGCCACATAAATATGAGTACAAGGATATAGTTTTGAAACTGTGAAAAAAATCTGGAATGCATCAGAACAATAGTAATAACAGTTAATAAGCTTTTTTTCTTCCTACCTTTAAAACCTCAATAGTCTATGATGAAGCTGTACTTGGTTCCATTTTGCCAAAGTTGATTTTAAAACCCGTTGTCATTTCAAACACCTGCTGTGCTTTAACAGAGTAGAATGTGCGCATGACTGTGAATATCTCTTATGTTCTCCCATGTGGTCTATTTTAAAAATATGTTATTGGGCAGTTAAATTGCAGGCAAATAAAAATATTACAGCTAAGATCTGATGTAGTAGAACCGAAACATTTTAGCTGAAGACATTTTGAATTAAGGCAGTTGAGTTGCTATAAGAAAAGTCTTCTGAAGCTGTCGATTGCAGGGATTGTTATTCACAATGGGCACAGTGTTGCATTATGTCCCAGTGTCTGTCCCTGACTGAAGTTATTTGTCGCATATTTAGGTTATGATACCTTAAATATTTTGCACAGCAATTACTAACACTCATTTTTATAAACTAAAACAGAAATAGTGTTTTATCCTTCTTTCCGCTTGAAATGTAAAAGGTAAATAAGTCATTGCAATGAAAATTCTGGAAGTCTATGCTTTCAAACGTATCCTAAAGGGAATTTGTTTTTTTTTTTTTTTTTTTATTTATGCAAAACTAGTGACAATTCCAGGTACCCCCTTTATAACAGAGTAGATTATAGAATGTCTGAAGCCAACTCTTTCTCATAGCAGCTGACATTTATTACCTTGGCTTTGTGAGGCAGTGTTATTATAAATATTTCAATTGAAAGATATTAGCTCGCAAAAGATGGATATCAATTCCCAATATGAGTTGGATTTTTAAATTAATAATTGAAGAGAAACTATCCCTGTTTATTTGTATGACTTTAAAAATTAAGGCTATGAATCCATCAGTGTATCTTCTCTTGTAATGTCTGGTATGTTGGAACTTTGTCCCAATGTAATTATAAATCTCACAGCAACAGGTAAACATAGGAGAATCAGTCATCTTGCCTTGCAGATGCCTGCCTCTGCTCATCCTCTGTTTGTTCTCTCTCAGGTGTTTGGCCTCAAGGCAAGGTTTTACCGATTCTTGCTTAATTTGCACTGCAAATGTTGTTTAAGCATTCACCTGGCTCTTTACTGTTTGTAGTGAACCAAATCTGTCAGTTTGGTACTGCAAAAGGCAACTGGTGTGCTGAGAGGGTGATGTGTGGAATAAGTAAACGTGCATTTTTTTAATCTGCTTACTTCAACAAGCAAGATGTTTCTGTTGTCACTAAATGCCTTTACACAACATTTTCCCTTTCACTTCCCAGGGCCCTATTGGTGCTGCTGGTCCTCCAGGCTTCCCAGGTGCTCCTGGTGCTAAGGTATGAACATCTGCTTCTGCTGGTGCATTTTTTAGTGAAGATGAAATGTACTAACCCCAGTTTCTAGGCAGCAGAAAAGCCCCATCCTCTATGAACTAGGAGTGCTTTCTTAGTAGTTACTCTAGGGATTCATCCTCATCCTGATCTGTATTTGGAGAACATCAGATATGAATGCTAATTTAAAGTCAGCACTTACTTCACAGCTCAAGGTTGAAGCTGGGCAAGTTCAGGAAAACAGAACCCTTTTACTGCTTGCTAATTGGTGCACTTATATACACTTTCCAAGGGTGACATGAATCATAATCAATAAGTGAGGCAGCAGTTAAATCACTTTACAGAAATAGTGGAGGACAAAGAAGCTGCATTTGAGTATTGGACTACTGAAATTACAGAAATTGCATTAAAATTTTTCAGGTTTAGAGCAGTACCATTTTGCTCTTTCAGACTATAATTTAAATTATTCACTTTATTGCTCAAATCTTAGCATTTTTTTACCTGGGTAAGAGCCTCAATATTTTGAGTGACCAAGGAAGGACACAGCATTTGAGGAAAGACTATTACATATATTTCATATACAAATTTTGCTGACCATTTGTCATAAAATCCATGTCATTATATACAGGTTCTTGTAGTAAACTTACAGAACACAACCTTCTGAAAATAAAAGCAAGAGCCTTTTTTTTGTCATTTACTCCATTGTGAAAACTATAGTATGCACTCTGATCAGGCATAATTTTGCATTTTGCATCTATGCAAATGGCATCTGAAAATGCAAGATAATGGCCAATTAGGTCTCATGCACCGTGGCACCTCAGGCCAATTCTGGAGGCACATGGATGCAAATGAGACTGGAATTCTAGTTCTGATTTTTTTTGTCAACGTTCTGGATAAGCATCTGGTTTTCCTGTTTTAGCCATTATCTTTGATAGAGCCTAAATAGACATCCCAACTTGAGTGCCTTTAAAATCCATTAAAAGCTCTCAGCTGCTCTGTTTCCTGGTCCTTGAAGTTGGAATACACAAATAAGATTATCTTCATGCCAGGCTGATAGGGGATTGCTTCACTCCTGCCATAGGACTGTGTACACTGATGGAGGGTTCTGCCCTTCTCTCCAACAGGGTGAAATTGGACCTGCTGGCAATGTTGGTCCTACTGGTCCTGCTGGCCCAAGAGGAGAGGTTGGACTTCCTGGTTCTAGTGGTCCTGTTGGCCCTCCAGTAAGTAACTTGCCAGGCTCTATCTGTGAGATGTGTGCACTTTTGATGCTGAATTAACCAGTATTGTTGCCTGTCTTAACAGGGCAACCCCGGTGCTAATGGTCTTCCAGGGGCTAAGGGTGCAGCTGTAAGTACAACTACACTCACACGTTTCCTCTAAAAAACCCCAATTCAGGTAATGCAGCAGAAAAGACAATGGGTTCACAATACCTTTTTCCCCTCTGTTGGACAGGGTCTTCCTGGTGTTGCTGGTGCTCCTGGTCTGCCTGGTCCCCGTGGTATTCTTGGTCCTCCTGGCCCTGCTGGTCCTAGTGGTGCTAGAGGACTTGTTGTAAGTGACCTCCTCCTTCATGTATTTGAAAACCAGACACAGTGTCCACAGTTGTAAAAGATCTCTGGATACATTTTTGTTATAGTGCAGACATCTTTTCTTGATGCACTATAGTTAACATAGGAGTTAATTTCTGTGTCTCATTACTTGCTTTAGATGCTGAGACTGAAAAGTTTCACTTTGCACTCCCTATGAGTGCAAGGAGTAGTTGGACTCAGAGATCCTTGTGGGTCCCTTCCAAAGCAGAATATTGTGTGACTGTGTAGCTCTGTCCATGTTGATAGCACTGAGAGAGATGTGGCAGCAATCTCCCAGCTAGGCCCTCGGTGGGTATCCTCAGTAGAGAAACCAGCCCTAAATGTGTCATTGTTCAATAATGTCATTTCTAAGCACCTTTAAATGTTTGGTTTTGTGCCTTTTAAGTCAAAAATACAGTCATGCTCATTGGCCATTTTCACAACAGAAGGAGGCATGCCATTAGGTGATAAAAGAATTTTTTGATTCATGAGTAAGCTCTCCAGGTAGAAGAGAGATTTTTGGAATGATGCCTAATTCTGTCATCTCTTTTTGTTTTGGACTCTAGGGTGAACCAGGCCCCGCTGGTGCCAAGGGAGAAAGTGGCATGAAGGGTGAGCCTGTAAGTATGGCAAAATGTGAAGACTTTTTCAATCAAAAGTCTGATAATATCTGCAACACAGTGTTTGATACCTTCTTTTTCCCTGTTTGTTCAAAATAGGGTGCTGCTGGACCTGCTGGCCCTCCTGGCCCCAGTGGTGAGGAAGGCAAGAGAGGCAGCCCTGGTGAACCTGGCTCTGCTGGTCCCCCAGGCCCTGCTGGTCTGAGAGTAAGTTTTCTTTTCATGTTCCACACTTAGAAGCAGAAAGGAAAGTGGAAATCAATCTAGAGTCCCACAGGAAAATTAAATAATTATGAGTAATTAAATTGACATCAATGCTGCTAAGCAGTGATAATTTTCAATTCTGAACCTTTTGATTAGTTGGGATCAAACCCATTTTTGCTCTGCATTAATGCATGTTTACTCCCTTATCCCTGAAGTATTTAGAGATGGCTGATTTATCCACTGCGTAATATTTAGTGAATTATCTTTTGATTATTCTTAAAAGTTTGTGATGGGATTTAACTGCTTAAAGTGGTAATAGGCTCACACATAATGGGGGGCAAAAGCTTTCAATTCAGTGTCTTCAAGGATGCCTAGTAAACTTTTCACTGGGTGAGGAAGCTACTCCATGAACTTCAGGAAGCATGTGGCTTCATGAAGGAAGAGAATTCACAGGAAAATAATAAGAAAAATGGCAGCTCTAGATTTTCCCCTAGATTTTTTTTCAGAGGTAAAGAATTCAGAGTCAGTAACTGTCTACAGGGAATGTGGAACTTTGTGGGGCAGCTCTAGCCATCCTAGCTGCTGGCTAGGGCCACTATTAGTTACAGTGAACACTGAAAATTACACAGATTAGAATTTAAACAAATCTACAGGAAGCAAGAGCAATTTCTTTCACCATACCTATTTACATTGAGGTGTGTGTGCTTAAAGCTGCACTTACCTCAAATTCAGCAGACCTGCTTTGAAGGCTGAAATCCAGCAGGCATGATACACCTCACAGGAACAGATTTATTTCTTTCCCTTTGTTGATTTGTTTTGTATTGACTTGCAGGGTGTACCTGGATCTCGTGGTCTCCCTGGAGCTGATGGCAGAGCTGGTGTCATGGTAAGACTTTTGTCTGGGTCACTATTTTTGAACCTCCTTTTATATACAGATCTGCAATGCTTTTTTGCTACCTCTGCCTAATTTTATTCCTTTCTTTTGGTAGGGACCTGCTGGTAACCGTGGTGCTAGTGGTCCTGTTGGTGCTAAGGGTCCTAATGGTGATGCTGGCCGTCCTGGTGAGCCTGGTCTTATGGGTCCAAGAGTAAGTTCGAACTCTGTGGATTAAGTTTGAACTACATAGGAGGAAAATTACTTACAATTAATGGATAAAATTATTCAGAAATCCTACTGCAAAAATTCAGCATGTGTTAACCACAGTTAGAGCACTTCCACCATTCAACTGAAAAAACCCTATTAGGAATGATTAAGAAGCATCAAAATGTTTATTGAAATTAGTTAGTTTTGTTAACATAGCACTTGATGGCCTTGGGATGGAGCAGTTTTCTTGTACTGGATACTGCATTGACTTCTGTAAGGGGTTTCCACTTGTGATTATTTACAGAATGTGATCATTATGGTCGCAATTAAGGTGTGTGTGTGTTCTCTTTAATGAACTCAAAGGAAACCAGACCCTACTAAAATGATGTGAAATGGCTGATCTCAGTTATTTCTTTTTTATTTTGCAAATTATTTCACTGAAAACAGCCATTTACTTTTAGTGGTGTGGGCTGCAGCCAGATTATGATCATCTCACTACATTTATACTCCTTGTTCTTTCTCTTCCTACCCTACCCTGTGAAGGGAAAGTTTGCGATGCACATATGAGTATTAGGCATCTGCAAACATGGAAACACACTATCCTCCAAAGCAGAGCCTAAATCAGTTCCTCTGAGTAAAACAGGTACTTCCCTGTACTGATATTCAACTGGCATGGGAGCACACACCACCAAGTAACAGTCAGTGTGCTTCAGGTGGAAATGTGATAGCACCCACAGTCCTGTTTAAACAGTGTGCATTGATAAATTGGCACATCTGTGTGTGCATGCATGCATGTAGAAAAACTGATGGCTATGTGTTGGGTGAGTAGGTTTCCTTCTAAAATCATGAAATTTTTCCTTTCTCAGGGTCTCCCAGGTCAGCCTGGAAGCCCAGGCCCTGCTGGCAAGGAAGGTCCTGTTGTAAGTACCTTGCTTTTTATTCTGTTACCCCGTTGCATGGGAAAGATTGACATAAATAGTACAAAACAGACATCTCAGCACTGAGCTCTAATGCAACTGTGTAAAACCAGCAAGATTTTCTATTGTATTACTCACAAGATCAGTATGAAGATTTTCTTTCATTTCTGTGGGTCTCAGATTAGGCCTGTGTCCTGAAAAAGGAAGAAGAAATACAGAGTTCTACAAAAAGGAGGAAAAGGGAGGGATGCACGAGCATGTAATGTATCAACAGTGGTGAAAAGTTAAATGACATTTGCTTGTCAGTACATATTTCTCCTAAAGCTGAACTCTAATTAAATTACCTTAGCCATTTAAGAGTATGATTTCTTTTTCTAGGGTTTCCCTGGAGCAGATGGTAGAGTTGGGCCAATTGGTCCAGCTGGTAATAGAGGTGAGCCTGGCAACATTGGATTCCCTGGACCAAAAGGTCCCACTGTAAGTACAGTGCAGAAACTTTATATTACTATGAAAGTATTTCCAGACTAATCCGTAGAGTCCCAACTTTATCATTAATGTAACACATCTCCCTGTATCCTCCTTATCAGATGGCATCAGCTTACATTCAAGAGTTCTGTTTCAAATTATTTTCCAGTTATCCAAAATATGATTAAAGAAATGAAAAAGCAGTTTAATTAGCTTCGGGATATTTTGAAATTGAAGTGATTAGAATAATATATGCGTATTTTGTAATTTCAGCATGTCCATTTTATCATTTCTGTATATTCACATCTGTAAAAGTTCTGTCAAGTTTGGCCATTAAACCAGTTCCAGAGTGCTGTTATTTATGGAACACTATCCAAAGCTCACTCAATTTAGAAGAACAGCTACCAGTGACTTCAGTGGATTTCTTTACATGTCCCATAGAGGCCACAGATAACAATCATGTCCTGGACTGGGTGTTGCTGTACGCACACAGGCAAATATAGTGTTAGGATACTACATGGACTGCCATGAATTACAATATCAAAACATAAAGGCATCAAGTTTTGAAAAGACATATTTTTGAGCTAATCTAAGTGATCCAAAAAGACAGATGGAGCTTGTGTATGTTTTAATTTGGGTTAAAGAAATGTTACAGTAAATCTTCTGGCAATGAGAAGTCTCTGCTTAGCAGTTTAAACTGAATCTAATATGAAGTGTTGGTTAACTTTTATATCTTTTTCTTTCAATTTCAGGGTGAACCTGGCAAACCTGGTGAAAAAGGCAATGTTGGTCTTGCTGGCCCACGGGTACGTGGTTATATTTTATCACCTTCCAGAGAGGAAAAAAGTAGATTTTCCAAACCTCTGTAATAAGATAGCATTGGTTTGTGCAAGTATGACTAGATGATGAAATTAGAAAAGCCCTTAGGAATACATTATTTTTAGCCTCATGTCAGTGGGAGCTATGACTTAATGGATAAATGAAGACTCCCCTTCTTGGGTATTAGTAGCATTATCCTCTGAAAAGGAAAAAGTAGCACTCCCTATCCTTAAATCTTATAGCACAGTGTATGGTTTCTAATTAATCCTGTAAATTTCCACCTTTTAACTCATAGTTGAAACTTAGTAATTCTTCCATTTAAGGGAACCAAAAACAATCTTGTCTGGGAAAAATGCTATCAGCAAGATTTCTATAGTCCGTAATTCCAAAAGAAGTTTTCTTAAGTATGAATGTGCTGCAATAACTAAAATTATGAGAATTTAAAATTTTAGGCACCTTTAGTACCTCTGGCTGTGAAGTTCTTGCAAGTAAATGGTTAAGTTCAAAATACACAGTGAGAGACATTTGGTTTTGGCACATAATAATTTAGAGCTATTACTAATATCAAATTAACACTTTGATAATAGCTTTCTACTTGAACATGTACAGGGTGCTCCTGGTCCAGAGGGAAACAACGGTGCTCAAGGTCCTCCTGGAGTCACTGTAAGTAAGAGCTTCCACACAAATCCAATTTGTGATTTATTTTTCATTAATGGTACTTCCCATTGTAAAATCCATTTCCCTGTTTTTCAAGTTAATCACTTGGTTTTTTTTCTACCCAGGGCAACCAAGGTGCAAAGGGTGAAACAGGTCCTGCTGGCCCTCCTGGCTTCCAGGTGAGTAACTGTGTGCTCTGTTCCATCTTACCCATGGTTCCCAAAGTGTGAAGAGCTTCTGCCTCAACTGAATTTGTGTTCTTCTCTCTTGACACTCAGGGTCTGCCAGGTCCCTCGGGTCCTGCTGGAGAGGCTGGTAAACCAGGCGAGAGGGTGAGTGACAGACACAGCACTCCGTGCATGGGGAGGCATTGCATGAGGGCTGGGTTTGCAATGGCGCACATGCTGGAGCAAGAGCCTGGTGAATCTGTTTGCCAAAACAAAGCAATCAGGGTAACATGCAAACTTTAATTTGCAAAAGTCCCTTTTGCCTTGGAACTTGCATCATACTTCCTTTTTGAAAGTTTTGGTATGAAACAGAGCAAAGATAGCCCTTTGCTTTTTGGGCCTTAAGTAGCAATAAACTATGCTTCTTCCCCCAGAAGAGACAGTACATGAAAAAAAATTTTACTTCGCATTTCTTTCAAAATCTTCAAGGTTCAGTCTAACTTGTACTACTCTATTTATGTTTTTGCACCTCAACTGATTTCAGGGAATGTACAATGGCATCCAACTGAGGTGGTTCAGTTGTAATTCATGCTCTAGCTGCTGCACAATTAGTGTGAGATGTACTCTGTAAATTGTGCATCCTTTGTGTCATAATCACCTTTAACATATATAACTTATAGTTACATCTCTGTCTCTGTAAAAGAGTTTACATTGGATATACCTGAAAAAAGAGCTTGTAATTTAATAAATAACTCTTCAGATGAAAAAATATTGTCTAATGTCTAGCTTGAGATACTGTGTAGCTGGAGGAAAAGGGCTTATTTATATGTATGTAATAGATTGTCTGAAACTTTCCAATATGCTGTTGCAATTTGAGAATTTCCATTTGTTGCTAAGAAACAAAGAAAAATTTAAGCAAACAAAATAAACTTTACCTCTATATCTACTTTCTTCTAGGGTCTTCATGGTGAATTTGGTGTCCCTGGTCCTGCTGGCCCAAGAGTGAGTAACTCATTTGAAATCTGTTACAGACTGTCTTATTAATGTGATCAGTAATAATAATAACTATGTACATTTCTGAAATCAGAAACCAGAATAGTCATTAGAAGGTATTGCCTTACCACTTCCCTTTAATTCTGAACTTTCAGTAGACATCCTCCAAGAGCTTTGTGTGGATGCCTTCCTGCCTGGCAGGAGGATCCCATTTATGTAGAGCAATGAGTAGTTTATAAAGGATTCAATTAAGTATTTGCTTTCCAAATCTGCCTCTAAAGAGATTGATATTTAACCTACTTCTGTTTCTTCTTCTTTTCTTCTGACTTGCAGATTAAATGTATCCAGTGACAAATATTCCCATTCACTCTTAAAAGTTACTCCAATTTTTGCTCCCTATGTTTCAGTGCCCTGAGTCTGTATCAAAAAACACATGTGCTCTAAACTCTTAATTTTTCCATTTCATCCATGCCAAGTTCATTTTGTCATATCAGTAGCAGTTATTTTCCTCTGCTCTAGCTTGCCCGAAGCATCTCATATCGAGCCCTCAGTGTATTTCATCCAGTATTCCAAATTAAGCCTTACTGATGGTTTATACACAAAACTAACACTTCCTAAAAGTAACCCACTGCTTGTGCTAGATGATATTTTCCTTTTACGTGTGTGTGTCATATTGTTGGCTATTACCTTTCCCTTTCAGTCATTTTCGCCATTGAAGCCTCCATTTCCAGCAAAATTTGCAGTTTTGATGCCTAAATAAATGGCCTGGTACTTGCACTCTTGATTTTTATCTCTTAGCTTTGACAGCCATCTAGCAAGTTGTTCACTTCTTCCTGTGTGGTCTGCCAATCCTTCTTCCTGTTGACAAATGCTTCCTTTGTGATATCTGCATATTTCTTCTTTTTCTGCCTCTTTGTAACTAGCAAAATGTATGAAAAAAATTAATTTAGGAACATCTCTACAATATGAATTAATCTGTTGCTCATTGGTGCTTTTTACTGGTGAGCTAACTCCTCTTAAGTCGGTTCTTTGACCACCTTATAATTCTTACACAAATTCTAAATTCTCCAGCATAACTAAAAATTCCATTATGCCTTATTAGATTATTCACTGATATCCAGCTTGATCACACTGAGATAATTTGAGATATATTTAGTAAAACTAGTGTTTCTATCTTTGATAGATCTATTGTGCATTTAAATAGAGTTTCTGGCTACTTCCATGTGTCCAGATCTATGATTCAGAATTTAACCTTATACCTGTTACAATGTGCAGGTCACATTAGCAGGATTTAGGTGTTATCTTTATTATTCTCCTGTCACCAGGCACTTCCCACTGTATAAATAATTGCTTGCAAATAACTATCCTTTTAATTTCACTAGATTCCATTATTTGTCCTAAAGCAGAATCCCCATTTGACAGTAGAATACCAGACACTCTTAACAGAACAAGCACAGTAGCCAAAATCCATGTTCCAGAAGTATTAATACTTCAGTTGTCATAATGCAAGAATTCATTACTCCATTCTGATACTTTCTTGTCAAAAGCTAGAGCCAGTTCTTACGACCAATTTAATTAATAGCTGCACAATTCTAACTAAAGGTTTGTTCAGATAAAAATGTGCCATGCTGTCACTGCTGCCAGCCAGTGGTTTCAGCAGAGAGCAATTCAAGGAAGCCCTCAGATCAGACTGTCTCCTTAGGGTGAGCGTGGTCCTCCCGGCGAGAGCGGCGCCGTCGGTCCCGCTGGTCCCATTGGCAGCCGTGGTCCCTCTGGCCCCCCAGGCCCCGATGGTAACAAGGTATGACTTTTCCAGCTGCCATTGCCTTACTGTTGAATTCCTGATCAATGCTGTCCAAAACCTCTCTCCAAGTGGTGAAGTTTCATCCCAGCTCATCCACACTAATATTAAATGGGTTTATATTTAGTAATATAGATGATGGGAGGGGAAGTCATTTTGAATATGGGTTGTCAGCTGGAGATGCTGGTTTTCTGTTTGGAGATAGGATCTGAGATTCTGACCAAAATTCATGCTGACTTCTGTTTATACCTACACCTACTTGTACACAGGAAGCTCTTGTCTCTAGTTAGCAATATTTTCTCCCAAATATTAGGGCAAAGTAAGTGATCATCTAGCAAATTATGATTTTGGCTTGATGCTAAATGAATCTGGGTCTTAATTTTCTAGATTTCCATGGCTAGTCTTTCTACAGAAATTTGGTTTGGAAAATGGACCTAAAACTTCAGGAGCCCACAGAATCAGAGAGAGCATTCACATCTAGCATCTTCACTAGCTGGAAAAGTAAAACACGTACAATAGCTCAAGACAAAAAAGTTACTACTGACACTATTTACAACCAAGTAGAATGGTGGGCAGAATAGTAATGATGATTTTGTTCCAAATTGTGTGAGTGACTTGACCCTAACTTACATGATATGCTGTTGCTGCTAGGGTGAGCCTGGCAATGTTGGTGCTGCTGGTGCTCCCGGTCCTGCTGGCCCTGGTGGAATCCCAGGAGAGAGGGGTGTTGCTGGTGTTCCAGGAGGCAAGGGTGAAAAGGTAAGATGGACAACTGGTTTGTTATTGCATGCACAGGTTTGAGATGACTAAATTTCATCGCTTGGAAAAACCTGCATGTTACCCCAATGTGACTTTTATTTACTGTGAAACTGTATTACTCAATGGTCCACAAGTAGAGGTTTCGTTGGTCTAAGGGACTGACTGCCTTTTCCAAGGTGCTATCCTAAAACTTTTTATAAAACACTATGTATTGACATGCAGATTAATGAAGAACACTAGGCTGTATTAACTAAAAAAACAGAGAGAACAGAGTGCTACTTTGGTTTCTTGACTTTAGTGATGGTCGGAAAAATAGCTTTTTGTTATATGAAACATGTGGCATTTTATGTGTCTGCCCATAGGACATCATTTTAATAGCTGTTTTCTTGCTTCATATAGAAGGTATAACATTAATACCTAGAAGAACTTTTACAGATGGATATCTCTTGACTAAAAGAAAAGAGATTTTGAGGGGGATTTATATTCCTCATTTGCAATATACATAGACATTGTTTTCAATTTCTAATTCCATTCCAAATTCTTGGTACCTAAGAGAAGCCAAGAAGGCTTGCCATGACAGAAGCAGGTTTATTCTGAAAAGCATGCCAGTCCCCTTTCCAAACATTCACTTTGCCAGTCAGTACCTACTCAGCAATAGCAATAAAATAATCAGCACTCGTTTCTCCAGAAAACCTAGGCTAAGGTTCTCGTATGATGTCTAAGTAATGCACAGGTACTCAGCAAACAGCTCAAGACTTCTTTCATACAAACTGTTGTGTTCACTACCAATACAATTTTTGCCACTGTGTGTTCCAGGGTGCCCCAGGTCTGAGAGGTGATACGGGTGCAACAGGAAGAGATGGTGCTCGTGTAAGTATCTTCTGGTTCTACTTGACTTTACCTTGCTACACCTCAGAAATTAAATAACTGAGAAGAATGTTCAGAGCTCGCATTTCCCACAGTATTGCATTACTGCTTGTATCTGCTCATTTTTGATACAAATCAATGTAATTTTGTTGCCCCTTGTCCAAGGATGATTGAATTCAGGAGGAGAGGGAGAGAAAAGTGATCACTTCTCTTGCATCCAAGCAGAGAATTTACATGAGCAGAGTATTTCACAGAATTGCACAGCTGTTCAGTGTGATAGTGAACTTTAATTTCATGGGCTCAGCCCAGGCAGCTAATTTTAAAGGCAGCCTGCAAAGTTACACAAAATGATCCTTATTTTGAGACTTCAGATGTCTTTCTTAGGATTCATACTTTGGAAAGGAAAATAACAGAATAGGTTTTGTTTTATAAAATCATGTATCCTTTATATTGAGAACATCTGAAAGAAAGTTAGTTACACATCTTTCTTCAGGGGGAAAGGGAAAGCCTATTTAAAGTATTTGGTCCTACTTACATTTTGTTTGAGACAATGTCCTGTCTCTTGGCCCATAGGGTCTGCCTGGTGCTATTGGTGCTCCTGGCCCTGCTGGTGGTGCTGGTGATCGGGTAAGTCTACTCTTTGAATGAAAAAATGCCTTGTTGCTACAGTTTACTCACACATTAATATTAAAGATGAGTTCCATAAAAACCAATTCCACCTTTCTAGTTTGCACCAATTCTTTAGATTTTTCAGATTCAGGAAGCTAGGGTTTTTGGGACTATTCAGTGAAGCTAGCCATAGGACCCAAACCTTTTTCTAAAGGGGCAGGGAAGGGGATGCACATCTCCATGGCAGTGGGTTATATCTGGAGAGGATTCTGATTCACCTTGGGCTGAATTTTTCCCAGCTGAGGTTAAACTCCACAATCCTACTTGCACTGTGAGAGGAGATTTTGATACAAGGATGAATAACCCAGGTTAGCTCAGAATGATACGTTATGCTGTCTGAGAATCATTAGATATTACTAATACAGGGTGGATCAAAACCAGAAGCATTTTCAGTAACATTCTCTCTTGTGGAGATCCAAGGAGACTCACTATATGTATCTGTACCACAGGAGCATTCCTGTTCTGGCTGCAGACATTTGGCTCTGACATTTCCCAGTGTCAAAGTGTTTTGTGTATCTTTTAGGGAGAAGGAGGTCCTGCTGGTCCTGCTGGTCCTGCTGGTGCCCGTGGTATCCCTGTAAGTTGTAATTTCTACAATTATTCCTGTGTCAAAGACATGATGTTCAGAAAACTGCTCTTTTAAAGATCAGTCTAACCAGTCGTCTCTTCTTTGTCCTCTCCCTAGGGTGAACGTGGTGAGCCTGGTCCTGTAGGTCCCAGTGGATTTGCTGGACCCCCTGTAAGTTTTGTTCGCACTTTCCTCGTATTGATGCCATAACCTTCCTCTGTTTCCTCTGAAAGGTTTTCAGTTCCTCATTTTGTCTGTTTTTCTGCCCACAGGGTGCAGCTGGTCAGCCTGGTGCTAAAGGCGAGCGTGGGCCCAAAGGACCTAAGGGTGAAACTGGACCAACTGGTGCCATTGGCCCAATCGGTGCTTCTGGACCACCTGTAAGTGAATTGTGTGTTTGTGAAATGCATCGTTCCCAACTCTGCCATGCAAGCTATACATTACCCTGAAAGTCTTGAATTCTGAAAAGGTAATGAAAGAAAGAAACAAAACTTCAAGCTAGGCTGTGAGAAAAGTTAAACTGCTGATTTTCACACGTTATGTAAATTTTATCAATCTATTTATGTGGGCTCAGATCGTGAGTCTGGAACTGAAATGAAGAGAAAATAATAGCTAATTTTCAACTTGCTCTGAAGATCAGCAAAATCACTCTATCTTGGACCATTTAGGGGGTGATTGTGGGTAAGTTCTGACCTGAGGATGTTGACACTTTTCTCTCAAAGATGGGATGAGTTGTCACAGTCAAATTTCCAGACTCAGTCATCCAGAAGCATGTGTGCAAATTTGTCTGTGCACCCATTTGCACACAGGCTTTTCATGTGCTGGCACCTTTATAGCCCAAAGTTGTATACTGCCTCACATGCATATTACTGGGGAACTGGTTGAAGTGATGCAGAAAGTCAGACCCATGTACTTCAAATACCACAGAGTGTTGCAGGATATCGTGGCTTGGGTTACTTATTGTATGATTTTAATACCATTACCAGGCTCTTGCACTAAGTGGCTGTATTAGTCACACAGTGCAAACAGAGGATTTGATGATTTTCCCCTGCTTTCACATTTTGACTTCCAGATTTGTTTAGATGCATGTAACATTTGCAAGGAAATTAATCTAAATCATAAATGCCTTGTGCAACTTTTCTCAGGACTTATGATACCGATTTAAAATGTGTGTGAGAATTTAATACCCTATTGTCCAGATAGGCAGCATGGGTTTGGGCCCAGTCCTCCTGCAAGTGTAAAAATCACTTTAGCTTTCACAATAGTGAGACTGAGCCCTTATTCTAAACAGGGAGCATTAATTGCCTTTGCTTGATCCCTCTCTCTTTTTCAATCCTTCCTGCTTAGGGTCCCGCTGGTGCTGCTGGTCCTGCTGGCCCTCGTGGTGATGCTGGTCCTCCTGTAAGTCTTCAGGCTTTTAGTACTGACACTGTTGCTTTTCATGAAGTTATTGTTTCCTTTAAACGTAATCTTCATTTTCAAATTTGTTTTTAGGGCATGACTGGTTTCCCTGGTGCTGCTGGAAGAGTTGGTCCTCCTGGCCCTGCTGTAAGTAACTAATGAAGAAATGTAATGGGAGATGAGTCAGAAGCTGCTTTGCTTAGGGACAATCCTAACTTTTGTTTCATTGATGTGGATCATAATTGCATTGAAATAACCTCAGATCCTTATAGAACTGGATGAGAAAAAAAATCTAATTGTTCAGACTCCCAGGGTACAACCTATGCATTTAATTTGTGAGTTTTTATAAGCCATAAGGCATCCCTATGCCTCTGGAAGTACCCAACCATTTCCAAAAATCAGTGTTTATTTGCTTTATTTCAAATCAATGGCTATGCAATTAGTCATGATGGAGTGGATCATGCCCAATCTGCAGAAGAATGTTAAAATTAGTGTATGTCTACATTTTCTAAAGTACCTGCAGTTCTAGTCCCATTCTTGAGCAGAGCAAGCTCACTCTGTTTTGGAATGTGAATATTTTTTTTTTTTTTTCAGCAAGAAATTCTCATTCTAGATTGACATTTGTAGTCTTTTCTTTTCAAAGGTGTTTCCAACCTTTACCAAAAGGCGCTTCTTTTCTCAGATACTCTAGATTTAAATAAATTTTAAATCCCATTATCCAAAGCAAATAATCCTCTTGAACTGGGAGATACTGTTGTTTTTTTTTCCTCATTGCAATTAATGCAAACAGAGACAGATCTATATTTTCCCACCAAATTTTGCTGCTTTCACCTGCCCAGAGTTTAAAAAAAAAAAAAGGCAGTGAAATGATTCTACTGCTTCCAGCTCTCCACTGCTAACAAAGCAATAGAAATTGCTGCTTTGGAGCAGCTGATGACCTGTTTGTTGCATGGGGCTATTTTTTTCACATGGACTTAAAATGAAATTTTATCCCCAGGTCTATATTGTAATGGTGTCATTCATACTCAATCCTAGGGCATCACTGGTCCCCCTGGTCCTCCTGGCCCAGCTGGCAAGGATGGTCCTCGAGGTCTGCGTGGCGATGTTGGGCCAGTTGGCCGCACTGGTGAACAAGGTATTGCTGGCCCACCCGGTTTTGCTGGTGAGAAAGGTCCATCTGGAGAGGCTGGTGCTGCTGTAAGTTACTGAGTATCACATCTCATTAAAAATGTTTCTCTTCATGTGAATGTTATGGCTTCTGAGATACTTTTAGTGTTTGTGAAGGGCTTTTCTACTTTTTACACAAATTTAGCAAAGCCTTTAAGCAGAAGCTCCACTGAGACACAAGAAATTGTTCATAGGCATGCTTGACAAATTTGCCATAAAAAGTGAGCCTGATCCCTGCGTCAGGGTTTTCTTTCTCTTTTTCTCTTGTGCTAAGTTGCATCTTTCCCTAACTACAGAAGAAATAGATATTTAGTCTGAGAAAAGGAAGTATATCTTCTGCTCTGAGATTGATCCTCATGGATAGAAAAAGAAAGAACCTGTGAATGTCCATTTAGAACAATCTCAATTCATAGCTGCACCATAAACTTTGATTTGTGGGGATCACAAGGTTAAAGTTGTCTGCCCACAGGTTGACATAGAATTATGCAAATAAATTTATTACTTTTGAGTATCTTTAAGCTTTCACATCCAGAATTACTGTCCTTTTTTTAAAAGTCATACATGTTTCTGTCTTATTGAAGTAAGCACTTGCGTGAAATACCACAATTGTTACTCAACAAAAAAATTATAGAAATTTCTTCTGTGATCTGCAAAAATTGTAAATGAGAATGCCATTTTCAATATCACTGATGTGTATGTTACATTTATTTTTGTCTATTAATATAAATTGTATTCCCTTCATGTCTTAGGGTCCTCCTGGTACCCCAGGTCCTCAGGGTATTCTTGGTGCTCCTGGTATCCTTGGTCTGCCTGGCTCTCGGGGAGAACGTGGTCTTCCAGGCATCTCTGGAGCAACAGTGAGTATATGATTAGTTAATTGCTTTAAACAGATAACATGTGATGAAAAAGAAAAAATCCACACACACTTGAGGTCCTGTCTTATGGGAAACCAGAGAGATGCAGATTATGCTGTTTCCTTTGCTGTTGGAAACAGAGGATGGGGACCTACCCCACGTACATCAACGGAAGAAATTATGGCTTATTGCAGACAAACCAGAATTATCTGCAAGTGAGCAAATTTCTGAATGTCAGAAATGTTGAGGTTTCTAGTAGTAACATTTAGAATGAAGATAACATTTGATATAGATAGGTATGTTTCTTGTGTCCTGATTCTTGTTTCCTTCCCAAACTCATTACAGTGAAATGCTGATCTTAGATAAAGACTAAAAGTTCTGTTAGACTGGTTTGTGTTGTATTATAATGTCACATTTTGTTACAACTGTTCCTGTATTAGGGTGAACCTGGTCCCCTGGGTGTGTCTGGTCCTCCTGGTGCCCGTGGTCCCTCTGGTCCTGTGGGTTCTCCTGGTCCAAATGGTGCTCCTGGTGAAGCTGGACGTGATGTAAGCTGTCCTTTATCTTCTTCAGGTTGCTTTTTCTTCATTCTGATCCAATACCAATACTCAGAAAAAGTAGATGGAACTGGAGGCTGTTCTGCTAGCAAACTTGTACAATGTCTTCAGAGAAAATTATATCAGGATCTTTATAGACATGGATTCCTATGCCCAACTAGGTGACAGAATTTTTAAAGCAAAAGTTGTGTCTGAAGTACATCTTGAAGTCACTCTCAGAATATTTTCACTTTTTACTTAAATTCCAAGAAAGATGGAGTGGGGAACATACATATCTTTCATGAAAGTATAAAAACTGCAGCCTTATCAGGGAAGCTTATTTGATAACCTGAAACATAGTTAATACATTATGAATAAAAGTCTTGCAGAGACTTTGCAGAATTTCAAGAACAGAGAATAGTAATTTAAAAATCCTGAACTTTGTTTCATTGGAATTTTCTGAATGAAAAGGTGTTTTATTTGACACAGCCTAAATGCTGAAGTGAAATTAATATTCACAAAGGAAAACCATTTAACCTTGTGAAGTACCACAGCAAAGTGGTTTAGTTGTGGCTATTGTTTAGGTTCTTTTCCCTCCACTGGCATTTTTCATCTAAATAGAAAGGCTCAGTTTTAAAAGAATGCAAGCTAGTGAAGATCACTATTGTCTTAGCTTTTTCATTTAGAGCAATGTTGCAAAGCCCAGCAATTTTTTCCTTTACTGAACCTAAAATATTTGAAGATCATTTTAGTTTCCTGAGAACATTAGGCATTTGAGAACTACATGTATAGGGAACATTTAAGGCATTTGAGAATTACATGTATAAGGAAGAGGTTTTTTCTCTTTAAGATTTATAATATCCTATCTCAGTATCTTCTTACTCTCACTGTAAGCAATTAGACTGAAACAGAGTTCTGTGCAAGATGAAAGGTGATGGAATTTATTAATTTTTTTCATGGTATTTTAATAGGGCAATCCTGGTAATGATGGTCCTCCAGGCCGTGATGGTGCTCCTGGCTTCAAGGTAACTTGTTTCTTTTTCCTGTATTTCATTGTCATGGAAGAAATATTCCAATATATGTAAGTCAGTAATAAGACAGTGTGTGTCCTGTTGCATTCCTTTGTTCCCAGGGTGAGCGTGGTGCTCCTGGTAATCCTGGTCCCAGTGGTGCTCTGGGTGCCCCTGGTCCTCATGGCCAAGTTGGTCCTTCTGGAAAGCCTGGAAACCGTGGTGAACCTGTAAGTCAATGAGATTATGCTATACTTTAACTTTCTATATTAAGGTCTAAGAGGACTAAGACTTGTCTATCATATATACAAAGTACAACCCACCTCTACGATGCATAAATAACTACTTCACTTTCTCCAGAGATGTGTTGACCATGGAACCTTCATTAGAACAATATACAGCAGTGACATTTATTCTCTGTTCTTGTTTCAGGGCCCTGCTGGTGCTGTCGGTCCTGCTGGTGCTTTTGGTCCAAGAGGTCTTGCTGTAAGTCTGATTTTTAAATACATTACCACATTGATGCAAGAAGAGAAAACATGCTTTATCAATAAGGACTCATAACTGTGATCAAGGGGCCCAAACAATAATGCTTAAGGACTTGAAAATATTTAGGAACTTAGAATCTCAGTTAGCATTCTCTTTGTAGGATAAATGCTGAAGCTTTTAGGATTTGCACTCTTCCTGGGTGTGTTAAGGGGATGCTCATTATATACATTGGGATGTGACTTAATGTAGAATATTTACACTTAATTCTGGCTTTGATGGGAGTATGTTCTTGAAGCTTTCTAATTTATTCCTTTGACACCTATATCCCTTCCTAGGGCCCACAAGGTCCCCGTGGTGAGAAAGGTGTGCCTGGTGATAAGGGGCCAAGAGGTCTGCCTGGCTTGAAGGGACACAATGGATTGCAGGGTCTTCCTGGTCTTGCTGTAAGTAAATGATTTTCTGGGTTTTGAATATCATGAGCAAAAAAAACCAAAAATGGTCACACTAGCAAGGAATTACATATGCACAACATGGTATGTTAATACCACTTACTCCACTCTGCAGCAACTTCGAAATGAAGAGTCATAAATAGTCTCTTTAACATTCAATGGTTTTTGTACAAAATTGAAGATTCTGGTATTGGCGTTAGACTGTGACTACCATTAGTTCCCTTGAAGCTCAATTGCATTTGGCTAACAAAGAATTAAAAAATCTTCTGCCTTCCTTTTAGTATTATCTCTTATTTTGGCCAGAAATTGTACAACTTTTCTCTCAGAAAAGCTGAAGTAATTTGTGGATTTTCTTCCCTCTAAATCTGGCTATCAACGTTAGGAATTCAGACTTTTCTTTTAAAACCCTCTCTGAAGATCAGAAGAAACAATATAAAGAATTTTGTAGGTTATCCTCTTAAATATATCTTGATTGCCTCTCTCCTCTCTTCCCAGAACAAGCATTTTATGCCCTAACTCCACTAATAAATGTCATAAGCCCTAGATTCCCATTCTCTGAACCCAGATACAGATTACATGCATTTCCCTTTTGAATCAAGCAAGGACAAACATGTTCCACTGCTCTTTTTTTCATGACTGTGTATCTTTCCCAATAGGGCCAACATGGTGATCAAGGTCCTCCTGGTAACATTGGCCCTGCTGGCCCAAGGGTAAGTGAATTTCAGAATATATTCAAGTAACTCTCATTCTCATCGTGCAATATATATGTATGCTCCCATCCATATGAATCCCTATTTGTAGCATTTTTACTGTCAATTAAACTGTTCAAATTTCCATTTAGGGTCCACCTGGTCCTTCTGGTCCTCCTGGTAAAGATGGTCGCAATGGTCTCCCTGGACCTATTGGCCCTGCTGGTGTGCGTGGCTCTCATGGTCACCAAGGTCCTGCTGTGAGTATAAACTTTTTGTTGTTGCTGATTCAACACATTTATGTTACACTATAAGCCTAGTAATCACATCACTTCAGAAGCCTAGCAGTTTATTAGTGCACATGGTTTTATTTCTTAAAAAAGATATTTAAAATTCGGAAAATGTTTAATAGACCTGAACTAAAAGGTTTTCTTTGCTCCTTATGGCCAGAGTGCAAATGCACAAAGGAGATGTGGTAGTCCTGCACCGTGCATCTTCCACTGCTTCAAGCCATAGCAGTCACCATGTGTGCTGCCTCCAATTAGAGCTGGAAGTGCCAGGAGTTAACTAGGAGTATGCATGTGTGGAAGCATTTCTTTAAAAGCACCATATCTCTAACAGAATCTTTTTGTCTTCTGCTTTTGAAAAACTTCAGGGTCCTCCTGGCCCTCCTGGTCCCCCTGGCCCCCCTGGTCCCAATGGTGGTGGATATGAAGTTGGCTTTGATGCAGAATACTACCGGGCTGATCAGCCTTCTCTCAGACCCAAGGATTATGAAGTTGATGCCACTCTGAAAACACTGAACAACCAAATTGAGACCCTGCTGACCCCAGAAGGCTCCAAAAAGAACCCAGCTCGCACCTGCCGTGACCTCAGACTTAGCCACCCAGAATGGAGCAGCGGTATGTTAGTGCCAGATGTTTGCGCCTTCTGGCTCTGGGAGCACTTCCAGGGCATTAGCTTTCTTCAATGAAAGGTATCCTTGGCCACGTGGCAAAAATTCTAAATGACCAATGAAGAAGTTCTTTCTGCCTCCACTGAAAATAGATACAGTTACATCCTGAAAATCTCTTTGTAGATATTGTCGCACATTATTGCACTAATTTTCCAAAATAGCACAAAAATATTTAACCCTTGCTTTTAAATACAGTTTCTTATACACTAACAATCCAAAATACCTGTTTCCCACTTATCACCTTAATATTGCCCCTAGCTGTGATATTTATGGCCTGGGTTCATGCATCAGATGAGTGAATATGAACTGCATGGAGAGTTTATGCTGAGTGAGCCATGATTTACGTTTATTCCCTCAACGGCAGGCTTCTACTGGATTGACCCCAACCAAGGCTGCACTGCAGATGCCATTAGAGCATACTGTGATTTTTCCACTGGTGAGACTTGCATCTATGCCAACCCCGACAATATTCCTGCTAAGAACTGGTATATCAACAAGAATCCCAAGGACAAGAAGCAGCACATATGGTTTGGTGAAACTATCAATGGTGGCAGCCAGGTAAGTGATGTATGGCAGGGTGGTTGTTTCCTTCAGCACTGTCTGAAGAGTTCTCAATTCACTGACACTCAGAAGCAAGCAGATAAATTACGTTCTTAGGGGAGAAATATGAAAAAGCCAGCTATCTTTTATCTGAAGGGCGTAGAGCTTTGATTCTGATTTAGATCAGTTTGCTAAAAGTACTTTTCAGTATTGTTCTAACTTTTCTTGATGTCTGCAAGTGATCAATTCAGCTTGACTAATAGTTATTGTTAAGGGAAGCCTGGACTATAATATGGTATATATAAAGACAGTCCAGAAAATGTCTGAACAATTAAGAAAAACATCAATCTTTTTAATCTATATTTTTGTACAACACTGTTCCTGGACAGATATCTATATTATACATCACAGGTTCTGAGTGCATGCCATGATAACATTCAGAATTTTTGGTGTAAGTGAAAACAAGAACTACTACTTGCGTGTTAGACACTTCCCCAGCAAATTGCAAATATATCACTTTTGTACAGCTAAGGAGATTTAATTACCTAATTCTTAAATGAAATTGAGTTATATTGTGGTGAAGTGTCTAAGATGAGATTTAATCACATTGGATCAGAACAGTCTAGGGTCCTGTTTCTTAGAGTGGCTAAAAGGAGATGCTGTAGAAAGAATATAAGAATGAAGAAAACACTGGTACTATCCACAGACACTAGTGTATTAAAAAAAGTTCCAAAATTCTATCAAAAAAGGTTTCACGGTTTTATTGAGACAGACATTTTTTGTGTGTAGCTGTGGGAACAGTAGATTGTCTTCCTTAAACTTATCTGATCTTGTCTCTGAATCCATATAAACTGTTAACACCATACCTTGGAACAGAACTCTACAGTTCAACTACATCCACTTGTGTCTGGTTGTCAGTCTAGCTCCTACTGCTTTTATTTTGTGCTCTTTAGCTCTGGAGTGGCAATAGAAAAGTGATTGCAGACTTGTGATTAGTTTTTTGTTTTTTTAAAGCTCCTAGCTGTCATGATTTAAGCTCAGATAGAAATTAGGTACCATTGCCACTTGCTCAACTCCCTCTTTCTTCCCCCCAATACACCCTAGTAGAAGGGGGAGGAGAATCAAAGTAAAACTGGCATCTTAAGATAAAAACAGTTTAATATTTGAAAATAAAATATAGTAACAATGGTAAATAATAATGATAATAAAAAGGAAAACAATAGGTGATGCAAAATATCATTGCTAACCACCTGCTGACTTGTGCCAGACCCTTTTGCTTCCTGAACCCAGACTAGCTGCCTTTTTGGGTTACTTCATCCCAGTTTATATACTGAGCATTATTTTTATCGTGTTGAATATCCCTTTGGTCAGCCCAGCTCACCTGTCCCAGCTATGCTCCCTGCCAGTTTCTTTTGCACACTTCCTCACTGGCAGAGCCTGAGACACAAAAAAAAAGATAAGTATTCTTGACTTAGCAAAAATCTGAAACATCAGTGAGTTTTCAACACCATTCTCATTCCAAATCCAGAACACAGCACTGGATCAGCAACTGAGAAGAAATTAACTCTACCCTAGCTAAAATCAGGAGACTAGAGCAGCTGTCACACATTTTCATTACCAACATCCTCCTTTCCCCCACAGTACAGCTGACTGGGTTCCTCTCTGTTTTTCAGTTTGAATACAACAGTGAAGGAGTGACCTCCAAGGACATGGCCACCCAACTCGCCTTCATGCGTCTGCTGGCCAACCATGCCTCCCAGAACATCACCTACCACTGCAAGAACAGCATTGCCTACATGGATGCAGAAACTGGCAACCTTAAGAAGGCTGTTGTGCTGCAGGGATCCAACGACGTTGAGCTACGAGCTGAAGGCAACAGCAGATTCACTTTCAGTGTTCTTGAGGATGGCTGCTCTGTAAGTAACACAGAAACCACGGGCATGGTGACTGCCCAGGCCTGAGCATGTGGTTAGGGATAGAGTTGTGCTTCAATTCAGAATCAGATTATTGGTCAAACCAGCAAAATTTTGCCTGGTGAAGATATATAGCCTACAAACCCAACCATGGCAGATCCTTAAAAAGTGGGAAGGAAGAGGTTACAAAAAAATTCTACCTTGTACTGTACATGTGGCCATAAAAACAGTTTTCAGAGGGACCAGATCCAAATTCTGTGTAAACAGAGGATTGATAAGAAAACAATGTACACGCTATAGAAGGGGGAGGATCTTTAAGTCCTGAAACAATCAGGCAGAGTTCTCTTAGGATCTAACACCATTTTGAATAATATGGTAGCTTGCATACAGCATCACATCGGACTACAGAAGATTCAAGTAAATAATTTCTCTGTATTGGAGATCTAAATAGCTGGCTGTGGGTATCTGATTTGCAACCAATACAAGCAAAATTTTTATGAAATTATTTCAGGAATTATCCATTCAGGTGAAACAATTCTTAATACTGTGAACAATGCAATAACAACTGCAATGAATCTTCTCTTACAGAGAAAGAACAACGAATGGGGCAAAACAATCATTGAATACAGAACAAATAAGCCATCCCGCTTGCCCATCCTTGACATTGCACCTTTGGATATTGGCGGCGCTGACCAAGAATTCGGTTTGGACATTGGCCCAGTCTGTTTTAAATGAATGAACTAAAATTAACTTAAAGCCTCTCCCAAATTATTCTCTTGTCATTTCTTTTATAATGAAAGCTGACTCCTTCCATTTCTTCTGTTCATCTACTTGCTTAAACTCTGGGCGAAAGAGAAGGAGAAGAATTGATTGGAGCATTGTGCAATGAAATTTAATACAGCCCCAAATGGACTTGGAAGTCTTTCAAGATTTAACACCTTGTTTTGGGAAATGTCAACCTTTGTAAAGAAAAAAAAAACAAAATAAAAAGTCATGAAAGTTTGCACCATTTGTGGCCTTTGAATATCTTCCACAGAGGAAGTTTAAATCCATGACTTCCAAAGGTTTAAACTACCTCATACACTAAATCAAGAGTGATCCACATCTTTTGTAGGAACTTCTCCATATGATCTGAGGTACTTTCAATTCCACTCAAAGTACAGTGGTGCTAATTGCATAATTACAGAGTATCTTTCCAATACTTGAACTTTGATGGTGCTAGTGGCATTTAAAGTATTGCTTCTCTGTTTCTTTGAAGTCTGTCTTAAAACTTAGGATGCCCTGTCTCACCCACAGCTTAAGCATGTGGATAATTTTTCTTCCTCTTTGTCTTCTTCCTCCAAAATCAGGTGTTCCCACTTTCAAATTTCATTTCAATCTTCTACTATGGGTAAAAAAAAAGTCATCATTTCTCAAAAAAACAAAGAAAATGTATTTTGTATATGTGAGATGTTTAAATAAATTGTGAAAAAATGAAATAAAGCATGTCCCGTGTTCCAAAAGAAACTATTTAATGAATTACTTGCTTAGATGCATTGGAGAATCTCAGACCAAGATTTTAGCACATTGCTATAAATGTTGCTTTAGCACATTGCTATTTTGTTAAAGCCTCAAAAGGTTGCCTACAACTCTCTTAAGGGTGTAATTGTCTACTTGACTCTTCATTTCAACACTAACTTCTGAGAAGTTCTCAAGAAACTCAGTAACTCTGTGCCTCATAGTATGAGAAGTCCAGGAGCAGAAATAATTCCATCTTTTTTTCCAACTACTAAGTAGGATTAATGGGTGCAGAAGGATCATCATCTCACTTGAAGGTGGAAGGAAAATGAAGCTTCCCTCTTTCACTTGAGGACAGAAAGCTCCTGGCTGTTGATAGAGCTGTGCTGGCTGATGCTGGGCTGTAACCAGCAGAACTGTACCTGTGCACTTTAGAAAAGATGTGCAAACACCTATGCCAAAAATTTCAAATTGAGTTGTTTTGTCAGGAAGGTCAGTATTAGGCCCTTACAGCTTGTTCAGTTGTGTATGGGACACAGAACCATATGCTTTTGCTATCCTTAATAATTTACTGTCACACAAACCACCATGAGAAGCAAAGGCTTCTTCTCTGAGACCATTTAGAAGACTGCTGAAAACCCTAAATGACCTGAAATTCCAACAGCCATGTTTTTGTAATTGGGAAGGTGCTTGAGAGAACCCACAGAGGACCATGAAGACAACAGCAAAAGCATGTAAGGCAAGAGGTGAGATGGCCAGACAGAACCCCCAAAAGAGTGGCATGAAGGAAGTATCCAGAATAAAGTCCCTGTAACCTGCAGAAAGCACCACTCCAAAGATTAGCAGCTGAGAGTCTGAAGGCAGCTCCAAATGGTGCAAGGGGGAATAAGCACTAAAATCTGTTTCTGAGGATTCTTTTTTTGTTCCTGCTTGCAATGAACTGATTAAGGAAAATAGGGCAAATATCAAAACATGATCTTGGGTGCAGCTGCTATGTGCCTGCTGAATTAGTAAAAATGGGAATTTCCATTATGAAATATAACTCATTTTTTCTTCACTGAGTAAAACATACTGTAGGTAAATACCTGCATTTACTCACTGGATCATGATGATTCTTAAAATATTATTATTATAAGCATTTTTTTACCATTTCAAAATAAGTTTTATTGTTGCAAAACCAGTAATTCAATATTTGAAAACAAGAAAGACTTTCTTTCTTTGTATAGATTAACTACAAGACAGGAAGTTTCTACAAGGACTGAAAAGCTAAAATTTCATCCCTCAGGTGTTGCAATTCACTGGAAGGTATGCAAAGGTTATTGCTAGGATAGGGAGGAGGACCTTTGCTGCCTGGAGAGAAAAAAAACCCCAAAGCACAGCTAAAGGAACACTTGAGCTTGGAAAGGACACTACACCTAGCAAACACTGTCTCCTTTTGTTGTCTTCTGATTCCTCCTTTGCTCTCTGTGATCTATTCCACAGCATGTCCTGCTAGGGTAGAGCACACTTTCTTTCTATCAGCTCACTGATAACATCCAAATTACGTGTTTTCAGATCTTTGCTCCCAAAACAGCCTCATTTGGAAATTAAACCTGAAAAAATACATAGTGTTTACCTCACAAATTCCAGCCCCATTAGTACTGGACAGATATTCAGTCTGCTTTGCAAGTTTTCAGCTTATCAGAATGTATTGCATGATCAACTATTTTGCTTATGCTACATACAATATTGAAGAAACTATCTTTCAAAGATCATAGCCATAAATAAGAGATAAAGGTCAGACAGGGCAGAGAGCTTTAATATTGTCTAGTTTTGGGAATGTAAGATGTTGAATAAACTTCTGATAAAGTGATCTTAAGTATTTTTCAGAGTACTCTGCCTTCCTGTAAGCATTGTCTTTGGAGAATTTCATTATCAGCCGCAATACTTCTAGAGCATTAGCATAAATTAGCTGAAATAATAGATTAATGTTTACATTTGTAACAAGAAAGAAGGAAAGGAAAACAGCTGGAGTAACTAAGTGAAAGGCAAAGTTTGCAGCAAGCCCTGGCTGTACTGTGCCAGAACAGAATTGCTGGGGAAGCTCTGTAGAGCAGGGTGGAGAGAAAACTGACGTGTAGTGCTCGGTTGTGACACAACTGTGCAAACCGAAGTCCTGCAGCATTCAGACCATTTTCCTCCCTGGAATATGCAGGATTAATAACCCTCACCTATGTGATCAATAAATATGTTCTGTCTATCAGCTTCTCTTACACTGTCCTTCCAGGAGATGGACAGAGATTAAACATCTCCTGTCAGTATGTGCTTCAAATTGTATCTAAGCTGACTTCTGATGTCTCCAGTGCAAATACTCCTTTTTGTATCCACGCAGTTTCCTATTACAGCAGGCTCAACTGGAAGCACATTGGGCTCACTGTAGCATGTGCTTTTGCATTAATATGACCTAAGTAAGTAAAAACTAGAGGAGAGGAGAACACCATCAAAGGGACCAACACTGAGCAAAAAGAAACTCAAATCATGTAGCACGGTTCTAGCAGGGGCAGTTGTAACCGTACAGCCCAGTAGGGGCTAGCCACTAGCAATTATCTTCAGTATCTGAGATTGTCACTCTAAAATATAAATACTGTGCTACAGACAAATATCCTTTAATACAGGTGAGTGACAAAACAACATTAACAGACAACATATCTACACTTCAAGCTTTTGAAATGACTTTAGATTTGTTTTCTTGTAATGGTTTCAGACAGGATCTCCTAGAATCTGCCCTCCCACCACCCTCTTGATGCAGTGTTTTACAGTATTAGAATCATGTATCCAATTCCAATGAGATGTTAGCATGCTTAAATAAAGCTATTAGACATGCAAACAGAAGTAACCCCTAATTCATTTGGCTTTACTCGTGTCTCATTCTGAACTCATTGAAAGTCCACTGTTTTTCTATAGGGCTCCCCCATGAATCTCAGATGCATAATGAATGCAATCTACAGTGCATAAACAAAGAAATTACTGCATGTCTATATTCTAAGGCTGGAATACATTTGTCCTTTCCTGGAAAACATGTGGTTGGATATTACATGAGCAAAATTTCCTACACATGAATCCATGCTTATGTATACACTCCAACTACTCAGGAAATTATGATTATCATTAAGGCAAATATAACTATCAAAACAAACAAATAGATCATTTGAATACAAGCATTTGAAATACATAAAATAAATTCCAATAATTATTATCAATATCTTTCTGTGTTCAAGCTACAGAAATTGGACCTTCAGATGAAATGAAACCTTTCCCAAATGCCAATTCTGAAGACACAGTCAAATAGCACACCAATTCCCCAGCATTTTCCCAGGCATTGTGCACCACCTACTGCCTCACATAGTGATTACCAGCCCCTGAGGACTGTTTTTTAGGGTTTTTATTCCCAAATTCACTGTCATTCACAGAATCACAAAATATTCTGACTTGGAAGGGATCTACAAGGATCACCTAGTCCAAGTATTAAGTAAATAGCACATTGAAGTATCAAACCCACAACCATGAGGTTATTGGCACCATGCTCTAAGCAACTGAGCTAATCTCAGGGTTGCTGCTATCTAAAACTTCTGTGCCAAGACTATCCTACAGGCTATTTCTTCAAAACATCAGCATCAGAACTCATCCTAAATATGCACTAACATATGAGAAGAACATTCGTCCAAACAGGAAAGCTCTTGGAGCAAACTGCAGGCTCACTCAGGGCACAAAAAAAGAAAATAATTAAATTTACTCGTTTAGTTGTTAGGTTCTGTCAATCTGAAATTATCTTCTCTATATAGCAGTATAAAGGACAGGGTTTTTTCTTCATGAAACCTTTCTTCCGTAATGACTGTCAGTTTTTCTGTTTTTCAATTTAATCCAAAGGGATTTAGCACTACTTTTTGGTTGAGGTATTTAATATCTCAGGGTGTAAGTCTCTGCTCCCAATATATCCCAGTACAGTCTCTACAACAGTGTGACAGAGGAGTCACCCAAATATAGCATAGTCTGACTTAATTTGGGGAAAATGCTTTTCATTACTTTTTCTAGTTAACAATGATCTACCTTCTCATTTATTTTCATTTTTCAGCATTTAACAGGGAATAAGACTAATTCCTCAGTTTGAAAGAACATCCATTGCTATTATGGCTGTCTGTACCTGACTCTATACCACATTTACTTTAACACAGTCATCTAAAATTTCAATTCCTACAGAAGCTGCCCATAGTCAAAATTATTTGTTCCCCAGATTCTGTAATGAGATCCAAAGGACCTCTGCTTATTCTTCTCAGGAACAGTGGAGAGCAAACCACACCCATGAAGAGCATCTGCCTCACAGAAGGCAAAAAGTAGTATTACAGTTTTACTTCATTTCTCTAATCTACTTTAATTCTCATATGGATACAAGAGATGCATTAGGTACAATAGATACAGACAGATACAAGAGGTCCTTTGAACTTTATCAGTTCCCTATGTGATTCTGGAGAACAGTTTCAAATACTTTATTTCATATTTTTCCTATAACTCTCAGTTAGTACTCTCCAATTTTCTGGAGAGATTAAGAGCCAAGGTTAAGAATTAACCCTGTGCAGGATGAGCTGGTGGTTTGTGCCTACGTATGACAGTGTCCTTGTCTGGCTCCAGGTGAGAGGAACAAGCATTTCATCTCCCTCCTCCAGTGTTGGGATGCCCTCAGCTGCTTGGGGAGTATGAGCACTTTGATTCTCCTGGAGATTCAGCAACTACATTCCTACCCTCCACTCACCTCCTTCACACAAGTTAACCATTAAATATGTATTTTGACAAGCATATCCAAGAGTAAACAATACTGATTCTAACACCTTGCTCATGTTTAAGGCAGTGCTTCTCTGGCCCTATATGCAATGATACCATCGCTATAGCTTTTACTGTTGTCTGTACATCAGGATCTTATAGATCTCTTTGTTGTAATGAGACTTGGGTATCCATTTCAGGTATGACACCCTGATAATAAAATTATGGGCCAAGGACTGACCTATGGATTAACTGAGTTTCTCTCACACGTTCTTTCTTGGTTCATAGCAATGTTCTTACATTCTACTTATTCTCTCCTGCAGAAGCTTAGTCTAAAAATCCATTCTCTATGTTAACTTTTCATAAATACTGTGGAAATTCAATGTGCAACAACTCAGTAGCTGTTTTCTGTGGGCTTTGTGTGAAAACTCCTTTACCTCTTTTCCTCTCACATGGAAATGCACTGCCCAGACACACTGTGGAGACTACTTCAATTGATTTCTACTGACTCCTTCATCTGTTTCTTAGCATGCTTACAAAGTTTAATAGTTTTGGTTTTGTTGTTTTTTTTTTTTTTGTTAAACTCACACCCTGAAAGTCTGAAATTTAGGACAGTGTGGCTCCTAAAAATATATAAATTTTAAATTCATTATTTGATATGATCTGGATCTAGTGTGTTGAAAACCAACTGGGATTTGTATTCCATTTCCAAATTGCTTTGCATGTATCAGGAAAACAGGTTTGTGGAAAGAGAGCTCTGTGAGAGAAAGGTAGGCGTATAAAATAGAATCATAGAATTATTGAACTTTAAAGGGTGGGAGTGGGCCTGAAAGTTCATCTAGTGTGGGAACCAGGGCACTGGGAATGTTTCTCTGTCTGCTCTGGGGTGCCTCACCCCCAGGGGAGCACTGACTTTGACCCTCATTCATGGAGAAAGTTTCCTAAACTTCAAGATAGACCAGAATCCACTAAAGTGTGAAGTAGATTGTAAAGAGTATTGAAGGTGTATTACTAAGGTGAGAAATTTAGGTTTTAGGATTTTTAGTATGTAGTGGATGGAAGCAAGATGGAGGGCACAGGGTGTCATCCTGGGTTTCTTCTTCCTACTTCTTCTTTCTCCTTCTTCATGGGTTTGGGTGGCATTTTGTAATTAGGCAGAAAAATCCACATTGTGGGCATTTAGGGATCAGTTACTGGGTTAAAAGGGGAAATAATGTAGGTGTCAGTTCTTAATTGGATAGTTTAGCTTTAAAAGACCTTGTAGCAAGAGACTGTTAGCCATTCTTCCAGTGCTTTTCCAGTGTGCTGAGCCTGGTGTGGATAGTGTGCAAAACTCTAGTGAAGATAATAATAAACAAGAACATGAAGACTGAAAAAATCCAGAGCATCTCTCTTTCCTGACACAAGACTGCTCCAGGAGGGTTTCCCCTGACAGAGAAGCCCCCAGGGAGGGCCAGCCAAAGTCCCAAAAGTCAGGGAATCGGCAACAGGTACCCCAGCAATCTAGTCTTGACCATGCCTGGCAGGGGTTCCTCCCACTACACCAGACTGCCCAAGGCCTTATCCAACTTAGCTTTGAACATGGCCAGAGTTGGGATACCCACAATCTTCCTAAGCAACATGTTCCACTGTCTAACTACCTTCACAGTAGAAAATTTCTTCCTAATATCTAACCTGAATTCTCCCTCTTTCAATTTATACCCATTACTCCGTGTCCTATCACTACAGCTCCTGAAAAAGAGTCCACAAGAAAGCTGCTGAAGGATAATGGGCTCCAGTGGATTCACTGCATATGGATTTGTTCTGGTTTTGGGCTTTAGATAAAGCCATACACTGTTAATTAAACCTTTCCATTCGAGTATTTTTAAAGCATAAGAAAAAAAACAACAACAAAAAATTAGATCTACCTGCCAGCCATCTAGCAATAATTAAAGTGTGCTATCCACAGGAAACTTAAAGCTAGGGGCAAAAAACTATAGCTCTCCTGTAGATTCCAACTCACCAGTTACACAAAATTGCTGGAAGTGGCACAACTATTCAATTTCCTGTTAATTCCTAAATGACAAATCTTTGCTAAGCCTGAGGTGCACAGTAGCCCATGTTGATATTTTGTATATCTATGTTTACATTTCAACATCATAAAATAACATAGATCCTTTACAGCTCACAAATAACACAACAGAGCTCCATACAAAGAGCTCCAGACAAACAAATTTGACAGAATAGGGAACGTTGCAATGTTCAGCTAAAATGAAACTATTTCTATGCAATTTCATTTTGAAATAATGATGCATGGAAATATTTTAGTCTGTTAATCCACTGCTTCATACTTCAGCAAACAAGGGTTTCAGTGAACCTGAGGCTTAAGAGAGAATTCCAAATTTCTAAAATTTCACTGAATGGCTAGGTTTTGGAAGGGACCTTGAGGTCATCTGGTTCCAACCCCCTGTCATGGCAGAGGAAAATCAGAAACACGTCCCTGGGTGGGCTCGAACCACCAGCCTTTCGGTTAACAGCCGAACGCGCTTACCGATTGCGCCACAGAGACTCCCTGGATGCTCAAATCTTCATAAGAAAAATAATTTCTCTACCCAAAATAAATTTATGTTCCTAAAAACATCAATTTCAAGTAGCAGCGATTTAGTGCAGAGATGCTAGAAGAGAACATGGTCACCACATGGCATCTGTATTGCTGGCAGCCAGAAGGAAAGGCTTACAATGCTGCACAAACACAGGAAAGCTTGCACTGTGCCTGTGTAGGCTTCCAAAGGCTGCCCTATAAATATAAAGAATTCTAAATTTTAAGAAAGCAAAACTGGGAGCACAAGGGAGAACTATGAAAAAGGAAACAATATGAAACAAAGTCTTCATGAAAAGAGAATAACTCAATTTGAAAGCAACTAACAGTGACTGCCATTTTTCCTCAACCAGGAGTCAAGAAAAGAGAGGGGGGGAAATAGAAAAAACTTACACCTGCATACCAAAAAACTCACCAAAACCAAGCATTCTTAACCCATTACTTTGATGGATACAAAGCTTTGAGGATAAAAATGCAAGCAGCTGAAAAAAATATTATTTGTATTAATGAGCTGAGCTGGGTCCCAGCCCCTTTCTCAGGACTGTGTAGCTGCACAGCAGTGACACACCCCATGAGGCAGAAAGGTGTGGCCCCCTGACTGTCCTTAATTAAAGGGGACAGATGACTAAAATATTTGCTTTCTGCCTAATTCCCTTCCCTGTCTTCATCTGATCCATCTTTGTTTCAGACCCACAGAAGCCTGAAAGGAAAACACTATAAAGCCTCATGTTACAGAACAGCAGATGTATTTATCTCTTAGTGATAAAGCTAAATATGGCCTTTGTACATGTGATTTCATAATTACTTCACTTAATATCAGTCTGATTTTAGTACAGACTATTGAGAAACCATTTTTATAACTGTTAAAAAATTAGAATTCTGTAAAAACAGTAATTGCTGATAGAAGTACTGTGGGATCTCAGCACCTCAGGACTGAGGTGCCGAGTCACCGAGACCACCCTTGGGGGCTCAGGACTCCTGGAATGTTGCCAGAAGTGTCTGGTGGCTGGACTTTGATCCTACACAGGAGACGACACCTGTATGAGGATAGGAGGATTTCACCGGGGTGAATGGTGAAGGGATAAGTTAATTAGAGGGTGAAACACAGGGTTTAGGATTTCTGTACAGGGGGGTTTAGAGAAGTAAGATGGAGGAATTGGGGCGTGTCCTTTCCTTCTTCTTCTTCTTCTTCTCCTCCATCTTCTGTGGTGATGGTGGCACTTTAGGATTGGTTGTTACTAAAAGTGCACTGGTTAATAAGGGTAAAAGGTATTGGGGAAAAATGATAAATATTGTATACGTAACTTTGAGTATAAAGATAGGTGACTGCCCCGGGGGGCTGGGAGTGTGCTCATGGCTGGCTGATGAGCAGACCTCTGTCGGGCCGAGAGAAAATCTTTTAGATAAGCAATTAATAAACACCGAGACCGAGAAAAGATTTGAAGCCTCTTCTCGTCCTTTGAAGTGCGGGCTGCCCCAAGGCCACCCCGGGCCTTTCCAGACCATCTAAACAGCCGGGATTCGGACAAAGTACCAGGATCTTACAGGTTTGAGGGCGTATTTCTTTCAGCATTTGGCTATCAAGTCAGTACTCAGGCTACATACACTGGGTGATTGAACAAGTTCACTGAGAAAAAGATTTCTTACACTTTGTACTCCCTCTTCATTAATGCAACCAAATATTTGCAATGGGTGGCTACCATGCATACACATGCCACATGGAAACTTGATTCTTAGGGAAAAATTTATTATCACTATGAGGCTGAAAACCCAGCAATTAAAATGTCTGATGCCATTATTTGGCAGGTACCCAAAAGCTGCCCAGGCAAAAGCTGTATAACTGAAAACACTGCACCCCCCAGGAATCCATTGGAAACACAGCTTTGTTTCTGGAATTACAATTTGACCAGAGCAATCTGGCAATGCTGCACCATTTAAATTAAGAAGTGATATGGTTTGGGGTATGGCAGATCCTACTAATTAATTAGTCAACAATTAACATGTAAGTCGATGTAGGGAATATTCTACTTATTATATAACAAACAGAATGTTCCTTATGAACATGTGATCATTTCCCTTATGAAACTTGAAGATTAGAGGCAAGTGATAATTTTTTTTCTAGCTCTGGTGCTTATATTCCTTGCTACAGTATACTCTTATACACAAACTCAGAGGGTATAATATCACATGAGAATGCCCTACTATTCCTCTGAGAATACTTAAATGTCAGGTCTCTGTTACATCTGACTTTATACTACAGTAGCCACTTCATCTTCTTACATGCTCCCAGTCCTTGTGATTACATCGTGCCTTTGCCTGGGGACAGTAGCTCCAAATCAATAAGCTACACATAGCTGTAATACTGAAAACAGGAAAAAAAGACATCTCCTGCCAACTCAGTTTATCAGCAAACTCATATGTGTATGCCAGGTTTGACCCATGGCACAAAGTTCTCCTTCCATTTATGCTGAGCCTGCCAAGAAAGGTCAGGAATCATTAAAAGAAGAATTACCTCATCTAAATTATATCTGTGTAAACGACATCTGTCCAATTTAAATTTGTTTTCTAAATTGAACAGAAAGTCACCATTCTTCATGGTAAGTCACTCACCTTATTCTAACTTACAAGTAAATTACCACCTTACTTGCTCTCTCAATTCTGCAGAGGGAGGGGATTAGTTTAAAATAGATTGGTTCTCTGTGAGTGAGTGGAATTAGGTGGGATGAACCCCTTCATTCCTGACTTTTATTAGATTGATTCATAGAGGAAATAGAGCAGCCAAAAACCACAGTAATGACAGCGTCAGTCATTACTGACCATAGAAAACACCACTGCTTCTCATGAAAATAATTTAACCAGTTAACCTAAGGCTACCCCTGTAGAAAAAACATATTTGAAATTCTTCCAGAGGCATTTTACTTTTAACATTCATACACATTATCCCACATGCACAGCAGTGTCTTATCTCCTCTACCTCTCAAAGGAAACATTTTTCTCTTCTCTGAGTCTTCTTTCTGTGGCCGATCTAAGTGTTCCCCTCCCACTGATGGCCCTTGATGCTTCCAGCAGAGCAAGCAGAAAGCCAATAAGAAGCTGTAGCATTTGCAAACCAAAAGCTGAGGTTTGACTGATCAGAAGGGCTTGCAGCCTTCTGGTTTACTTTCAGCACACTAAGTTGATCAGCAGCAGGAAAATAAAGAAAGAACACAATTTACAAAGCTGCTTCTAGCTAATAATAGTTCATGTCTGGAGTTAGTTTGATAGGGTACTTTGCAATCCCTAATTAGCCTTTTCTATCAGGCCTTTTATACATAGTGGTTTTGGTGTGAATTACTTAGGTATATGTCATGATGCCAAATTCAATTAGCTTGTGAAAAACAAGGAGGAACGTGTTAGAAGGGAGACCATATGCATGCAAACCACTTCCTAACTTACAGCACTTCAGCCAAAAACTTCTGACTGAATGAAGGGGATCTCAATTATCAATCTCCTAAGCAATGTCTCTAAAGAAGCGTGGAAGCAAAAGCAGATGTCTTGCTTACACACATATAAATATTTAATATACACAGGGGGATTATCTTAATTAAGATACTCAACCTGCAACAGTATCAGCATGTGATAAAATAACATAAAATAACACAGTCGAAATCCACACATGGAGATTTCCACACATGGAGTTTTTTAGGAATTACTTAAGATCAGTGTTAGGTCTTCATGGCAAGTGAGGAACACCCAGGGACTCCCAGCAGCAGGTAGCAGATCTGAAAGAGCCCTCCAAACGCTGCAGGACAGAATCACTATTTCTAAGGGTTGTAATTTTCTGAGATATATATAAACAGAAGTATCGTTGTTTTGATAGCATTTTAGTTCCTGCTGCTCTTTTAGAGAAAGAAGAGGATTTAGTTGAAAATCCCTGAAATTCTCTGGAGACAACTTTGTTGTGGAGACTTCAATTCATTTTTTGATTTTGAGAATAAAATAATAAATTAAATTTCCCTGCTTAAGAATTGTACCCACTCTAACTGAGAAGCTGAGTCAACATCCCAGGAGCTGTGGCAGAACCCCAGGTGCTTTCTGCATCTGCACTGCTTATAGTAACAGCAGCAATTTGGGTAAGTTTTGAGGAGCTGCACTCATGGTCATAAATGGACCTCAAACTTAACATATTTACATTGCAGAATGAGACAGGCTGAAGTAAATATGTTTTGGTTGGATGAAGTCTCACTTGTTTGTGAACAAACATTACATAAACAGATGAAGAAGAAGAGTATCTGTGGTCCTCAATGACTGCAGGTAAGATATATTTCATAAGACTGTAAAGAATCATTAATGAGCAACAATGCAAAAAGCTACAAAATGTTCTGGCTAGAAAATGCATTTAAAAGTGTTTAAGTTGTTTCTTAAAGTGCAAAGTGCATATGAAATTAAGACAAAGAAACTGAAGCACTAACAGGAATATTTTAAGAATTTAAACAAACAATGAAGTTTGTTCACAGTAAGAAGACTTTGAAAATTCCTGACTTTTTGAATGAGGTATGAGAAAAAAAATAATACATCAATGAGAATTTTTCATTTATGGAGTAAAAGAATCCCTATTACAACCAGAATTGGGGGATTGGTTTGTCCGGATTTTTGTTGCTGCCATTGTTTTAGTTTGGTTTTGTTGGGGTTTTTCTGGAAAAACATAACCAAGTAACTACCCATCTGTATGCTTGGCACCATTTTTCTCTCTCATTCCCTAAAAGAATAAAACTGAGAGATTTAAAAGAGTGAAGTGCTTTTATTATTTAAAAAAGATACTGAAAAGGTGAATGACTCAACAGATGGACTTGAATAGAAAAGAAGTAGAGACTATACATATTGGTAGATAGTAATGACATTGGTTGGATAGAAATGGGACATATATTGAAAATATAGTAACAGCACACATCAGAATAATACTCAGAACTCAAATTTTGTATGTACATAACATTATGTGACTACATACTGCAGACATTTCCTAAGTTTTAAATTTGTTTATACAGTTTATATATGGTTACTTTATTTTGTCTAAAATCTTTCCTGTGACAGCCTGCCCTGCTCTGGGGCCTGCAGGGTTTGGTGGCGGCTCCATCACTGATGAGGGACTGGATTCGGAGCCCAGATTTCCTGCCCAACACAGGTAGATGCTTGTGGAGGAGCAGAATTTCCCTTTTGTAAATCTTAGCAAGGTTTGATTTCAGCAGTCAATTAATACATCCCTCAAACCCAGGTAAATCTGTGGGGGTCAGCCTCTTCTCCCAGGCAAATAGCCATAGGATGAGAGGACACAGTGGTCCTGAGATGCACCACAGGAGATTTAGGTTGAACATTGGGAAGAATTTCTTCAGAGAAAAGGGGATTATGGGCTGCCCGGGAGGTGGTGGAGTCACCATTCCTGGAGGTGTTTAGGAACCCTGGAGGTGTTCCTCCAACCCTGGAGGTGTTCCTCACCATCCCTGGAAGTGTTTAGGAGCCCTGGAGGTGTTCCTCACCATCCCTGGAGGCGTTCCTCACCATCCCTGGAGGTGTTTACGTGTTTAGGAAAGACTGCGTGTCTTTCCTTAAACTCAGTGATATGGTCCAGTCGGCAGGGTGGTGTTCGGTCACAGGTTGGACTCGATGGTCCCAGAGGTCTTTTCTAACCTAACTGATTCTGGGATTCTGTGATTCTGTGTGTCAGCTTGCTTGTACAGTTACCCACCCGCGTTCAGAGGGAGTGAGCGTCTCCCAGCCTGGAATGGCCATTTCATTATCAACAGAAGAGTGACAAGTGTTTAAAAATCGCATTATTTGTAACGAAGCCATCACTGTCCAATGCCCGATCCGGACCGTGTGGGGCACAGACCCTCGCCCAGCTCCTCGTTCACAGAGCACAGTCGCCAGGGGGTTTCCGCCTCGCCGCCGCCCCCTCAGCTGCGGGACTCGGGCCGAGTGCGGTGCGATCCCGTGGAATCCACCGGGAGCCGCCGCATCCTCACGGCGCCGCGGGGCGGGGAGGTGAACGCTGGGGCCGCCCGCTGGCGACCGAGGGGAAGCGGCGGCGCCTCGAGAGGGGCGCCGGCTCCGCCCCGTGGGCCGGGGGGGCGTGGGGCTGCTCTCGGCCGCAGCGGCGGGGACGGCGGCAGCAGCAGCGGCGGGGTCCGCGTTGGCCGCCGACGGGGACCCAGTGCTGCCCCGCCGCGCCCGCCCGCCCCATCGCACGCTGTTGTCATGGAGGAGCCAAGATGGCGGCGCTGGCCTACACCGGGGGCAAACGGGAGATCAACTACTACTTTAGCGTGAGGAGCGCCAAAGCGCTGGCGCTGGGCGCCGTCGTGCTCCTCACCGCCTGCCACGCCGCCTCCCGCCGCTACCGAGGTGAGGGGGCGGCCGCGGGCGCTCCGCGGGGGGCCGCGGCTGCCGGGCAGGGGAGGCGGAGCCCCGGCGGAGCTCGGGAGCCGCGGCCGTGCAGGGAGGGCGGAGGGTCCCTCCGCCCGGGGCAGACGCGGCGGGCCGGGGCGGTCGGGCCGCGTGGCGCGGCGGGTCGCTGGCTGCTGAGGGACGCCACCCTGGGGGACAGCGGGGACCCGGCCCGCGGGGCCCTGGGGGCCCGGCCTGGGGGTCGCCGCAGGCCCCGGCGGTCGGGCGAGGCCCCGTGGAGTGAGGCGGGCGAGTGGGGCCGGCGGGGCTGTGGCTATGCGCTGTTTGCACTGAGAGCTCGCCGCACCTCCAGGGCCCGGCCTGCGGCAGGTGAAACTGCCGGGGTAGTGGGTGACTTCTTCCCTGTCACTTGTTTCCTTACGGCATAATTAATGGCCAGTTACCTGGCAATTAGTGGTTAAAGTCTTAGTTGGTACGAGATCTGGTATATATTGTTTCACTCTTTGAACCATCAAACGTAACGAAAGCGGCCGCTGTGGTGGATGGAGCGCAGTACAGAGCTGTTGGCTTCACGTGTTGCCGGTGGCCGCGGCCAAGCTCCGGGCACGGAGCGAGCCGGTGTCACTGCGGCCGTGACCGCCGCGCACGGCGCACCTCGGCCCGCTCCTCCTCGCTAGGGTTGGTTCGGCCCTGGAGCAGAGAAACTTGGCATGATCCGTAAATGCAAATGCGGCCGCTGAAGGATATATTTACTTGTTTCTGTGTCACGCTGAAAAATGCGGTATGTTTTTGTGGGTAAATGAAAAAGTTGATCTGTAGGGAGATGTCCGCGGCTCTGTTTGTTGTAGCACAGCTGGTGTCGTGTTCTAACACTTGGCTGCCAGCATTCATGGGAGACAAGGCTGAGCGAGGTAGTTCATTGTGGAAATGGAAAAAGGGGTAGGGATCTCTATGTTTACAATTCCCTAGATTCACCCTCTACTGGCATGTCGGTAAGCGATAAACTGACTAGTATTAAATTGGAAGCATTTACTGAATTCTAGAGTAGATCAAGCATGAGGTAATTGAACTTGCCTGTTGTGCAGTGTTCCTTAAGGCACAACAGTGTCACAAAACTACACAGAAGGAGGATGGCAAAATTTTTAAGAGGGATTGCAAGACTAAGCAAATGGGAGCTGACATATCAAGCAGATTACAAGGAAAATAAAATATGCATAATTTCAGTATATTCTGTGAGAGTTAACGAGGGGGGGTGAGTCTTAGATTGCAAAATGGTGATGATCTTCTGACCCTTATGTAAATTGATATAGTCAGTATGAATTGATACAAACCTTTGAAGTTTTTTACCTAACGCTTTCAGTTTCTTGAAGCAATTAAAGGGCAAGGGAAAGGTTTTTCCATAAGTGTTTAAAACTTAGGATGACATGGAGTCATAGTGAAAAGACACTTACCAGTTTGGGCTTCTATGAACATAAAATGTTCAAAAGAGAAGTTTAGAAAAGGAAGGTGGAAAAATTACAGCAGATGAATTTTTAGGATAGATAAAATCAGAGGTGCTTTAATCGAAGAGATATTCTGCAAACCTTCAGTGATAACAAACAGTTGAAATTCAGCTAATGCCACTTTTGACAAGTAATGAAAAAAGCAGAGGTTTTCACTGATAGTGCACAGCTAAAGCTCACTGGCACCTCACTCATTCTCAGTGGTGTTGGTCACCCACTCTAAGTAGTGGTATGGTAGAACTTGGAAAGTGTGTACAAAAGAGCAACATAAACGGCAAAAGAATAGAACAGCTTCCCTATGACAAATAATAAGCAAAAATTCTGTGGCCTGGACAGAAACCAAGTAACTTCTTAATGTTCTCAAATGTCAGGAATTACTGGGGGAACGTAAATTGATTTTTATTGTGCCATAACACAAAAATATCAGCTGACAAATGAAATTGGGTAATACATTTTAAATGATCACAAGAAGGCGCTTTCTTTTACACATAAGACACTTTACACCAATATTTTTAGATGAAAATATCCCAAAAAGGGTCATTATGATTTCCAGAGGGTGTTGGAGGTAGGGCTGCAAACAGGTTCAAAGTAGCCAGGCCATGTCATGTAAGTGATTGCTCTGTTTGTTGTGCTTTTATACTTCCCCTTTTGTCTGATTGTCATTACATGGAAAGGTTTTAGCTCATTTTGACCACAGCCATGCAAGTACATATTATAGACAGGAGCAGCCCAGTGTAGTTCCAGTCAAACTTGCCTGTATAAAATTTACTTGTATGGAAAAATGCTGAACTGAAGTTGTGGAAGGTCAGATTTATGTTTAGGAAGACGGTTGTATTTAGGGGTCACCTACATTTTTTACAAAAGAATGTGAATAAAGAGAAAGTACAGGCTGTCTTTAATTTGTGGAGAGTTAAGTGGGTTCAATGTTTACATACTATCCAGTGAAGTTAATGCTTTGTGGTTTTCAGTTGTTATATTTCAAAGGTACAGTCCTAAACTGTTTTGGAAATAAGAATTTATTTAAAATTTCACATTCTTGAAATCAACAGTAGTACACTCTGTTTAAAACTACTTTTTTTACTTTGAATAATACAGAACAATTGAATTTCCAGCTCTTTAAGAGTATGTATTTTAGAGAAAACTTTGTGAAACAGTGTGCTCTGGTGCTGAATGAAGACTTTGAGATTTCACAATTTCAATTGAATAGCCATGATTTTGAGGAATGATAAATTAGAATAATGAACATTAAAAAATCAGAAAAATTATGCACTTTGTATAACTATAATGTTGTGTATCTAAGTGAGCGTAAAACTTAATTTGTTGGAAGGATAATTTACACAAAGAAAGAGTTTAAAAAGAATGGTCTGTGTTTTGTGTATACATTGGCACTTGAAATTCTGTTTCTTTTGTTCTTTTGGTTGGGTTTTTTGTTGTTGGTTTGTTGTTTGGTTTTTTGTTTTTTTTTTTTTTTTAAAGATCTCACTGATGGTTAAGAAGTTGTGGTGTATTCAAATGAGCATAGTTCTTTGGCTGCTATTTCACTTGCTAAATCCAGAGTTGAGCTTTTCTGGAGGCACTGGTTTGTAACCTCCTCTTTACTTTCTTTCTTTCTTGGCTGCTGTTTCAGTTTTGTTTTATTCCCCCGCGTCGTCTTCTCCCCTTATTTTCTACAATTATGTTTAAAGGAAGATCTGAAACTTCAGTAATAGCCTGAATGAGTTTCAGGAGCTTTCTAGTATTGCTCAGGGCAATAGTAAGATAATCAGTACCTGGAGTTGGGAAAGAAGCCTAACCCCTTGATATGCATTGTTGTCTCTCAGTTTGAAATGTGTGCAGTGTTTGGGATGTTACTTCAGTGAAGGTACTGTAGGATGTTTATGGGCAATTATTGTGGTGGGAGTGCCGTGGAGTACAGGGGTACTGAGCTTGGGCCATGACCTCTCTGTAAGGACATCCTCCAGTCTTGAAAGCTTGATGGAGAAAGGGGTGATAGTGGTCTACAAATCATGGCAGATATAATTCCAGACTGCCTTGCCCCATTGGAGAACCAGGGAGTGCCCCAAGTAAATCTAGTAGAAACCATATTTCAGAGATAGGCAGATGATTCTTCAAGCATCAGCTCTGGATAAAGAAAACTCTAGAAGGGTTCTGTGGGTGCTAAGAAATTGAAGACTGCATGTCAATTTCACTAAATCCTTGGAGTGAACATAGTTGGGAGAATGTTAGGCAAGAATGGAATGTTTATTTGCCCTCTTCTTATTAATCTCTGAGCATCTGCTTTTTGCCCCTGTTGAAGACGGAATACTAGGCTAGACTGACCACTGGTCTGACCATGAATAACTGTCCTGATTTTCTTACACATCTTTCTCAGCAAGTTAATGGATGTCAGAGTGAGTCTGATTAGTGGTGGATATTCTTTTACAAAGTTCACTCTTACATCACTTTCATACATCTCCTAGCTGTCATCATCTGTGAAGTAGAGGCCTTCCTATCAGTAATAACTCTAAACCACCTCATTATCAAACTCATGTTGCTTTTGATTAGATAGTTTTTTTATTATTCCTGACAGTTTCATTTTTTGTGCCACTTACTTGTAATTATAGTTTTCCCTGATACGCAAAATTGCAAACTCATGCAATTGTGTTGCTTGAAAACCAAAGTATGAGTTGAGCTTAATGAAGTGAAGGTTTCAGAGGAAGTGTTAGGTATGGGCAGTGGTACATTGTTCTGCCCAAGCTAGAACAAGTTCCTACCACTTCATTCACGGCCATTTCCCTGTTTGTCAGTGCTCGGAAATGCCAAGAATGACAAAAATGTTGGAGAGCAACTTCTCTTGCAGTGAATGGGTTCAGTTGTGTTCAGTTATAAAACAGCACAATCTGACATGGAGTTGGGAAAGATAACAGTCACTGATTTCATAACTGAGACATTTGAAATTTAACATGAGCTGAAACATCAGCACCTGTAAAATTATTCATCTTAATTAGCATAGAGTTTATTGACTTGAAGAGATAAGTGCAGTTCAGAATCATCAGCAGATGGATGTGTAAATGTTTGGGGGGTTTTTTTGTGTATTAATCCATATCACTTGTTCTAAGGTGACCACATGACCATATGTCCTGCAAACTTTGTAATGAGTTTTATGTTCTATGTAAGATGCTATACATGGTGATTCTGTGTAGAAGGTTACTTTATTCAACAGTTGTATTCTTTAATTTCTTTTTAGTGTATTTGGGATAGTAGATAGCAAAGGGGATTGGCGTCTCTTAAAGGAAATGCCATTCCATGTCACAACATCTTTGTGACAGCAGAAGTAGGATCACTAACATTTTGTGGCTGGGGTGGTATTTACAGAACAAGTATTCTATAATGAGTGAGAAGGCAACTTGCAGAAGCTTGTGCAAGATGTATTTACAATCAGTTAAATTTGTTTACTGCTGTTGATTATTTCAATTTCTGTTTTTCAGAAGTTGTCAAATTATTTTTTATAATGGCAACAGGGCTATGCTTTATATTTCATGTGTCTGAATTCTAATCTTAATATAACATTTCAAAGGTGGTGATACATGTGAGTATCTTCTGTCCAGTGGGAGATTTCTTGGAGAAAAAGTATGGCAACCTCACAGTTGTATGATGCATAAGTATAAAAATAGGTAAGGAAACTCATGTCTTCTGTTCATCTGTAAATAAGCATCATTTGATTGCAGCTGCAGTAATTGCTGTAATTGTAGTAATAGTGTAATCTATTGTTCACTTTATATCTGAATCTCTAGGCTTTCAAAAATGTACATTTATGAGAAAGAAGTCTTTTCCAAGTACTTTATCTGTGTAGAGTGTTTACCATAGTTGTATTTCTGTATAAAAATACAAATAAATGTTGGTGATGGAGGTACTGGCACAAATTATGGAAAGCCACATGAGGCTGCATATGTCACGCTCAGATTGCTGACCTTACATGTCAAATTGAAAATAAAACTATCCCTAATAAAATTACCTATGACTTTTTTCACTTCCTAGTAAGAGAACTTTTTTTTTTTTTTAGAGTTATGCTGTATGTTACCTTTTGGAAACAACTGTATTTGTAGCACACATAATAGGAAAACCTGCTTAGTTTTTTGCCTAATTACATTAGCAGGAAAGTTCATTTTCAATTCTATGCAAATTGCAATAAATTGGTTATTAATTCAACATGTTAAAAAATTTATCATGCCTTAGAGTTGGATATAATGTTTAGAATTATCTATGTAACTGTAGATTTTGAGAGTACTTCTTTCTAAGGTATGTATTTTCTGTAATGTTGCTGTTTTGTTTTACAGTGAAGCAAAAAATTGCCTCATAGACAAACATGTTGTATTTATAGGAGATTCTAGAATTCGACAGCTGTTCTATTCATTCATAAAACTGATAAATCCTCAAGTCAAAGAAGAGGGAGTTAAGGTGAGATAGCTTGTTTTGGTTTTTGATTTTTTGTTTCTTTCTTCCCAATTTACCTCTTAACTCTTGTCTGAACTTCAAAAATTCAAATTGTACTGTTTGCTGGCCTTGCCATATGAAAGGAGAAGCGCAGAAAGGTCTTTTGAAGAAGAACAAGATTAGACCAAAATAATTGTTTGGGTACACATGAGATGATTGTGAATCTGAGAAGAGAACTGGAAGCTCAAGAGAAAGCGTGCAGCAGCCTGGGAATAAATTAATGAAGCTGACTTGTCCCACAGCAATTTATGCTTCGTATTTGGTTTCTTGATGGGAAAATGATTGCTCCTTCGTGTGTTTTTAAATAGTAGTAATTCATGCCTTCTAATTTGTCATTCAAAATGTCAGTTAAATTGCTGATCTAATCTGTTCATAAAAATCCTTGGGGCAATGACAGATTTCCAGGTCTAACTTGAAGCTGGAAACTGAAAATATCTTCAGGTCTTACCTTCTTTTTGATCACTGATGAAGTGCTGTCTGAATTTTATAATGTTAAGTATGTAAACTGCAGCCAGGTGGAAGGAGGAAGAAAGGATTTAGGTGTATCGTTTGTTGAACAAAGTGCTGATTTCTTTTGCTCTGTGATACTTCTTGAGCACATATCTTCATAGATGTATGGACATATGTGATGGAAAAGATGCCTTTCAACAGTACATCAGATTTGTCAATTATTTAGTAATTCTGTCACTTAGAAGTGCAAGGTGGCAGCTTGTCCAGCATGCAATCACTTCCACCTGTCCAAACAAGATGTTCGATTGATCCAAGAACTCTGGTTTTCTTAGTCAGTTGGTTAGGTCACTCTTGCTGCCCAAAAGTAATGGTGAGATGAGAGAGTGCTGTAATGGATCTTGAGAGTATTTTTTGTCAAGTGTTATTGAAATCAAGATCTCAGTTTGAAGAAGTACACTTGTTCTTATGGATCAGTACCAAAATTAATACTGTGTTTTATAATTTTAAAGGAGTATTGTGAATGCATATCTGACTCCTTCCTTTCTCTTTTACAGTTTTCACCCAGAAATTTTAATAATGCATTATAGATTTTATTTCTGCCTCAGACTATTTTCTTTTATTCTTTAATTAAAACTGTGTTGGTTGTTTTGTATAAAGGAGATGGGCAGAGGAAAAGGAAGGCTGGAATAAGGCAGTGTAAGAAAAAAAAGAGGAAAAGTCATAAGTTTTTCTTATGTTGGGAGGCTAAATTTAGGAAAACATTTGATACCTTTGTAACAGAGGGAGCAGAAAGCATTTCAGACTTTGTTGGCTAGATTGCTTCCAGGAAAAATAACTGTTTATTTTAGTAGCTTGTTTTATCAAGAAAGCAACATAAATATTTTGTGTGAATACACTGACAAGTTTATACAAGAAAAATCCTCTCCACTGAAGATAAATATTGGGTGAGAGCAAGTTAGCATAGGTATGTAAATGTTTTGTTTTCATTCTGAAAGTTTCTCTTACTTTGTTTTTATTGTTTTGGGGTTTTTTGACAGCATGGAAATATCCCATTTGAAGATAAATCTGCTTCAATTAAAGTGGTAAGTTATTATCTAGTGTTAAATTGCAAACCATAATCATGTTATTATTTCATATAATATAATTGAAAATGCCGTCAGAGCTGAAAAGTTAAAAGAAGGTTAAGACCATCAACATTCTTTATAAATATTTCACAAATGTTTCACAGTGCCTCTTAACATACTCTGTTAAGAGAATTTGGCATGGAGTATTTGTATTGTGGCTTAGTTTTGGGCATAAGCTCTGGAACTGTGTATAATTTCTGCCAGATCTTCCAATTTGGCTTTTCCAAGCATACCTGTTGCCAAGAAGTTTACTCTTTTCATGCTGTAAAAATATATATCTGGGTCTCCCTGGATTGGTAATTGTAATTGCCATTGCGTTTTCTGTGCTATCCCAGCAAGTATTGCTTCCACTGTTTTTGCATGGAGAAATAAGCACAATGTTGATTACAATGTGGATATTTAAAAAAAGTAAACAAGTACTTGAGGCTAGTTTTTCTGAAGGGCTGTGTTCTCCTCTGCCCTGGCACTGGAGATGCTGTTGTCAATAACTTTCTTTGCTTCCCATGACAGCTGTCAGCAGTGCTGGCATTGTGCTAGTCATGTATTTATTTATGCCGTGAAGAAAACTCATTCTCTATTCACCAAAACCAAAGAAGCAGTGTGTTTGCTGAGTTCTATGAATATGGGTTTTCAGTACTTGTTTGTGTACATGGTTAAGATTTAGGGTACAGAATAACATCTTAGGGTGGGAAGCCCATGGCAATTTAAGCATGTGCTGACCTGCTCTGTTGGCCTTCAGAGTATGTTCCTGTGTTTGTGCTGTAGCTAGCACTGGTGAGCTGTGGAGTGGGTTGTTTCAGGAGTCAGTTCAGCCAAAAAGTTACTTCACAGGATTCCTTTTCAGTTAGGTCTGATGTGGTTCATCATGTTGTTATCTGAATGCTGGAAAAGATGGGACAGAACACAAGGCAGGAGGAAGAGGCTGATGCAGCATGATTTGCATTGGGCTAGCCTGACAGGGCCACATCTTCAAAACTCCTTAACCACAAAGATTTGAGATGGCAGGTCTGGGCTTTTGGGAGATGTCTCATAGTTAATATATTCCCAGTGTGCTGCTTCCTTGTTTTGATGCAGTGCTGCCCTTCGACATTATTGGCATGATAGCTGGATTTCCATATTCAGACTGGCTGTGACCCAATAATCCAAATGTGGAAAATACTTGACCATCAAAAGAGAAAATTACTGGGAACAAGTGGAGAGTTTAATTTTGCCCTTTCTAGTCATCACAGTAACTCTTCTGTCCTTCAGCCACTGTAGAGGACTGCATGATTGTTCCCAGGTTCCACAGACAAATAATGAATTGACAGTACTCAAGTGAGCTACCAAAATGTAACAATCCAGAGGAGTGGATGATAGAGCTTTCCTCTCTGCTGATGATGTTTCAGCATTCTGTTACGAAGTTTCCTCACAATAGTTTCTGCAGATGTTGTCTCTGCTATTTCCCTTCAATGTGTATTTTTAGACTATTCAATAGTGCTGTCCTGAGGAGTAACTGAATGCTAGGAAGTCATGGCTTTCCCTGGGAGACATAAAAGCACTAGTCTGCACTGTCCTTCTATATGAAAGCTGAGCACTGCTCCTGGCATCTAAAAGAATTGTTAGGTTTTGATTTTGTTTGAAAATCATGATTTGATGCTATCACTTATTTTAAGCTTTGAAACAAAGAAAATCTGCTGGTAAGGATGTGGAAAACTGAGCAAAAAGCAAGTTCTAATAAGTTATAGATGTGACCTTATGTGGATTTATCCCTGATTGCAGTAGAAACCCAGGGACATTTCATTTGGCAGACATAAAAAAACACCTTCTTGGTGAAATTCTGACTCCTGAACTACAAATAAAAATTTGTTTTTTATAGGGAAAAGTTTTGTGGATTTGTTAGCTTCTTCTCTTTTTTTTTTTTCTTTGCTTTCTGTTCTCCATGCTGAAGTAAGATACCGGGATTTTCATGCTAATTATAAGGAAATCACACTTTGAGCCAAATGTTTTCCTTTAGAATTGAATTGTTGGCAATTAGTTTGGTTTTTTGCATTTTTTGGTTTTAGTCTACTGATTGTCGTTTAAGCTTGCAGAGTAACTGCCTTTTTTTTTTTACAGGATTTTCTGTGGTATCCAGAAGTTAATGGCTCTATGAGGCAACGTATCAAATCTTGGGCTGAGGTTTGTTTCAAAAGATCTATAATTTGACTTCAGAAAGGGTGAAAGGGGGATGTTTACTGGTGTATATGTTTCTGGGTATCTCCTGGTCTTCCAAGGATGATATCACTTGGACCTTAAGAACCCCTAAGCAAACTAGAAAAACCCTACTTCATAGGAGCAGGTTAATTAATCTTATTAAGAGCTAAAGGAATTTCAGTCTGGTTTGGTGTTTTACTTCCTCTGTGGCTGCAATGACTCCACTTTAATGTGACCAAATATTTTGATACTTACGAGTCCATTTCAACTTGAGATATTCTATTATTTTGTATATATGTTAATTTGAGTGTTTCAGAATGAAGGGCAAAGGTAATTTGCAAAGTCAAGAATTCTTTGATTTGATTTGTTTTCAATATCTCCCTCAATTAGCCTCCTAATTATTTTATGTGTTTCAGTTGTGATGCAGGCTGTCATGTTATTCTGTATGTAACTCTGACAAGTAATACATTTACAGATTGGCAGCTAATTTCTTCGTGTTTCTTCTTTTGTTGACCTTTCAATAGGCTGGAATTATTTAGTAGTAGCTCACAGTGATTATTTTGCTATCCTGTTGATCATTCTTGCACAACACTTTCCATCAGGATAGGTGAAGATATCATTTGGTTTTCTTTTTCTGTGTTTCTACAAAAATTGAGTGCTGCTGGTTTTCATTGTGGTGCTGGGATAAAACTGGTTCTGAGGTGGTTAGGACTGTTTGTTTCCTTGTGCTCTTTTGTTTGAGTACACTGGCCCTTGTCCTTGTCCTGCACAGAACTGTCACACGCCTCTGGGGTGACAATGGTCAATGCAGCAGCTCTGACAGATGTTTGACAATGCTGAGACTGAGATAAAAAGTTCAGTAGTGTGATCTACAATTTACTTGACCTTAGGAGAAGATGTTTTAAAGAGAGCTTATGCTGCTCAGTTGATCAGGATTATAGGTGCTTATTGATACTTCATGGTTTTGTAGATTTTATTATGTGAATTCTATTCTGTATCTTATAAATATCAGGTGTATGTTGTCTGCAATATATCTGCAATCTACTCTTTTGTAGCCATTTGCTGATGGGCAAGTGAGTCATAGTGAATGTAGATATGAGTCTTAAAATAATTTAAGAATATTTTAAAACTAATTCCTTTTTTTATTTGTTTCTTAGGGTTCTGTGGCAAAACCCCATATAATTGTTCCTTTTTCTATTTGTTTCTTAGGGTTCTGTGGCAAAACCCCATATAATTGTAGTAGGAGCTGCCACGGTAAGTTATACACATATAGGGGATTTTAGTGAAGAAGAAGTTCTTGTAGGATAACTTTTAATGTTCTCGAGTTGGTTACGTGAACAAGTTGTTAAACACAGTTTGGAGTAAAATCTATTCTCAGTGAATTTATTGTTACTAAAAGTAGTTTTAAAATACCAGGTATGCTTTATTATACCTTTGTGATGTACAGTACTTGGTTTTTGTCAGCAGTACTGGTTAATAGGCATTAATTTGCTTTAACCTAGCTAATAAAGTGGATTTAGTTAAAAGCAGATTATTAATTTTAAAAGTTAAAGTATTTGCATACTAATTGAAGTGTATTTTAAATACACCTTTTTCAGTCACAAAATTCTACTTTTGAGTATGGCCCAATCTGGGATGGTCTCTTTCACCACATATATTTCTTTTATATATATATATAGAGGTAAAAATCACAATTTTACATGGATAATTCAACAATTAAAGAGGTTGGAGTTCTGGAATCTTGTTGCACTGGAAGATTCCACCACAGATATGCATTGCAGCATCACAGGGAACAGGGCTGACAAGGACCAGAAGAGGTGTCCTGACCCATCAGTTTGCCACCAGGCAGGATATTTCTACTTATCTTACACTTGGCAAGAGTGAACCAATTCTTTAAAACTTCCAGGGATGGAATTCAGCAGGCCCCTTAATTAGTCTGTTCTAGTAACAAAGTCAAATCAAACAAACACTCATCTCATTATTTCCACATTTAATGTCCCTTGCTTCCAAATATTTGGGAATTGGAATTTGGAAAGAATTAGCTAATTTATTTTCATAGGAGCTGAAATGTAAAGGGGGAAAAATGTGTTGCATTTAAAACAAAATCCTTCAAAAGCAGTTTGTTTTAGAGACAGTTGAGGCACTCTACCAATCTGGAAACTTGTGGGCATGCCCATCTAAGGACAAACTCCCTCACTTTTAAGAGGAGGTCATGTGTGTATGTAGCCCTCCACACATTTCCTGAGGCATCAAAAATTCTCCTTTTCCTTTAGGTGAACCCCTAAGTTCCCTTCCTCTGTAGGATCCACATAAATATTTGAGTTTCAGGAATTGTAGTAAGCCTAGAATATGATTTCTCAGTCTGAGACTGTAGCATTTATTACCAGGATGAGTCATTGTATTCCATATAGAAAATGCCATTATATATGGATAATGTTCTGGCATGCAGAAGGTCAGGTTGCAAAGCTGCAGGACACTTAGCTAAATAATTCCCTTTACTTGTATGTATATATTAGCCCTAGCTTGTTGCCTTTTGTGGACAGCAGGAGATAGAAACTGACAATATACAGGGGAAGCTCTGCTCTTTTTAACACTACTATATTTATACAAAACATTTAATATGATATTTAGAGTTGAACAAAGATAAACATCCTCTATTTTAAGGGACTTCCAAAAAAATAAAAGCTTCAAAAATCAGACATATCTGCAACCTCACCATAGCTGACAGTGGTGTGGTAACCTGCCACTAGATTAAACTTGTTGCATTTTGAAATTTACCTATATCTTTTACTTAGCTCTTGGGTTGGTCATGCTACTTCAGCCTGGTCATGTCTGTCTTAAGATGGCAACTACATAACAGTTTATAAATAGAAATAATTCAGAAACAATTTATAAATAGAAGTCCTATAAGCTGGAGAAGCTCCAGCTCATCCAAAAGTCAGATGCTTTCTTATTTTGGGAAAAGGAGCTTCTCTGAGAATGTCATTATCATGCTCTGCTTCTTAATTCCTCACTTCCTGTTGCATGGAACATGCTGCTTTAACTGTCTGTTAGATATGTTGGTGTTTCAAATTAAGTATTTAGCTGCTGGGAGAAACTGCTGCTTTTTTTCCAGTGGGAGTTCTCAGAGCAGCTGTATGTTGTTTGGCTTCACAGAGTATTAATTTATATTGAATAATATTTTCAGGAAGTGCATTAATCAGTGTACTTGTCTTCTGATGAAATTTTTATGTGGCTATTTAGAGATAAATAGGGTTTGCTACATTTAGGCTAATTGTTATGGTTTTGCTTTTTTTAGTTTTTACTAGGTCAGTAGAGATACAGTAACACTAAAAAAAAAAAGCTGCCTCCATTTTTCATACAGTGTGGGAAATAATTTTCAAAAGTTAGGAGGAATTCATGAGTGGGTATAGCATTCTCCCAGGGATTTCCTATAGAAGATAAAACCAGAAATTAAAATGGCTCTTGTTTGGTTTTTGAGGTTTCTTTCCCTTTGCGGATATCTGCAAAACAGATGGAAATATTGGAACTTGATACCACCGTCAGGTTTTGTTTGCATGCATCTCTTGCTGTAGTCAGTCTACAGGGGAATTGATTGAACTGGCCAAGATTTTTCAATAACAAGAATGGCTTTGCTACTTCATTGTTGGATAAAGCCAGGAGACTTTGAATTAAAATTTTATTTATGAAAAGTCAAATATACACATAAGGTGAATGTTAAATAAGGTGAATGTTAAATACTCTGTATTTGGATGATGTGATTGAATGTAATTTTTTTAGCGCATTTGAATAGAAAGCTGAAGAATTCTAGCTGTATTGAAGTAATGAAAAATAGCTACAAGTGGAGAAAGGGAATCAATTAATTACGGATCCTCAGACATACATGTTCTGAATTTATTTCTTTTTTTCTCCAGTGGTCTATCAAGATTCACAATGGCAGCAATGAAGCTCTTGCACAATATAAAATCAATATCACTTCAATTGCACCTCTTTTGGAAAAATTAGCAATAAGTAGTGATGTTTACTGGGTCTTACAAGGTAAAGTAATGAACAGTAGGTAACAATTTTTAACTTTACTGTCTGTTGAATTAGTATGTTGTAGGCTATGGAAAACTTAATCCATACTGCTTACTTGCAGATTGAAAAAGGTGTTAGTTGAGCTTCAGTCTCTCCTTTCTTGCAATCATAACTAAGCTGATACGTAAATAGCTGCTACTGCTGATAGAGATTTCAAAGCTGTAGCATGAAAAGCTTTTGCCTTATGAACTCTTCATTCTTTGTTAGCTTACTCTCAGACTTAGCACACCAGGTCTGTTCTCCCTGCACTGTGCTCCACACATACCTCCTGAGAGTCAAGAGTACAGGTGCATGCAACAGCAGTATTCCTGTGGTTTTTGTTCAATTGAATTTTCAGGTTATATTAATAATAGAAGAAGTTGAACAAGTGCATCCTCTGTGTGTGTCTACAATGACTACACACACTCTGGAGAATACAGAGAATTTAAGTCGCTAGAATGAAATTTGTTTCTCGACGCTGGGATGAGAAATCATGGCTCACAATGAATTAGTGAGATTTTTATTATGGCACCAAGCTTACATTGTTTTGCTTTTCTTCAATAAAACTAAAATATTTCCCTGAAAGTGAGCAATGAGCTCATAGGTAGAATGTTCTCCTGGTTTCTTTGCCACAGGACACACCATTTTAGATTGTCATCACCTTAGTTACAAACAGGCAGATTTTGAGCCCTGTTAGCAGTATACCCAGCTGTACCCTAACAGTCACATCCAAGTTTCTATCAAAGATGGTTCTAGAGGTAAATCTGAATCAACAAATCTGTCTCCCATTGCTTTCAAAGCCATGGATATTGATAGCAGAAGCAGTTAGCTGTCAGACTTGTCCCACCATGGTACTGCTGAGGATCTTGTCCATTTACATAATCTCTGAGCTCTTCAGTAGCCCAAGTGGGAGGAGAAGCAATCTGTACAGAGTGGTCAAGACATAGGTTATCCTAATATAGGCATGATGTATCTAAAGTAAATCAATCTGCATCTCACAGAGTGTCACAGCAGGAACTTTTCACAGGAGCTTAAAGACCTCTGGCTGACCTTTTATCTAGAACCCCATATCACTTTCTTTTAAGCTTTACATAATTTCTGAAGCCTGTAGGCAATGAAGTCAACCTTTTTCTCTGTAAAACTGAGATTCTGCTTCAAGTTAAACTGGAATCAAGAGGAGCAAGTGGAGTACATTTATGGCCTATGAGAAGTGAGGAGCTGGGGTTTTTTCCACAGAAGAAAAGAGGAAAGTTTGTTGTTGTTTTTTTTTTCATTTGTCTGTTCCGCTGCCTGTCTTCTGCCCTTTTTCGTTTTGGAGTCTTTTCTTGGGTGATTCCATTGCTGAGAGAAAGCATAAGCAGCTCTGCACTTTAGCATTATCTGCTTTTCCTGGATTCAGAGAAATTAAACAAGCATTCATGTGTGGCCAGAGCTTTCTAACCTACAACTACATATGCATTAATAGGGAATGGTGATAAGAACATTTATAATAACAGCTCTGGTAACTGTAGCAGTCATTCATTCCTTGCTGTACATTTTTTCTGTACAATTAAACAATTGTGACCTTAAATGAAAGCAGCCTGTGCAACTTGAGTTAAGGAAATCCATTGATAAGTCTAAGATTAATGTGTTCATTCTTTGTCCTTTGAAATTCAGATCCTGTTTACGAAGATATGCTGAGTGAAAGTCGGAAAATGATCACTAATGAGAAAATAGATGCGTATAATGAAGCAGCTGTTCGTATTCTGAACAGCAGCTCCCGAAATTCCAAAGCTAAAGTGAAAGTGTTCAGTGTATCAAAACTGATAGCACAAGAAACTATCATGAAATCTGCAGATGGCCTGCATCTCCCTGAATCAAGCAGAGATACAGTAAGTGTTTTTATCACTGGTCAACATTGGAAGTATTAATAGTAAAACAAGATCTGAAGTGAATGTTTTGAAACTGCAAACAGTATGGAAGTAATGAGTACTGCATTTGTCAGGGAATTTTGTTCAGAAAATTCCAGTGAGTGGGAGTGCAGTCAGCTTTATAGGCATTTTAAAAAACATAATAGCAAAAACATTAGTGCATAACTATTTTTAAATAGCTGTTAATCCACTAGATCTTTTAGATCCTGAGTGCAAACTTCATGCTTTCATGTGTATGAATGTGTTAAGGTGGTAATGACTTGTAAAGCAGTGCTAAGAAGTAAGTCTTAAATTTCCCCCTGTGTGTCCAGAAAATTTGGTTTGGTAAGGAGCATGAAGAAGCCAACAAACACAGCATAGATCACTCTGGTTGCATGGAGTGTCTCTGACTTTCTTTCTTCTCTTTTACTAACCAATATGTATATGCATGCAGTGAGCCCCTCTGAGGTTTTCAGCCTGCCCTTTTTGTGAAAAACTCTCCCATTATGTCACTTTTGGTTCCATTTCTTTGCAGGTTTAAGTTGCTTTAAAGTGCTGGATGAACTAAATGTCATCTTACCACATGTTTCAGTCTCACTGTCATGTTTCAGAGACTTGCATTTCTGTGCCTCTTTAGAACCCAAGTTTGTGAGCTGGTTTTCATTTACAGAAATAATGAGAGAACCCTCCTGTTCTAAGATTAGCCATTTTTGCTTACCTGTAGAAGTTCAAGTATTTTTTTTTTTTGGAAGAAGTGTTTTGATTGGACTGTTAGATACAACTGAGTATATGGTGGGACTGTAAGATTTTATTTTTGTAATGATAAGGGAGAATTGCATGTCTGATGTCAGCTCATGATGCAGAAAAAAATTTCTTTCAATGGAAATGTTAACTTTCTTATTAGAAATTAATTACCAAAACTGCTTATTTTTTTACAGAATGCAATGATTCTTATGAATGTCTACTGCAATAAAATAATGAAGCCCATTGATGGCTCCTGCTGCCAGCCTCAGCCTCCTCTCACTCTGATACAGAAGATAGCTTTCTGTTTCTTTACTTTGTCCATTTTTGGATATTTAATTATCAGCTTAATTCATCGGAATAATTATCGGAAGAACAAATCATGCACTGATTTGGAAAGTGGAGAGGAGAAGAAACCTGCCATCAGCACACCTAACGTTTCTACTTTAGAGATGCTCTTACACTGCTTTTGCAAACTTGGTCTAATCATGACCTATTTTTATCTGTGTGACAGAGCAAATCTTTTCATGAAGGAAAATAAATTTTACACACATTCATCTTTCTTCATACCCATCGTCTATATCTTGGTTTTGGGGGTATTTTATACTGAAAATACCAAAGAGGTAATGATCACCTTGGCATCCCACTTAAAATGTTGTTTCCCAATTTGTGTGTAAAATAACCCATTTCTAAGTATTCAAGGTTAATTTTTCAAAGTCATTATAGCTCACCTGCAAAAAATGCCATCTTGAGCAGTATAGTGTCTGCATAGAATTAGACAGAGGCTAAGGCTTTTTGAAGCCATGTGGATATCACCACTTTAGTCATTCGCACTCTTCCAAACTGGAATTGATCAGAACTCAGCTAAAAGAGAATTTAAATAATGTTAAATTTGTGCCCATTAGACAAGACTTTTACAGTTGAGAGAGACCCATTTACCCATAAAGTGGTTTATTGTTTGAACTTTTTCTCCTCACTTTGTAGATGTTCCTTGTTCTTTTTGGAATAGCAACACTCTTGTTTTGTTTTGCATTAGACTAAAGTGTTAAATAGAGAACAGACTGATGAATGGAAGGGCTGGATGCAACTTGTTATTTTGGTTTATCATATCTCTGGAGCAAGCACTGTAAGTGATTTGAATTTCTTTTGCTTTTAGGGGGAATGCAATTTGAGTATTGTATTTCAAAAGAAAGATAGTGTAAATGGACATTAGAACTGAACAGAATGAGTCAGTAATGCTATTGTTTCTGTTGTTTTAAACATGGTGTTAGCAGATTTAGTTTTTCTCTCTAAGTGTATTTTTTTGCTGATAAAAACATATGTTACTTGACCAGTTAAAAAAAAAAAAGTGTCCTCTGTGTAGAATATTGCATTAATTTATTTTTAATTGCTAGCAACTTGAAACTGTTGAAGGTGAGCTTTCAAAGAGCCCTTCTTAAGTCTCTCATAACTAGTAATAGAATATGGCAAGTGTAGAGCAATAAATAGAAAAAATTGTCCTAACATGAGAAGTTAGGACACCAAAAGAGCTTAGTAAGAAACAGGGCAAGGTACCCCAGTGTTTCTTTTCTTGGTTAAATTTGATTTAGTGCAATGCAGAAATAGCATAAAGGAGAGGGAGCAAAAGGAAAGCAAAAAATATTTACCTGGACATTTATAAAAAGTACTTTATTTTTCTCAACAGTTTTTGCCTGTGTACATGCACATTCGAGTTCTGGTTGCTGCATATCTGTTTCAAACAGGTTATGGGCACTTCTCGTATTTTTGGATAAAAGGGGACTTTGGTGTATACAGAGTATGTCAGGTAAGAATATCTCCCTACTATTTTTATAAATAGATTTTTCAGATAGCAAAATATCCATATTATATACATACTCTCTAAATAATGTGATACCAACTCATTTAACCAAGGTTTAAACAATAAAAATTACTGTTGTGTCTATGTAATCTGAGCTGTTTAACTGGTAGTGTTCATCTAATACAAACTTAAATCATATAAATGATACTTAAAATGTAAAAAAATGTAGTTATGTACACTCTGAAATTACAAGACAAGTATCTTCTAATAAATAGCAATGGAGATTCCATTGCAGTAGCAATTTACAGTAAATAGAAATATGTAAATAAAGAGCCAGGTAGGCTTCCAAAGGCAGTGTATTGGAGCCTACATTTACTAATAAAGAAAAATAATTTTCACACCATAACAACACTGGACAACATACCTGTTTTGTGGCTTTCCTCCTAGGTTTTGCAGCATATGCTGTAGTACTTTAATTTTTTTCTAATGCATATCTTTTGTTGCAATTAGGTTTTACATTGTCCTGTAACTCAGGTCATTGTGCTTATTAAATGTACATTTACAGCCTGCTGATGGCAGTACCCTGGCTGTAAATGAGCTAGCCTAGGTAGCTTTTGTGGGGGGGGAAAGAGAGACATTAACAGCATCCAGCAACTAGAGCACTTGGTCCCCTGCCTGGGAAATAGTTAGATAGGGTGAACCTTATTTTCATCACAATCTCTACCCAAGCAGGTCAGGGTAGGACAGGTCCAGAACCACATAATCAATCTTACCTTGCCCTGCTGATGTTCCCTGTGCTACTTTATCCATGTTTCAATGTAAAATGCAGATATTTTTGTACAGTGCTAAAGGAACATGTCCTCATCTTTCTCAGCTTTGCCTCCCAGTTTACATATCCTCTGTCTTCTCTCCTCTGACACCCCTCAGGTTTTATTTCGTCTCAATTTCTTGGTTGTGGTACTGTGCATAGTCATGGACCGACCTTACCAATTCTACTATTTTGTGCCGTTAGTCACTGTCTGGTTTATGATCATTTATGCCACCTTAGCTGTATGGCCTCAGATTGTCCAGAAGAAAGCAAATGGTAAGATTTCTTTTTTCTTTCTGCTATAAAATATGTATGTTATTATAATGATAATTATACAGAAATGGCATTGTTAGTAGATCTCAGTCTCTGTTAGTCAAAATATGCTAAACAGCTGCTCACAGAAATACAGTTTCTAGGTGAATTAGGTCAATTGAAATATATAACAGATGATGACTAAACTCTGCCTCTGGTTACAGTCAGATTAGAACACTTTTTAATAGGTTTTGATCATCAGGAATGTGTTTTACAAGAATTGTGATTTTCCTGGATGGAAATGAAAACCATAGATTGCACTGTGTGTGCTTGCTGGGGCTGGGGCGGTGGCTGTCGTGCGCTGGGTGCAGTGTGAACAGGGAGTGTTTAGACTTTCTCCTTCTGTGTTGCCAAGGTGTCTGTCCATCCTGAGCACCAGTTCTGCCTTAGCTGGCCAAATAAGAACATGGGGCTTGCTATCCTAATATCTTAGATTAAATGAGCTATCAGAAGTATGTCTTGTGGTACAAATATTTTAAATAAAAATGGAAGTGAAATCCCAGTTTATGTGTTGTAATTCCTTAAAAAGCTGCAAACCATGTGGTAAATGCTTATTATTTAATTGCTAATTAAAAATCTTAGAGCCTAAATCTACTATTGATGAGGAAATATTTATGCTTGAAATATGATATATCCAATATATACCAATAGATCTAAGAATACACTTGAGTAGTTTTACAAGCTATCTTAAAGGCAAATATCTTCCTTCTTTTTTTATTTTTTCCCAGAAACAGAGAAATTACTCTTGTGTACTTTGGAGCAATAGTGTACTGTGAAACTGGAAAATCTTTCAATGATAGCTTTCAGTTGTTTATGATCCTCTTTACAGCTCCCAGTTTATATGGTTGGAGGGGGAGCTGATCTCTGTTGCAATGCTGAGGTTTGGATAGAGCTTATTTGACAGCTTTGAGGAGTAGTTTCTCAGGCTTGTTTCAACAAGATACTTGTCCTTAATGAGCTGCAGTTAAACTTTGGAGTAAAACTGATATCTCAGAGTTTAATTATATTTACTCATTTCACATGAACAAAAGGAAGGCATTTTTATGTATGTGTTTATTTACACTCACCTGGAATAAAGACTGCCTGTGCAGAGTGTTTGGGAAAGCAGAGGTTTTAAAACAGTGTTTCTGTTTGAACACCTAAATTCTCTTCTTTATGTATTTTGTCCCAGTCTTAGAATTGAGGCTTAGTTTAGGCTCAAAACTTTTCAGATTTTTAGTCGCTGTGAATGTTTATTTTAATGGCTTAAAGTGAAATTTAAATGTAGATAGTGATAAAATATTGCTGGCAATATTTGAACATTTATTTATGAATGGATCTATTACAAAACATAGCTACACTAAATAATTGGCAGTTATTACTTAATGTGTCCTGGGGCTTGCTGTTGAAAAATTAATGACAGCATAATGATTAATTTATTTCTTCCTCAGGGAGCTGCCTGTGGCACTTTGGTTTACTGCTGAAGCTGATTTGCTTACTGACATGTATATATTTTCTGTCATATTCTCAGGTTTGTAAATCCTGGCTCTATTTATCCTTAATGACCTAAGAGTATATTATTACCTGTCTTACTTTTTGATGTGCTCATAACTTTTATATTTGCTCCAGTATCATAAATACAGAAGAAAAAAAAAATGAACCTTTTGATTTCTTCTCATATTTGAATCGGTTTGGGTGCTGGAAAAACCCACAACTATGTGTCTTACTCATTGGTTTGTTATGTTTGACATATTTTCAATGTACTACTGTGAATGCAGTAAATACAAGGGCCTGTGCTTTGGGTTTGGGGTGGGGTTTTTTCATGTGCTTAGAGTTACTGAGTTTTGCCAGCATATGGGGATGCATGTGGTGATACAGTGATAATGAAGTTCTGTGTTGGCTTTGATACCACATCAAAAGATTGGTTCTCAGGCTAAATTAGCAACTCCCTGCATGCTATAAGTACAGCTGACAGAAAGAAGTCAGGGTAGAGTTTGTCTCTCCAGGATCTTACAGGGGGATTGTGTGGTTTTAATCCCTCACTGGTTTTCAGCCTGTTGAACTGCAGTCTTGGAGTGCATATTTCTTATCACAACCTGTTAGCGGATCTCTCCCTGTGAGGAGCAGTACAAACTGGAAGGCATGCAAATACTTTAAGGGGAAGCAAAACTCAAGCTCTCTCTCATGTGAAGAAGTTTTTCCTTTTCCCTTTTCCTTTTGTGGGGAAAAGACTTCTAAGGAACCCTATTGTTTTTCTAGTGCCATGTAGCTAGTGAAATAAGGGTAGAATAATATTAACATGTTATTGATTTAAATTCAGTAAATACAGTTGATGTTAGTGTTAATGCTTGTCCATGTTTGTCTTTTACAGGATGTATTTGAGAAGATATTTTCATTTTGGCCATTGTCCAAGTGTTTTGAACTGAATGGGAATGTCTATGAATGGTGGTTTAGGTGGAAGCTGGATCGCTACGTATGTAACATTTGCATAAATTTTTACTTGTCTTTTAAATGTATGTTTTAATTTGTGGGAAGAGGGAGGGTTGTTTTCCTGCCCTCCAGACAAAACAGGAGTTTGCTCCAGTGTTTAATAAAAGACAAAGCTGTACCCACTTTAGTACTGCAAATGTCTATCTGAGCCTTGCTTAAAAGATGGAGGTTTATTTATTTGCTTCTGGATTTAAAAAAATGAGTTATCAAGTATCCTAGATCTGTCTTTTCTCAAAAATTTTACTGTGAAAATGTAACACCTGTAGCACTTCAGGCTATTGAAAGACAAGGGAAATTACTGTGGTAGCTTTTTTAATAATACTTTTTGGAAGCTGCATCAATTAAGGATATAGTTCTTTTAAGGTGAAATATAAAACATTAAAATCAGGGTCTTGGTGCCCAAACTGGACTATTCTTGTACCTATTTTTAAATTGTTTTCCATTGGGAAAGTGCTTTCCTTCCAGTTATTGACTCTGGAATGGGGGGGGACTAGAACAGGGAGACATTGGTCTTTTTTCCTTTCCTTCTTGGCAAAGGTGAGTGGAGTTTCTAAGATGGAAGCCTTGAAGTGCTGAACTTACCCTTAATGGGATCAGTCCCACGTGTGTCCCCTGGGGCCGAGCCTTGTCACACCCGGGGACAGCAGCACACCCCGCCTGGCAGCCCGTGCTCCCTGCTGGCTCCTGTGAGCACTGGGGCTTGGGTGGTGCTGCTGAGGAGCAGAGCTCAAAATAAGCACAGAGAACAAGCACTGTGTGGGCCTGAGAACGTGGCATAAGACCCTAAAACACTCAGTTGAAGAATTGTGTTGTGAGAGAGGGAAGCACTTGTCCTGCTTCTCTTGAATGTTTTCACCTGCCAGTTTGGGAGAAAGCCAAAGACTTGTGGTTTTTCCCCAGAGAAAGACTTTTCAGGGGTGACAGATTGCAGAGGGGATAGTAGGTACTTGAAAGCTTCTTGAAATTTAATTGTCTTGTCTTTAATGCTCTCTGAAGCATTAGTAAATGTTCTTTATTTGTAGGTTTAAAAATTCAGTTTATGACTATCTTGTGTCATAAAACCAGAAAGTCTGGTTTCATTTGCTTCAGTAAATCTGGGAAAGGACCTTTTGAAATGTAGCATTAAAACTACATTATCTGGTAGCATTTCTAGTAAGGGTTTATACCTGAAGTACTTGTAAAAGCCATGAAATATAAATTGCATTCTGTCTTTTACAGGTGGTTTTTCATGGGATGCTGTTTGCTTTTATTTATCTGGCATTGCAGAAACATCAGATGATATCAGAAGGAAAAGGAGATCCTCTTTTCTCCAACAGAGTTTCAAATGTTTTATTATTTATTTCAATTGTGTCTTTTTTGGTAAGTATCTATTATAACCTAGTATAATCAGGTTTGTAAATATCTGAAAAATAAGTTTTCTGAAGTTGTTGTTTAGTCAGTATTATCTAACAAACCTGGAAAAATCAAATCTTTATCTGGAGATATTTTAGCTGGATTTTTTTGTACAGCCCTACCTATCTACTCACTAAAATATTTTCTGTTCAGTCAAATGTAGACAAAAATATCATTTCTCTTTCAGTTTATTTCAAAGATTAAAAGAAAATTGAATCAAAAAAATAACATGATAGATAACACAACTCATAACTTTACACTTGATTGCTCATCTATTTTTGATGAAAAAAGTTGTATTAAGAATTACTCATCAGATAAGGATTCATTAGTTGCAAAAAAAAATTTGAGAGAACCACGAAGGTTAAGTCATGTAGTTTTTTTCTGTTAGTGTCCCACATCTTGGTGAACCTACTAATGCTAAAACAATTCAAAATATCATACTCTTGTTTCATTTTTATATGTCCATATAATTGCTACACAGACTAATTTTCTAATATCTTCTAGACCTACTCTATTTGGGCTAGTAGCTGTAAAAACAAGACAGAGTGCAATGAGCTACATCCTTCTGTTTCTGTGGTGCAGGTAATTATTAGTCCTTTTTGAATACTGTGATAGAATCTAGTTTAACAACATTAGTCAGTTTTTCATTGCCTTTAAGCCCTGGAATTGCACACTGTGATTGTGGTTTTGATTTATGTGGATGCCCTTAAGGTAGGTTTCACATGCACCATTTAGGTCCAAACCCAACTTTTGACTATTTACATAGCAGTGGAAAAGAAGAAAGCTGTGGAAGAGAAGAAAGGTGTAGAAAAGCAGGAGTGTTTGGGAGGTATTAGTGTAGGAAGCAACCTATAGGACCCTGTAGTCATTTCCAGACAGAGAAGATGTGGGCCACAGAGCCATGCATGTGGTTTTCTTAAATTTAGATGCTCCTCTTGCTGTGTGCCCTGCCCCACTAAGCCCCAGCTGTCTCATTCTGAGCCCTGTTTCTTCTCTCATTATTTTGTCCTGCTCTCTTGAGGAGCTGCAAGAGGGATAATATTAATTTTTAATATTATTTTGTCCATCTTGACACCCTCTCTTTAAAAATTGAGGGTTAACTCAAATTTGTGGCCACTTTTATTTTAGGCTGGCATGGTGTTACATGTTTTGTGACCATGCCTAGGAGGCATGGAGTAACACCTGTCAGCATCAAGGCCATGATTCTACTGGAGATGCAATTGTGAACTGCTATGCTGTAAGCATTTGTGTACAATATTTTTAGTTTCAACATCTACTTTGTTAAGTATTAACTGCATGTATTTTTGTTTGGTTTATATTTTTATTTGCTTTCAAAGAAATTTTAATGCATTATGCCCTTCACTTAGTGCAGTGAAAATGGATACACCTTTTATGTGTTGTTTAGCTTGTCATCCACAGTCACTTCCTTTGTTTTACCTTTTTTTTTTTTTTAAACCCAAAGATTTTAGCTTTCATCCTCATCAGGAACATTCCCGGGTATGTCCGATCTGTGTACAGCTCGTTCTTCGCCTGGTTCGGCAAAATTTCTTTAGAGGTAAGTAGAATCACCAGAAGTGCAGTGCATTAAAACTTAGAAATGTAAGGTGGTGTTAGGTGGTTATTGTCTATGGACTATAACATAAAGAAAAGATTTATTGGCCTACTAAATACCATGCTGTCATCTTTGACCTCTTTTAGCATTATAGCTTTTGTTGCACTTAAGAATCGTGGCTGAAATAGCTGTCTCACAGTAGCAAGCTTAATTCTTGTTGGAAGATAAAAATTTAGGCCAGTTGAAGAATTTGCATAAATTTTACTTACTAGTGTAAGAACAGTTATAAATGTGTTTGCCCTAGAAAGCTTTTTGTGACTAATAAAGAAATTTACCATTACAAATAAACCCCTTCTTAATGCAAGTGTAACCTTGTTCCATTGTGTATGTTTTGAAACAGTAGGAATTATATTCCTTCCCATGTTATTTGCCATTTAGTGGTATTAACTGTGACATTTTATTGTATTACTAAATTATATTTCTAGGAGAAACTCATTGCAATACAGTGTATATGGGGTACAGGATTTTGTGGGTTTTTTAAATGATCACATTTCACTCTTCCACTTCCTGGTGGGTTTTAGGTGCTGATCAGCTCCAGGGAGCTGTGCCTTCATCAGCAGGTGAAGCATTCTCTCTTCTTTGCAGACATGTCAGTTCAGAGCCTCACCAGAGAGGCAGAAACTGGGGAAGGCAGATTCTTCCCTGCTCTGATGGGATGTATCCAGTGCTCCCCTGGGCTGTATTTGGTTTAGGGCCAAGCAAACCCCGTGTGGTTTAACAAGTTCATGGTTTTGTTCTGTAGCAAAGTCATGTGGAAAACAGCTTTCAACTTAAGCAGCAGTGTGTCAGTTGATGCAATAGTAATAATTCTATGAGTTTTGGTAAGTAAAAATATTTACATGTATAAGTACTGCTAAACACTTTTTGTTTTTCTTTTAGCTCTTCATTTGCCAATACCATATTTGGCTGGCAGCAGACACAAAGGGGATCTTGGTGCTCATTCCTGGATATCCAATGTTTAACGTTCTTGTCAGCACTTTCATATTTGTGTGCGTGGCACATGAGATTTCTCAGATCACTAATGATCTAGCACAGATTGTGGTTCCTAAAGATAACTCAACTCTGCTGAAAAGGTTGCTATGCATAGCTGGATTTTTTTCTGGACTACACTTCTTCTCAGCAATGCAAGATCAGTCAAGGCATTAACTTGGAAACTTTCTTCGGGTTTACTTTGTGTCTGCCTGAACAAAACTTCTCAACTGGAGGTACAAGAAGACATTTAAATTAAACGTGTGGAAAATGTATATAGTGGAAATGTACATATTTTGTGTGGAAATAGCCTTCTCAAATAATCTGAGAAACAAGAGTGCACTGTACAGAATTGCATGTGAAAATGAGTCTTTTCTACTGGATGTTTGTTTCTGTTTACATATCTGTTGAAGCGAGGCACGAGGCAGTGCGGTGGTTGAGCAGCATCACGGGCACGTCCCGGGGCTCAGCCGGGCTGGGCGAGCCCGGGGCCGGGGCTGCGCTGGCGCTGCTGTTCCAGCGCCCGCCGCGCGGAGCAGGCGCTGCCTCCGCGGCAGGGAGCGCGCCCAGCGCGGCCGGGAAGCGCCGGAACCGCTGCCGAGACAGCCCGACCAGGGCAGTGCTGGAGCAAAGTGGTCATTTGCTGGTTAGAAAATAGTGTTTGGGGTGGAAATAGTAGTACATGTTATATAAAACCCTTGGGATGTGGAAGTAAAAAGTAATCATCAGTTCAGTGGTTGAAGATTGTATACAAGTTTACATAATACTTTGTGAGGGTTTTTTAGAAATTTAAGATGTGTTCAGCGAATACGGTGAATTCAGAGACAAATTTTTTTTATTAAGAGAATTTGGGTTTTCTTCCTAGAATTGTTTGCTTTTTCATAAATTTTTTCACTAATTAATTTAACTGTGTGTAGTTCTGTGTACAATCCCAGTGAACAAACAAATGAAAATTCAGAGACTCCGTTCAAGATGGGAAATTTGTGGAAGGCTCTCCAACCTTTTTCAGTCAGATGAAATCCCATCATATCCACTCCATCAGATCTTAGGGGAATGGTGATCTTTGACCCTCTCCCTGTGTTTGTAGGTGACTTTGAATTAGGTCTCGCTAGGGAACTAAGCACTAGAGTGCCATATTCTATGCTGTAATATCATTTTCATTTAAGAGGATGCAAGTCAGTCTGTTGGCATCATGAGGAGCAGGGATTAAGTGGTCAGCTTTGTTGCATGAAGATGGTTGAGTCTCAGAATTACAAGTGAAATGAGATTGGAGCTGTCTGGAGAAAAATTTTTTCCCATCCTTTTCAGGAGTGCCCAGTCTTTCTAATTTTTTCCTTTAGCAAAAACCTTAAAATTGAAAGAAACAGTCCTTCAGTGTGGCAGTGGCAAGCTGTTGTTTACATTCTACTAATCAGTGAAGTTATGGACCTTTCTTGGTTGGTTGTGGGTTTGTTCAAGTAATAGTTTGACCTCTGGTTGCTTTTTCATTTTATTTTTCTTCTGATTATTTGTTAGCAGTCAAAAACATGAGAGCAATATTATTTTCCAAGCATATGTGCAATTATGTATGATAATGAACATGAATCCTAGTTTGCACCATATATACTGTCACATGCATGTTTTTATTCTTATCCCAGGTAAAACATTGAATTCAATCTTGCAGCCATGAATGAATGCAAAACAAATTTATGAAAATAATTACTTCAATTTATTTTTTTTGTGTGTGGTGGAGAACAGTTTCTTTTAAAGAATGAGCAGTCATTCATCACAGAAAACAAAAAAGAAATCATTCACTTCCCCCAAATACAGCAATTTTACTAAGCCTGCCAGCTGTTTTCAAGATACTGAAAAGATACTCAGCTGTGTGCATATACTTCCAGTGCTTGGGAATTTAACCTCATTGATCAATACATTTGAGTGACTGAAGGAAAGAGTGTTGGTGGACACCATAGTGGGGAATAGCAAGCATAACCTTCATCTATGCCAGTATTATGAGCAGCAGGGAACTGTGAGCTTGAGGGATAATTTTTGTTTTGTTCTTCACGACATAACTATTGTAGATATAACTCTATTTATCTGTTGTACAGACTTGGTTAAAAGATTTATTTTTAATGTTTGAAATAATGCACTTGTTTACTATTACTGTATGTGGGATAAATATATTTTCTTTTCAGGTTATGTAAAAATATGAAGTAATTTAAACATTAAATAAAAGTGCTGTGGATGCTTATTTTTGTAATGGGGCCAGCATCATTTAAGTAACAACTCTATTGCTTGTCTCTAGCTGTGCTGCAGTTCACTGTATCAAACTAAGGCAGATGCAGTGCAGGAATTGCTCTGCACTAAGTGGCCCTGTCCCTGCTCTGATGAAATTCCAGCTCCAGCAGCCAAAGCCAGCCTGGAGCTCAGGGGTCTCAGCAGAACTCTGCAGAGGAGGCATTGGATACTTTTCCCTGCTAGGAACTCTGCAGGACAGCAGAGGAACTGACTCGGCTTCTCCTTGGTCTGGCAACATCAAGAAAGCAAGCCCAGCTTGAAGACTTGCTTGAGTTATGGAATTTAGATTCTCCTTGAGCTACTTAAATCCCACTCTCAGTAGAAGGAGCTTCTTAAGCAAAGGAAGTACCAATCTCTTTAATCTTGTGACTGATGACAAGACACAAGGAGATGGCCTGAAGTTGTGTCAGGAGGTTCAGGCTGGATATCAGAAAGAGTTCTTCACCCAGAGGTGGCTGAACAGGCTCCCCAGGGAAGCAGTCACAGCACCAAAGCTGCCAGAGTCCAAGAAGTGTTTGGACAATGCTCTCAGGCACTTGGTGTGACCCCTGGGGATGGTCCTGTGCAGGGCTGGGAGCTGGACTCAATGATCTTGATGAGTCCCTTTCCCAACTCAGCATATTCTGTGATTCTGTTCTCGAAAGCTCCTGATTTTATCATCAGGGAGATACACAGTCCATGTCCACTTAATTAGATATTAAGTGTGGCAAATCCTCTCCCTCCTGTCCAGTTAGGATATCTGTATAGGCATTGTCCCGAGTTAAACAAACTCTGCACCATTAGCTCTGCCCCAGGTCTCAGACCTGACCATGCAGTATTGTGGCTGGAATATTAAAAGCCATAACAATGTTGTTCAGGCACCCTTTTGTAAAATAATCAGGCAACAACTTCACTACTTTGTGTTTTCCACTTTATTAGATCATACATTTCATGTATGTACAAAGAGATGTGTAGGGCTTTCTGTTTAATTTGGCTGCAACTTAATACAATATCCATTCATATTGCCATCATATAATGTTAAAAGAGGCTGTGAATTTACTGTCTTAATTATTACTAATTCTTTAGCCATTAAGTGTCTTTAACCAGCTTTATAAATCTATGCTTCATAGTAATTGTTTTAATAACTAAAAATAAATAATTTGTTATTAAACTTACCTCAGATAAATGAAGATTTCGATCATAAAATAGCTCAGGTATTCTTAATACCCAAGTGACCTACACCATTAGATTCTTTCCAAAATAAGTGGAGCCTGCACTGCTACAAACGAATTCTTTATGCATGTATGTAACAATTTTTTTCATTAAATATGTTGACACTGTTACATTAATACAAATAAGGTGGGAGCAGCTCAGCTGGTAGATCCATTGATTGTCATGTCATCCTGGAGTTATCAGAAATTACTATAATCCATACCCAGAATTATTTACAAACTTTAATCTTACATTGCATTAAAAATCATTATTTAAAATCCATTCCATTCATTTTGGTTTCAAAACACTGACAGCTGATACATCTGAAAATAGTAGTATAAAGTAACAGAAGCCAAATGCTGATTGTACTTGAATGTTTTTTACAGCTTGGGTAAGAGATGAAAATGTTTAATTTACTATAAACCTCAGTGTGCAGTTTTGTGATTTGCTTTTCACTGATAACCATCCAAGCTGCTGGAAAGAAGGGGGGTGTCTCTGAGGAGGCTGATTTACTGGTGAAGTCTCTTTCCTGGTATCTTTTGGATGAGGTAGGAAGGCATGATGGATGCCACTCGAAAAGTGAGTAGGAATGGCTCTTTATTCCACCTGTTTCAGGAACTGCCTTTAATTTCTCAGCTTGAATGCCTGTGGCTTGAGCTACCTCTCCTGGTCTAACAGCCACCAGCAGGATTTGCTGCCACGTGCTGTGGGCTGTGCTGAGCGTGCAGAACAGCTCTGTAAACTGATACTGAAGGTTTGACAACATACAAGTAGGTACCACGTACTGAGCACTGCTTATCTACTTTGCTGCCACAGTGATCATAGGTGGTGCTCAAAATTAGTCTAAAAAGCAGCTCAGGATTTGTTCTATCTGCTGAAATCCTGCATTCAGGTCTGAGCCCACAAACACATCATTGATGCTTAAAAATTAATGTAAATCAAGGTTCTGTGTTTTGACAGAACTGGGTCATAACTGTAAAAAGAGAAAAACAAAAGACAAACAAACCAAAAACCACAAAACCAAGAGCAACTACTTTGGTCTTTTTACAAAATGACCTCATTGTACAGATTCCTTTTATCCTCAGTCTTAAATTCCAAAATTACTCAAATTTCTCTTAGCAGAGACTTCAGGAACCTCAGCTAAGAAAATGTAGCCAGGACTTGGCCATTTTAAAGCAGACGCAGTTTTCTGCTTACAATGCAATGTCCTCATGAGCATACAGCTTCTGAAAGAGAAAATATTACAGAAAAAAGACAAAGCATAAGTGTCAGCTTAAAACAATGCCATGCTTTGAGGTAAAACCCCAAAAACTCTTGGTGTCAGCTGTTACAGCTGCAGACTCTGAAGTCCTGTATGATCTCCTTAAATTGAAGATTTAAAGAGGCATCAGAAATTCATTTAAAAGCTGGTGAAAAGTGTCAGTAGATGAATTATAGTTGTCTATTGAAAAACATGGAAACCCCAGTTCAAATCCTTTTAGCAAAGTCCATATATTATTAAGCTTCAGCTGCATGGACAAATGCCTCTCAAAGAAACCACCTCCCAGCAAAGTATGCCTTTAATTAAGTCCTTTTTAGGATGTGAAAATGTTAGCCCTGGTTAACTGGATAAGTAATTCTCCCACAACAGTTTGCACTCCAAAAAGAAAAAAATGTGGAGGATATAAAAAATAAACAACACTGGGGCTCTTTATTGTGAATACCACAAAAAATTTAGAGTGTTTTTAAAGAGTCAGTCCAGGTTTACTGTACCAAATTAAACCCTTGTTATTTGCAGACATTAATTTTTGCCTTCAATAGTTTGTAACAGTTTCTTCTAACATAACCAGGTGAATGAATGGACAGATTTTAAATGCTTTATTGCTTACAAGTTTTGAAATAGCATAAATATCTGTTAAAAGAAGAGAAACCCAATTTTTATCATGAAAAGTTTTAGTTATTTTCTCTGGGGGGCTATTTCTTTATTTACTTTCAAAAAATAACTTTGCTCATTATATTTGGTAATCTCTAAAAAATTAATACCTAATATATGTGCAATACTATTTCGGAGCCTCATCATGTTGCACAAGTTTTCATGCTTGTACACTACTTCTTTTCCTGTGCAAATGTTAGGCAATTGTATCATCCCATTAACAGTCTGAAATCCTTTGAAGGTTTGATTTCCCTGTTGAAACTTTCAGGAGAGATCACAAGACAGAATAAAGCTTGATATTTATTAATACATATATATATACACATATATATATACACATATATATATATATGTATATATATACATTAAAGATTACTTCCTGAATGTAACAAATATAAAAAGTTATCAGTGTTTACAAATTGTCAAAAATGTCCAAAGTACAAAAGGATACAGTACATCAGTTATATGGAAGTGATTGTACTCCTGGCACTGAAAGCATCATAATAGTGTGGGCATGCACAATATACACCAGAAAAACTCATGCATCAACCGGAACAAATAAGGAAGTGAGACAATTTGCTGCCTTCTTTGATTACAAATTCATTGCTTCTGTTAGTTTTCTTTCCTCAGGAATACCATTTACCTGCAAAGAGATGAGAATTTATATAATCCATCAGTGGCACATGATGCTTCAACAGTACTGAGCTGTCAACTATGAGGACAGCACATAAATAGCATTTATTATTCCTTTATCAACAACCACATTGGAGAAACACTGCAAGTACAACCTGGATCAAAAGACAACATATACATGACAAAGAATTATTATGGGAAGGGAGAGGGCTGGGAAGAGATTGTTAAACTAAAATTTATCTTTCTACTTGGGATCTAACAGACTTCATAGGGAAGCTGAGGCACAAAACATGTGCAGAAAAGTACATGTGCAGAAAGGTACATGATGTACACACTGTACTTAGTCTTTTATACTATAGGAACACCCTATAAGCTTTTTCATCCAAGCACCTTAAACAGTCCTTGTGAATTCTGCCTATTGACAGAGACACAATTATAAAACCTAATGTATCTGTTCATCCTGGAGACCAGTAGCAATTTTCATCACTGTAATAAACATTAGATGCGAGTGGTCACATCTCACACAATTCTTTCCCAATTAACTTTGGGAAATAGTCAAGCATTATGTCAGCTATTAAGTCTGCCTTTTTATATAAGGTTAAAATAAAACTATTCCTTACTGGGGATTCAGATAGTTCCTGAAGTGGACAACAGTTATTATCCATGGTCTGCTCTTTACTAAATATGGTCTACTGAAGATTTAAAATAGAAATTTCTTATTCACAACTGTGACTGACAGTATGTTAAATTCCCCGAGTATATTACTGTGAGTTTTCTATAGGAAAAGAAGAAAATGTAACTATTAATGCCTTATTCTAAAGGTTTTTTGTCTTAGGTGTTCTATTTCTCTAAATTTCTTACTTGTGCAGATCAATAAAATCAATTGCTAAGTTTGTACTCACGCCACTAAAAACTCTTAGTAGTGGCTGAATTTTGTTTTAAATCATGACTTTCTAAAATTCTAACATTCTGGCAACAGGAGTTATGGATATCCTTTCAGAAAAGCTGCAAAAGGCACGTGCCATCACGTCATGGAAGTGCTTGCAGGGTCACCTGCACACCTGAGCTACAAAGCAAGGTGTCATTATAAACCAAGGGAAGAGGAGGAAACGCCCTCTGTCCCAAATTCATTCCACCATCCGCCCCCCCGGATTTCTGAGAGCTTGTCACAGGCAGCATCTGTGATGAATATGAAAGAACAGTTGTATTCTACAGAAATAATGTACTGCAGAAAATACAGACACAAGAGAATTTTTAAGATCTAATTTTAGGGCAGTTTTTCAGTGCTACTCAAAAGTGACAGACCTAGCTAGCTTGTATTTCATACCTTTGCAAAAATGCCTCACTGCTGTCACTGTACAATATTACCAGGTGATTTTGCATCTTATTTGCTGCAAGACAGACTGGAATTCTTGAAATGAAACAGTCATAGCAGAAGAGCAGCACTTGTGTAACACTTTGATTCTGTCTTCTAAACAGTGTGAGAGAGAAGAGCTGTACTAAATATCACCCCAGCCAGTGCTGGAGGCTCTGGATCAAGGCTTTGACTGCCAGAGTCATTCACCATTTCCAGCATATGTACAGTGAAGAACACAAATGGCAAAGCTACCAGAACTGCTATCAGAATTTCATACCTGTGTTTTTAATTTCCACATAACAAAACCCACATGGAGAGAAACATCTATTATATACTTGCCTCAAATCTTTGAAATGTTGTCATACGAAATTCTCCTTTAATCCCCGAAAGCAGTAATGAAGAAGAAGCATTTTCAGTGAAAAGAAAGAGTAGCTTATGTAACTCCTAAGTTAAAACAAATCTTCTGCTTGGAGCTGTAGTTCCCATATTATGTTCAGAACATGAATCTCTCTAGAGTTTTGATTTTGCTACCTCTTTGAATATTTAAAAATTACACTTGGCCTCTACTTTTTCCCTGTGTGGTCTTTACCCCCTCTCCCATGGCTATGGCTGTAGGTTTTTCTCAAACCTGAGATGCTAAGCAGAGAGGACAGTCAGCCTCAGTCTGATGGGTCATTCCTGACCTCAGTCAGTAACCAGCACACCAGCATTTGTGAGAATGATGCAAAAGTGATGACTACAACACAGGAAACCTGAAGCATGGATGTGCCTCACCACAGACTCCCCAGTATCAACACTTTGTCTAGTAACTGCAGAAAAGAGCTCCTTCAAAGCTTAACTAATATTTGTGGGAATTAGAAAATTACATTTAATATCAAGTGTCAAAATCTGAACCATGTAGCTGCATTTGGGAATCTGGCTGTAGCTTCATGTAACAGAAAATTATTTATATGAGGTTTCTAAGTTAGCTGAACCAAATTTCAGCTTCTCATGCAGAATCCTAACATAGCATTTCTTCCTTGTTTAATCAATTCCATGCCAAAATTTTCACTGATGTATCAAAAAAATTCTAGAATGACAATTCTGTAATACTTCACTCTATTTGAAAATTATTTCCACTGTCCACAGACTGTATACATTTTGACTAGTGTTTTCTCCACACTGGTCACTTAATAATTACAGTATTTTCTGAGTACTGACCTGCACTCTGCTGCTGTGGAATCTGAGTCTGATGTGGCAGGTTCCTATAAAAAACCATTTAATATCTTTAATGCTTCCATACAAAGTCTGAAGTGTATTATGATGAACAGTCAGTATTTACACTTCTTTTTTTTGCTTATGAAGCAATAATCTATTTTCGCTATGCAAATACAGATGTCCAAAGGTTAGCCACGACCATGAAATAAAGACAATCAGTGCTAAAGCAGTTCTTATTATTTCACTTGTCAGCCATGTTCAAAGGCTCAGACTTGGTGAAACGCCAGAGGCAACAAGAGTCACCATGGGTTTCTGGAGTTCAGCAAAGTTTGGTTTCTGTAAGTGAATATTCCATATGCCATGGATACAGCAAAGGTGACAGCATTTGCAATGTAGTTATTGGCTGTGGAATGAATGGTCAGCCACCTCTACGTGTCAGACCAGTTCACTTACCAAGGCAAAGTTGCATTTCTGTGCCCTGCTTAAGTGTCCATTTTAACAGCTATCAGATAGAGGTGTTTTTACAGAAAGGAATTAGGGGGTACAATCTAGGTGAAGCAGATAAATACCCTATGTACAACTCCAGAAAGCTTTTGGTACAGGATTTGGCACCCCAGTCATAAAAACTGCCATTCTGAATAGAGAAGGAGCTGTAAAAGATGGGGCAGAGCACTTTGCAGCACTTGTACAAGGAATAATTTATACAGCTGTTCTTTCTGGAGAATTTAGCTTCTGGGACAGGGAGAAGAAAACACTCCTGCAGCATGGATCTACATTGTGAAGGGGATTTAGGACAAACGTGTAAATTAGGGCTGAGTTAGAGCTGGCACAGGACCAATGCCACTGGGGCCATGCAGGCCTGCCAGCAGAGGAGGCACCAGCTGGAGCTGGTGCTGCAGCACAGCACTGGAAAACACCAGCCACTCCTGACCACTGCCTCAGATCTGCTCAGTACCTCAACCCAACCTTTCCAGAAATGCCTCTTTGCTACAGCTCTATAGAGTTATCTGATTTAGAACATGTGCAAGCATTGGTCTGCCTCACTAGTTTCACTAAGTTACTGATAAATGAACTCTAAGGAACAAGAATTAATTATTTTTCTAGTTTCTGTTGTGGAAAGTGAGAGACAACAATGGAAACGGGAGAGAGCTAGGAGCATTTTTCTTGGCAAGCCTGTATTATCTGAGTAATGGAGTATGTTCTTCTGTTCAATGTCAACGTTTCAAACACAAACCATGTGTGACAGGTACATGACTAACCACTTACAAAGTCTGGATTTTCTGGTATAAAACTACCACAGATTTGGTGATTAGTTTTACACCAGAACCCTGAAGGGTGTCTAAAATAGAACAGTTTTAATTGAATCCTCTGTCAAAAGTAGTTTTTCTCCAAAACATGCAGAAATCTATCTGTTCCAAGCCTCTTGCAAGCCTGCAGCCTCTTGCCAGCCATTTAATCTTATAACAGAAGGCCTTTCTTCCTGCTGGAAATGCAAACATCAGAGCAATCTTGAACTGGAGAGTCATTACTGAATGCTCCCACAATGAACACATTTGGGAGGACAAGCACAGGGACCTGCAGTGAGGTCCTGCAGGGCATGAAGAGGCAGAGCTGAGTGTGCACACTTACTGCTGTGTCTGCATCAGGGGCATGCTGGTGTTGTCGTAGGTGTCGGTGTGCAGGGGCGGGACGATCTCGCCCGTCACCGGGTGGAACACGGGCAGCGTGGACAGCGGCCACGCGATCTCCCTGTTCTTGGACATGTCCCGGAGCTCTTTGGTGGATTTCTGAATAGCACTGTGGTGCACCAGCTGGATGCTGTGTCACAAGGAAATAAAATAGTGAATACATACTTTAAGTGCTTTATCAAAACAGAGAGAATTTTACAATTATTATTATTATTAAAGTACAAGGACTTTGATGCATGCTACAGACTACAGTGCAACAATTACAACCTTCACATAGTTAAATTAATAAATATTTATTTAATTTTTAAGGCAGTAATTATTCCATTAGATTTTTCTGTCTGAATAGATATTTTTCATGGGATTCAAGACTGTGCAGTTTGTGGCTGATGTTCCATTTATTTGCTGCAATTTGGTTTCATTTTAATTTCAGTTAGCTCCTGATTCCTGTGGTAGATTCATAAAAGCTTGTAAATTAATTTTAAAACACTCCATATTATAGGCACTGGATACCTTCCAGGCTATTTCTTTTCCTGCTCACTGCCTTTAAGAGACAGGCTGGGAAGCCCAATAACGAGGAGTATTAATTGCATATTAACATATTTATTCTAACAGCACTATTTTAGTTTGGATTACAGTCTTTAATTTCAAACCCTTTTTATTGTGGTCTTCTATCCTTGCCAAGACTGATTTAAAAGCAGCTTTCACATTTATGAATTAAACCATGAATTAGAGAGAATGAGAGAAGATTATGACACATATGTATGAAGCATGGCAAGCTACTGAGAATGAAAATTAAATGGTAAAAGAAAAATAACAGGAAAGAAGACACTTACTCTGGTGTTTGCATGTTTCTCTTTTCCCTAAAAACAAAACAAAATTTATGAATTAAATAATAGCATTGATAGTTGGAACATTAATCTATCTGATGATGAAAACAGTACATGATGTAGAAATGCTGACAAGGTTATTGCTAAACGCAGCTTGGCAGCATTTGCAACGGGGTTTATGATGAGGCCTTGATGGACGCACGTAGAGAGATGTGATAGTGGTGACAGACACACACAGACACACACACAGGGAAATGAAAAATGCAGGTTAAAGAACAAGCTTCTGGCTAAAAGAAATTCTGTGACAAAATGAAGTTGTAGTTTGTGTAAGAAATGGCAGAAATCACGTTACTTGCTGCTTTCCTTTTATGTATTCTTCTTTGACAATGTCTAAATTCAGTTAATCCCCTTAACCAGGTTTATATTATGAAAGTTAGCATTTTAGAAATTACTTAATATTCTCCTGAAGCAATGATCCTTTATTACTATTTTATTTGCTGGAGGCATTTTGGAGAGCTGTGCACATGTGGAGATTTTGGGGAGTTTTGTGCATATGTTGAGTATTTTAATCCTTTCTAGAACAACTGAAGGCCCTACATCCACTTGCTTGAAATCAGTGCATTTGCTCAAGTGTCAAATAGGTCAGTATTACAAGCAGATACCTTTTGGCCTGTATTAAATGTTTACAATGAACTGAATGGAGATATTCTAACAAATAACCTTCTATGCATTATAATCTTAGAAAAATCAAGAGTTACTTATTAGAATGTTCAAGTACTCACACTCCTTCCCGTCGGCAGCACATGATATAGGCAAGTATTAGAAACAGCACCAGTGCTATTGCCGAGGGCACTGCCAGTGTAATTAGGAAATCCGAGTAATAGTCTCTGCTTTTCAGTGTATCAGAAGGTGGCTTGTATTCTCCACCATCAGGTAATATTCCCTCTCCACGAACCACTTCCTGAAAGGTGGAAACTTGCTTTGTATTGTCAACCTAATACCCAGGAAAAAAAAGAAGAAGAAAAATAGACTATTAAATAACAAAGTAACATAATGTAAAAACAGGCAGGTATTTAACTAACCATAACCTAAAAAGATCCATATTACTTATTTTACAAATTCTAGACAATTTAATCCAACCACTTTTTTTAAATAATAGAAGCTTACATTTTATGAAGCTTCTGATCAGTGTGATACGTAATGTTACAATATTACTACTCTCTTTTGTGCCTAGCAGAGATACCATGTCTTTTACAGATTAATTTTAGGCATATCTCACACCAACAGTATTTGAGTGCAGATTTGGTAAACATCTTTAGTGCAAACTAATTAACTGATTTTGATTTCTTTTTGATTAATTAATCAATTTCTTACTAGTCTTCCTAAATGACAATACTGTCCTCTCTTGTATAAAGGTGGCAAAAATGAACAGTCACATGGCTACAGTGTTCTTCCTCCTCCTTCTCCTTCATATCACACTTTACATCCAGTGCTCAAAAATCAAGAGCCATCAACTGAGCTGCCAAGGACAGCTCACTGTCTCCCTCACACAAATTCAATTAGCCTCCAAAAGCTGCATTCCTGGTCACAATTTTTGTGTATGTGTCTGTACCCAATGATCCCATAAATACAAACGAGTTTTGTTGCTAAATTTCCTATTGCTTTTGACTGCCATTCCCAGATGACTTAATTTTCTGCATCCATTTTTTTTGTTATCTTCATTTACATGTTATGGTCAAATTTTATCAGTGCTAGCTTTAAGATCATTAATCTCCAAATCATTAATACAAATGAAATATATTTGCTTACATGCTTGACCTTTTGTCTGACTATTCATTGAGAAATCTTGAAAATGATGGTCACTTCTTTATCATTTACACTTCAAGTCATAAAATGCTGTATTACAGCTTAGGCAATGGGTGAAGAGATTTTCATGAAATTCCAGAAATCCTGCTGAGCCTCAAATGTGTGCATGCACACACACACACACACACATACATGTAAGTGCTTGTTTAACAGAAACTGATGTATTCTCTGCTCATTAATTCCAGAGTATCTTCTGTGTTAGGTAAACTGAGTTCCACCTGGCTGCTTAGCTGAATCTCAAACCCTAACAATGCACCAAAAATATGTATTTATTGATGTGACTGACAGGAGTCCATACACAGTGTGAGAACAAGCTGTCAGAGAGCAGCTTCAAGTGGAGCATTTATTACATTGCTCATCCTTGCAGAATGTGGGACCCCCAAACTTAAATCCACTCTTTGACTGGCTGCTAACTGCCAACACCACCTCATCAACAGTGGCAGGATGATGATATGATGGCTCTATTTTCTATCACTCGTTTAAATTGTGGATATGGGAAACAGAGCTCAACTCCCTCCCAGCCCATAGATCTGGGGAGAATTCCTGTCTCTCAGCTTGCCTTGTGAAAAGCAGACTGATTAAATAGAGGGAAGCTTGGCTCCCTTTTCCCTCTGATGTAGCAGGTTCCAGCAGAAATGCTGCTGGCAACAGTAAACACCCCTAAGACAGTTTAAATTCAGTTACTGTGGCACACAGCCAAAACAAGTGCTGAATTCCAGAAGGTTGTGTTATAGCTGCTGCAGAAAATAACACTTCTCTGAAAGCCTGTTCCTGTTACACATCCCAGGGTGATCTCTGCCTCTCTCAAACCAGCGTGACAATGCTGCTTCCTGATTAGTTTATGAGCCAATGCCCTTCAGGCATTTTTTTCTGAAGAAGGACTCCTAACCAGCTTCTTTTCCTTCTCCATGGGCACAGCTGACTGTTCTTGCATTAGTGCACAATCCCTTTGCTGTTTATTTAAAAATTCATCCTTTTTTCCAAGACTATTTCTCCAATTTCTCAGGACCTTTCTGTCCTTCAATGCACCTGCAGATCCTTTCACTTTCATGGGGAACTACAAATTTAATTAAATAAGCACATTCCATCATCCAGCTATTAATGAGGAATAGGCCAGGAATTACTATTAATTCTGCTATGATTATGGCTACCAACCAGCTCTTCCTAACTTCACCTAGGCCATGTTCCTGAGCTTGCTTGTGAGACAGTATCAAAAAACCTTACCAAGAAGGAATGACATTTGCTGCTCTGCCTTGGTTCTACTTCTTCCTTGTAGAAGGAAATGGAAGACTGGACATAGTTTGTTCTTGCCAAAGACCAGCTGCCTTCTGCTATTTTTCAGGTGCTTGTAAGTAGTACTGTATACACATGGACGTTTTACATTTTCTCAACAGAAAGCCAATAAAAAGCAAATAATCTGGGTATTCTTTTGAAACAGGTATTTGCCAACCTTCTAGAACCTTTCCTAATTTATAGTGTATAGGTAGAAAAGACTGGAAGTTATCCAATCAGTTTTGTGTATGAATACCTTTCATTATACTCAGTAAGTTTTTTTCCATCCAGTGTTTAATATCTCCCTTTCAGCTTCCTCCTGGGTGATGTCTGAGGCAGCTCAACAACCATCTAAGGTTATTTTATATACCTTCACCATCATTGTTCAGATTTATCTGCAACATTATCTTCCAATGCTGTATTATTTCTTGATTTTCCTTACAAGAACTAAAAAGAAAATAACCTTAAAAAGCCTCTCTGGGAATTATTCTCCTTTCATGGCAAATAGTCTAGTGTTTGGTTACCTTTTTTCTTGCATTTCACTGAGAAGAATGTTCCTATTTATTATTTAAGTAGTCAGCATTACTTTCATTCCTTTTTCTATTTAATTTTTAATATAAAATATTTTTTAGACATTTTTCAGAAACAGTTTTTTAACTGCATAGCATTAATTGGTCAGTGTAGAATCACAATCTGAGAAAACATGTATGTATGCACACACTTTTTAGAGAAGTGTAACTAGCAGCATTCTGAATTAATGAACTATACCTCTCATTACTTTTACTTTTTTAAGCCTTGGAGTACTCTGGCCATTTATAGAATTCACTGCTAGTGAAAACAAATACAGTGGTTTCACTGGGGCTCAACTCTAACAGAATTTAGCCTACATATCAAAATCCTTTCACAATCTTAAGAGTGTCTGCTAGGTGGAAGAAAATATCAATCACAATAAAGTGGAATTGGCAATGCTGTCTGACCAGACTGGCAAAACTCTTACCTGTACTTCTACAAACATCACTGTTATGCAATAATAAAATAACTCACCAGAGAGATTTTACACCAGTCAATATGGAATTGAGTACGAAATTTTTTATCGCAGGTTATTACAGGCTCCATTTCTTGACTGCACCTCAGCTGATTCTGTGGGTTTTCCACTTCTCGTAAACACGAAGAGAAAGGAACATCTGCCCCAACCATCACATACACACTGCAGAGAGAGATGAGTGACAGACCAGCAGGATGTCTCACACATCCCCAAAGGACAATGATGTACTCTTCCAAATATTATTGCTGTACATAGTAACATTCAGCTGTTATTTAAAGATTGAAATTACTTTTTAAAATAATTTTCCTTCATAGTGTACTTTTATCTCTTTAAGCATACAAGTAACAGACTGAAATCAAAACAACTTTCCTAGCTGCTTATTACAACATATTCTGGTTTGCTTGTTAATGTAAATGTTTCAATACCATCAGCTGTGCCAATTTCTATGAAGTCAAAGAGCTCCAAGTGTGGCTTCCTCATGTAAGTAAATCAGCACTATTTTTGAAAATTGTATTAAAATACATCATTTGATCATTTTGTTTTAAGGAAATCTTTAATCTTACTCATCATGGACTTTTTGGAGAGTTTCTTCCCATGCTTTCAAAAGAAACTCACAATGACTAGTTATTGCTAAACCTAATACAGATATTCTTATATGAACATGCTAACCCCCAGCTGCTTCTGAAACATTCTATACTGTAGGTATGCATGGCCAAGAAAATTTGCTTCAGAACACTGAAACCTGAAGGTAAACCTAATACTTAATTTAGCATTACCATACATAAAATAAGAGCTACTGCACTGATTGTATTATTCATTGTCATATTTAGGTACATGGAACACTGCTGTAAAATATAGTCTGCTGCACCAGGTTATAATATACCAATGGATTCTGAAACAGAAATTAGGTCCCAGTTGCCACTTGTCACAGTAGGCATTATCTAACTAAATATTTGAAGTGTAGCCATTTGTATTAAGTGACTCTGCTATTACTCTGGCTAGTACAGAAGTCACTTTACTTCTTTCAATATGCTCAAAAAATTCAGAGATACAAAGGGCTCTGAAAAAGCCAGCATTTTTCTGCACACATCTTGTATTTTGAACCTTCATCCCTTTCTTAGAAACTATTTTACTCCAAAATATCAAAAATTATCTAAAAATAACTAGGCATCTTCACTTTCACCAGGGAAAAGCACTGTCAGAACCATATTTGAAAAAACTGAATCCTTACTGTTCAGAACAGTATTTATGGTTCCAAATCACAACTGGAACCAGTCCATTGCAGCAGTTTGCACTCAGTAACCAGAGCTCCCCAGACACCTTACGACTTTCAGAAGAAAGTCAACAGTGCTCTTGAATCACTACACATTGAATCACTAACTCACTTAGTGAGAACAGCTAAAAATTACACTGTTACATGCAAACTGCTCTCAGAAATTTAAGTGTTTCTGCTCTATCATAACTTGCTTCAAAATTTTGAGTTTAATGAATTGGGAAAGGTTAAAAGCTTGAAAAGCATGCCAAGTGACTGCTCAGAAAGAAAACTGGGATTACAAGAAAAACATATTTACTACCAACTCATTTATAATTAACGGAATTTATTAGTATTCCTTGGATTATAACATCCATATATAGGAACTGTGCCCTGTCATAGTGGTATCTAACACAATAAATTCCTAACTGGGGCTCAAAACATGAGTAAACTTTTCATATCTAATTCTAAAACATAAAACAGCAGTTGCAAAGTATCTAGAAAACTTGAAAAAATATTGGGCTTCTGAGTAATAAAAAAAAACCAAAAAGTGAAGCAAAACCATCATACTGACATATGCTTACCCCTCCTTCATGTCATTAATGGGAAGTGGAACTCTCCCTCCCCTGTCAAGAGCTGAAGTAATGTTTATGGCATTCAAGCGTTCTGGCTGCCACACATTTTTCACTGCTCCAAGGAAGTCCCCCAGAACTTCACTTGCCAGCATTTCTTCTACATTCATGTTCCTTATGAAGAATTCCGCTTGATACGGTAAAGGAAAATCTACCCGTGATGAAAAAGAGTGTTGCATTAAACAAAGGCTCCATAAATCCAAAAATAAATCTTTAAAATATCTGGAGTAATGATTAATGTAATACTACTTTAAGATTGATTCACCTTTCAAAAAATCTTGTGTTTGAATTAGCCAATTTTGAACCTACTGTGATTATGTTAAGTTCAATAGACAGTACATTAGCTGCTACTTGAGCTGAAAACCTTCAGTTATTTATAAAACAACAGGGAAGAAGCAGACTAGAGGAAAAGAGTCTCAGTTGCTAAAACTTCATTAAACAGATATAATTACATTCTTGCTAATTTGGGGGTCAAAACCAAACTGCAGCAACAATGGATTCCAGCTCATGACACTGCAGAATGTAAATGTGACAAAGAGAACTAATTTTACGGTCCAAATGTCCATATATGCCATAAACTGCTGTTTTCTGACTCTGCCTACACAAGTGTTCATTGCATAAGGTACACATAGAACTAAGAAAATTAAACAACAGAAAAAGAGTGAAATCCTTCATGTAAGGTCTCTTTGAAAAGACAAGGGAAATTGGAATCACAACTTTAATGAAAAACAAAGATGTAAACATTTTACTGTGAGTGAAAAAAACCAGTCCTGAATGACAGAAATAACCTGAATCAAAAAATCAAAATGAATTAAAGCAGGAAAAATTCTCTTACTTCTCCCCTGTTCCTCTATGTTTAGTTCGAATACCAGACAACTATTTTACAATGTTTATCTTCAAAAGCAGGAGCCCATAAGAGGGTTTTGCTGATTCAGTTAAAAATACAATCAGCTATATTCTGTACATACCTTCTGCTGACATTATATTAATGATCAAATTGTGTCTGGCTGTTTCAAAGGTACGCCTGTTATATGCAGTGATCTAGAGTGAAAAAGATTACAAAACAATGCAAAAATGAAAATTATATAAATGAAACATCAGTGAAAGTTAAATTGGTAACTTAGAAATACTTATCAGTTTTTAAGTACTTTGCCTCCTCATTTTGAAACATATGAATATTCATTCACTAAGATAAAATTTAAAGGTAAGGTCAAATTATTTATTGCAGTACTACCCTCATGTCAGGATATTGGAATTTTCTTGGCCAGTCTAGAGCCAAATAAAATTAATGAATATGTGAAAATAATATATTTTGGTCCTGATAGAAGTGGTCTGCCATACATGTGTATTCTTTCTCTTCTGTTATCTTTAAGAACCACCACAAGAACAGATTGGTTTCTCCATTTCCCCAGTCTCCAATCCCCACCTCCATCAATACTGTAACATCCAAATTCATCGCTAGCTCCTAGGAAATAAACTACATGGAGAGGTTTTTTTGAAGAAAAAAGTGTTGTGATGCCAGGAATTCTCATCTTTGGGACTGCTCTTTAGTTTTAGCTCTGGCCCCAGTGAAGTCTCACTCCACGAATGGATTCAAAATAATGCTCCAATAGAAGTAGTTTTAAAAAAAATCCTGTCCTAGAACCTGTAAATGTAGGGGAAGTGAAAACTAGAAGGTAGATGCAACATTTGTGACTCTAATCTTTTGAAACATACAATTTCATGAATAAAATAAGCAAGGATACTAATCTAAAAGTTAGTACTAATAGATACTAATCTAAAGTATCTAGGATACCTGAAATGCATGCAAGTGGTTACTTCTCAGTGGTGACTCAACTCCAAGGTTGTACTACGATTAAGTGATCATTCATAAGAAATACAGAGCAAGGCTGGCTATCAGTATAATTATGAATTATCTTCTCTATCTTTTTTATCCCTGCAAGGTGATAAATATTTCATGAAATAAACGGAAAAAAACTAATTTTCTTTCTAATTTTAGCCTTCAGTTCGCTCATTTCAAGAGCAAAGGAGAGGCAGAGGAGTGACAATAGTGACAGAACAATGTTGCTTCTCAGCAAACAGAACCACAAACCATTGTGACATTGGCTAGTAAATAAAAAAAAGTAACAGATGTTGCACTTCTTTTAAAGGATTTGCATGAAAAGGGAAAATGCTGTGGAGTATCTGCTGCAGGTTTGTTTAAGTGGAGAGGGAAAAGCTTACCCAACACAATCAGATCTCATTTAATGTTACAATTTCATTATAAAATTAACAGAAAATAAATTTGAGATTTCACTAGCTCTAATTCTACTAATTTTTCAAAGGGTTTCTTCAACACCAGCTGAACCACTAATACCCAGAAAATCAAACCCCTGGTCATACAAGCTCTGCACAGGAGCAGGGCAGTAGCCACTGTGAGCCTGCACTCCAGCAGAGGGAGCTGCCAGCATGGCCCACACACCACAGGCAGGCATGGCAGAGATTGCCTTGTCCTGAATATTCATTCAGACACAAACTGTCCTTGCACAGCTTTAAAGGAGCTTGAGTCAGAATGTTACCTGCTCTACTGCAGTGCTGTGCATAATGCTAGGCTCTCCTCATCATGAGGTGTCCTCCAGTTAAGTGAGCTCCCCATGACATCCCCTCAGGAATTATAACATGATGGAAGTTATAATCAGGCCAGGAATATGCAATCAATCCTCTCAGAGGGCACTAGGAAAAGATCAAATGCCATCTGCCCTCCTCACACACCACAAAATTAATTCAAAAGCCACATCTAAGACTGAACTGCAAGGAATTAATTTGTATGCTAGACAAGATTTACTCCAAATATGGCTTGGAGTCATGCTTAGAATGGAGGTCTTGATAAAGATGCTAGAATCTAAAAGCACATGCCATTTAAAAACTGGCAATTTCAAATAATGGTTTCCTCTAAATAAAACTAAGTAAAGCCTGCAAGAACTTCTGCACATGATCAGTTCTCAGATGGTATTAGTCCTGCTGAAATCAAAACAGAATCATGGGTACAAAATTAAACATGGGTGAAACTAGCTGCAGTATAACTTAACATTCAGAGCTATCATTCTTGAGGAAGAAAAACTACATCAAATGCAATTTAGAAAAAAAAAGGTACTCATCAAGTGTTTAAGACAAATATACTGCTGAAGCAGCAAAATTGCAAGAGCAAGTTATTGTGCAGATTTCTTAACACTGTGACAGTGCCTCAGTCTGCTGTCTACGAAATACATGGTAGAAGATATTGTCCCTTTTCCCTTTTGAATTCCTGCTCAATGAATAATTAGTGCTTTAGAACATTTGAATAGCTAACTCTCAAAAATACAGTTTTGTCATTGTTACACTCATAGGAATTAAATTCAGAAAAGTGCTAAAAAAATAAAATAAATATCAAGAAATATGAATAATGAATGGGGGGATATTTGATGAAAAATAATTGAAAAAAAACCAAACCAATCAAACCAAAAACCTCAATCAAGCAAACAAAAACAAAGAAGCAAAAAACCCCACAACAGCTATTTGACTGAACACTTTCATCTAGTGGGGAAAAGTCTGACCCATATTTAGGTTGAATGTTACAAAGTTATGATTAAGTTATTCTTCAAGTACAGCTGCTTACAAAGTTTTCTTTTTGCTCTGTATTTTGAATAAAACTTGAATATGAAATAGCAATTAACTCTTAAAAAACAAGGGGGAACTTGTTGACGGTTCTGAACCTTACACTCTAAACCAAAATATGTATTTTTGAACTTTTGAAAGCAAATACCTCAATGATGGTTGGCTTGCCCACGTTTTCCACAGTCGGTGAGCCATAGAGCACTCCATCACTGTACGGTGTCCTTTGGATATAGCGCAGCCATCCAGGTCTGTCAGGGTAACCCATTAAATTGGTATTGAATGTTATAGGATCATTACTTATTTCACCTAGATAAGAGAAATTATATTAGAATATTTACAAGAAAATGTTAAATGCTTTGATTTTAATTTTTCAACTAGGACGTCATATTCTGGTTTCACTTGTTTTCTGAACCTTTCTAAGAAGAAGAAAAAAAAATTGCTAACATTTACCATATCAGAAATAAGTGAACCATTACTTAGCACTTCTAGGTATTAACAAATTCATACCTGGAAAGTGTAACAAACAGTAGACATAAATGTGCAGGTGCTTCCTAGAGTTTTGGCTAACTGGATGCTTATGTTCAGTAACTAGTGGGTCTGGTTTTTAGAGGACAGTTCCACCTCAAACTGAAGCATCTAACCTTCTTACAGGCAAAAGCACAAAAGTTACAGTCCTTTAATTTCCCCTCCCAACTTACTTTCATTGATGTTTTTAATGATGGATCCAGGTATTCAAAGTACTGTAAAGACTGGCTCCATAATCAACAATGCCTGAAAGCTTCTGTTAGCATTAGGACACACATACAGGTCTTTGGCACCCACAGCCTGGCAATCATTTTAATTTAGAGAACAGATTAATTCAAAAAAGGATCCGTCATTCCTGTGAATTGGAGCCACTGATGGCTACTAAATACAGTGGTCCAGCTGTAAAAGCCCCTCAAGTCAAACCAGTACCTTGGTTCTTATTGATACTCTTATAGAAGTCTGGATTTTACTTCAGTTTATTTTAGCTTTTGTAAATGAGATCAGGCCTGAACACTACCAAATCCTCACCACCAAGGCAGTGTCCAGCTGAGGCACAGAACTCAAGTCAAATCCATTCTGAGCCTGCACAGACACCTCTGCCCTGCACTCCAACTCACCTCTGAGAGGGCAACAGCACTACAGGACAGGTGATGAAAGGAGATACCAGCCAGGCTGGCCCAGAAAGCAGAAACCGAGCCCAGTGAAGAATGAACAGCTCTCATCTCCTCCAGAGAGGGGCCAAAGAGACTGAGATGTGTTATCCAGTCTTCAGGTACACATTTCCACATCTGGTTGAGTAAAATGAACCAGAACGAACCAGTACTTGGGTGTAACACAACTACCCTCACAATTCTCTCAGGACATCCCAGCAATCTAATCTATTGCAATCAGAATCACAGATTCAGAATTACAGAATATTCTGAGCTGGAAGGGACCCACAAGGATCATGGAGTCCAACTCTTAAGTGAATGGCACGTACAGCTTGAACCCACAACCTGGCATTACCAGCACCCTGCTCTAAACAAATTCCCAGCACCACAAATGATTTGGGGAAAATTACAAAAGTCACCTGTGACACATTTTGGTTTGCCCTTCCTTTGTCAAGGCAGGCCATGACAATGATCCAGCTCAGCAAACAAAAATAAGAGTACCATGACAACACCTGACTTCACAGTGAATTTCTGACATAATCAAAATTCTCTGTGGGAACAGCAATTCAATTTCAAAGGATCTGAAATCAGATTCCTATTGCCTTGGAAACACATGAATGTCAAGAGGCTGCAACTGTAAGACAATCCATCATTAGTAAAATTTCCAAGCTCCTTCCACCTATGTGCCAAAACTGAGAGAAAACTGGAACGGAGGCAAACTTCACTCTGCCAGTCACCATGGCATAAATTAAGACTCAGGTATCTGTGTCAGGAAAAACACACAATTTACAAAGAGCTGAAGTTTCAAAAACATTTGGGTTTACTCATGTTTACTCAAAATTTACCAATGCTAACAGAAGCTTATTTTTTCTTTAAAGTGAGTCTTAGTAACAGCACTCCCAAATAAATTCAGAAGTTTACTAGTGAAACAGGCTTTGAATATGTATGCACTGTACATAGGTTTTTCCTATTATCCTGTTATAGGAAAATAGTCATATTTATATAAACTGGATACAGTTATTCCTTTTCATTGTTGATAAGCATGTGTGGCTGAATGCACTCTCTCTTCCCACCCCTATCAGACTGCTAACACATATTCTAACCTGTGGTGACCAGTCTTTTAGCTTTAGTGTATGGCAAAACCATACTTAGGAAATCATGGCTCCTTCTCTAAAACCAATTTTCTTATTAAAATTAAACTGTTCCTAAATATAGGAAGAAGGCTGAAGTCAAAAGACTATTTTTAAAAATGAAAGAAAACAGTATTATGAAGTCTCATATTTGATTTAATCTTCTATTTTGTCTTATATTTACTATATGCTTTCAAATTGCTCCTTCATATAGCCTGATACATACTATGTCTCAAACAGTAACCAGATAAATAGCATTTTTAACAGACATCAATTTCCACAATTTCATATTTAATTCAAAAGTGATAAAACACTTCTTAATATCAGATATATATAATGGGTTGCTACACCTTCCCAAATTAAGTACATTTTTTCACAATATATAATTATATGCATTTTTTCCCAAACAATCACAAACTAGAATATTTTAGAAGTGTAGGACTACACATTTTATTTCATTTGAAGATATTTCAATAGAAACTAAAACCTGTCTTGTTTATCTTATATGTTGAACCACAAGGTTTGCTTAATAAGACTTCAACTTTTTATAACAGTATTTTTTCTGTATCTGCATATAATATGGAAGATCTTAGCATCTCATACCAGGCTTTGGGTAAGGAGGGAATTCCCCCTTAAAGTACTCTCTCTCCAAAACATGAACAAACAGAACTCCAGCAGAAGGGTATACATTCCGATCAGAGTGCACCTTAGACAGAATTGTGTACACTGAAAAGCAGAAGGAGAGATAAGAGACAGAAAAAAGGCAAAAATGAGACATGCTCTAGGTAACTTCATGCATTTCAACAGCAATGCAGGCATCTGGGAGAAGGAGAGCAACAAATATTAGGCACCTGTTAATAAGATTTTTAAAAGGTTACATAGATTTAAGAACAGAACACAGAGCAAATCCTCTCTTTGCCCAACAGGATCCTTTCCAAGACTGCAAGAAACAAAACTGCCTATGTCAAGATTTCAAAATTTGTATGAGCTCTTTATTTTTATAGTAATTAAAAAAAATGAGGAAGGCTATTGTAATTTTATAGTTGGTTTATTTTTAATATTACGTTAATAAAAGTACATTAAATGAATTACACAATCATGTTTTTCTGATATTTTACATAGAGAAAGCAACAGAGGAACACACGGGAACCTTACCAATCAACAGTTGTCATTCCCCACTGAACAGAAATGGCAGATTTTTCACTTCTTGTGCAGAAAAGGACATAGCAAGTCACTTCAACTGATTTCTATGAGTTCTTACAGCTAGACTTTCTCAGACCACCAGGGTAAAATACAACTAAAACTTTTGGTTAGAGAGCTCTTTACTGAAGATGTTGGGCTGGTATTGAAGGATAAAATGAGAGGAGAAGGGGATTTATACGCCAGTCAGGTGAAACTGATTCCAAACAAAAAAAGTGAAGCCATGTTTTACAGGACTGAGGATCAAAAAATTAAAGAAAATTCAGAACAATCAGCATGTGTAAAAGCAATAAGGTGGTTTTTATTTAGTACAAAATTTGCTGACAAGGGCATAGCTTTTTAGGTATAACACATTTGATGCAGGACTACATACACCTTTTAATGAATTAGAAGACTGAAGAAATCATTACAATAAATTAGATGGATAAGAAGCCACTTTATCAACAAGTTTCAAAATGTAAGTATAAACAGAGAATACTGATTTAACAGGAGTTTCTCAAGGTGTCTTAATAAGATTGATTGTAGCTCATATTACTAATTTTATTACTACTGAATTTTAATTTAATGCCCTAAAAGAATTGATCACTGCTAATAGATTTTGTCAGCCAGATGAAGATTACAAATGTAGAAGATAAAGATGGTAAGCCACAGACAACCACACACAGCTACCCGCCTTGCTTGCCAAGCTGGAAGAAACTTCATGAGGAATCACATCTCCAAAAGCAAATTATAGGCCATACAGCCTGGAGGTGCTGTCACTGGGAAGATAGACTCCAAAAGACAATTCAGAGACATTGTAACAAACTGATAGGAACAAAGTTGTAGGGCCCAGAGGTGCTAATTTCAACCTTGGATCAATAAGCAGGACACATTTGAAATGTGGATAAAGCCCAAGTAATTCTTCAATGCTGGTGTAATTTTTTAATCCTGGTATAATTTCTCCAGCCTTATAATTATACCAACTTTCTTACTTGAGATCTGCTTAAAAAGGCACCATTAATTAGGCATTAATCACAGGCATTCCAGCCCTCGCACCACGTACTCTGAGTGGAATCTCTCTCACCTAATTTTAGATGTCTACAGAAACAACATCCACCACTAAGTTAGTGAGGCTCCTTTTATAGTCAGTGGAGAAGAAACAGATGCTTCTAGGGGTTGATTTATTTGATTTCTCCTGTAAAGTGAGATGAATCATGTCCTAGATTCCAGGCTACACTGACTAGTCCTCCATGGACAGCAGAGGCATCTGAGAGGAAATGCAGCCATTTGTAATGCAGACCTCCACATTTACATACTCCCCACTCTTCAAGCTTAATGTTGCAGAATGTATAACTCTGGATATACTACTGATCACATTCCACAGCATCTGCTTTTCTGAAAACCACTTTTAACACAACACGGAACAGAGCACCTTTCTAATAATTTTACCTTAGTGAAAAAATTAAAATAATCCTGAAATTTGAATTGTTACAATTCTGTGTGGTTAACAAAACAGTGTCATTTTCATCATGTAGACTTATGTACAGTAAGATCATTGATTTACCTACTTAAAATTAGTAAATTATTATCCAAAAATCCTCTGCACTCAATTCTGTGAATGAGCCATAAACAGCACAAGGAAGTTAACTAATTTCCTTTAAAATATTTTCAAGAAAAGCTGAAAAAGTAACATTAATAGAACAAAGAGCTGACAAAAATAGGGTGGCTGGCTGAAGGTGCATCAAATATCTAGAAAAGATAATTTTTCCATTTCTGATGCTTTTCCTCTACAATGAAAATTCATTTCAAACAGGAAGAACAGTGAAAAAGAAATGTGCTTTTTTTCTCAGTAAGCAATTCTTTCAGGAAAAAAACAAGCATAATAGAATCAGCAGTTACTGAAAAAAAAAAACATATAACACTTATTTTGCCTGCTATAGGAAACCTATTACCACCACTAAAGGCCTGCCTGTCTCATTCCTAGCAATAAGACATTCCCTGCTGTACATCAGTAAGGATTTGATGCTGCTATAAAACACTGATCTTGGTGGAAGTCTAGAAACATCTGCCAGAAGAAAATCTCAGAAACCTGTTCTATCTTGTAAGGACAAACACAACATAATGGCACAAGTATGGCGATTAAAAACTCAGAAGTTCTTGCCCTCATTTTCAGAGATGCCCTCCTTGTTTACCCCACAAGAAGTTTCTTCAAAACCTTCAAAAAGAAGGAAAATGATGAGTCTTCAGTCTGCTACAGCTATCACTAGCTTTTCAATAATGAAACAAGTGAAATGCTACTTTCTTCACGAGCTTTTAAAACCCATGATTATTTTCAGGAGACAGACTGGAGATGAACGTGTAATCATCATCTGGGGTGATCTAGGGACAAAACTGAATATACTTAACAAATAGATACTAATCTAATGCAGCAGACTGCCAGCTGTGAATTTCCTGGGCAAATTCCCTGTGATAGATAAAAGTCTCAGGGACTGTGAAAAGCTTCTGTAAAACTAATCATGGGAAATAAAAAATCTTCATTAGGATCACATCAGATCCCTGCTAGAATTGGCTACCTTCACAGCACTGCTTTCTTCTTTCTTGTTTCCAGATCACTTGGAGGACTTTCTGTAGATCCCAAAATCTCCTTAGACATCTTGAACACAGGCACAGCCAGGAATCCAGACAGGATTTTATCAGCCTGCAGCCCAGGCCCTGTTACCAGAAGCAGAAAACCTCCATCTCCAGAAATTTCAGCAGTTTCACCATGTTGGTTGCAGCCCGTATGTTGATGCTCCTCAGGAAAGAATTCACCTGAAAGTTTTTCATTCTTTTTCCCTAGAAATTTCAATTGGTTCTCTCCCCACTGATATTTAGCAGATGAAGAACAATTCCAGAAATAACTTGATTTGGACGCCAATCCAGATTGCTTGCCAAGATGAGCAATCAGTGCAAAGCTTCTTCTCAGCCAGTGTGCACTAGCTACAGAATTTGATGTGTATTCGAATAATGAGAGTAAAATAGTCTTTTTACATTCATGTGTGAGAAGACTTTTAAAAATTGTTACAGAGAAGTTACTGTATTAAGCAAACTGCAGAGGTATCTTCAAGCAACCAGCCATGATAAGAAAATGTGCAGTATTAGGTATAAACACAGCCATTATTTCAAGCAAAGCTACAGGAACACGAAAAGTCAGGGGAGAGTAACAAGAACACACAGGTCTGTGAATATTTGAAGATTGAAGAAATGTAAAGTTTTCCAAATTACTTACCTTAAAATAGCACCCTACTCCTAAAAGGACATGACTGGAAAAGCAAGAGTAACATTAAAAGCAGGTTTGCTTGAACCAACAGAGTATTTAAATTTACAACCTAAACTCACCATTCTTCTGAACAGCCTTTATTCTGCTGATAACATAACTGTGGGCTCGCTTAGTCGTCCAGTTAACAGTTCCATTACTGCCATCAGCAGAGCTTAGCAAAATAGCTTTCCACAATAAAACAAATGCAAAAAAAAAAATTAGTCAGATCAACAGACTGCCACAAACAACCTGATCAGATGGGATCAGACACCTTCTACATCATGTTTTGGTTTTAGTCAAAGTTTAGGAACCACAGGTCAAAAAAACCAGAGGTGTTTGCTTTGAGTATATAAATATACAATAATATTTCTGACCATAATCTTTTTGACACCATTTTTCCAAATAAGCTAAGTCTACACTAAATACTTAAATCTCTGCAGACACTTCTGCTGACATAATTGTACTGATAACAAAGATGAAGAAGAGCATTGTCTAATAAATCTATTTGCACAGACAAAACCTCACATACAGACAAAAATATATAAAGTAGCTTTCACTGGAGTGGTATATCTTGGTTAAAATAGGAAAATTAAAGTAAGCAAGCTTTGCTTTTATAATGATGCTTATATAAAGACACATGGGGCTGATTGCCTTGCAGGCATAACCAATAATCAATTTTGAAAAGAGAACCCATTAAAAATGGCTGCCTACATCCCACACAACTAGAACACAGCCTGAAATCAGCTGGATCCATGCAGCTGAAGGTGGAAGTTTTAAATGCAGTGAGGAGCAAATGATTACTGGAGACAGAAAGCAGCTGTGGAGCTGACAGAAAGATTCCATCTCCCCAGCAGCAGAGGTGCCTGAGAAAGCTCCCTCCTCACTTCCCACTTTTGGTTCCTGCTCTTCTGGGATGAATAATAGGTGTGCCAGCTGTACAGTTACATGCCAGCTGAAAGTGCAGAGGGAAGGAACTGCAGTCAGATGCTAGGAAAGGGAAAGTGGCCATAATGAGTAGGTATTTTTGTTTTGAAATAGTTTGGGAGTAAGAACTCATGTCAAACCCTGGATCAAAGATGGTTTTGGTCTAGCATCTTAATATCCCTGTAAAAAAAGCAACACCAGAAACATCAAGGAGCAGTACCTGTGTACAGATACACCAGTCTGCAGGAAGAAATGAACACTTATTGGAAAACATGCACAGTACACAAAAGAAGCCTAAATATCTGTGGAAACTTCTGACCTGCTACACCAGGCAACTATTAAATTAGTGATAAGACATTCTTCAAACAGAATTCAGGAGGCCAAACAGATCTGGCTTAAGCAGTAATAAAGATTCACCACATTCAATCCACACATGTAGGACAGATATCTATTATTGATAATTCACACAAAACATCTAAAACTGAATTGAGGATCAAGTGTAATTAAATGAATTTTAATGCACTTTTAATTTCAGTTATTTATTAAATTTAATAATTTGATTAATGCAATATTTGCCATACCAACACAATAACGTTTCTAACAACTTTTTTCCTGCTGGACTGATCTGCATATATTGCAAGTCTTAATATAATAACATCTTAGGGACTATAAAATTTAGTAGTGCATAGGACTTTGCATAAATTTTAGTAATTCTTGAAAAATTCAAGAAATTCCTAATAAGATCAAATAAAGTTGCTCCATTAATCCAACAGTATGAGCTGGGCAATCAGAGGCTTGTCAGCCACAGACCAGCACCAGTACCAGACAAAACAATTAATACAAGATTAGATAACTGAATTATTAAATGGAGAATAGTATTAGAGTTGTCAAAATTATTATACTTATCACAGTCCTTATTTAATTCTCATTAAGAATTTCATGTATCTTTTTTGACACTTTTGGTGAGCCCACAAGTTTTTCCTGATAAAGACAGCAATAATAACATTACCCTTAGCTATACAGCTTGTCACTTAACACTTCACTGGAAAAGTAAATACTAAATAATTTTAGCACATTTAAATGCAATTAAAAACATTTTAAAAATAAAGACAAGTTCCACAATGTGTTTTTCAATATAAATGGTCAGTAAGTGTCTTTCATTTGGGTTCCAAGTTGTGCTAGGTTTGGCTGTGTGGATTGAAGAAGTCACCTGTCTACCTCTCCATGCTATGCTGCATTTCATAGGGGAAATGGAAAAATAACCAGTATGCCTGTTTTCAGATCCTAGAGTCTATAGTGTGATGTTTTCATATACATCACCACTGAATCGATTTCAAATGACAGATGTGAAAAGCAAAAGAATAGGGCTGCTAAAAAGTTAATCTCTTACATGAGTTTTCTGGTGGGTCTCACAAAGTTTTGGCATTAGCCTTATGTAACTGGGGTGAAAGAAAGAGAGGCAGGAGAGAGATGGGGAGAAATATACTGATAGAATTTGCAGGTAAAAACAAAGGCCAGGAGACTGACAAATAATAGAGATGACAAAAGAGTCTGCATTGTCTGTAAAAAGGTGATCAGTGATGTGCAGTTCAATAGAATAGAATGTAACTGCACAGCAGGAACAAAGGCATCAGCATGCCAAACACATACTGTGAGCACACAATTCAGGGATGCTCAGCTTGGGTAACAACCTAGAGATGTAAGTCAGGTTGAACAGAGCTTTCACCAGAACACTGGCTAGAAAGCTGACATGTAAACAGAAACATCAAGGAGGAACAGGCAGACTTTATTTTTGTACTTGACACAGATATGATCACTGCTCAAATGCTGTGTCTAGCAGAGCCTTCAAGAAGCAACTGACAACACGAGGAAGGCTCTGGGAAGATCTGAATATGATTAAAAGATGACAAAAGAGACCTTATACTACAGAATGCAGGGATTCAAACTATGCATTTTATCAAAGAGACAGTTTAGAATTAATTTAATCAGCCTTGTACTCACGATGAAAAGAATGTTAATAGTGTCAGGCTCTTCAGTCTGTTACACATGTTGCCACAGTTGCTGCAGAAGCCACCACTGCCTCCAACAGCAGGAGCATTTCATAGCCCTGTGCCTGGGACTTGAATATGCCCAGGTGAAGCATATCACAGTTTTTTCTTCTTTCTCCAATTATGTTTTCTTTAAATTATACCTTAATTATAGTTGTGTTGGTTATAAATAAAAATCACATTTGTATTAATTTATGCTCTTTTCTTCCCCTTCTAAAAGTATATTTGCATAAGATTTAACAACCAAATATTTAACAGAGTGGATACTCACAGCAATTTCTGACCACACAACAATCATAAAAGGACACAAGTATCATGGACCAATTTTACTGTAGCAGATAGGGCCTGGCGTTCGGAAGATCTCGTGATGTTATGGGAAGACAGGGCCCCTGCCCCCTTAGATAAGAAAATTAACATAGGAATGTAGCCCCCTGAACCGGATTCCGGTAATTTTCCACTTGCCCAGGTAACTTTTCCATCCCTACTAACCATAGATGGTAAGGACAGACCCTCACCTGACGTAGAAGCCCCCTAGACTATAAAACCCCACGGGAAGAGAGAAAAAAGGCCTTTGATCCTCCACCATATTGGTGTCCGCGTGTTTCTTAGGCCCGAGCGACCCCGGGGAAGGGGGTCGCCGTGCTGCTTCCTGAAACCAGGCCGCCTGCCTTGTATCAGAAGGCAACATTTTACCTTCCCCATTGCTTTACTGCACTCTGACCTCCAAGCAGTATCCTGCACCTCCACCTATCCTCTTATTCCTTCTTTGAAGTAGGATCTCAAGGCCATCTCTCCTACTATTAAAGCAGCACACAGCTCAAGCTACCAAAGCCGGCCACTTCCCCTCTCCCCTACACCTCCACCTTGCCCTGGGACCTGACATAAACACACGCTTGCTACTTTGATGCCACAGACCAGGGCCTCCGGCCATGCTTGCACTGCCCCTTACTCTCTTACAGCACAATCCCACTGCACAAAGCTACCCCTGCCCTCCTCTACTGCATATCCCATCTGGCTTGGTCCTCCTTCCTCTGAATTCTGAGCTGGAAGTACAGATTCATACACAGTACATTTTTCTGAAGGACTGCTGAGAACCACACAGCAGAACAGTTAGAAAATGACACCATAAGTTGAAGTGAAACATCTGTGAAGAGAGAACCACCTGTAAGGTGCATAGCCCACAGCTGAACTCAGAGCTTGTAGCCAGGCAGTTACTGAGGATGCACTGGTGTCCGCACTGGATACCTGCCCAGCTGGTCACATCATCCACTAAAGCAGGCAGAAGTTGCAGCACCTACCTACTCTCCCTTCTCTTCCAACTTCCACGCAGTCCTCTTGCCTACTAGCTAGTACGTGGCAGAAATTTACCATTAATTAGAAGGGATTGTCTCAGTGGAAATTCACATTGAAACTGGATATATTCTAACCCTTTTCAACAACAGCTACTATGTAAGAAACAGGAATTAATTTGTATCAGTTCTCCATCACATATTGCTCAGGTCCCTGTACATTGAAGCTGTTTAAAAGTCCAAATCAACCCCAGGAATGTTTCTCAGCTCTATTCTTATTAATCTTTGTTCAGTAGGCAATGGGTTTCCATCTGTTCCTGTGCTATCCACTGATTACTGCAACATCTGAATATTTCTCCTAAATCATTGAAGAAATGTAACCAAATAAAGCATTTATCCGTCTCACTGTTAAAACTTCAGCATTAGCATTCATAGGAATGCTACAAATTAACTACTTGGAGAACAAAACCCTCATGATTTATTAACAGTAGCATTTACCCACCACCATTCTCCCTCCTACTGCAGGCCTGACAAGAGAAAAATTAGGTTAGCATTTCCACCAAGGTGAGGAAAACATTGTCAATTCCTGTGGTTCCAGCCTGAGTGTAACCAAAGGGGTGTGACCAGGCCACCCTGGTAGCCTGCTATTCCAGGATGTCTCACATATTTCTATTATCTTTTGATATGAACTATCAGGGTATCCCTGCAATTGCATTCCAGATTTCAGAGGTCGCAATTGTTCTGAAACACTAAGGAATTCAGAAAAGTCATTGGTTTCAATACACTAAGATTTCTGTTTGCTCAGTAGGTTGTTCTTTCTAACTTCTCATTTTCATAGCTTGGACAGTCACTAAAATAACCAACATTTAAAAGACATTTCGGCTGTTTGTGTTGCAATTCTAACAACATACAAGATACAGATTCAAATTCCTATGGAAGTAATCAAAACCAGCAACTCTCTTCTTTCATCGAGAAGTCTGCCAAGGAAGATACTCTACACTCATAGTGACTACTGTAAATTTATCACCCTCTATTCAGGAAGAATTCAAAAGCTCTTCAGATACTGAAAAAAACCCAGATACTCTTGTCTAGGCTTTAAATAACTTCTTTCTTTGATTGGAAATAATCTTTCTTCTAAAGAAAGGTTTTTACTTCAGTGGCTGCAATTCCTGAAGTATTTTAATGAACTTCCAACCAAATCTAAAAACATTAAGGAGCAAAAATAAGCCTCTCTACACACTGAGCAATTACATCTCCTGCCATAAAGCTGACTTCTTATTGTCTGGCTTCAGGACCTCCAAGATGTCTCCATGTACTGCCTATAAATAATATGTTTCTGTAATGAAAAGCATATTAATGGAACAGCTACCCTTTCCCCTCCTGCAATTACTTATTCAAGTAAGTACCTATTAACAGTAGATTGTATTGACCTGGCTGAGATTAGTAGTGCAGGCAGCATCCTCATAGGCAGGCAGACTTCCAGAGGCTCTGTGAAGGAAACCTGCTTCTCTGCCCTTATGCTTGCAGCACAACAGGAACAGGGGCAGGTGTGCTGTGCTGTTAGCTTGAGAGCACCAGAGGGTCTGTGAGATGTTCTGCCTCCTGGCACAGGGCGCGGCTCAGCAGAGGAGCGCTGCCAGCAGCGCTTCTGCTGTCAACAGCAGGGCAAGGGCAGGGATGGGTTCAGCCTCCTGGGTGCCGCCCCAGGCAGTGATTTCACAGCTGTTCTAAATGGGCATGTCCGCAGCCCTGCTCAAAAGGGGCGTTCCCAGCACATTCTGCATCACCCCGCACGTACCAGTGGAAACAATCCCAAACCAGTCCTGGGCAGCACTTACACTTCAGTGAACTATTCCTGTGGGTCGACTAGTTTTGAGCCAGGTTACCCAATCCACAGTGTCACTGTACTAGTTTCTTTGTCACCAGGGAAAGCAGCAAATAATCCCTAGCTGTGCAAGGGCTGGAGAATGCTTTCTGGCAGCAGTGCAGCCTTATGACAAATTAATGTGACCACATAACCACAGCTTGCAAAGTGAGAACTAATGAGCTTCTTCCTCATTTTGACCCCTTTATAGGGAAAGGAGAATGCAATTCCATTGCTCTACAACAAATAAACCGGGGTTCCAGGGACAACATGGGCACTGACAACTAATTCTAAGTGCAGAAATACAGGGCAAAACCACTGGCCACAGTCACTCAAAAGAAATTTTGATAACTGCTCTCTCTGCAGATACACAATATGGGGGCAACTCATTGCTCTGCCAAATTAATATGACAGACAGCTCTGTTGGTGTAACTGAGCAAACTTCTAGGAAGTCTGTTATATAAAGCTAGAGTCAAAGAACACCTAACTAGTTTCTAGTAGAAATGCTTAATCCTATATATCACTTTTCACAATGAAGTCCCATGTTTTCCTAGCAGTGGAGCACCATCAGCTTGCATTTGGGAGTCAATACCTTCAATTTGAGTACTATACCAGACCCCTAGGAGCAACTGAAATCACTCTTACAACCTTTAAATTCTTAATTCTTGTGAAATTCCCAGATGATGAAATGATGTTTTGCCTCAAGGACGATAGGGAGAAGTGAGAGGCAGACAACCCTTCTGACTTCTGACAGCATTTATCCTCCTCCAGAAAGCCTTTTGTCATGCATTTTTAAGAAATGCAAAAATCATAAGTAAACTTTCTTCTATAGATCAAGTGCTACAACACAAAAGGGAAAAACTAATCCATATTAGTCGAGGAAAACGAAAAGAAATCTATTTACAAGTCCTGTGCTACTTCTCACATGCCATTTTGTCTGTCAGATATCCCTTGCCTTGTTAAGTAATGCTGCAGTACTGTAAAGTTTACAGGATTCAAAAGAATGGATTTTCATGCTGGGCAATGCATCTTGGAGCAGCAGATGAGGTTGGAACTTCTTTACTTAGGAAGAATGAAGGGGAGCTCAGGTGAGCTCCTGGGACAGTTTTTTCAGATCACGAACATACAACAAATCTCCACAAATTTCATATAGATATCTTAAAAGAATGTAACTGAACTAAAAGAAACATGAACTAAATTCATGCCTCCTTTTTTACACCAGTTTCAAACCACATATTCTTCTGTTTTAACTAATGAAATCTCACTGAACCAACCTTAGAAAGGTCGAAGTGGAAAAGTTATCATGAAAGACCTCTTCCCTTACCAGGTAGCCTGGAAAGGACTTGTGGATTAAGCTCACAATTCAGTTTCTAGAAGGTCATTTAGTTGACCTTCGTAAAATACATTATTTCAGTTGATACTGAAAGCTTATTCTCAATTGTCCTGGTTCTTCCTCGGTTGCTATCCCACAATCAGTCATGGAGGGGAAGGCGGAAGAGGTAGGAAAAATTTCCGCATAAGGGAAAAGGAGTCTTGTCTTGCATCTAACAAATGAGGTTTTATCCTCGCATTGAACAACTTCACACTTAAGTTCTCACCACATCTTTAATATATCCAGTGCCTCATGTCAGTTCTGTGGCTACAAACCTATGACAAGTAAAAGAAGTCATAAGTAAAAGAAGTACTCAGAGGGTACCTAGATCCTATTCAAGAGGATCCAGAGCAGACTGCTTGCAGAAAACACACCACTGACCTCTCAGAACTCAAAATAACCCAAACAGATTTCTTGCTGTTAACTTACTCTTGGTGTAACAAGTCTCACAAAGGCAGTCCTGTGGCTGGGCTGCTATTAAGTGTTGGCTGTTTGATGTATTTCACTGTGAAGAACCTGCAGGTGAAGAACCTGCATGAAAGCTATTATTTAGCTTTTAGGGACCAGGATCAAGACTTTTTCTGAATGCCTAATTCTGGCTCGGTTGGACTAAGTGGTCAAGAGGGGAAGTAACGGAGAAGAAGGGGAACACAAAAGACACCCCCGTACACACAGCAGCCCGTCTCTCGCGTCAGGCACCAGGTCGAGGCACCGGAGGAGCGCAGCGGGCCCGGCCCAGTCCCCGGGAGCGGAGGCTCCCGCGCCATCCAGCGGCTCTGAGCCAGGCCCGGCTCCCGCGCCCTCCGGCACTCCCGCTCCGGCCTCACCCACCGCCCCCGGGCTCCCTCAGTCCAGGCCCCGCCGCGCCCGCCGTGCCGGGAGGGGCTGTGGCGGTCCCGGGGCGCGCAGGCCGCCATCCCCGCGCCGCCTGTGGAGCGTCCTCGGGGAGCCGCCGGAGCCGCGGCACGGGGAGATGCTGGGACAGCCCGGCCCTCGCGCTGACAGGGGGCACGGAGCAGCGGGAATGGGGCGCGCAGCCAGCCGCAGCCGGAGGGCGAGGCGGGAGGGACGGTTCCGCCGGGAGCGGACGCGAAGCCCGAGCAGAGGCAGCGCCGCGGCGCAGGCCGGCCGCTGCCGGCGGGGCCCGCCACCGCTCGCCGCGGGGAAACGCGCCGTGACCGACCTGTCAGCAGGAGCGTGGTGAGGGCGCTGTGCGGCCACGGCCCCGCCGCGCAGCACCGCATCGCTCCCCGCTCCTCCGCCTGCTGCTGCTGACACCACCGCCGCCGCATCCTCTACGCCGCCAAGTACCGCTAACTCCCGCCGCCGCCGCCGCCTCGCCCCGCGGCGGCCGCAGCATCCTCCCCTTCCCGCCCCGCTCCTCCCCGCCCCGCCCCGGCCGCCGTCTCCAGGCAGCACGGCCGGGAAATGCCGGGCATGCCGGGAGGAGCCGCTCGCCGCCATGGCGGGGTGGGCAGGGGAAGCGGAGCTGCTCAGTGCCGGCTCTGCAGGGAGCGGGCTCCGCGGGACGAGGCTCCCCTCAGGGCGGGGGCAGAGCGGCTGTGGCCCCGGCAGAGGCGGGAGCTTCCCGGCCGCCCCACGGTGCAGATGTGGCGGGACGAAGCCGAGGTGGAAGCTCCGGGTGGAGGGGCGCGGCGTAGGCTGAGCTGCCCTGCCCAGCCCAGCCTTGTCCCGCGCCCTCCTTTGGAGAGCCGGCAGGGGAGGGCTGCGTCCCACACCCCACAGGCTTGCCTGGTGCACACGACTGTGCTGTGCTCTTGAAAAACATCGTGGAGAAACCTCCCAACAGCCGCTTTTTGAACACCTTGCCCTGTCATACTGGAGGGGGTCCACCGCAGGGTCAAAAAGGTGATTATGGGTCTGCAGCATCTCTTAGATGGAGAGATCTCTTAGAAGGAGAGACTGCAGGAGCTGGGCCTCTTCAGTCTGGAGAAGACTGAGGAGAATCTCATCAATGCATATAAATATCTCAAAAGAGGGTGCCAAGAGGATGGTGCCAGGCTATTTTCAGTGGTGCCCAGTGACAGGATGAGGAGCAATGGCCATAAATTAAAACACAAGAAGTTCTACCTCAGCACGAGGAAGAACTTTACACTGAGGGCAGCAAAGAACTGGAGCAGGCTGTACAAGGAGGTTATGGAGTCTCCCTCTCTGGAGAGGTTCAGAACCTACCTGGACACATTCATGTGATCTGCCCTAGGTGACTTTGTCTTGGGAGGGGGTTGGACTGGACGATCTCCAGAGGTCTCTTCCGATATTAACAATTCTGTGATTCTGTGACACCAGCAGTACAGCACCTGGCAGATGTGCCTAGTGCACACAGATCTGGCATGCTCTTGGAGGACATCACGGCAAAAGCCCTTGCAACTGCAGTTTTCTGACAATTTACCCTGTTTTAAGTGTATAGCCTTACTCCACACAAAGCTGGTTTGTTTTTTCCAGTGTTCAGCAGCTGTTTTGCAGCTGGTGGAGTTGTGAGTGGGGTGTCTAGAGGGGTTGGTCAGGGTCCCAGCTCCAGGCTGACCTGTGTGTGGAGGCTTGCATCCAATTTCCTATTGGGTCTGACCATTCCATGCTGTTTCACTTCCACTGTCTGCATTATGCTTTCTGGACTCATTACTGATTTTTGGCTGTCATTTAATGTCTGTGGCATAGCTCAAAAGCTAGGGCAGTCTTTGCTGAGCTGTGAAAGCAAATCTCCCTCTGGAGGATGGAAGAATATTGTCAAATGTAGTTCTTGGCAATGGTGATGTATTTTGAGAGTAGGTGTATGTATATGACATGTATACTGCTTAAGACACAGTGCTATGTAAATACTGCATTTTCTTTTGGGAAGCTACTCTCTCAGCTTTCTGAATGATTCGTATAGGAGTAGTCCCTGTACTAGAACTACATACTCCACAATGAAAGCCCCATCTCAACAAATACATCAGTTTTTACTTTTATTTTGTCATTCTAGTGAACTGTCATGTTTGCTATTTGAAAATTGCAGTGTCTTCGATTATCCGTGAAAATAACCTTCTTTCATTTTGCATAGAGAATTTTGATTTCTTATGAAATTTCATAAGCATTTTCACTCTAGCAAGCCAAATGTATTTGCAAAAAAGTAATAATAATTGTATGCTTTTGAGATTTGGAAGAAAGAAATATAATCTGTCTTACTCAAATTGTATTGACCTTATTGAACTCTTTATAAGCCAGGGAAAAGAGACAACTGTAGAAGACTTCACCCTATCCATCTTTAGTCTTGTTACAGCTCTAAATTTCCATTAATCCAGCTCATAAAGGAGAACTTTACATAGCAAGAGGCTCTTCAGTATAAATATTCTGGCTGATATTAAGATGCAAAATAGTCTGGTGTTTTAGTCAGCCAGCTCATTATCCTAGATAAAGGACTTTTTTTCTTCTCATTCCACAGAGACTTTCAGAATATATTTAAATTTTAATTTGACTACAAAGATATTTAAGAGCAGAAATCACACTCCTTCGCTTACCTGTGCCTAGAAGTACTGTTCTGTTTCGTGACACTTTTTGATTTTGAGTAGGCTTGTTTCCTCTCTGAAATAAATGTGATTTTTTGTTCATTCCCTTATGTAAGTATAGAAAGCCATACAGATGCAGCTGTTCCATAAGAATGTTAGATAGCCAGCTCATGCCATGATGGTAATGTTTAGACTAACAAGTCTATATAATATACTGGCAGCTTTCCAACAATAACTTTTATGCTAGTGAAGCGTCTGATTTTTGTAAACATCGGTACTCTTATCAGCTTATTAATTACCATTTTCTTTCCAAGTATTGCATGTTAAAATGTTATACAGTATAAAACAGTCAACATCAATTTAATGTAGTAGCAGCACTGTGATAATGTTCAGTGCTTTCCCACCTTTGCAGAGAAAGAAGTGTCCATTTGTCTAAAACACGCTTGTGAGATGTCCTACCTGAGAAGAAAAGGTCATGGACATGGAAAGAAGTGCCACAAAAGCCTGCCTTGTCCCACTGCTTCCTTCCTGGCAGCACCTGTGTGTGGGTGGGTATCTCTGTCTTTTGAGTGTATCTTGAAGCTGACATTCCAAAGCACACATCACTGACCCAGCCCTGCAAGACAGACTGACTCACCTGGGAAACTTAGCTAATGCAGTGCACTTAAGAATCCTACCCTTGCATTCCTAAAATGAAGTGATATGAACACCACAGCTTGTTTAAACCAGCCACCAGTGATTTCATATTGATTAGAAATACTCCCTCTGTAAGTATTTCTTTCTCCTGTAATTTAACAGACTGCCTGTATTGAGGCTAATTGAAAGGGAAGAGTGATGAGACATTTTTACAGCAATTGTTCTGTATTCCGCATTTACTGCATTTACTTTGGCAAGGAGAAGAGCTGGCTTCTAGCACTACAATAGTTTTTAGCTAAGGCTTTTTAATTCCAGAGGATATACCCCTCATTTTTCAGGGATGCAAGAGTAAGAATTACTGTTTCCCCATGCATTTTGCAGACTTCAAAGGTTTATTTTGTTGTTCAGACACATTAGGAGGCTGATTTAATGCAGAAGGAATCCAACCTAATCCATTTGCCTCTTTCTTTTAGAGCACAGGTTCTTGGAGCTTGATCTTTATAGGTACTGAATGCTTGCAAGTGTTTGGTGTTTCTGGAGATCAGCCCGCCTAAACAAAAGAAGAAAGGGCAGTCTTTTTTTCCCTCCTGTTTTTTAATGCATTCTTGTGAGAAAAATATTTTATGTTGTTTGTATTTTTGCATTGAAAAATATTGTTGTATAGATTTCAGTAAGGCTAACAACTAGTATACAAAATCATTATGTAAGACATAAATGGAGCAACTGCAATTCTTGTTCCAGTTTGCAAGTCCTGAGGAGTTTATAATACCACCTTTCATTACATTCCAAGGATTCTTATTTCCATTTGTACTTCTGTCTTTCTAATGTTTACTGGAAGCCTTTTGGCATGTTAATGTAGTAATTTGTAACTACAGTACACTATTTGTTTTCATGCAGTGCTTAACTAAATATTTTATATGCAGCTCTGCTACAGAATACTATATACAACAATAAATTCTTTTAAAATTAAGGGGTGAAGAATTTTGGTATTATGTCAACTGCACCCAACAGATGCTTATTGAAAGCACATTATTAAAAACTTCCAGAGTTGAACAGAAATAGATTTATGAGCTGTGTTTTTAGCTGATTTAGCCCATGTGTTTTAGCTTCTACTAGAATTTTAAAGTGTAAAGAGGAGCTCAGAAGATCAAATTATATAATATGGTAGTTATCTCTAGAATCTGGAGTATATTTTGGAAAATACCATGTGTTTGGAGAAAGAAGGTTACATCCAAATAAAGGAGTGATAAACAGGAACAAATTTTAAAAAATAAGAATTAGTAAGAAACAAGAAGTGCACTGTAAGTTAAACCAGCCCACAAGTGTCTTCAGTTTGCTGAAGCAACACTTGCACAGCCAGCAGCCCTATGTGACAGTAACTTTGGCCTGATTTTAGAGGTTATAGTTTCACATGTTAATGTAGTTCTTCTGGCTTTTAAGACATGCTCTACTGCATCTAAAATACTGGTTCTTGTCAATATTATAGCAAGCTTTACACCTTTATATGTACAAATAGCCCATATTTGCCCCTCTCTCCTTCTTCAGGGCACTGTCAGGTAGCAATGAATAAAATAATATTCAGGTGTGCTTTTCTTTTATGAAAAGCTTCCATTCCAAACATACTTGCTGCTGGGTGCTTACTGATGGCTCATACTATAGATTTTTTTTAAAAAGTACTGATTGTGGTTTTCATCACAATTTTTCCTGTAGCCAAAGCTTTTAGGGAACATATTGGTTTAAAGCATTATTATTGGTATCTGGGATTCAAACTGCTATTCTAGAAAAATACAAAAATAGCTAGACAGTGGTAAGTTTGATTTTTCTTTTCTTGCTCTGTATTGGGAAAAGCTACATCCTTTAAATTGGCACAGGAGTAAATACTGCACATATAATGCTTTATCATAGGGAGAAAAATTGTACCAGAAGCATCATCTGAATCTCTTTAAATGTCTGTCTGTAGTACTCAGATTAGTAGGCTTCTTAGTCCAGTATAAGTAGGACAAAATTAATATTTTCCACATCTTTTCTGTGAGCTCTGCTGTTCCCTAACTGATAGGTTTGGCTTAATTTCTTGTAAATTCTCCATAGAGAAGTTTGTTTCATGACTAAATTAGTTAAAAATTCTCTTATTGTGTCTTCATTGTTCAACAATTCTTACAAGAATTTCTTGTTTCAGCCTTTTTAGTAATCCTCAGCAAGACAAATCTCCCCCACCTGAGAAGGTAAATGTGAGTGTCTGTTCAAAAGAATTTGTGAAATACAATTATCAGAGTTAATGGCTGAAAAATGAGAGCTTCTAAATTCTGCTAACATGTGTCTTACCAAAGCTATGCACCTTTTGTGGATAATATAACTAAGAAACTCTACTTCAGAGGTATTCTGTGTGGAAACAGGAGAATATTTATAGCTTGAATTAACTTCTTGTTGTTTTCTTTTTAACAGAGCATAGACCCTGGAATGCAGCTGCACGATGATGCACTCCCTGGCTACACAGAAATAGCTCAAAAAGAATTGTTAGAGAAAACAATGGGCTAGATGAGCACACTGGCAAATGCAGAGTGAGTAAATCCTAATCTCTGGCAAAGATGTCCATCTCTTCTCCCTTGACCAAATAATTAATGACAAAATTTACTGGAAAAGGCTGGCATTATCCTAGAACCAGTATTTGTAGTGAGAGCAACTTACTGTCTGTGAGATGTAACTAGACTGAAGGTTGCACGTTCTTGTTGGGGGTTTCTTGTGCATCCTCATAGGTGAGACTGTGTATGTCTGTGTAATTAAGTCTTCTGTTATGTTTGGTGCAATAAATCCAAGTGTTGTTTGGGAGAAATAGTTCCCATGTCAAGATGGTATCTATGAATAACTTGGGGAATGGAACACACCTAGCAGGAACTCCTGCAAATGCCAAACCTTGGATGTCAGTTGGCCAGGTTACATAACACATAGATCCAGCTTCATTAGGGATTCTCAGCCCAAAGAAGTGGAAACATGGGCCAGCACTGAACAAGGTGTAGCTCCTTCTATGGGAGTAGTCAACACTCAGAGCTTAAGGCAACATCTTTGAAAAAACAAGTTAATCATACATCCTAGATGATGAATAAAGGAGGGTGTTGGATTTTTACCTAGAGTGAGCTCTTGCCAAGAGTGTGGGAGTTGCAGAAACATCTCAAAGGAGCAGAGCAAAGTTTGCGACAGGTGTGTTATATGCAGATTTAAGAAAACAGTTTGATGAAAAATAGGATATTTTCAGCCTGAAGGCATGAAATTTGAAAGTGATGTTAGAAGGAAGGGCCAAGGTTCACACAGAACAAAGAACAAGTTTTTTCTCTGTTCCAGAACAAGCTTTGCTTGGAGGAAAAGTGAAATACTTGTATGTTTTCTTTCAAATAAGTATCATGTGCTCTCCAATGTGTTTATGTGAGGTATTGCCTTATATGGAGAAATCCAGGCTGAAAGTGGCTCTTTGAGAGTAGCAGTTAAGAAAGACTAAAAAAATAAAGAGCCTGCCACAGAGTACAATAATCAGATTTACATGCAGAAGAACTGGAGGCTGGAAGGGTGGAATGCAGCTGTAGTTTCAGGACTGTTGAATGTGGTTCTGTCTAAACTGGGATCTGAAGGCGTGCCTTATCTAAACATATCAGAACTAGTCTTGAGTAGTGGAGTTCATACAGACAATCTTAGCCTAGTTTTTTGTCTTGTATGGATGTGATTTTGTGAGATGTGTACTGAGTCAGAGCAGCAAACATTATCACTTTTCCCCCAGATAGTAAGTACCAAAGGAGACAGATATTTTCAGTTTTCAGAAAAAATGCCACATATAAACAAGACTGTGCTCAGGTGGCTGTTGTTTAACTGCCATGTCCTCACACATGGAGTGCTTACGTCTTTTGGCAAGTAAGATGTGCTTCGTTTAGGAGAAACTAATCCTGTATCACTGTGTTTTGGCTTTCAAATCAACTATCTAGCAGCTGCCAGATGTCTGAGTTTATGAAATATTACAGATCCTGAGGGGGAAATGTAACGGAGAGTTACTGAATTGCAGTGTTTCATCTGGAGAGGTGGAGGACCAGCCAGCTAAAGGCAGGTGATCAGAGAAACTAGATTAATCTGGGAAAGAACAGTCCAGAGAGGGTCTTGCCCTTTGTGACTCTCATTAACTTTAGAAGGAATTGGGAATTTGACACCCTGGAAAACTGATAATTTTAAATTTGGGTGCCTAAAGAGTTAATGCAGTAGTCTTTTTCTGAGCATTCATGTTTCAGGATTTTCACTTACCAGTCTTATACAGGTTTTTAATTTTCTCTCGGTAAGATTTCTCTATCTGATAATAGTAAATCATGAGAATGTTAAAATATCAAAGGTAGATGAAGAGCATAGTTATTGTGGTAGACTGTAAATAGTGCTTTATCTCATGAATGAAGGTGGGCAGTACCACTGTGAACTGGGAATGCTGTTAAATGTATCCCTGTAATCATAGAGAGGTGGAGAAGGAAGGGGTGATGTGGAAGTCAGAAGTCCTGTGAGCCTCACCTTTAGAAGGTGTTTGTGCAGTACTGAAAATTTGGCAGAGCTTTCCCTAATTGTCAGATTTTTGGGTCTAGTCCCATGCTGCTGGCATGTTCTGCTTCAGAGCAGTAGAATTCAGAATTCTTCTTTTCAGCTTCTTCTGCAGTAGGAGAAGGAAGATGATTTCTGACTCTTCTAGGTTTGTTCCTCTGTTTGTCACGTGGAAATAAACTACAGCTTTCTGGCAGCCCACTGTTTTTGCCTTCATGCAAAGTGTTTGGATTATGTGAACCTATATTATTATACACGATTTTTCTGGATTTTTTAATGCAAAAAGCTGAGTATTGTAAGTTCTTACAAACACATCAGGTCAATAAATCTGACCACAAAACTTCATTAGTACCTGACAGTTCTCGTTTCACGAGTCTTGCAAAAAATATGCCTCATAATGTTTCCTCAGGATTTTATAATAATGTTTTTAAGCATTCACATATTATCTTTCAATAAATCTTATCTGTCTTTTGATTTGAAATACCTGGAAAGAGATGGAATTTAAGTGCAGCATTATTACAGATTTTAAAGTCAAATTGTGGTTGTGATCTGTTATTTCCATAGTTTTTCTTAGGTACATATATCATTGTTGGCAAATCTGCATTTTAAATATAATTGAGTTTCATTGCTCTGATGTGTTTTTCTGCAAAATGGAAATCTTCATCTGTGCCATTTTCTCCTGCAAAGAAAATTCTATGTCAAATATAGACTATAGATATAAAACTCCTTGATTTAATATTATAGATTGTATCTGCTGGCATTCTGAAAGATTTCATGTTTTAACCAGTCAGACCTCCATTTCTCTGAGCAACTCTGAATTATTTTGAAGATTTGTTTCAAGTCTTTGTTTACCATGTGTGTGTATCTTCCATCTGATTAGAACTTTTATCTTTACACCTCTCAGTTTCTTTTCTTCAAATGTTTAAAATGCAACCTTAATCTATGAGTATAATTTTACTACAGATAATTTTACTACAGACAATTTTACAGGTTAAAAATAATTTCCCAATTTTTAATTGGTCCTTTGCCTATCTCTTCCTTCTTTAACTCTGCAAGATTGTGTGTGCACTGTATTTCCTTACGTGTATTAAATGTACCCTGCTCTCTGCAAAATGTTCCTGCAGAAATGGAAATGTTCCTTGCTCCTTTGAGAGCAGTGCTGAGACCTCTCTGCTTGTCTGTGTGCAGTCTCTCATGCTCTCTCTTTCCACATGATGTAGCTTGGCTGCTGGGAGGAGTGAGTTGTATGCCCAGAACGATGGCAGGAAGGATTAGTGCCCAGGTTTGGGGGGTTCACCTGACTTGTTTGTCATTTTCATCCTTTCTATGATATATTCCCTTTCTGTATCTTCTTGTGAATACATGTTGTCACTCTGGTTAGTTAGGCCTAAAGGGGAAACTCAGGGAAGAAAAGTCTCAGGCATCTTGTATATGCCAAGACAAAAGTGTTTATTCACCTTACTGAAGGTGGCAATTCTCTTTATCTTTTGGAGAAAAGATTTTAACCAGCAGACTTGTAATGACCTTGCTAATGAAATAATTAACTGTACACAACCAGTGGAATATTCTGGAACTCAAGGAAAGCACATTGTGAATACATAATTTTATAAAGGTTAAACCGCTCCAAATTATCTATCTGGAGAACAAATTTGAGTATTTTCCCTGAAAAAGTAACATTCCATTTTCATCATGTGCCATTCCTTGAGTTGTAAAATTGTTACCACCAGACGAGCTAATGATACAAGTCCTTTTGTTTAATTAGAGGTTTGTTGATTGGCTTTTATTTGAGGGAGAGAGAGGGAGGGCAGTTTGTATTTTTGGCAGGAAGGGAACGGCAGGGAGTTATTTTGCTTTTACAAGGAATAGATGTCCTATATTATATGAACTGAAGACATGCGTGTTCTCAGCAAAGTGTCAGAACAAAGACAAAATCTCTGCATGAGAGAACTTACTGGGTAGGAGGATCTGTATGTAGCAGATCAGCTGCATTAAGGTAGAAATTACAGTATTTAATTCCCCGTGAAGCTGTAATGTGAGCCTGTCGCACAGGCAGTGTAGAAAGCTGCGTGCAAAAGTTCTTGTTTGACTCAGGAATACTCAAACCAAACTTTCCTTGGGGGAAAAAAATACCCAAAGGATGTATGTAGAATAATGATTTATATGGTAGTGATATATTCTGGAAGGAGACAATGGAAATTGGTTTCAGGGGGTAGGATTTGGCTTTGCATGAATGGAATCAGTTTGGAAATGCCAATACAATTGAATGTAAGATTGAAAGAAAAACACTAAAGATCAGAAAGAACAGGACAAGCACACCTGGAAATATTTGCTTGCTAGGATGGAGGAAACCAGTAAGGTAATTATTGGTTTGTAAGAGGGGATGCTTTTGTGAAAGGGTTTGTAGCAATTGTGGGAGTACCAAGCAGGAATTAGAAAAGGCAACAGAGGAGGTAGCAGTAGTTTAGGAACTTCAGAAGATAGGCAGTCAGAACACAGGCAAGGGTTTCCCCCACAGGAAGTGAGAGAAAGAACTTGCTTGTTTTTCAAGGACATATTATAAAGGGGGAATCAACACGGCTTGACAAAATACTCAGAGAGGTGGGAGAGAATAACTACAAAATTATAGATGTGTTGTTCTGACAAACAGGAGGATGCTGGAGCTGTGAAAGCACAGAAGAGTGGTTTTGAATAGGGCAGCTGCTGGGAGATTATAGTACAGTCAAGTACTAAGTATAGTTGAACAGAGCTGAATATTCCCATTGAAATTTCCACACTGAAGTTCCTGATATTTATGTAGGTGTAACTGCAAATTTCTGTGCCTTTCCTGTTTATGCTTTTGCAACAGGTACAAACAACCTTTGACAATCATGTATAAAAAGTTGGCTTGTAGGGAACAAACACATATTTTTTCATGTGTGCAGGAAGTATAGAAGATATGTTTAAGTATAGCAAGACAGGCCCTGGCTTGCAATAAGAGCTCACGTGATCAAACTCCTGTTTGACTGACTTCAAGTGTTGGTCATGCAGCTGTTACAGTATAGCTGAGTTTTGTCTTAAAGCTTTAAATATTGGGACAGGAACATTCATGGAACATAGCAGATTCTTTCTCTATAAGATCTCACTGATTCACAGACTCCTGTAATTGCTAAAGAAAGAAAAACAAGGAAATTATATTTAGTTTTACTTCAGCTGCCTACTTTGAGTTCAGCTAGCCGTTATTAATAAGAATATTTGGTATTATACAGAACACAAGTCCTACAAGGAGCAGCTGAGGGAGCTGGGGGTGTTTAGCCTGAAGAAGCCCCTGGGGGGAATTTACTGCTCTCTGCAACTCCCTGGAAGGTTCTTTAGCCAGCTGAGGGCTGACCCATCCCAGTATCAAGGGATAGGATAAGAGGGAATGGGCTCAGGTTGTGCCAGGAGAGGTTTAGATTGCATATTGGGAAAAATTTCTTCACTGAAAGAGTTGCCAAGCATTGGAACAGGCTGCCCCGGAAAGTGGCTGAGTCACCATCCCTGCGGGTATTTAAAAGATGTGTAAATGTGGTGCTTGAGGACACAACTTAGTGCTGGGTTAAGGGTTAGACTGTTAGACTTGATGAAGTTAAAGGTCTCTTCAAGCCTAAGCAATCCTATGATTTTTCAATTTTTGCCAAAGAAGGAAGATTTTATATCACCTCCTTTTTAATGTCTGTAACTTGAACTCTGTCTTAAACATTTTAGCAAAGCTTTGGCTTTATGAGTTCACAGCAAGAAAAGCAACATAAATTATATTCAAAATGAGATTCTGTAGAATAATTCTGAGAATTATGCTGCCAGCTAAGTTGTCCTTTGATTTTAAAATGCCATTAAATCTTGAATTGATATCTAGGTTCAAAAGCCTGTTTGATCTGGTTTTTTTTCCCTTCTACATTTTTATGAGAAATTAGACTCTCCTGTAACTACTTAAATGTAAAGATAACTAAGATTATTTTGTGAGTAAAATCATGCTTAGATATGAGTTAAAGCTGCTGAAACCAAACCTAAGTCCTGCCCGCCTCTTTTTGCCTCCTGCACCCTTCAAAAACAGATAAGATCTAATGCTTGCCAATCCTGTAGTTGCATTATTATAAAATTAAAAAGCACAGCAAGGTCCAAAAGTAATACTGTCTGCTTTTTTAGCCCTGTAGATGACTGCTATATATGCACAAAGTAGTTTTTCCACTGTTCCTTCTGAAATTCAAATGCAATTTAAAATATTTCCAGCCCATGACCAAGATTTTGCACATTATTAAGTGAACGAGTTCTTGTTGGCAATCATCACAGATACTTCTTTTTTCTGAAAGAATAGTAAACACTTGTTCTCTCTCTGCATGACTGAATTTCACAACAAAGGAAAAAAATTCTCTCAATCTCTCTTACTCAAAATTAGCTTCAGATTGCATAGAAGACTGTACAGCCTTGGTCAGCTTGTTGGTGAATAAAACTCATTTTTCTCACTGGCATTTTGTAAGTTAAGTTATATTGCAAAGGTAGGAATTAATTGCTTGGCTGTTAATCACAGACTGCTGGAGTTCAGCATTTTCTGTATCACAGCAGTCATCCCTTGTTACTTTTAACAAGTCTTTTCCTCACCCAAGCAGAAGTGTCAGAATACTGAATACCATTTACAGGAGCACTTAATTACCAGAACTGTTGCAGTTAGTCTAGCACTACTTTCAGAGTCCTCAGCACAACTTTAGGTACTTCAATTTTATCTAAGTTGCAAAGCATTGAAGGATATTTTAGAAGTGCCCAATCCCGATTTTAAGCAAGTTTAACTGAAACTGGAAGAACTCAATTGAGTGGCTTTTTGTGTTTTGTAGCAGCTTTACAGACTGTGATGACAAAAACAGTTGTTTTCTCAAAAAGCAATGTCAGTGCACAAAAGAAGTAGATGCACACTGGAATCTCCTCTCAGCTTCTGCAAAGAAAGGTAGCAACTAATAAAGCATAATACTGTAACTAAATCATATGAATGATGTGTTATAAGAAGTCTTGTATTATCTCTGACATTTTGGGGGAGAAACAAAAAATGAGATTTTGTTCAGGCCATCTAAGTAAACATTTTCAAAGCTGCATTTTTACCGATGAATGTGTAGATTTAATCTTGTCAAAAGAATGCCTTTTTGCTTAAACTCAGCTGCTGAATTTTATGTCTCTATGCTCACTTTCTAATAAATAGAGAGAGAGGCAGGATCACACCAGGCTGAGACAAGTCTCCTGAGGTGAGATGAATGCCTTTCTGATGGTGCTTATCTGTTTTTCCATGAGGTCTCTGACAGTTAAATGGCTAAACTTAAGTGAAATTAATGTCTTCCACAATGAAAACCTTCTTGACCAAGTATCTAAACATGAAAGTGATAGATAATGTACTCTCTTAAACTTACATCAACAGATCAATTTTTACTGCTTGCTTTTATGATGGTATCTAGGAACACTAGGTATGCATAAGGTGCTTGAGGCTGCATATTCACAGAATAAGAAGCCAGTCCTAACTCTCAGAATTTACACATTAAATATAAAACAGCATGACAGAAGAACACAGAAAACAGAAGGAGCAAAAAGGGTAGTGAAAGTGCCTGGGTCTGTAGTAATCACCATCCATCAACAACTCAGTAACTGAGAGTTTTGCAGACTTTGTAACAAGAGAATTACCACGTGACTTGGAGGTTGATGGGATTGCAACTGTGAGGATGTTTCAGACCAGAGCCTTTGAGGGTAAAGGATCATGGAGACATATTTATGGGAAGTAAATACATGGTCATTGTGAACTGATGGAAAGTTAGGACCCTAGTTTAGAGCAGTGTTCCAGTGTTTGGCCACCCTCACTGTCAAAGAGTGTTTTCTTATGTACAGGGGTAATTTCTTATATTTTAATATGTGTTCATTGTTTTTATCCTGTTACTGGGAACTACTGAAGAGAGCCTGTCTCCATGTTCTTTACACAGTTCCATCCAATATTTGTACACACTGACAAGATGCCCCTGAGCTTTCTGTTCTCCAGTCTGTTCTCCAAGGACAGCCCCAGCTCTCCCAGCCTCTTTTATGTGTCTCAGTCACTCGGTCATCTTCATGGCACTTCACTGGAATTCTTCCCATTTATTGTTTATGCCAGACTGTGGGGGCCAGACCTTACTCAGTACTCCAGGAGTGTTTTATCAGTGCTGAGTGGAGGGAGGGGGGGCTGTCAACCTGCTGGCAACATTTTTCTTAATATTACCCAGAAGGATGCTGGCCATCTTTGCCAACACCCTACAGAGTTTGGCTTGACAGAAGCCAGAGAGTTGAAGTAAGAACATAGTGAACTTTTGATGGTATAGTCCCCATGCCATTCATAATCCAGTTTTCTCAGTCACCAGCTGTATGAAGCATATCCACCATGAGGTATTGGTAAGAAAAGTTGCTTTATACAGATGCTATTTCCATCACTAGAGTGGTGTGTATGACTTTTGTAGGTGCAAATTTCATTAGGCTCAAGAGCAGCTCCCGTTGAAGCTGAGGATACAAACTGAATCTTGTGATTCTGGAAAACAGCTTAATCTGCTGACATTTTCTGGATCCTTGAGCTGGAAAGGAGGCATCTTGGCCAAGAGAGGAATACAGGCTGCCTCTTGTCCTGTCTCCTGCACACTGTATGAAGGAGAGCAAAGATGGTGTCTTCTAGGAGAGCAGCACAAATTGCATGATATGGGGAGGCTGGAGTGCAGACTGGGACATGGAAGGGAAGGAGTAAGTAACTCCACACCAGATGGGAGATGGGAAAGCTCCTGTGTAAACCCTGGGCCAGCTCTTATCCAGGATGAGGAAGAGGATACTTTAAATGAGCATAGAGACAAGGCAGGGGATCTGGGTGGAGGTTAAAATAGAAAGCCATATATTCCCTTCAAATGTAGATTCAGTGTCATTTCCATGGAAGATGGAGGTGGATTTGGGGGTCTTTCACACTGATCTGTGCAGAACCATTATTAAACTTACCTAGGTGATGTAAGAACTGATGGCAATCGTGGAAATTTCTTCTGAAGTTGGATGCTACTAGTGATTCAAACACTCTGAGGTAAAGACTTTTTAGCAGTATAGACAATTTCTCTGATCCAAAATTTTGTTCTACTGCTACTGCTGTTTCCTGACCTCGTGAAATGGCACTGCATGGGAGCCACACAATTCACATGCAATTCCAAAAGATGGCAACCTTAGGCTTCCAAACTGGAGCCTCTGCTAAACAGCTCTACAGCTCCTAACAGTTCACAGTGGTGAATGTTTGAAAATTCTGCTGTCCCAGACTGAGGTTATTTTGATCCATCTATTCCATTTTTCATATATTTCTACATATAAGACAAAATTTATGTGATTCGGTTGAAAAATGGGCAACTTCTGAAATGAATTTCTGTGCCTGAAGGAAGGGGAGGTTTAGAAACCTTAGATCTACAATCTCTGTTTCAAACTGTGACTTTGATTATATACAGGAGTGAGGCTCTGCTATCAATCTGTGCAGAAGCTCCTGTGGCACAATGGCAAAGCAGAGACAGATTGGCAAAAAATGAGAAAGGGACTATTTAATCCAATGAATTTTAGTATATTTGCTCTTGTTTTACAGAATTATTAAGGCTTTATTTGCACAGACCACTAGTCTTTCCCATATCAGTGTACTTTTAATGGCAATCACTACCATTGTAAACTCTGCAACACTCTGGATGAATACTCTCTTGAGACAAGGTAAGGTAAATAGCCTTCATACTACCTTCATTCTCATGCCTTAAAAGTTTCCTCCTTTCTCTTGGTTAGTACTTATTTTCTGACTTGATCTTTGTGCCCAGTTCCTGTCTTTTTTGTGGTTCTGTGTTCACCATGAATCTTACTTGTGAATAGTTAATGACAGAAACTTCACAGACAAATTCATCAAGAAAGTCAGTTATTTTAGAAATTTTTATTAAATCATGTAGTTACAACTGAAGCTGCATTGACAAAACCAAAAAATTCTGATGCTGAAGTCTAAATTCTGTGGTTTCAAGACAAATGCTGCTTTTTCATTACAGGATCATTGCTGGATGGAAAATCAAGCATCTTGCTTATTTTCCAAAAGTCATGTTTGGAAACCATCAGCTTGGAAAAATCCATCTTGGTTTGGCTTAAAGCCAGATTTTGAAAGCTTTCATGAACCAGAAATGTCTTTCTTCAAGCAGCCCTAGCAGCAGGGTCAAAATCTGAGTCCCACTCCATTTTATGCAAAGCTTTTCACTTCTGCAATCATTCATCCTTCCCCAGTCCAGGGATAAAAAATTCTATCTTTTTTTGGTTGTGCCAGTTCCTTTGATTTTGCCTTCCTTACTTATCCTGTGCTGCTGTGAAGGGATAAGTATTGGCCTAAACTCTTACTGTTGTTCCTTCACATATGTAGCAGAATTGGGAGAGAATTTTGAAGGCAGTTTTGCTGCTTTTGTGCAGAAAGCTTGTGATTTTAGCATTGCCTACAGGGCTATTTTCCTCCCACAATGTTTGTTGATCATTCTATTTTAACCAACTCAGTATTCCAATAGTTTTGTATCACATTAATATTACTTTTCTTTGTAGTGTTTATTGCTTGCAGAGGTAAGATTTCAGATAGGGATCTTATTTCTACAAGGTTTATTCTGTGCTACAACTCTCATTACTGAATGCCTGAGCACCACAATGTTCATTACATTTATCCTTGCCAACCCAGTGGAATATAAAGCTTGTTTTTATCTATTTTTAACAAAGGGAAAACAGTGGTTTGTAGAGACTAGAATTTCATCTAGCTTTCAAAGGGAAGAAATAGCAGGCTCCTGTGCATAATTTCCAGGTGTTTGGCCCCCTAATTACCTCTGTTAAACAGCTGGGGTGATGGATGTTGCATATGGGGAAGAGTGATCAGAAAGCACTGGCATTCTCAGCAGGAAGCTGCTCTGAGCCAATTAGCAAGAACAGGGATGTTTCAGGGCCTCCACCTCCTTCTGCAGCTTTGGCATTTCACTTTCTGTGGCACCTCCTTCCTTTGGCACACTGCCTCTCCTGCCAGTGCATGCAAGCTCTGAGCTTTGGTACATTTACTTTATCCTTCTATATTTTTTATTTAAAAGAAAAAACCAAACCAACATACAAATCCCCACCAAACCCATGGTGGTTTCCCTCTTCCTTACTCCCCTTATACAGGAACCAGTAAGATAAGCATTGACTGAGAAGGGTTACTGCTCACTTGGGCATGTTGAAGTTGCATCTCCCAGATCCTGGGGGAATGCCCAAGCTAGCAGGCTGCCTGGGAGGCTGGAGCTGGGGAGGGAGCTGTGCTGCAGGGCTGTGTGAGTAAGCTGGGAGTCCTGGGGCCTGGAGGAGGATGACTCGTGACTTGGCTCTCCTGGCAGGGAGGGGAGCAGAGTCCCACCTTCCAGACTTGTTTGTGCATTTTAAACACAACTCCAAAACAAGTCCAAGGGGTCCAGTCTGTATTTTTGTTATTCAGGGACAGCCCAAACTACTCAGTGGTGAACATGTATTCTTTCATGTCTTCTGCTCCCCTCCTTCTCTGCTGTGTCTACCCTCCATTCAAGCATGTTTTTAAGGCAGAAGAAAGGAGGTGAGAGGAACCTCCTCATGCTGCACCTTTAACCCAGGTGTCTCAAGTTTTCTTCAAGTGAGTGCTCTAACCAGCAGGACACTGGATGAAAATAAACGCTTGCAACATTTATGTCCTGTCTGGCTGTATTTTAAAAGAAAATGTTCACCTGTTCATTTTGTGAAGTACTCTGGGCCCCAGCTGTAGGCTAGGTGTGTGGGGAGTGCAGGTATTGGCTCCTTAGGGGCCAGTATCACCTGGGATTTTTGGGTTTTCATTTAGAATAGGCAAGTGACACAACTGCCAAGATGTTTCATTTTCAGCTTGTACAGAAGCAAATTTTTTAGAAAACTTCCAGGTTTAAGTGAGAGATGCCCTTTGGAATAGGCACTTGTAGATACCTGGTTTATGGTTTTGGAATTGCTATACAATTATATAGATGTTTCAATTATCTGTTGAATGTAGTCCTAACTGAGTAGGGCCCCATGTTAGTGTCCTTCCTCTTTTTCCTGTCTCTTTGCCTATTCTGTTTCCAAAGCTTAAAAAAAAAATAGAATAATTACTCATCATAATTTCTGTAGTACTTTACCTGATAGTCATGTCTCTATAATATTGCTCATCATTACAACTTCTCTCTAACATCCATTATATTTTAAATCTGTAACTTCTTTCTACAGAACATAATTAGATTCAATTATAAGTATACCGTTTTTTAGGAAATATTGTCATTATTGAATCTTCTGCTTTCATTCATCTTATAAAATTTTGTGTTTAAGTCAAACCTTAAATACAAAATTTTTTTCCTCCCATTTTTTACTGTAACCTTTTACCTCTGTATTTTTCTATTGAAGATGCAGGGCCAGTTTACTTCTTGCTCCATCAAATTAATTTATAGTAGAGGTACAGTGAAACAGCATCACTGTTTCAAGGGAGATGGTAGATATAACTCTCACAACAGAAATTTATCCATAAATTTAGCTAGAGCTTCTCTCAGAAAACATTTTTGAATTAATTTCAGCCCAACAATGTACTCTTTATTTTATGCTGATCACATTGGTCTCTGTTCAGATAAAATATACTTCTTTATTCCAGTATGTTTTTTCCCTAAGAAACCTCATGAACTAAAAATCAACATGGCAAAATACTCATTAATACTTTATTATTTGTCAAAAGTGAAACTAGTGGATGATTTGCTGTCTAAGGTCTGGACAAAAATTGAAAATTACTTAAGATTTTCCCCTTCAGAAGCCTAATTCTCTCCATAATTATTGTTATTTCTGCTGCATACAAAGCCCCTCTCAAACTTCACTGGGGATAGTTTCCATGGGAACCAGAGAGTGAGAACTGATGAGTCTTGAAACAGTCAAATAATAATCTTCCTTTTTACCAGTGGGCAAAGATTTACTTCTCCACTGTTTAATGGAAGGCACTAGAGCTTATGTTTTGAATGAGGGGGGAAAAAAGATGTGTGAAAGGAGACGAAGTCTGCTTTGTATACCTGAAGGGTTCATTCTTGCTGTGTTAAAAGGGAAAATCACTATGTTTTCCTTGCAGGATTGTATTCCTTGTATTCTGCTTGCAGACTCCTGAATGATAGAAAGGGAAACTCTCTGTAGTGGTCATGAGAAGGTGAGTTAATTATATATGTGGCAGAGATACAGTCACATCATGAATGCAGAATTTTACAGGCTATTGAATGATGCTGCAGAAAGCATCCCTGGGGAAGGCTTTCCAGGAGCTGACATTGATCTGTCTCCAGAACTGAGCTGTGCTGGTTTTTGCAGTGTTGAGTGTCCTCTTACCATGCCTGAGTATTAGCTACAATGGGGGCTGTTTATTGCAATTTCGTGGGAAGGAGAAGAGTCCCTCAAGAGTGATGGGAGGTAATGAATAAAGTCACTCTGGAGTCTAGTGAGATGCTCTGCTAAACTGGCCATTATTTGGCTGCCACAATTATAATCATTGAGGTTATTTTCCTGAAATACTGAGAAGAGAAGGGAACACTGCATTTCATTCCTGTGAGAAAAAAATATGGAAAAAGATAGAGAAATGTCTGCCCCCTTTTAGATCTGTGATATTGTTATGAAAGATGACCTCCAAAAGGAGAAGAAAGTAGGTTCCACAAATCTTGCAGCCAAGTTGCAGTTCTCTAAAATTGCTGATGCACAGAAAAGACCAGAAGTGTTTCCTTACAGAGAATTAAATTTGGCCAATAAGCAGAGTTTTAATATAGCACAATTTAAGCTTGAATTATAGGAGAGTAAATGTCAAGGTATATTTTTTAAAATGTACTTTATCTTAAACTAATTTTTATATTCTTCACCATCATTTGTTTTTCCAGTGGTTTTGGGTTTGAGTATTTAATATAGGCCTTTGTGTAATTATTTTGATCTCCATTTCACAAACATAAAGAGAGAAAAAGGAAAAGTGCACATAGATTATCATCACAGTGCCTAGAGGGTTTTTTTTTCTATTTTGCAATTAGTTGAAATAATAGAACCTGAGGGAGAAAATTGTTATTTTTGTATTGTGTAGTATATCAGATATAGATGTGATTAATGATCTAACCCAGTGATTAAATCAAGAAATTCCATTTCTGTCTCTTACCAGTAATTACTGTGTTGGAAACACTGATGGCAGTTACTGCATTGAAAAATGAGGACTCAAATTCTAAAATATTTTTTCTTAGCTGTGCATGAAGCTAAGATAAAACAAGATGTTTGCATTAATAAAAAAAACCATGACAATTATTTTTTACAATAAAGATGTATTTTGGTGGGCTTCCGAGATAAAACCCCAGGTATACTACTGGCAATATTGAAGAATAAAGGAGGAGGATGGGGTGGCAGATGAAGCACAGTTATGCTTTGTCTTTGGGTCACTTTATCTTGGCCCCCTTAGCCATGCACAAAGAGACTCTGCAAGCAAGAGGTGTGCAGTTTAAATGTGCAAAGTAGTGTTCAATTTCTCCTTGAATTCTAATGTCAGATTTCCTACTGCAGGTTTTATAATGTCTTCATGTTAAATACTGCCCTGTACAGCTCTGGTGATCAAAGGTAAACACAAATAAAGATTATTTCATGCTTTTAATGCCTAGAAGAGTTCATTCACTTCTTACTGCTTGTGTTTATCCAGTTCAATGCCTGCCTCAACTTTGAGGAGAGAAGAACATCACAAAAATTCTTTATTCCTGTGACCAGGTGACCTAATTGAAGTTAGGCTGAGAAAGACACTGCTCCTTCTCTTTCCTACAGTCTGTAAAACAGGGGTTTTGTGGATGAGGTGTGTAACAGGCCAACAAAGATAGTATTGGTAGGCTGCTTAACACTGTTCCCTACTGTTCTCTGAGCTGGATCCCCAGCTGCTGGCCACAGACAGTAGGCAAGATGATTATTAGAGGAGAAACTAGAGAAGACTATTACCACTAATGAATCACAAATTTCAATCACTTGTTCTTCTGGAGAAAAAGGCATCAGGGCTGCTGCTTATTCTGAAGGTCTGGGTGGTGTGGTGAGGAAGAATGTGATGATATTCATCACATTCACAAGCAGAAATGGTGGCAGTTCCCAAACATCTGATAGGAGACAGTGGAACAAAGGACAGGGCTGACACAAGTGCCATTTCATCACAGCATGCCCCAGTCCAACAGCACTGTTTCCTGGGAGATGGAACAACACTGTGTGCCTATTAATCATGAGAGCAGCTCTCTGCTGTTCTCACAAGTCCTCCAAAACCTGTCTAACTCGAGTGGGCGAGGATCAGCCCATCCATGACAAACTACTGTGGCTTTATCCTACATACGGTATATTATCAAAAATGTTATGTCTGCTCTGAACAAAATGTCCAAGTGTGATAAATGTGGGCAATGTTCCAAGAAAGTGGGCTTGTCTTCGTGAGAAAATTGTACTTAAAATCAAGCTTTAAGTTAATTTATTGTAATCAGCCTAATCTACAGACCTGTGTGAGACACTCATTTTTTTGTAAATTTTGCTGTCACACTCACTGAAATGAATGCTTTGTGCAGATTAGTCTGCTGCTAGCTAAATTGCTTTAAATGAAACCTCATCAAATTTATGTGACTTTGTCCTGTAGCTATGGTTATATGCTGTGGTCTTCTTTATATTGAACCCATTCAGTTCCCTCTGTTATTATAAAAATATAAGTGCTTTAGGAAAGCTTTCAGTGAAGCAACAGGGATCTTCTCCCCTCCCAGGAGAGCCTACATTTCTAGAGGTTACAGAAGGACTTGTGTAGTCCTGATGGTGAAAAGTACAGCCATACTCTCCTCAAACTGCATAAGGTAGGCCTCACTGCTGGAATTAATCTAAGTTTGATGTGGTACAAGCCAGGGTTCATGATATAGCTCTTTTCATTGTTGAGAATCTTGGTAGAACAATGCTAAGGGATAATTTACTCTGTTGTAAAGTGTAGAATTCCAGCAGAAGGCAAAACCATCAGATCAACATTGTTTTTCTTACACATCCAAGGAAAAAATGAAAGTTTCCTTGGTAAGTAAGGTTTTATTGTAGAAATACAAGCATCAAATACTTTAGAATCACTAAAAGTCTGTCCACTGTGTGCTTATTCTCTGATATGATGCTTGATCATCTGTGATCTACATTTTATTGTGTTTTACTATTTGAACTGCATTATGAGATGAAAAGCTTGAAGGCACTTTTAAAATGTACGTTAGTTTGGAAAAAGGACTGTTCAGAATGTCACAAGAGTCATTTAAAAGAAGCTTGTTACTGTGACATCCATGTCTAACATCAATGTGCTGGGGTACGTTTTTATCTGCAAGGATAACGGTAGTAATTTTAAATTAAAAAAGAAAGAAAAATCTGATTCCCAGGGAAGTGCAGAAGCATGAAAGCAGAATTATTTTAGCGACCCAGTGAGAAAATTCTGCCAACAAAATCTTTGTTACTTGTTTATGTAGTCTTGTGTAAACCAAAAATATTTTGTTTATTTAAAAGATGCAATGTATGTTTTATGTTGTCTCTTCCAATTATGTATGTTGAATGTATTTTACTTTACAGAAACCTTCGAGGCAATTATTTGATATTTTGGCGAGAGGTAACTTAATGACCATTAAGTAGTCCTCCAAACAACATGTATCTTTTTCTGCAAGTTGTTAAATTTATGAAAGGAAAATCTAAAAGTGTAAGTAAGGGTAAGTAAGAGACAAAAAGAGTATGCTACATGTCAAAATAGCTTCTCTTCTACTTTTACAATTGTAAAAATTCTACTTTTACAATCTCTTCTACAATTGTAAAAGTAGAGGAGAAGAATCAAGAATTCAGCTCAAGAATTGCAATCCATTTATCGTTATATCCATTTACTGCTTGAACTGCTACATTTCTTTTTCATTTCTTAGGCAGATATACAATGTGTATGACATAGCCTAGGATTAGTTTTACTACATGAGCGTCATACTGTTGTGTCTTAAATAATATCAGGTATTCCCTTTTCCATACCACTTCTTGAGTTAAACTTACTGAAGTCGCTTCTTTTAAACAAAAGAAGGGGCTGCTCGATCAGAAGATCCTAGAGCAACTGGCAAGGAATTTGTTCAGGACCAAGTAAAAGCAGCACCCAAGAAACAGCTATAATTCAGTATGTTGGAAACATAACCTTCCCCAGGACTGATCTGTTCCTGATTTCACTGAAACTAAAGGCTGTCTTCTGCTCAGTTTTTGTAGCAGAGGAGTTAGGCTCACAAGAACCTGGTGATACACGAGTTAGGCTGTTGCAGCGTGACTCAAGCAATGCTGACTTAGGCTAAAAGAGGATCTACTCTAATAAGCAGGGTTATGTTTTTGTCCTTGGGAACATGACTGTGACTTACACAGCAATCTGACAGGGATTTACACTGTGCTCTTTTCAAGAGGCAAAACTTTCCCACAATGTATTTGGTTTGCGTGGCAAGGTTTTGGTAGCAGAGGGCTACAATTGTGACTTCAATGTGAAGCTGATAGAAGCTTCTCCTGTATTGGACAGAACCAATCCAGCTGGATCCAGGATGGACTCACTGCTGGCCAAGGCTGAGTCCATCACTTGTGGTGGTAGAGCCTCCAGGATAACGAAGGGGGTAAAAATTATTGGTGGAAGCAATTGCAGCCAGATAAGACAGGAGTGAGAATGTGTGAGAGAAAAATCCCTGCTGACAGCAAGGCCAGGGAAGAAGGAGGGGGAGGAGGTGTGTCAGGCACTGCAGCAGAGATTCATTCCCCTGCAGCCCATGGAGATCCACAGTGGAGCAGAGATCCCCCTGCAGACTGTGGGGGACCCCATGCCAGAGCAGCTGGGTGGCCAAAGGAGGCTGTGACCTTGTGGGAAGCCCATGCTGGTGCAGGCTCCTGGCAGGACCTGTGGCCCCCAAGGAGAGAGGAGCCCACACTGGAGCAGTTTTGCTAGCAGGGAAGTCCCATGGGGGATCCACATTGGAGCAGGCTGCTCCTGAGTGACTGCACCCTGTGGAAGGGGTGCACTCTGGAGCTGGGAAAGGGTGGCAGGAGTCCTTTCCCAGAGGAGGAAGAAGTGTCAGAGACAATGTGTGATTAACTGACCACAAACCCCATCCCCTGTCCCACTGTGCTGAGGGGGGAGGATGTAGATAATTCAGGAGTCAAGCTGAACCCAGGAAGAAGGGAGGGGTGAGGGAAGGTCTTCTAAGATTTCTTTTTTTATTTTTCATTATCCTACTTTGATTAGATTGGTAATAAATTAAACTTATTTCCCTGAGTTGAATCTGTTTTGCCCATGACTGTGACTGCTGAGTGATCTCTCCCTGCCTTTATTCCAACCCACAAGCCTTTTGTTATTTTGTCTCTCCTCTGTCCAGCTGAGGAGGGGAGGGATAGAGTGGCTTTGGGGGGCAGCTGGTATCTAGCCAGGGTCAATCACCAGGGTCAATGCAAGCTCTCAAAAGACTGAATTTGGGGCAGTATTTTGGGAGACTTGCACACTATGTTTCAGGCCTTCCTGACCTCTCAAAACTGGCTCCAGGGAACAATGCTCTGCTTACTTACCCTCCCTCAGTGGCCCTATGTACCTATGTACTTAACCCTTGCCTGTGTACATGGGTAAAGAGAACAATGCTGGAGCTCTGCTCTGCCTTGTTTGGGCAAGCAAAGCTACAGACTCTGTAGTCAAGGGGGATGGAGCTGGCCTTCTCCTTGTTTTCTGTATCTAAACATGGCATTCTAACGTGGGAGGTGCTGAAACCTTTTGCATGCTGCTCTCTGCTCTGTAACCATGTAGAGAACAAACCACAGCTTGTGTTTGGGATAGGATTATGCCACAGGAAGGGCTTAGTAGTTGTCTTTCCCCTATGTGTTTATTATGGACTGTGATTGACTCAGCTAAGAAACAGGGAAAAAGGAGAGAGTTTACATCTACCTACTGTGAAGAAGGGTATGTTGTCTGTTTTGTTATTGAGGTGGGGTTCAGTGTACTGTAGTGATCTACATGGCCAGAACCCTCCAGCAGAACTCCTGATTTTGGTCTATAACCTTTTCATTCAGTAAGTTTGAAAAGAGTTTAAAAATATGTAGAATTTTGATCTGGACTTCATTAAATTTGTTTGTACAGGCTTGGCTAAGCAATGAAATAAGAACATAAAAATAAGCATCATCACAACAATTTCCTACTGCCTGGTATTGGTTAAATATACACAATCAGCTTTCAAAGTGTACATAGAAATAATTATGGCATAGGTCAATATTTCAGACTTCTGCTTTTTGCTTTTTTTAGGAAATACTACCTCATGCTATCTTATACATGTAATTCTGCATATATTTGAAATTACAGAATCAATTACACCTACATAAAGTACATAAAATAAATAAACAGAACAACTCCCTTCTCAAAAAGCAACAGAGAACAAGTGCTACTTCATGAGACATGAACTACTTTCCAATTAACATGAATTGCTGCTATTAGAACATTTTAAGGCAGTATAGCCTGCAACAATTACTCTTTAAAAAGTCTAGTTTGTGATGAGTTATGCTCAGCCCTCAAAAGGCAAAAGGTTAAGTAAATTAAGTTAAATTGTCATAATCATGCCCAAGATTAGCATGCTAATTAAAAAAAATAAAGTTCTCTTCTGGAGCATCTATTTTTCTTCTCCAATTTTGAGCCTTCCATGAAAAACATAGACTGCTCTGTATGCCTCCTCTTTAAAATTTCTTGTGTTACAGATGAATCAGTTAGTGAAAAATTTATGATTCATTCCTAGAAAAAAATTTCTTGACTTCCCCATCTATGTGGCCTGAGGGTCATACCCCTACTGACTTATGTCCTAGCAAGCTTTCTCATTTCACCAGCAAGAAGTTCTTAATTTTCTTTTTGATATTGCATCCACGAGGCTCTTGTTATTGAGTTATTGCTGAAATGGAAGGCATGATCAGACTCAAGATTTCTGGCATTGCAGTCTGACTACAATCACAGCTGGTAAGTATCATGGTTAATCACATATTCTGTGGTACAAAGTATTACAGGGAGTTTTAGTCTGAGAAATACTGTGTATCTTAGTAATGCTATTAATTGCAGATGGTTGGATATTTAATTTCAAATTTATGCTTTTCAAGCTCACAAATGAAAGAGAAAAGGCAAAATGTTATACAAGACTACATGGTCAGTGATTTCCATCAGTGCTGAATCAGATGGTTTACATCTACCAAGATGTAGATGTACAGTTTGACAAGGAAGGAGAAAGAACAGGAGTGGGCAGGAAGCTGATTTTCTCAAAGAGCAATGTAGCAGAAGTCATTGCTTGCAATTAGATATTTTGATAGAGCAAAGCCTTCAGTTAAAGCAGAAAAAAATAAAGGCCTCAACTCTGAGACTTTGAATCCTTGAAGTTCCTGCTGGTATTGCTTGCTAGGCTTCAGACCACAAGGGCAGAAAGAGTGAGTGCCATGTATAAATGGAGAAAATAGTACAATTTTTCTAAAACTTACCTGAATTATCAGGCCCATAAAAATTAAGGGGGTGAGGGAAGCTGATTAGTTGCACTGAGATCCTAAAGTGACCTGTCCAGCCTGTCTTTTGATCATAATAGAGTTTTTTATTTTTTCTTTAGTAGCTTGAGATGTGTCCTTTTTTACTTACCCTTTTGTATCACTACTGCATCCCAGTTTTACTCAGCATACTAAAAGAAAGGTCTAAGTGACAATATATACATTTATATTCCCCTAAAATATCTTTTCCTTCTTTTGCCTTGCCCCCCACAGTGTTCAATATATTTCCCAATTTTTGTTCTTTTGCCAACATGTAGTTCTGCTGCCTATTTATTGAGCTCACTATTATAGCAGTACCGAATGCAAGCTTCAGCAAATCTGTTAAAAATGTAAGAAAGAAGTCTTTGGGGCATTTAAGAGTAATAGGAATGCTCTGGACAAAAATCAGAAGGCCTGCCTAAAAATAAGTATTTTAGACTTAGGCATGAGTTGTCCATATTTCTACCTTTACAGTTCAGGTTCAAAGTCCTAAACTTAACTATCAAACTAGCCAGTGCTTTCAGCAGTTTGGGAGATTTGCAAACATTTCATTTTCTAGTAATCAGGATACTTCAGTACACTCAGAAGAATATTTGCCATTCTCTTTAGTGATTCACAGTGTTACTTAGTGGCCCCTAATTTTTAAACATAATGAATTCAAGAAAGCTGTAACATAATTTGATGATTTAAGAATCTTCATCCTGATTAAACAAAACAGGATTTGGTGTCTCAATACAATATAAATTTGTAGTAGTTAAGGCAGCAGAATTTCATTACTGTTTTCTCTTTGCAGTGGAAAAGAATTTTTTCCACTTTTTTTTTCTGGTAAGTTGTTTCAGTTGTCCATTTAAACTTAAACCAGGTAATCCACTAGTGTGTCCTGTGTTCTGATACTTAGATGATTTTTATATTGAGAAGTCATAAGAAGTTTCCTCTTAACAAATGGTCCATTCATGATAATGCCACCATCTGCTGTCCAGAGAGGATGAAGAGCAAGGAAAACAAAAAATAGCAAAATCTCAAATTCACTTACTAGGTGCAGACTCCCTCCAGCAATCCACAAATCTTCAAGCATCTGGCACAGACTTGGCAGCTTTGTAATTGTGGGAAGTGAAAAATGATTGTACTTAAACTTATGCCTAGCATTCTCTTATTTTTTAGAAAGATAGTGAAATAGTAATGTGGGACCCATTTGCAGGCATGCATCTATGTATAGCTTCAGATGGCCTCCCCAAAGCACTTAAACTGCTGAGAACACCATGCATGGGCGAACTGTAGTGTTAGTGAATTTGGGATTTATTAAACTCCCACTCTCTCAGCTGTTTCGGAAAATTTGGTGCACTGTGTTCTTTTTTCTTCTCTGAATGGCACTGAGTATAACCAGTAGTAGCACCATAAGTTACTGCTACCTCATGCTATATTAAATATCCATTTTCTTTCTTTCCTTGAACTGAAATAATGAAAGAATTTCTTTTTCTAATTACATCAGTCTCTTTACTGCCTGTATGTGCTTTTGTAGAGCAGTTGTGCAAAGTTAATTGAGTAAGTTCTCAAATACGGGGTACAAGGAAAATCTTCTCTTGTCCTCCCCCTCTCCCAGCCCAGTTGCTTGCCTGTTGTTTCTTGGTTCCTAGTGAGTCCTCTGCACAGTCTGGGAGGAGCACTGCCATGCAAGCTAATCATTCCCTTGTTCCTCTGCCTGAGCTGTTTCCTTCCTTTTATAAAAACTTCTTTTCCTGTTCCAATTATAGGACAAGCTGGAGTTACTGAAATATAAAGCAAAACTGTTCATCTATAGCTGGAGTTATTTGGGACTGATTAGATATAACTTACATGAACCAAAGCCAGTGATTTCATGCCTGATAGGCATCACAGTCAAGGCACTGGTGGAGCCCTCAAAGTTGCCTATAGAGAGGTGTGGGCACATGCAGCTAACTTCTCTTTTGTTTCTGTCATTTTATTTCCTATCTGAAAATTCCACTACATCCCAAATAAATAAATAATAAGGCTCAAGTACTTTTGCTCCTCATGCACTCTTTATGACTTCCCTCTCAGATCAGACAGGTTGTTGGCAGTTTTGTACTCACCTGTACTTCCCTTCTGCCTCTTCCTCCTTACCATCTATTCCTAAATGTGATTTTTCTTTCACACTGCATGATGTGAAACTAATGCAGACTGCTGGGTAGAGGTAAACTAGTTTAGACCTCTGTAATCTTGCTTCCCTTCATTCACCCTTCAGTCCAGTCCTTCCACCCCCCACCCCCCCCTTCTTTACAGCCATTTTTCCTAGATGACAAGAAAGTGCTTAGAAGAGAGGTTGGGCTTTTGTACAAGGTCTATTATGTAGAGTGATGCCACATAACACAGAGGAAAAACTAGTAACATGACCTTACTACACAGAATTTTCCCATAAATTGTATTTATGTAAAGTCCTTGGAAAAACAGTTGAAATTCTGCATCCTATTTCTTCTTGATTCTGCATCCCCTCCCATTCACTTGTTGTAGACTCTTGATTTTGAGATGTTTGCTTCTACTGAGCTATGAGGCATCCTGCTTGGAGTATTTGGTTTTGCTCTTCAGACATCAGCACATAAAAATATTTATGTCCAAACCCTACTATCAGCTTATTTACTAAGTGATCTTGTTATTCTGCTAAAGTGTGCATGATTCCACACCTGAATAAATGAAAACACCCACCCTTAAAAGGGGGCACTGAAATAATCCCTCAGGCCCGAGTGCCATTCAACAGATGCACCCCTGAGCTTTTAGGTCTCTTTGTCATTTCACAGTTGAGATACAAATGACCAAATCAGACATTATTTGTTTAGTGAAAATGGATGGGCAGGTTGTATGTAAATATACCCTGCCTTGGTGGCCAGAGTTCTGTTTGCCTCTGGTTTCAACAGAACCTTTTCCTCTTGGTGACCAGGATCCATTACCGAAACCCACCACCAAACACTTGCCAATACGGGTCACAGCTTCCCAGGGCTGCTTCCTTTCTGAGAGAGCGTGCATCTACTTTGCTCTTGCCAGCAATATGCGTTGCATCAGAGCATTCCTAATCTAACACAGCTTTCCAGAATGCAGCCCTTTTCTCCAAGGATAGGAAGTGGAGCTTCCAGAAAGTGGAAGCTTTCATTTTCCAGTTGTCTTGTGTGGATTCAGCCATTGACTTGACAGTGAAATGACAAGAGGTTTCCCTTGTCTAAAGATGTATGATGCACTTGCAGAGCAGCTAACGGAACATAACCCTGCAGAGCAATAGAGAAACCCAGCACTTTTCAGACCTTTTTAACCCGCATTTTTCCCCCTTGGCGTCTCCAGGCGGCTCGGACCGCGCTGTGCCGGGGGTGGCACCGCCCCTTCCAGCCGACGGGGGGCGCCAAAGAGCCGCTGGTCAGCGCCGCGTTCGGGCTCGGGTGTGGAAACCTCGGGTTTCTGTAAAACACCCCCAAAGTTCGGTGTCTGACCCGCTGTAAAACACCCCCAAAGTTCGGGGTCCGACTCGCTGCAAAACATCCCCAAAGTTCGGGGTCTGACCCGCTGTAAAACACCCCCCAAAGTTCAGTGCCTGACCCGCTGTAAAACACCCCCCAAAGTTCGGTGTCTGACCCGCTGTCAGCACCTGGGCTCCTGGGCTTACTTTTCTGTTACCTTGGCGGCTTGATGGCTCTGCCTGTGCAAAACTGGCTCCCTTATAGCAGCTATTGCTGGGTGGTTTTGTCCTGGGCAGTGGCCCAGACCCTTCTAAAGCTTTTCTCTATCGTGCAATTGCTTGCTCTGTTTCATGCAAATGTTAATGTAATCCTTTCCCTCTATAATCCTGTACTGATTAATGGGAGTTTCCCTTCCTTTCTTAAACATGGTGTAGTCAAATTTATAGACTTAGATTCATTAATTCCTATGTTTTGTGTTTCAACCTGATGGCAGTGTTCTCATTTTTCTTTTCAATAGGGTGATCCCTTCTTGATTTCTCTTTCTCCTACTCCTTCTGTGCTTTAGTGTAAGCACAGAACTAATGTAACCTCTACTTCTACAGTGACTGCAGCACTGTGATATTGTTTCTATGCTTTGGCAAAGAACACAGCTTTTCCAAAATAATGGAATATTTTTGGCTGGCCTATGTTCATTATCTGATACCATATAGAACACAATAATCAAGTATTTAATGCTTTTATGCACTAAATTAAATTGACTACCAAATCTAGCTTTAAGAGACAACTTTCACTTGATGGTGTGTTAGCAAGGTAGTACCTGTAAGGTAAGGGAGAAGAGAATCAAAGTACATGACAGGTAACCAAGGCATGGGAAACATTATTTGGGGTTACATTCTACAAGTGACAGATAGCTGTTTTGAGATAAACAGCTGTTTTATCATTTCTATTTCTTTAAACTACTAGATTTTTGTAAAGGAAAAAGGAGAAACAAATTACACTAATACAATTTTAACAATTCACGTTACCAAGAGGGTGTGGAACACAGACTACTAAAATGTGAGCTCAAATAGAGGCATTTGAGCATCAGCTTCAGGGTGGAGCAAGCCAGACAAATTTTTCCAACTTGGCAATAGATTGCACGCTGCAAAGCAGCAGTAGTGAGCTGTGTTTTGTGAACTCTGGGCTCTGTTTCTCTCTCCAAGAAGACATCTTCTGCCCTCTCTAGAATGTCAGTATAGGCTCCAAAGTGTCACTGAATTTGAGCAGTGAGTTGGAAAACTGAACTTGCTGTCTTCTCTTCTTGATAGCCCAAAATGTTACCTGATTTGCCAAGGCAGAGACTCCTGAACTCAGTGATCAGATTTGCTTCTGTATTATTTACTGAGAGTGTCAAGTACACTCATAAACTCTGATCACCAAGTATATTTTTCCCTCCTATCTTACTCTCTACTTACTTACTACTTACTCCCTCCTATCTTACTCTACTGTGTATCTTACAATGGATAAGAAATATTCTAAGATAATACTTTTGCACAGACTGCCCAACTCCATTATTTTCTGTATTCTAGATTCAAACTAGAATCTAGAATAAAGAAAACTGCCTTTTCACTAGAAAGTTAATGCTACAATAAGAAAATATTTCCATGAAGAGAAATTATTTAATTACAATTTTATATATATATATATAATTATAATTTATATATTATATTTATTGAAATATAATTTATATAATAAGAGAATTATTGAATTATGGTGAGGCTCTCAACTAACTCTTATTTCTGCTCTTCTGGTTTGAAATAGTTGAATTAGTCACATTTCCAAGTCTGAATCTTTCCCAATGATGTTGGAAAGGAGAGTTTTCTATACCATGTATCTACATATGATACCTGATGAATCAAGGTATGAGACAGGTATCACTCACCTTGGAGGATCTCGCTCACTTTGTCAACTAATCTGTTTTATGTGATGCTTCCTAACAGTTTTCTTGCCTAATAGTTTAATATAAATTGAATTTTGCCAGGACTGATTCTTAAAAATCCTAGCAGGTGAAACATTTTGTCTTTTCCATGAAATCATGTTTTCTCTGCAACTAGCTGCCATTGTTCCAGTTAGGCTGGTAACTAATAGTTGTCTGTGTTGGGGTGAATATGCAGAGCTCAATATTGAGGACTCATGAGGGAAAGCTGTGTGAAACACAGCTTTTTTGACCATTCTTAAGATTTCTAGCTTTTAATGAAGGCACAACTACCATTTCAAAGTAAGCAGTTGTACACAGTGTATAATTCATGTTTTCCCTTCTTGAAAATTTGATTTTATTCTAGCCATAGCTGTGCATTTCTTAAATAATTTAAAAGCAGAATGTTTAAGAATGGATGTGAACGTCTCCTCAGAGTAACTGAGAAAAGGCTTTGCTAGTCTTAGTTTAGGCCTTCATATGCTAATATTTGCCTTTCTGATAAACTGCTAGAATACGCAGTTTTGTTATCATTAGCAGATTTTCTTCAGATCTTTCAGGACAAAGTTCTTTTTTTTGATGCTATTCTTGATCTTTCAAGTAGTTTGACATGTTCTATGTAAAAACAGCACAATCTTCTGAAGCTGCCAAATTACTGATATTAATGAGCTCCCATTTTAAACTATTAATGGCTTCCTATATAAAACAAAGACAATTATGGCAATCACAGATTGTTCATGTTTGAAACTACAGGTTATCAACCTATTATTGTAGCTGTTTGTTGTATATTTTAATCTCTGCCACTCTAGTTATGGGGAACCCTGACTTGAATGTATCTTATCTGCCAAAATGTAAGTATTGGGTTCAGACCAGATATTTTTCTTTAAGCTGGATTACATAATATGAATTCATGGGAACTGTGAAAAAATAGAACTCAATTCTGTTTATGTTGTGATATATATGTATAAGTTAAAAAACCTCCTCCCCACTTAATGGTTTGGCATGATAGTAGAGAGGATTTCTTGGCCAAAGATCAGATGAAATAAATAGTTTCCATTTCTACGTGAACAGACAGACATTATCTTGTAAGACTTGAAAGACACTGACAGGAGACAAATGATGGAATGACTTATTTCTTTTGCCTGAGCCATGTGGAAAAATCTGCATTGCTGTTCTGCTGTGCAAATAAATCACAATCACAAAAAAAAATTGAGGGGCTTAAAAGTAGAGAAGTGACTTGAAACAACACATCAGTGACATCCAAAATAAATATAGCAAGTAAAAATTCACACATATAGAGTAAACAGAAAACCAACTCTTTTCAGTATTGTGGGACTGCATCAAAACTGATTTTAAAAGATACTGGCTATAATTTAAACTCATGCCAATAAGGTTAAACAACTCAGGTCTCTCCCTGCCAGATGTGAGAATTCAGAATCATTTGAATGGAGTTGTTACTGCATTGCAAGTAAAATGATTGTCACACTTTATTGCATGTAAATACTAAACTGAACAGATTTTAAATTCCCATTAGTTGGGAAATGGAGTAATTCTATAACTCCAGTGAAATTACTCTGATTTTATACTAACATAGTAAGGAGGCCCTTGGTCTCTTATCTTCTCTAAAGCATGCTGTGCAGCATTTTAATATTGCTCAGGAATTAACAGAAATATCAATCATACTTTAGCAAAGCCTAAAAATACTTTCTAGTCAAATGGATTATCTCAAAAGTACTGAAAATGTGCAAGGACACACAATTCTGACATTTATAGTTATATATATGGCTATGGTAATAAATGAAGAGATTGTCTTAAAAGGCAACATAACAATTGAAATTAAATTCAACTCATTATTCTAGACATAATAATAACAACAACAATAATAATAATAATAATAATAATAATAATAATAATAATAATAATAATAATAATAAATATTTCACGTGAGCACTGTGTGAATAAGGATGTAGATTGGATTTTTTAAGTGATTATATTGTAAGTTTGAATAACTTAGATGTCAGTGACCAAAGCTGAACACCTAAATAGGGTCCCAACTGTCTCTGATTTGGCAGCCAAAATTTCCAGTAGTTTCTGTACATTTTGGTTGTAATGAACCTGAGGTGATATTGACGGAACATGATATTACTTAAAATAATTTGACATTAGATTCTTTTTCAAAGCTGCACATTTATGTTTTCTACCAACAGCACATTTAAGGAAAACATAAATGTAATATATCATCTCTCATTGTGGAAAACTTGAGATTTAATGTGCATTGCTTCTGAAGAGCATCAGTGAGATGTCTAACTTCCTTACTTTCTACTAAAGTATAATATAGAGATAGTTTGCACTATTCTGCCATGAAGGAATACAACTATTCTCTTGGGTACACTATTTCCTGTGTATAAATTTCACATGGGTAAGAAGTGACCATTTTGTTTGCATAACTTCTGTTAGAAAATGACTTAAAATGACTTCACTTATGCAGATAAGGTAGTGGATATTTTTCTAATTATCTCTATATAATTAGATGTGAATTAGTCTCTTTAAGATTGTCTGAACGGTTTCATTGATTTTTTTAATATTTACTTTTTGTAATGTAATGTTTACTTTTTGTAATGTGTCCCCTTTTTTTGGTTGTGTGTGGGAATTATAAAACTCTAAACATACATATCTGGTACATGCTAAGGTCTTCAACAGCCCTACATCCTTAGCAAAAAATCACAAAGGAAATAAAACATTTAAATTTCTGCCTTGTGTCTCTATTCTTCTTCAATGACACCTGAAGTTCTGTTAACATATTTTTATATCCAAAAGTCAAGAGGCTCTCTAGGCGTTCCTACAGCTTCACGTCTACAAAGTCTTACCAATAGAAATACGCTGACGGAGAGGCTGTGTTGGTTTGTGGCTGGATTCAGGACTGCAACAAGGCTGGGCCTCAGATTTGTTGTAATATCTGATTTTTAGAATTTAATTGGTGATGTCTTGCTTATTGCAAGAAAAAAAGTTGCAATATTTTCAGTCCTTGTGCATTGAATCACCTGTAGAACTTAATGCAAGCAGCTGTGAAAAAGTAATTCCTTCATTCTTCTGCTTTGGAAGACAGTCTTGGAAGGGGAGCTTTTTGTGACTGCTTTGGAAGCTCAGGGGCTGCTTGTATCTTGGTGCATTACATATTTCATCTATCTCCTTTTCTCCCTGCTGTGTTGGGTGCTTTGGCACAGCCTTGCTCAGCAGCCGGCAGGGCATCCAGAATCCCCCAGCTCCTCCCGAGGCTCCATGAGCCTGAGCCGGGGCAGTGCAGTGTGCCAGGACAGGGTCCTGCCAGCAGTGGGGAAAATTCTGAAATGCCCTCACTTCTGTTCCTGGCCTCTGGCGTGTGTATTTATCAAAATGCTGTTTCCAATCTATACATTTTGTTGTTTGCCTGTCAATACTCATGCTGGTTATTTAAACTATATTGAGGCAAACAGTCATGTGCTGCATCCCCATGGTACAAAATAGGTAGAGATTGACACCTGTGAATGCTTCCATGGTATGCTACCAATGCAAAATTAATGAATCAAGTTTGTGGATTTCTATATCTCTTTTTTTTATTTCCAGTCACCACTGGCTTGCTTCTGTACACATAATAATTAGTTTTCAAACTTTGCATTGTACATCCCCAGGCCATTTTTTGATATTTATGCAGTTAGTTCCACGAACTTTGCTTAGGAGCTGCTATGTGATCAACAGTCATTACCTTCCCGGACTGCCCATTTTACAAATTACCTAGAGATTTCATGTTCTGCAATTAAGTTTTCTTATTACCTTTATAAAGCCAAAACATTTTTGTGGTGAACTCGCCTAGCTAACAAACAACAAAGGCTTTGTGGTTGCGCTCCAAAGATGATCCTCGTCCCTGTCAGCAGCTGCCAGAACAAGCCATGCCCACGGAGCTGAGAGCGGTTCTCCGGGGTTTGTCAGCAGCACTGTCCTCGCTCGGGCAGCCTGGGCGAGCGGGTGAACAGCGGGGGAAGGAGCACGGCGGCTCCTGATCTGCAGGGAGCTCTCCGTGCGCCCCGCGCCCCGCGGGTTTCCTGCAGCGGGAAGGCGCGGGGGCTTTCCCGGGACCCGGGACGCTGCCCCTCCCGCGCGGGGGCGGGCACGCTGCCTCCTCCGACACGGGCGGGTGCCGGGCGGGCCCGGGCCGCGGGGGTCAGGCTGGAAACGAGCGTTCCAGGGCAGAGAAGAGGGGGATAAACCGGGCCGGAGGCAGGCACCGGGACTCGGCGCCGGCGGCGTGGCCGCGGCCGGGCCCGTCCTCCGCTTCTCGGCAGTCACCGCCCGGGGCCGGACTGCAGCGGGCTGGCCGCCTCCCCCGCCCCGCCGGCGGAGCGAACCACTGCGGCTCGCCGAGGAGGTGAGGCACCTGTCACCGCGGGCGGCGGCGGCGGCGGGCGGCCCCGCGGCGGGCGGCGGCGGCGGCTCGGGGCGCGTCCGGCGGCGGGGGCGCGGCGGGGGCGCGGCGGCGGAGGGGCGGGCGGCGGCGGGAGCGCGGCTGCGGCGGCCCCGGCGCCTCATCCTCCCCCGCGCCGCGCCGCGGGTGTGCGCGCGGAGCCGTGTCCGTGCCCCCGCTGCCGCCGCCGCCGCCGCTGCCTGCAATGGCGTTGAGGCGACGCGGTGGCTGCTGCCTCCTGTCAGGCGGGCGGCGGCAGCGGCCGCTCTGCGCAGAGGAGGCGCGGGGGCAGCGCTGAGCCGGGCGGCCGGGGGAGTCCGTCGCGGCTGTCGGCTGGGTAAGGCGGCGTGCGCGCTCCGCGGCACGGTTACGGGGCTCCACGGTGAACGGCGCTGGCACCGGGCTTTTGTTTCGCGGGCGCGGCGGGCTCTGCCTGGGCACTGCCCCGCCGCAAGGTGCTGCCGCCCGAGGCCCCGCGGCTCCGGCCCGCCGGGGCGGCACGGCCGCCCGAGGAGGAACCGCCGCGGGGCTCCAGCGCTGCCCTCTCGGGTTCAGTTTATTGCGTCCTGCGAGGGCTGCACGGCTCGCCGAGGGTCTCTGCCGTGTGGCCTTTCCAGTCGCCCGTGGCGATCGGCGGGAGCGGAGCGGGAGGTGCGCGGGGACGGGCGCGTCGCTCTCGGTGCGGCGGCCGCGGGCTCCCGGTACCGGCACCGGCACCGTGTGTGCAGCCGCCAGAGTGAGGCGTCCCCGCCTCAGCGGCGGCAGCGCGGCAGGGCGAGGGCTGGGGAGCAGGAACGGAGGGGAAGGGAGAGGGGATTGGCTCGGGAGACCCCCGGGGTGCCCTTCGCTGGGCTGCGGGAGCCGGGGATGAGCCCCTGGGGCCGCGCCGTGCGAGCGGTCCAGCCCCCGGCTCCGTTCCCGCATCTCCGCGTTGGTACCTCCGGGGTTCCAGGCGATAAAACCTCTGCCCGTGACGAGGGGTAACTTTCTCTAACGGGATTTCACTTCCATTACCCTGTCAGCTGTTAACTTTGGGTGCAGTTTTTGTATTCCCTCGAGCTGATGTTTAATTTGCCTTTCTAAGCAAATTATCTTTGATCATGTTTCTACCATTATGTTTCTCTGAGCGAGCAAGGATTGTCTTGCAGCGCCTCATATTTCATGTCACATTGCCTTTCCTTTGCGTGCATATTTGTGCCGTGATACTATACTTGTGAATGGAAAGCTGTGATTATTTGTTCTTTCACTATGATGTTATAGATTATAAATTATGCAACAGTCAATTTGAAAAAGTTGGTAATGGCAAGTTTTCACATGTCTGTGCGATGTTGGTTTGTATTTTTTTTGCTAGTTTTTTGTAAACATATTAGAAAATGGTAAATGGAAATTATGACAGACTTAAAGTACCTGACATGGTTTCAGAAAACCCTCCTTTCTATTGCAGGTTAAATCAGCCCTTGTTCTTGAGAGTCCTCAGTCGTGCTGCTTTGTCAAAATTGACTGTGTGCATTAAGACATTTGCCTCCAGATCTGTCAAGTATGGTCCTGCTGAAGGGCAGTGGCCTCTGAGGAAAAGCACTCCTCAAGCAGAATCTGCTGTGGCAAACTACTAAGAGCGGTACTGCAGAAACTATGCAGGCAGGTTTCACACTCCTGAAGTAAACATGATGAAAACAGAGTCTTCAGGAGAAAGATCCACCCTCCGAAGTGCCTCTCCTCACAGAAATGCTTATAGGACTGAGTTCCAGGCGCTGAAAAGCACCTTTGACAAACCGAAATCCGATGGAGACCAAAAAACGAAAGAGGAAGGAGAGGCCTCACAGAGCAGGGGAAGGAAATATGGCTCAAATGTCAATAGGATCAAGAACTTATTTATGCAGATGGGCATGGAGCCCACTGAAAGTGCTGGAGTTGCCCCTAAAACCAGGGGAAAGGGTGGCCCTCCATCACCTCAAAGACGAATTAGGCCCAAAGAATTTGTAGAAAAAGCAGATGGTTCAATCGTAAAGTTGGAATCGTCCGTGTCCGAAAGGATAAGTAGATTTGACACTATCCATGATGGTCCTTCCTATTCCAAGTTTACTGAAACTCGGAAGATGTTTGAGCGAAATGCTCATGAAACAGGACATTCAAATCGCTATTCCCCAAAGAAAGAGAAAATCATTTCTAATGAACTTCCAGATGAGTGGTGCAGCTCTAAGTCTAACAGAGGCAGCATGGATTCACTGGACAGTCTTAGCCCAAGGACAGAGACTGTCTCTCCAACTGTGAGTCAGCTCAGTGCAGTTTTTGAAAACACTGACTCACACAGCATAAACGCAGAAAAGTCAGAAAACAACGAAGAGTACTCTGTAACTGGTCACTATCCACTAAACCTCTCATCTACTGTCACAAATATCTCCTCGCCCGTTGCAAACCTTGAGGGTTTCAGTCCTTTGAAAGAGGCCAGCACGTGGTCTCCCCCAGCCAAACAGAGTACAGGCGTGGTGTCTGTTGAGAACTCTCAGCAGACTAACACTTCTTCCACACCGAGACAGAAAGTGTCCACAGGCACTTCGGTGGGTTCAAAAACAACTGAAGAAATAAAAAAGAGCACAGAGGCAAGTGCTGATTCTGTTGAGAGTTCTGCAACAGGTCAACAGGATTTGGTTGGTGTGCTTGACAGTGAAAGATCTGTGGACAGCTGTGCTAGGAGTAAGTCAAAAACAGAGACAGGAGTTTTGGTGCAACAGAAGGAACAGTCAGAACACACAGAAGATATCTTTGATAGGCCTGAAGCTGCAGAGTTAACAAGAAATGTAGCTGCAGGTGGTGATTTTGCCACAGATGCTACTGAGTCCCATTATGATGAGGAAAGTGAAAAAGATGGGCATGAAGATGTGAATAATTTTCAGAGTTCCCACGTGTACATGCATTCTGACTACAGTGTGTATCGGGTACGATCCAGGTATAATTCTGACTGGGGAGAGACAGGTACAGAACAGGATGATCTGGATGACAGTGATGAAAATAACTGTTATGAACCTGATATGGAATATTCTGAAATTAATGGATTGCCAGATGAAGATGAAATCCCAGCCAACAGAAAAATACAGTTTAGCCGGGCTCCAATTAAGGTACAGTTTCTTATGTTCCTTTTTTTTTTGCAGTTTGGTTTGTTTTCAAATGCAGCTTTATTTGAAGGAGATTTTGGCATTTGATCTTGCCTCCAAAGAGATTTCAGAGGATCTTTTGATACATGTCTTTATTGCAGTCAGTGAACATAATCTTAAATGAAGTAAGGCTGCTGAGCTCTGAGGAGCTTGTCTCATTTCCTAGATTTTCTGATGGCTGACTAAACCAGCAGAATTTGAGCATGACAGCTGGGCTTGTGAAGTTCAAGAATTTTGCCATGCATATTTTGACTTCTATGACTGCATTGTAACCATTGTGAAATGTCACTGTGGGTATTTGGTGACTTTTAAGCTGCTTGTTTGATTTCATTTGAAATCACAGCTTCCTGAGATGGAAAGGCTTTTCCTCAGCTTTCAGCAGATTCTTAAAGTACCTGTCCTGAAGTACAGTGTGATCCTGTAGTAGAGGACTGTTAATATTCCAAATCTCAGTATCATCTTTTGTAGTAGCACTCTTATTTATTTAAAACTTCTAAAGCATTTATGTATCTATAAAGAGAGCACTATATATCTTAGTGCTACAGAAGGGTGAAATCAATTGACTGAAATATCTAGTGAAAGGTGTGCTTTTTGCAGAGCTGTTATGGTTTGTTTTTAAGTACCTTAAATTGCCACTACGAATGTTGTTTCCAGTGCTTTTCAGTTCAAGAAGGAATAACTAGTTAATGGCTTGTTAAGTTTTGTTGTACCAGCTTTTCACTGCTGAGTCTCAGGGTTAAATATAAAAGTATTTTACTTCCAAGTTGGTTTTAGTGCATGTGTGTGAGGGTTTGACCCTGGCTGGAGATGCCACATGTCTGTAATGGACAATTCAAAACCATAGCAATTATTGCAGAAGTGGATTCTTGAAGCAGAAATATATCATGGAGTACTTGAAATGTAAGAATTTTAAAATTAAAAATGTGTAATTGAAGTTGACTGTTTTCCTTGTGTGATTTTAGCAATGAAAATTACTAAGTCAATGAACAGAAGTGCCAGTGTTAAATTCAAAATAATGTGATTTACAAAATCTGCATTCACACTGCCTGTGGTTTAAAGTAAAGTGGGATGTGTATTGTGATATGAAGTTTTCATCTGAATAAAGCAACCAGATTTTCATATCTGTTTATCATGGGGTGGAGTACAAAGAACTATCTTGCTTCATGCTTTGAAAAGAGGATCTTTGCACTGAAAGAAAATATTCCAAGGCAAGATATGGATTTTTTAAATAATTTTAGTTTGTTAGTGTTCTATTCAGGCTTGTATCGTGAACCAAAAATTCTAAGTATTTTTTGTTCCTTCTTGATTGTTCCCATAATTAAAGTACCAGGTTTTCTTGAACTCTTGGAGGGAGGTGCAGTGGGGAAAACCTTGATTACAAAGGAAGTTGTCCCCTCCACTGCTTTCTGGCTCAAGCTAATAGACAAGGTGTACTAACAGACAAGATGATTTTCTCTCTTCTGAAAGATCTGCCAGTTGTTTATGATGGTTCCAACAGATGAAAATCCAGAAAGTGATTTTATCCTTGAGATGGTCAGACTTTTCTGCTGTTTCTGAAAGAGCAAATAGTGACATTTTTACTTCAGTGTATTGCTGTTTGAATCATGCTGTCATGCCAAGTGCTCTAAGAGTATTTTCTCAATTATTTGTTTTCTTTTTAAGTTTTTCATGCTATGTTTATTTCAGATTACGCATTGTACAGTAATAATAATAGTCCATCAGGAAAATGCTCTAGAAGTAATTTTTGTAAATAATTAAAAAAGCACATTTGTCATGGGTTTAAGCATAAAGCACTCTTTAAAAGCTTATCCAAAGTAAACAAATCACTGCTTTAATTATTCTGACATCTTTATTGTAGATAGGAAGAAAAAAGAATAAAAGCTGTGCTGGGAGAGAACATTGTGGGAGGGCTTGGGAGATCCCCTGCTTTTTGTCCTGTTGCCTCCAGTGCCTGCAATCTGTTCATCATGTGGGGAAGCAGAAGTGAGACCGTGTGGAAGGCTGGCCCAAGCAGGAGGAACTGCAGCTAAAGTTGTGGAAAATTAAAAGCTGCCTCTGGAGCGGTGCTCCCTTCTCTGTGCAGTTCCCTCAGCAATGTGAAGCTGTGTGGGCCAGGGCCCCCAGGTCAGTGCCAGGGCCCTCGGGTCAGTGCCAGGGCCCTCGGGTCAGTGCCAGGGCCCCCAGGTCGCTGCCAGGGCCCCCAGGTCGCTGCCAGGGCAGGCTGCCAGGGCCCCCAGGTCACTGCCAGGGCCCTCAGGTCACTGCCTGGCCATGCCACCGCGGGCAGGGACCCAGGAGGGGCAGCTGGAGAAGCCCCTGGAGGGTCCTTGTGGCTCCTGGGTCCCTGGGCTCCTGCACTCTGGGACACGCTGCTGGGAGGCTGGAGCTGGCTCTGGCAGGAGCTTTCTGAGCAGCCCAGCTATAATGAGCAGTGCAGGCGGCAAGAGGGACTTGTGTTCTGTCCCCTCACACGGTGCCAGCAGATGAACTACCCTGTGACTCCCTGTGCCCCATCTGTTACACTGGGATGTTGCATCTGACTGAATAGGCAGCAACTGTTTAGGGATTTTTCTGTTCTACACAATTTTTTGTTAGTGGGCATGACTGGTTTCATTAATACTTAGCTGAACATCATCTCATGCATGGCATGATTGCAAGAGAGGAAAATAAAAAGCAATATAGGAGTGTTTTCTGAACTGTTGGAAACTGATTTGTCTTTATGAAAATGATGCAATTTGTGCTTGACTATTTTGCTAGATAGTGGTGTGCAAAGTCCAACCCAAACTTTGGATGTTTAGTGTTGATTTCAGTATTGTACCATCACTCTCCTCCTACAGGAAAATTCTGAAATAATTAGCAAAGTTGGCATTTGAATGTGTGAACTGTCGAATCAGTGGGTAGTTATTGCCATAAAGTTGTTACTTGAAGATCTCAGCAGGTTTAGGTAAACATCTTTGGACTATTTTTCTATATGATTTCTTCAGACAGACATGTAAGAGACTTTTTTGTTGCTTTAAGTGTAATGCTGAGGACTATGAGAAGCAGTGAAATATAGGTAGAAGGATAAATAAATAAAATCTTACCAGACTGATAAAGACTGAATTCTGCATGTTTCCCAAACAGGAAAAAGACTAATTTGTTGAGAAACTCACTATCAAGAGGAAGACTCGAATCAATGCATGCAGGAAATTCTACTGTGTTACAGTCTGTAATTTTGCTATCACAGATTCCATGCTCCATGGGCCATTTGCTGGGCTCTACGATGATGGGATATATTTGCTGATTTCATCTGTGTTGAAAGTCCCTTTAGGAGTGGGTGACTACCCAGAGGCCACTGTAGGCTTGGAGAGTTTCTAGGTATTTGGAGTGAGGTGTTGCTGGCGTGAGCAGTTGTGTGTTTCTGTGGGAGCTTAAATCAGCTTTGTGCTGTTAATAAAAAGGAGTACAAAAGGGCCCAAGAGTGGCTGTGGACTCTGCAGTGGAGTGTGTTGCTAAACAAGGGATGTGAACATTTCTGTAGCTGTTCATATGACTGTTTATGTAGTGATATAGAGGCCTTTATCAGCATTGGCCTGCTCTTGTCTTGAGGTATTGTGTTTGTGCTCAGGGATAGAACTGAAGCTCTCCGGGGCAAGTGTACAAGGTGAAAAAGTTAAGTAAATGGGATAAGGAAAGACATACCCTTGTTTTTCCAGGGATACTTTGCTACCAAAGAAACAAAACAACACCCCCCACCCCACCTACCCCTGCTCCCAGCACCCCTAACACTCACTGATTTATTGGTTTTCATTGGGTTTTGCAGGGTTTCCTGAGGGTTGGGTCATCTACTGCTTCCCAGACACTGTGGGCTAATTGGGCAAGGTTTGCCTGTAATGCAGAATTCATTAGCTTGTGGCTTTCCACACCCTAGCAAATGGAAATGTATCGATTGTCCAAATCACAAGTTGTTTTTTGAGCCGTGCTTCCTCCATCCTGGGTAGAATTAGGATGAAGAGTAATTTCCATTTCCAAGTCCATAGTTTCTGCTGCCCTGGTAGCTGATGGCTGCATCTTCAGTTGGTGCCTGATTCTGGCACCAGGTACACATTGAACCATTTAAAGCTGTTAACAGCAATTTGTGTCTCCTGCTGAGCTTCCTTTTGCAACCTTCTGCTCCACTGACTCTGTCCCACCAGCCAAGGGCCTGGGTATTATGTGATCACACCGTATGGCAGACAGCAGGGGACTCGTGGTGCTGCAAGGGGGTTTGGCCCAGGCTGCTGCTGCAGTTTTTAGCATTCTGTAAAGATTCCTTAGGGTGCAGTTGTGAAGGGACATCTCTGCAGACCTCTCTTGAGTTTTGGCGGTAGGTGGAAGAGAGGGGAACATGAAAGAAGATAAATAGCAAATGGCTTTTCCATCCTTCTGCTAATTCCATATGAAGAGAATGTAATCACTAGTGCCCATGCCTCCTATTGTGCTTCCTCTCTCTTGTCAGGCAGCATGACTGGATTTTATACCCCACACTATTTCAGTTTTCCAGATCATGTCTTGTTCAGATGGTCTTCCAGAACTGGAACTTGTACTCTCTCTCACCTTTAAATGAAATTTACAAGTGCTGTGATTATAGTTGAGTGTAGAACATAAATGAAATTTGTATTTAACAGTTCCTTTGAAATTTTTTTTACAAACTTTTTATAAAAATAATTTCAAGGAATGAGTCTTTCTTTCAGTTATTCCTCATTTCTGAAGGGACCTGAAAGATCATTTAGTTCCAACCCCCCCTGCCATGGGCACGGACTCCTTCCACTAGTCGGAGTTGCTCAGCTCCATCCAATCTGGCCTTGAACACTTCCAGGGTTGAGGTATCCACAGCTTCTCTGGGCAACATGTTCCAGTGTCTCACCACCCCCATAGTAAAGAATCTTTTCCTAATATATAATTTAAACTTTCAGTTTGAAGCTATTCCCCCTTGTCCTGACACTACAAGCGCTTGTAAAATGTCTCTCTCCATCTTTCTTGTAGGCTTCCATCAGCTACTGAAAGGCTACAATGTGGTCACTCCAAAAACTTCCCTTTTCCAAGCTGAACAATCCAAATTATCTCTGCCTTTCCTCATAGGAAAGGTGCTCCATCACTCTAATCATCTTAGTGGCCCTGCTCTGGACTTGCTCCAACAAGTCCATGTCCTTCCTGAACTGAGCACCGCAAAGCTGGGTGCTGTGTTCAGGTGGGGTCTCTCTCACCAGGACACGTTTGGCTCTCTGGGCTGTGAGTGCCCATGGCTGGGTCGTGTCCAGCCTCTCACCCACCAGCACCCCAAAGTCCTTGGCAGGGCTGCTCCTGGTCTCTTCACTCCCCCAGCCTATATTGGCATTAGGGGTTGCCCCAACAAAATGTGTTCAGGAATGTAAATAGTGGCAGAGAAAGAATCTGAAACAATCTGGCACTAATTACGTTGGAAATATTTAATCTAAAATATCATTATTCTTTATTAGCCATCATAATAAAGTACGCTGAAAGCACTTTCAAGTCTTAGAGTAAAAAAGAAGCGTTTCTGTGCTTGATGCAATGCTCAATATTGTATTTATCTGTTGTTAAAATGTTGATGAACTATTTTGGGTCATAGGAGAAGGTCACCCATCCACAGGCACTCTGCAGTCCAAACTTGTCATTTCTATGTGTGTTTTACTTAAATGAATACTGAGTTGGATTTTGGTGATCTCCACATTTTCCACCCCCAGTGAGCCTGTGATTTTATAAATAAAATAGTCACAGTTCACATTAGGACACTTGTTGTTTAAGGCAAATATGGAAGACAGGAGTTGCAGAAAGACACTGAAGCTTTGTTAGATTGAAGTCGTTACAGAATCTGAGAAATTCATCCACCTTTTGAATGGGTTAATGATGCAAACTTACAGATAAAAAAAGATGCATAGCTCTTTCTGAAATCACTGAAAGAATATTTTGTTTTCCTTAAATTTGGTTCACTACTTCAGCTCTTGTGTCCATGTAGAAGCCTAGAAGATAGGAAAACTAATATGTATCCTCAGACACCGACAGCTGGATAGCTGTGGAGCCAACCAAGGATTGTTGGTAATAACAATCTGTGAGAAAGATAAGGATGTTTCTGAAGAAGGGACCATACAGAGGAAGGGCAGCACTTTGCTGAGATTAGTTTTGGTTTGGGATCCTGGAGATAGGCACAACACGGTACAGCGCAAGTGCAGGAATGAGGTTGAGAATTGGGCCTGAAATGTTGACCAAAGGCCAACCCAGTCACCAAGACTTGTCATCATTTGGTGGTTATAAAGACCATCAAAGCTCTCCAACCCTTTCCAGAAGGGTCTAGAAGATCTGACTGCCCATGATAGCTAATTGGCATTGAAAGTGAGAAACATATCTCCTGGGTGGGCATAATTTACTAATAAAATTTTGTAAGCTCTTGTGGACCCTCTGGCATTTGTCATGAGTATCTCTGAGTCTTGGTGCTCCCTTCCCCATAAGGGTGGGATGCCACATGCTTTGTTTACAGCCTTAGGAGTGGATGATAGTTTTTGCTAAAGCATGAAACTAAGTATTAGGTAGGCTTAGTCTCTGACTCCTGTAGTGTTGAATATATCACTGAACTTTCATGCTCATATTCAAATTTCATAAAATGGACAGCAAGCTGGTAATTAATTTCATTCATCTCAATGTGTGAAGTAGTTTGGCATGCAGAGCTATTGGCTGGGTAGCTTGGAACGTGTCTATCCTGCTGCATAAAATGAAATTAGCTTTTTTCCAGGTATTGTCAAGTAGGGGGAATTCTACTGACTTTAATATTAAAATGTGTTGTACTGCAGGGAGTGTCCTGCTAACTTGGATTATTCATAAAAAAATAATAGTGTAAAAAACCAGGTTCTTTGCTCTGGTAATATGCTCTTAGGGAAGATCTTTTTATGAAAGGCAGAGCCTTTTACAAGTGTTTGTCAAGGAAAGGAATGAGAAGTAAGTATTAAGGATTCAGAGACTGGATGCACTCAGATAACAGATAGTGAAGGGATAAAGCACTTCAGAAGTTACTATTTTGATTCAGTCACTGTGGTGAACAAAGATACCTCATAATTGCTGTGGATTTTTATGCCTTCACCTATGACCCTTTTGCACTTTCAGGTTTTCTTGTATTAAGTATATATGGAATTATTGGACTACAGTAAATAGAATAAAGTTATTTCCCTGTTTCAATATGCTGTGGAGTCTTTAACTCTTATATAAAAGTCATAATTTCACTACTAATTCTAGGGATCAGCAGTTCCTGGGTGTAGTGTTCACACATGTAGCTCTTGAACTAAAAACAAATAATGTAGCCTAAAACCTGGGTTTCATAAGTATTGAGGGCAGTCTAGAAGGACTGTGTGTAGAAACAGAATTTTGATGAAATTATTTGCATCAGAGGTTTATGTGTTTTAAATTGAAAGGGTTTTCCAATTAAAGGTTTTGAATTTCAAAAATGCAGACTGAGAAACTGTAGGGAAATAGTTTGAAATTAGCTGAACCAAAGAGCAAAGGGAACTCTTTGATTCAGAATTAGAAAAAGTGTGTAGGATTTTCATCCCAAGAAAAAAACAGACTATACAAGCAGAATGATTGCAGACCTAATCAGAAGAAAAGTCAGCCAAAGAGAACATCATAAGTTAGCCAAGAACTTGGAAGGAGTGGCAGAAGTGGTTGTTGAAAAAATGAAGAATGTCATTAGAGTTCAAAAGTCTTAAATGTGACTAAGAAGTTGCCAGAAGTCAAGCTGAGTTTGACCTTGTAAAGGAAAATAGTCTAAGTAGTAAAAAGCTATTCATCCATTAAAATTAAAAGAAAGGAGGGTGGGTGTTACACAGTGAGTATGAAGTTATGGTCAGAGTTATCACCCCCAGTTTATTGTGGAAATTCAAATAGTGAAATCAAGAAGAAACCTGCAGGTTCCTAGGGCTCAAGTTTGTGTGGGGCTTGGTCAAAGAAGCTGTGTTTTAGAAAATCTTGCAGCATATATTTCAAAACGAAAAGAGCACTATCAAAGTAGAAATGGTATTTAACTGCAGAAGAGCAAATTTAATAGCTGTTTTTCAGAAAGTAGAAGAAAGATGATTCTGGCTGCCTGAAAATTACTAATTTTTTTTCCCCATAGCAAAGCAGTAGAGAGCACTTTTTAAAGAATCAAAGGCAGAGAGGCAAATGGAATACATGTAAATGGATTTATCAGAGGTAGTATATGCCAAACTAAATTAGGATCTGCCTTTGATAAGATAAAAGACCTTGTTAAAAATTTCAGTAGCTCTGTCTCAGGAAGTTGGAGCACACTAATGACACTTGCTTTTGGCAGAAAGTGGGGAAGCTTTATCATTGCATAGGATTACAGCAAAATATGGGGACTGTGAGGACTTGAGTGATGGGGATGGATTTATGAGCTAAGAACTTTCACTGTGAACTAGTGACTCATTTGTAGGGGATGGCAGCTAAGGAGAAGGCCACTCTGACGTGCTCCCACAGAATGACAGCAGCAACCCATGATGTGATGCAGCTGTGAGGAAGGCAAATGGCATTTGAGATAACATGAAGCAAAATATTTTAGAAGCAGTAGGGAATTATGGGTGTCATTTTATAACTTGCCAAGGAGACTTCATCTGGACCGTGTCTGATGGATTCTGCTTCAGGCATGTGGGTCTGCAGGGAGAGCTGTAGCAACTTGATGCTCTTATGTGTCTTTTTCTTGGTTAATTCTATCCTAAAACAGGGGCCTTAAGTAACTTATCTTGCTCATTGAGTGATGCGCAAGGCCTGAAAAGGACCATTATTGCATTTCTGTATTCAAGTGAAAAGGCACCTGAAAACTAAGTGGCAGCATTCCACTTTCAAGATGGAATTGAATGTTTTCCAACTAAGAATAAAGAATTTTAATAGAAGGCACTCTTCCTACGTTTCTGATAGACTACTGTGTTGTGTAGTAGTGTCTCTTAATTTTTTAAAGTGTTGCAATTACCTTTAGCTCTATTAACCTTGAAGGCCACAAATAATCTATTAAAAAGGATACCAGACATTCCTGTAATTAAATGCTACAAAGTAATGAATGGATGTTATTCTATGATGTCTTTTTTATATAGAAAGTTCTATTGAGAGAAGCTAATTTTACTCGAGTTAGTTACGAGAGTTGATTCAAGAGACCCATCAGATCACTCAGATAATTCCATATGATAAAGTTAGTGGAAGGTGTGAATGCAGAATTTATCTCTAAGACCTGTTTCCCTTATGCTGTTATACATAAAGCTGTGCTCTTAGTCTGTGCACATCTGTAACTTCTGATGTTCCACTCTGCAGTTTCTATCTGCCTTAATATTCAGTGAATAATCTCAAGGGCATAAGATGCTGGTTCACATTGAAAGGATATCTTCCAGTATTCAATCTATGCTGCATGTAGACCCAGGGACTTCCATTTGATAAAATCACTGTATTTCACATTAGTTGTTTGAAAGCAATAAACTATAGAGGCTTTTAAAAGTCATGCTGTCAAACTCCTCTCTATCTAATTCATGGCCTTTATGATAAAGCATTAGGATTTTTTTTATCTAGCTTGTAATCATCTTTAAATCTTTATAAGCTTGCAGTCATCTTTAAGATGGATGGTGATATATTTAGATGCTGACATACTCTAGATTCCTTAAATGTGTAGAATCTGACATACCTATTAATTCTACCTTCTTAAAAGCCCAAAGATACTTTCTCATTAGTGTTGGCTTTAGTGATTGCCCAGTAGATTTCATTGTGCATAGACCGTTTAAATAGAATATTCAAAATATGTTAGTGTTGTGTTTTTTGCAAGGGCAAAAAATGCAGAGAGAACACATTAATCCAGAGGTTAAGAGAGAGTCCTCTTGAAAAAAAGATGGTAATTTAGCAGTGTGGCAAAGTGCACTAACAGAAATGAGAATGTTTCAGTATGACATTTGATAGGAAGAGACTACCAGACCATGTAGCTCTTTATTCCCCTTTGCCCAGCCATTTTCCTCTGAAGTAGTTGCTCAGTGTTATCTTTCTTAATTTAGTAGGTTGACTGAAAAATGCTTCCTTGATTTTTTGTACATTTCTTTCATGTTAATATTTGATTTGGGGGGGGAGGGAAATACCATTAAAAAGAGGGGCTCTTTTTTTCTTCCTTTTTTTTTCTTTTCTCTCATTCTTTGTGTATGGCCAGTGAAAAATTCTCTCAAGTTTAACAGCTGTAGATGCAAAATAACTGCTGAGACTTGCTGTGGTTTACTGCAGTGCATGACACAGTCATTACCAGTAAGTCTTGACCTTGTGGCCTAAAAGGGGAAAAAAAGGGGAAGTGCCTAATCAACCTCATAACCATCTACAAAGAAATAACTGGCTTAATAGGTGGGGTGAGAGCTGTGGCTTTGTGTACATTCACTTCAGTAAGGCTTTTGACACAACATATTCACAGAGAAGCTTGTTAAAGATGGGCTGGATGAGCAGTGAGGTAGGTTGGAAGCTGGCTGAACAGAGAGGTGAGAAGCCACAAAGCTCATGAAGTTCAGCAGAGAGAGGTGCAAAGTCCTGTGCCTGGCCCTGTGCGTCGTTGTGTTCTCAGCACCATCCAGAGGGTGAATCCTCTTCAGCTGTGCAGAAGTGCTCCAGGGTGCTGGACAACAGCAAGTGAAATATGAGTCAGCCATGTGCTTGTGTTACAAGGAAAGCTGACTGTGGGTGCTGCCATCAGGGCAAGGAAGGTGATCCCTCCTCCACACCACTGAGGCCTCATGTGGAATTCTGGGCCCTATTCTGGGCTCCCCAGCGCAGGAGAAAGCCCAGGGAAGGCCCATTAAGATGATGACAGGTCTGGAGCATCTTTCCTGTGAGGAAAGGCTGAGAGAACTGGCTCTGCTGAGCCTGGAGAAGTGAAGACTCAGTGGTCTTATTAATGTATATAAATACTGCAAGGGATGGTGCAAGAGTCAGGCTCTTTCCAGTTATGCCCAGTGGCAGGGTGGGCACCAGCTGAAACACAGGAGGTTCCTGTGAACATCAGGAAACTCTTTCCCTGAGAGGGTGACTGAGCGCTGGCACAGGTTGCCAGAGAGGCTATGGATAGTCCATCTTTGGAGACACCCAAAAGCTGTCTGGCCATGGTCCTGGGCAAGGAGTGCTGTGCTTCAGCTGGGGCATTGGACCAGATGGCCTTTGTAGATCCCTTCAGTTTTGAGCCATGATGTGGTTCTGTTGCTTATTTAGATCAGAGAAAAACTATTTTCCTAATAGTGAATTTTGGTAAAGGAAGCAGCTAAATTGCATCCAAGATAAACCATCTTAATTTTATTATTTGTGAACTATACTAAGTGACTTCTTGAATTATTTGTCAGGCTTTAAGACTGCATGGTTGTGCAAATCCAAATTGGTGCAGCAGTTCCAATAGGTTTGATTGTAATAGTTAATGTTGTTTAAATCTATATGAGTATTTTAGTAAGAGTTCATTGCATAAAGCCTAAATTCTTACTTTGTAATTACAGATAGTTAAGTTTAAATATTGATACTAGACTTCTAATGCTTCTTATTAATGAGAAGCTAGGCCCACCACTGCTAAGAAAGGATTTTAAGGGGTTTTTCTTGGACATATTTTGTTGTATGCATAAGCAGATTGACCTAACCTTTTAAGTAACATTTAATAAGGCAAAAGATTTTGGGGAAATATTTAAACAAATATTATGAGTTTAATTTTTATGAGGAAAAGGAAAAATTTAAAACTGCCTATGCAAAAATAAAGCTGTTGAGGAGCAGTTTTCATTTGCAGCAGAGGGAAAGACCACCAACATTTTGCATGCAGCAGTAGCTGAGGTCTGGATGGCTAGGGTAAGCCTTGATTGGAGTGGGAATTCCTTGATTGGAATGGGAATGTGATCTGATGCCCAGTTGAGTCCAAATACTCAAAAGCTGTGGTTAAGCAAACAAATAATCTCATCCTGGGCTGTGCACTTGAAGTGAAATCTTTGAGCTACTCACTTTGTAAAATGTACCAAGTTGCTGATTTTGTCTAGTGTATCTAGTTTACCTCTCCAGTAGTGAAAAAGAGAGGCATTTTGCTGCTCTTGTAAAGCTTAACAACTCCCAGAAGAGAGATCAGTGTGTGTGTCTGGAGATGACCAACAGCCATATCTGAAACAAGAAGGGTTAGTGAGAAGTTTTTTGAATACTTCTTTGAAAAAAGGGTATAAAACATAGCGAATAGAATAAATTGTTTTCACTCTTGTGGCTTAAAAGTGATTCTTCTAAAGCAAGCCTCTTGTGCCCCTATATGATTTACTTTATTCATTTTATTTTCCTAGTGCAAAGGGTCACTTTGTGTCTCTAAGCTCCAAAGAACACTGTAGTTAATCTGTTCCATTAAGAGCTCCAAGTTTGTGAGTTGGAGAAAGCTGGATTTAGCTTGAGAGTGCTGTGCTGCTGGAAGCTCGGTGCAGCAGTGAGGAGCCCGGGGCTTGGCAAGGGTGCTGGCTGGGCAGGGTGGTGTCGTGCCCCAGCTGGGTGATGGGGTGGGGGCGCAGGCTGGGTCGGGGCTGGGTTGGTACCCAGCCCTGTGCCCCAGCAGGGTCCTGCTCCAGTTTTTGTAAGCAGTGGTACTTGGCAGCACTTCACTCACAGCCTTAAGGACTCAGAGAAGCCACAGAGCAGGTTTTTGGCCTTCTTTTAAGAGCTGGCTGCTTCCTGCTGCATCAGTAGTCCTTCAGTATAGCATTAACCAAAATACACTCTCACTTCACCATTTTGCCTCACTTGATTACCTGATGCTACCTGAGCATTAAAGAGATTTTTTGGTTTTAAAATGTAGTCTCTGTTTTTTCCTCTTTTTCTTCGTTCCTCCCTCCCCAGGCCCTCCACCCCCTCCCCTGCTGTTGATTCTGGACACTTCCAGAGCTGCAGTTTTGTGATGGCCTAGGACAGTTTCCCCTTCTGTCCTTGGTTCGCGTGTTTTCTAGGATTACATACTTGACATTTTGCATTGCATTAAAAAATTGAAAAGACAACAAAGAAGCTTTTTTAATCATTTATTTTATAACTTTTTCATTGTTCTGTGCAGATCATGTTTATCATTCAAGTCAAGAATTTACTGTGGTACTTTCTCCACCAAGTTTTTGTTGCAGCATTATATGTAGCTTTTGTTTATTGTATTTTATTATTTATAGTTAGTAAATAATGTGTGAAATTTATAGCTTCATATCCATGGAAGCTCAAGGAACGCTGTTCATTTTTTGGTTCTTGTACTGTCCACAGATTGTTCTGATCTCAGGCTTTGCTTTGATAGCTTGATTCTTTATTGTGTGAGAGACAACAAAATCTAGATGTGTCATATGTTCTGTCGGTTTTCCTTAAAACTGTGGCTGAGACCTGAGAGGAGAAAAAGTGTTTGCCCAGGTCTGTATTGTGTGGAGTATCTGCTTCATCTGACAAATTTATAGGCAAATCTATTGCTATTGTATCCTTTTTAGAGGATACACTTGTACACCTAGAAAAGTAAGAATTGAAAAAACAAACTTGTGTGTACAAATACATATTTGTGTACGCAGATACTTGACTAATAAAATATTGTAGTGGTAATTCATCAGAATGTTTTGAAAGATACATTTTTTTCTTAAAAACTCTGTAATTTATTCTTACATTACGAACGTAATGCTGCCAAGGGTATAGGGCTTGCTTTAGCTGCAAGAATTTTTGCAGTGCAGGGTAAACCTGCTAGGAGGATGTAGCAAAGGTCGGTTAAAGGTAAATATGTCGCGACATCTCTCCTGTATAAGGTATTTTTTTGTTCTCTTTTAAACAAGAGTGGAACTATAATCATGAAATACTAGATGAAATTCTTCATCTTTTATTAGCACTGGAATCCAAGATACAACCTTGCTTGATGACTTGATGAATAATAGTTGTCATTTAATGACTAGCTAGCATTACATTGAAAATAAAGGTCAAAATTTTATCTTTTGTCTCACTACTTGAAAAAACCACTAGCAGTAGATGAAAAGGAGTACTGTCCCTCATACACCTTTTGGGGTTTGAGATTTTTTCAGAGTTTCAGATTTTATTACTTTTCTAAGGTGAAAAAAAATGCAATTGTGCAATAAATTACATTTGAAACATCTTACTTTGAAAGAACGGCTTCTGCTTACATCCATATTTGTATATTTGGGGTAGATATCAGTGTCACCACCAGAAATAAGATATTTTTGGGACTCTTAGACATTGTGCAGCCCTTCATCATGCTGCTGTCAGGAACTTGATCAGTAAATTAGTTCAGCAGTAGTGGTAATGGATTTCCAGAGATTATGCCACCAACTCTGATTGAGAGCACTGAGCTTGCATGCAATGATTCCTGAGCATCCCTGTACTACAGAATGCAAACTGTACTGCATAAGAATGGCAGACAATGCTGCTGGAAACTGTCATTACAACATCACTGAGTCCTGTGTAATTTTCTGCCCCATTTGGAATAAAAAATAAGTGATCAGTGTGCATTTGTAACAGGACACCTGGATAGAAGTGATTATGGCAGTGATCTAAAGATATGCACAGCTACTAATTTTTTTATCTTTTGGTGCATTCAGCTGTGTTGAACGGAGTGGGCATTAGGAGAGTTGCAAAACAGACAGTGCTTCCTTTTCTCATGGATGTGTGACACCAAGTAAACTTAACAGAATGGGAAAGTTTGGAACAAACAGAACTTCAGAGAGTGGTGTAATACAGCAAAATCAGGTGACAGTGTTAAAAAGCTTCTCAAATTGAGATGACTTAGGGAAATTTTTCTTAAAACTGGAAACATGATTATGATTATTAGAAGGTGACGCTAAACCATTGCATGGATTGCCAGTGGACTTGTCACCTATGAGACTGTAGGATATTTTTTTAGCCTATTGTAGAATATGTAGCAGTGGGACTGTAGGATATTTTTTAGCTAAGATAATAACAACAATTGTGGGCCTTTATTCTGTGCTTTGACTTTGTTTTCCCAAAACAACTACCCCTGGGAAGTGTAGTCTGTTATGCAAGGAGCCAAACCAGTGCACTGAACATGTAGTCTGCTGTCTAATTATACTAAGTACTGGTGGGATGGTCTCTTCATCCGCTTACAAGAATTGTGTCAGAAAATGTTTGCTTCAGGTAGATCTCTAATGAAACCATGAACTGATGCTTTGCTGGAAATAGTTTCAATATCTGTTAATATTCAAAGAGAGGCAAAGCTGTTTTATTAATAAAGGAAATTACTTATAATCCATCATTATCAGTAAACTGCATCGATAACAAAAAAAAAAAAATCCTGTAGTTTTTGCCTGGCAGTTTTTAACAAGTGGCACAGATTCATGGAAGAGGCTGTAGTGCTTTCAGTTGAAAGCAGTTTTTTAGTTTAATTGGTAGCCAGTGAGTCTCCTCTGTGTGATCACATCACACCTCTAAGCTGATCGATATTATGTTTAGCCATTTGCTAGCACTTAATGAGATTTCTTACTGATCTTAGAGTGCAATGTACATCATCTCATGAAGGTTAGCAGCTGCTTAGGTGTGTTGAAAATCTGCAATAACACTTTAGTGAAAACTTTGGCTGGTCCATATGATTAATAAAAGAGCAGACAGAAGAGGTAACCATCTTTGGAAGATGGGCATACGAAGGGGACTTGGACCTCCATAATTTTCTAGAAGAGCATCTACCTAAACACTGCACCAGAGGTTGTGTTGTGTTCTTCCATCATTTCAGTTCAACCTGGGACCAAAAGAATTGTCTGTACTGGATGATTTTGCAGGTCCTGGCACTAGAAGGAACACGGGGCAAACACAACTGTGTAGCTTAATGTTTCACCTGTTTCCTTTAGGCACTGAGGAGGCAGCTTTGGGATCTGAGATGTGCTGAAAAACTTGTTAAAATGAAATGGCAAGGAGCTGTTAGTTTTAAGAAGAGATTCTTTGATGTAAGGGGAATTAAATTTTAACTCCCATGTAGTGGATGAGCATTACAGGCACTTAGCCTTTTATATGGCAATCACTACTGTCATCTTCATCTCCTGGATAGGCTTTCACACAGAGAGTTACATCGTTCTTGGGTTTTTGTTTAAGTGTAAGAGTCACCTGCCTTCAGAAGGCAGTTTTTGGCCTTGAGCCCTGAGTAAAGGAGGCATCTGTTTGCAGCTTTCACTTGGGCTTTAAGCTGGAAAAAGTCAGAGAGACTGTAGTACTCAACACATTGATCCCTGACCCTAGGCTGGGCCTTGGTCAATGCTTGTGCTTACTTTGTGTAGCACCATCCCATCACAACTTCATTTCCCTTTGGATTTTGTGGGGGGTTTAAGTGAGCAACCTCAGGTTTTTGATTTAGTGTGTACATGAATATTGTGTTTTTCTTTGACCAGCTGATAAGAATGTAAGTACTCTACTGAATTGGAGTCCCCAGTGTGATAACAGATATTATTTGTGTTTTAAACCAAAATCCTCTTCTGGATACTTCTCCATCCTGTTTTCTTCAGTCACAGTATGAGTTGAAAGCTGCCTTTTTTTGGTTGTCATTCCCATTATGCTCTTTGAAAATGGTGGCTGGGAGGTGAGAAAGGCTAACATTTAACTCCACTACTCTAAAGCAATTTCAGTGTGGAGCATTCCCCCAGGGCTAGGACTGGGGGAGAGATAAATAAAACATCAATGAGTAAGGAAGCTGGAATAATTTTAAAACCAGGCTAACCAGGATAGGCTTTCTTATTTGTGTCTTGAAGACAGAGTCAGGGCCTTATCAAGGTCTTCACTTTGTGGCTAGAATGTCTCTTTGTCTGCATAATGAATATAAATGAGCACAACAGATAGTAGGGAGAGGAACAGAGCAAGATGAAATAGTGCTCAGTTATGCAGCAGGGATAAGTGGAAGAGGGAGGAGGAGAATTAAGACCTTCAAGTTTTAATGGAAAATAAAAACTGTAAAACAACTTTGGGGGAGTATTATAATACTGATGAATGGATGTCACGATACTGCAGTTCAAAAGGAAGATACTATTCACTGTTTGCAACATACTTACAAATGTAAGTACAAATGTTTTTTATTTGTAAGTATGTGATCACATACTTACAAATAAACAAAGTACAAGTGAAATCTGAGGAAGGAACCTGGACCTGCAGCCCCCAGTGTAGAGCCCTTGCCTCCTGCCTGCACTGCTGCTCTCTCCTACACCACTGTAATTCGAGAGAACTTCTGTGCAGTCCTCAACATCTCCAAAACACACCTCCCACTTTCTTGTAGCTCTTTACTGCCTGTGAAACCAGGTTTCAGAAATGACAAAAAGGTAGGTAGTGTACTGTGGGCAGAATTGTACCTCACATGTAACTGACTGAGAGTGGGCTTGTTGGCAGTGGTATCTTCAGCAGAACTGAAACTGAAATTAATGTAGAGGAAGTAAAAGTAAGTGACTTCAACTCGTGCTTTGAGTTCCTAGTGTTTTAATGACAGTGCTGACTTTCTTCTCTGCAGCAGTCCAATGTGACTTGATACTTCCTTGAAAATACTATCTTTCATGGATGTAATTATATGCTTGGCCAATAAAAGTTGGCAACAAATTACAGTTCCCAGAATCTGTTCTCCTTTTATTCCTATAATGTTATTAAGTTGTGATCTGGGACAAGAGATTTAAGATGGGAGGGAACAGTCATGAGGAGTATATAGTGCTGCAGGCAGTATAAATTAGGTGTACCTGGATTAAAATTAAATAAGACAGGTTGGTACCAAAAGCAGTGTAGTTGTAGCTGTTTGGTGCCCAATAAAAGACTCATTTACTTTGCAATGTAGTAATGTATTTTTTATTATTTTATGTGTTAAATAAAATAAGCCAGCCTTACTGAGCCTGTCTCTCCAAATGCTAATTGCTGATGGATGATTATAGAATTTGCTTATAATTATGTACTGCTCACAACAAGAGATTGTGAACTTATTTGATGCTTTCCCAGAATTTTATTTATGGTAGTTCAAGGATGTAGTTTAGAAAGCTAGCACTTTTAAGACAAAATTCCTTTCATGATTAGATTGAGTATATAGGGTCCTGCATGCAACTAAATAAATGCCTGTTCTCTGTATATCACTGCAATAAAAGTTTTCTGGTAAGTGGTTTTCTGGTAAGTGCAGGTTTCTGGTAAGCTGCTTTTCGGAATACAATATTTGAAGAATCAGAGGTTTTTCTTTTAAATTTGGAGTTGATGACTGGATCACTTTTATGTCCCTCTGTAGAGGCAGCTATATTTGTTATATGTCATTTACAGATAGTGGCCTTTTCTTTTTCCTGTGGTGGTTTTAAGCATGTTTACACAGCATGTGTGGTGACTCTTCCTGTGTTAACCTAAGACTGAGGGTGCAGGGAGCCTTGATGCAGAGATGTTAAGCTGACATAATCATCCCATCCCCTTATGAAGCTCTTTGGACTGCAAGTCTTTTAAGTGCCTTATGGGATGATACGACCTAGAGGGCTTTTTTTGTGCTGCTGTGTTCCACAGGCTTTGATTTGACTTTTTTTTTTTTGCTTTGTTTTGCTAAATTGTGGGCAGATAGAGAGAGATAGAGGACAGTAGCATCCTGCTGTTAGTGAGCTACACAAATTACCAGCTCTTCCCCAGTGCAGTGAATTCTCTCTAGTCAGACTAAAAGTTTGAGGGTTAGTGTTGCCATTTTTTTTTATCTGTGTAGATATCTTAAGGAAGTGTATTCGATGTTGTTTTCTGTGAGTAGTTTTCAGAGGTACTGTATAATGTGGAGGATTGTGTCTTGGAATCTGCACAAGATATTTTTGCTATGATGTGGAGTTATCGTACTACTCTATCAAACTTTTTTCTGGTACTGCAAATTAGGAAATTAGTGCACAAGGAACTTTGTGGGATCTAGGACTATCTGCACTGAGTGCAAATCTTTTTCAGCTTCTATTCCTACAGAAACCCCCTGGATTTGTGCAGTATGTGATGGTGTTTCCAGCTGAGAAGCAGCTTACAGGATTGAGCTCTGAAAAGTATTTCAGATATTATGAGCTGGTCTTTCCTTTCCTAGATTTTTTCAAAAGCTTTCAGAAATGCTATTTGGAGCACTGAAAAAGAAAACGTAACAGTTTCCCACAGTATAGAGTAAGAAAAGTGAATCCAAGTGAATCCATTGCATATAATATGTCACAGTGATGTATTTAACATAAATTAAATGAAATTAACTACCCAGTCTAGGTCTTGACACAAAGACAAACTGTCCCTCATGTGCCCACTCTGTTATGTCCTTGGGCTCTGGCTGTACATCAGGAGTTTCTGCCCCATCTGGGAAACAGCAGATGCTTAGCAGCACTCAGCATATTTTCCAAAAAGTCTCTCTTCCACCTTCACAGAAGAAAATTGTCATCTCCTCTCTGTGCAGACTGGGAGTAACTTGCCTGTTTTGCATACAAAATGATTTTTTTTCAGTCTGCTTGTGTGCATATCTGAATGCCCTCAAATAAAAATCTTGCCTACAAATGTATATTGATTGTGTTTTGCCTTGAGTTCAGATTTCAGTGTGGATTGATAATATAAATGGATGTATGTTGTGCAGTTTGTGTGGGAGGAAAAAGAAAACAACACCTAGAAGGTACCATGTAAGGCCAGCTATTTTTATTTCTCTATGTTATGTTTTAATTTGCTCTTAATTATGGGTTTCTCGATGGCTGAAGCACTCGTGCCTTTAGTTTTCACAGTGTGATGAATCATGACATCCAGATAAAAGAATTGCAAATATCAAGCACTGCATTTAAATACTGTATTTAGTGATAATTAGGTTTTCATACAGTAACAATAAACATACTTGAAATAACAGGAATAACAAACATAAACAACTTATAAATGTTGTATTCTACATCGGGGTCGCCAATTGTTGTATTTATATTTCTCAAGTCCCATACTGTACCAAGCTGTTCTTCTCTGCAGCACAGTTCTTCTTGTCTTCTCAAGGGCTCCTCCTGGGCTTTCAACTCACCCCTGTTTATTCCAGTTACCTTCACGAGCTACAGCTGCTGCCCCACTAAGGACTTTGCAGCTGTAGCACATTTGGAGTAACTAGGACCCACACATAGATCTTACAGGGACTCTCTCCATAAGGACCCACTAATTTAATACCTAGATCTTACAGGGACTCTCTCCATATATAAAGAAATAATAACAACAATAATAAACATAAATAAAATATTTTTCTGCATTGTTACCTAACTGTATTTCTAGAAATGGAATTGCCTAAAGCTCTAAAACCTAAAAAAACCCCCAAACACTTAACAGGCTTCTTAAGTTCAGTTTTGTTGAGCTTTACCTATTTTCAGTGGCATTTGTAGTGGAACTAAACTGGGGAACCTGTGGAGACCTAAACCCCATACTTCTTCCATCTCAGTTGTTTCAAACACCGAGCAGCTTTCCTGTAGCTGCTGGGATCCGTGTCCCTGGTTTCCTGGAGCCAGCAGCCGTGCAGCAGAATCCTGGGGGGCAGCCTGGGCTGCATGGGCACCGAGGAGCTTGGTGTGGTCATGCTTGAGGTGCTCAGGGAGAAGCACCATCTCCTCTGCTGCCACATCAGGTGTTCAGCCACTGCTAATGAACTGCAGTTTAAACATTAGAAACACTGTTCTAATCCATCCTATTTCACTTGTGTAAAATAAGTGCATTTTAGGCTTATCTAAACAGGTACAGTTCATCAGGTTCTCTTCTATTTCCATGTGGTACCTCCTAAATGTTTTGAGTTCCTTATCGCCCTGATGGCTTCCCCATGGTTGGCCCAGTTGCCTTGGAAACCAGTTCACCCGCACATCTAATCTCTCAACTGATGAAATAATGTGTAGTGCTTGCAAATGAATTTGAGGAAAGCTTTCTCCTTTTTAATTGAAGAATGTTAATCTCTTTGTTGCAGAAGTATCAGAATTTCATAGGGTTTTTTTCAGGTTCAAGTAAAGTGTTGTACTTGTTTTTTATTTCTAGTCCTTGAAAACCTGGCAAAGAGAATTAACCTTATCTTGTATTTTGAAGAAGAAGTAGGTATCTCATGAAACCAACTGCTTGCAAGTAAAAATTAAAAAAATATGAAGAGGCACAAAACTGTTTACTAATGGGTGAGGCTAATTTGTGCAGCTGTTGAATCAGTGTAGCAGGATTTAACTGCTTGGTGATGGTTCAAAAATGTCTCCTTTATAGTTGTGCATAGCTGCTGCTTAGTCATAAAAAAAAGATAAAAAAATTTAAAAAAAGGCTAATACTTTTTTCCCTTTAGCTTCTTCTTTAGTTTTCCACACGTAATTGCTGGTATTGTGTTCATCTCCATACTATTAAAGTTTAAATTTATAACTTATATAACAAACACTAGAAGTTGTATCCAGTTTTGTGATCACAACATACAAATACAGATTTTTCTCATTATCTTCTGAAAATTTATTGTAATGATCAAGACTATTTTTAAGGTTTTATATGGGATGTGGAAATTAAATAATTTTATTCTGAAAAATAAATTTATTCTGAAAAAAAGCCCCCAGAACAATATTTTATTTTCAGTGTAAACTTACTTATTAATTATTTCTGGGGACCTTTCTTGAAAATTAAACTATTCATAAGAGAAAGCACAATCTGAAACCAGAGTTCATTATGGTTGTCATGTTTTCTAAGGAGAATTCAATGTTTTCTGGTGTATTTCAGATTTTGACAGGTTATATAGCAAAATCGTACATGGTGTTTCATGAATGATTTTTTAGAAAGTAATTTAATTTTAAGCATATAGTGAATTGTGTTTAAAATACTCTCTTTGCAGTGATACTGTAAGTAGTAGATCTACTGTTTATCATTCATGCTTTTTTTGTCAGTATGGTCATCTGCTTCTCCCTCTTTTTGACACATTCAGGTCATTGAAGAATTTCCTGAGGGTGCTGAGGGCTTTCATTTATTGTTTATTTATAGATATGTTTATTCCAGAGTTCAGGTAACAAATTTTAATCCTGAAAATTTATGTAGACTCAAAGAGTTCTAGAATTTTAATAGGGTTTTTTTCCCCCCAAAGCTTTACCAAGTTTGCAAACTGCTTAATTGGGAGGAAAAACATGAGAGTGTGGGATTTATATACTTAGCTGAAAAGAAATGCAGTTTTTCTTGTTTGATTAGTCTACTTATGGTTGCATGCTAAGATTCTAATAATTAGAGACCAAAGATTTGGGGACAGGATTTTGGAGGGAATTTTGTTAGGGTTTGTAGAAAATCTCTCAAAAATGTAGGGTCTTGATGGCAAGTGTACATGGATTATTTGTGATAAATCAGTTTCTTTTTCTCCACATATCTCTGGGAGAAAATGTGTGTGGATTGTAAGACTTGTACTTTTCTGTTACTTGGGAAAAAACCAGGATGTCTGAAATGAGAGGAAAACCTGCTGTACACTCAAGTTATAGATTTTCAGTTGGTGTAGATTTACACTGAAGCAGATTTAACTCTGTTCATTTTTAACTACTAAAGTACTGAATATGAATTGTGTGTTTTCAAAGCATTTAAAATGAGCAAGAAGGCCCTCAGGAGCAGTTAGCATGGGTTCACCAGGGGAATGTCATGCTCAGCCAGCCAGATGCTGCCAGTGATGGAATGACTCAATTGGTGGCTGAAGGGAGGGCAGTGGATTTTGTCCACCTGGACTTCATTAAGGCTTCCAACAATCTCCTGTAACATCTTCACAAAGAAGCTGACAAAGTGTGGGCTGAAAACTGAACTGAACTCGAAGCCTGACTTGAGAACAGCAGCTACACCCCAGGGGTCAATGCTCCTGTTCACCATCTTCAGGAGCAATTGGGATTATGGAGCCAGTGTACCCTCAGGAAATTCGCTGATGGCACTGATCTGGGAGCAGTGACTGATGTGCCAGACAGTCATGCTGCTGTCCAGAGGCACCTCAGCAGCAGAAATGAGTGGACAGGAACTTCATGAAGCTTAAAAAGGAAAAATGCAAAGTCCTGCACCCATGGTGAACAACCATGTGTAGCAGTTTATGCTGGGGGCTGCCCATCTGGAAAGCAGATTCACAGAACAGGACCTGGAAAGCACAGATTTGAACATTTGTGTGTACCTAAGGAAAAAACTGTTTTACTGTGAGGGTCACTGAACACTGGTACATGGTGCTCAGAGATCTTTTTCTCCTTGGAGATCTTCAATTTGGGATTAAATCAGCCTTTTTAGTGTCCCAAGGCCGCTTTAGTTAGATGGTTCATGTCTTTCTCTTCATTACATCTTGGGCTACACAGCTGGACTATGTAGATAATTCTGGACTATGTAAAATAATTCACAGCTGCCAAGTGATCCCTTGTTTGTTGTAGCAAGTCAGGAAGTAGGAAGACCAAAGTACTACAGGAGATCTTGTGCCAAGGAATATAAAATTGCATGTTATGTTTTTGAATTTTACATATTAATTATTCTTTATATAGGTGAAAGTCAGTTTTTTAGGGCTGTATTTTGCATGGACTTCACTAGGGAAATTTTTATATTTATTCCTTTTATCAGTGTTCAAGATTCAAACACCATCAAACAGTTAAAACTATTGTTTGTTGATCTCTGTTACTGATTAGGGTTAAGCTAAGCTTGTGCTGGACATGCTGCTTTTCTTTCTGGGACACAAAAATGTACACTGGGAAGATAAAACGTCAGGCACCAATTTAGATCTCTTTTGGGAGACCTTGGTGGTGCATCCTGGCCTGTAGTTTTGTGTGCATTTTGTGAAACTCCCTGTGCAGCATATTTCAGCAAGCCATGTATCAATGTTCAGTGTCTTCAGTGCCTTTTAATTTAAGGAGATATTCCTCAAATCAGCTTTCTGACTGATGCTCCATGCTTATCATGCCTGTGGATGAAAAGACTTCTGTCCCCCACTGCAGAGGTTTCTCTCCTGTTTACAGTGCCAATTTTGTAAGACTCAGGAGTTTTTAAATATTAGTTTAAGTTGAATTCTTTCTGTGTTCTGGCAGGTACTTTACATTGCTCTGACAACGTAAAATGCTCAGCAGAGCTGGCAAAAATGACCTGGCTTTGTAGATTGAGTGTGTCAGGTTCTTGCTGATGTAAGTACATTTGCAGTAATTCAAATATGAACTTTTTATTGCTACTAGTATTTTTTTTTTCAGATCTTAGCAATGGACCCAGCTCTCAAATTCAGGCACTAGCCTGGGGAAAGTCTTCAGTTATCTGGTTAATTTTATATATCTGAGCTGAACATAACCAGGTTTTCTTACCCTGTAATTGTAGTTCATTCTTCATTCAGGCATTTCACAGTAACTTTTCCTAACAAATTACCTCATTAAATTTAGTAAATAAGACCTGTTCCACTTGGCTGCTTGCACCATTGGTTGTATTAAATAACTAATTAGATGCACAAGCCATTTAATAAAAAAATTACACTCTCTGTGTTCTATAACCCAAACAATCTGACAGTTTCTTCAGCAGCTGTGAAGCGAAAGTAGCTCCAATCACCAGGAAGAAGCTGTATTTGCTATATGGTAGATTTTAATGGCTTTGTCAATGAAATATTTTGAAGCTGGGAATCCATCAGCATTTTAATATCTGCATATTATTTTATCTCTCTGCAGTTATTTGAAAAGCACACTCTGTTTTTCAATTAATAAAAATTATAGCCTCAACATTTGAATTCTCATCATTTTGCTCATCTAAGCTTTTGTTTGCATCATTTTCCTGATGGATTAAGCAAGCAGCTGCTCTTTGATCATAGCATCTGTGCCCCTTATTTTGACTTGAAATTTCAAAATGTGCAGTTTTTTGAAAAGTCTAAGCAAATGTATTTCTTTTGTTGGTCTTGTTCAATAGACAGCAGTTTGAAGACTTAAGAATATTACTGATCTGTTGTCAATGTTGTTACTGTTTAGGATGTATTGTTTTCCCCCTTCTGTACACGGATGCAGGATTCTTGGGAACTGACAAGGAGTATGACTACCTGAGAGAAATGGTTATTTGGTTGTCCATTAATGAAAGAACTTTGGAATAGTTTTGCCATCTGAAATGCCAGTATAGTTTGATCTGACCACTAGCTGAGTGACAGAAAATTCAGGCAGATTGTGAAGATGACATTCTTTTGATACTGACAGAAGAAACAAAAAGCAGAAGAAAAATAGCAGCCATCTACAAACAGTCAAGTCTTGAGAGTAATGGAGATGAAGACTTTGTTGCCCAACTTTATAAACCTATATGCCATTACTTGTTTTGTGTTGTTTTAAATGGTTCTAGACTTGTGTCCTACATGGATACAGTTTGTGATTTGGAACATGAAATTGTACCCCCAAGAAGCAGACAGAAGCAGATTTAGCTGCTGATGTTTAAATTACATGGTACACAAGTCACTAGCTTTTAGAATAAGTACTGTAGTTCTCAGTACCTGTTAACATTTAGGGGTTTAGTTTTTCAAACTCCTGAGTTTGGTTTTATTTGCTATTTATTATTGCCATAAGTTTTAAACAAAGCTGAATGTTGTAGCCTTCATGTCTTTTCCAAAACACTTTGTACCTCATACACAGGGGTAGATAAAATTAATTATTCTTGGTTCATCCAGCAATGACTGAACTCTGCTGGTCTCAAAATCAGCATGAAGAAAATGGTGTCAGTGACCTCTCCATCCTTATTTCCCTGAAAAGGGAAGAGAAAGGTCTGAAGTGACAGATAGAGGTTTCTATTCCTCTTATGAGGAGTAGGAACAATATAATTGAGGGGTATTAGGCAACCCTTCAACAGCTACCAAGGGTGGACCTGGGGAAGACCCAGGATGCCCTGGAGCTTACAGGGACCCAGCTGTCTTTGTGGGAAGAAAAGGGTGAGTCAAAAAAATCCTGATTTATTCTCTGTGTGTAAACCAAATGTTGCCATTCTTGTTGTATTCAGGGTTTGTCTCAGTGGTCACTCCTGTTCCTAGAAAGCCTTTGCTAACTGTCCAGCATGTTTTACTTATGTTGCTTCATGATTCACTGTGCAAGCATTTATTAAATAGACATTTTCATCAACGAGTAGAAATTTCTTTATGTTTCTTCCCTTGCATCTATTAATGCAATCTATTAAGAGAATGGTGCTGGTGAGGAGAAGGAGCAGGAAGCATGGCTAACCAGCCACAAAACAGAGTATATAGTTTTATAGTGAAGATTCACATTTGCCCTCTCCATTTCTAACCTTGATGCCAGTTCAAGTCAAATCAAGCCAGTGCTTATTGACTTGCCAGCGTTTCCTGACAGAAAACATTACTCTTGGCAAATTACAGGACGGCGAGGAGTATCAGACGAAATAATTGACGCTTCACTGCAGTAACACAAATGACCTAAATACCCAGTTCTAGTGGAGCCTTTGGGTGTGTTAAAATTTTAGACCTTGTGTAGAGTACAAATTGCACACAATGTAAAAATGTCACCCTAACAAAATATCTAAGAGTCTTTTAAGGAAGTCTTTTAGTAAAAAGTACTCTCAAATAAACATGAAGCCGTTGTAATTACTGTTTTGTTGATGGCTACTGGCATGTCATCTGTGTAACCCCTTTGGAAGAATATTAACTTTCGTCTTTTCAGCATGCTGGCACATCCCCAAGGCTATGAAAAATCGAGTCTGGGGATGCAGGAAATTCAATGCATTTTCAAATGCTGCTTTTTTCACTACATCTTTTGAATTAATTTCTCTTTCTTTCTTTTTTTTTTTCCTACTTTAAATAGTTCATTTTTTACAGGGTTTCTAAAACTGAATAGCACCTCTTAATTGTAGGTGATTCAGGTTTAACATTTTTCCTTTGCAAAAGTGCTGCCATGGCTTGTTGAGATGTTGAGCACCCACCTTACTTGCTAATTTCCATGGGAGCTGGAAGCGCTGAGCTTTCATGGAAATAGCAGTCAAGATGTCTCAAGCAGAGGACTTAAAAGCTGTTGCTCTAAAAATGGAAGGCTGCTTTTGGAAATGCAGTCCTATATTTGAAGTGGGTTTTTTAGCTGCATTAATTTGCTCCCTTTTAGTTTGATTCTGAATCAGCCTCACTGAGAGAAGCGGGGTAGGTACGCAGGGTAGGTGTCAGGCGTGGATGCTCCAAGGAGGACGTGGAGGGTGGGAGAGGAGTGCCAGGGCCACGGCTGCTGGCTCTGGTGTCCCCCCTGGGCCTGAGTGCCCTGGCAGTGCCCTGTGCCTCTGGCTGTGCAGGCTGATCCACCGCAGGTGGGTTTTAGCAGTGGCCTTACAGACAGCAAAGGTGAATACAAAGAACTGTTTAGGATGCCATATTTTAATATGGTGATGTGTAGAGGTGATACAGGTTCAAATCAGAGCCAGCTTTGGTTTTCTTGGGGAATTGTACCTATCAGAGCCCCTGTGTATGTTAGGACTCTGGTTCTGCTAACTGCACTCACAGTAGAGCAATTACAGGGATGAGCTCCTGGGCAGATTGACTTTGTCAGTGCAAAGCAATGTTTATTGAGCACCAGTGTCTGGTAACGTTGCAAGGCAATGGCACTTCTTTAAAATCCTGCCTGGTGCTGTAGCATGCCTACCTGAGATCATCATTTAAGGTTGTTATCAAAAGGAGGATTTCAGTAATGGAGAAGAAAAGTAAGTAAGACGCTGGTATCCAGGATTTCCTGCTTTACTTACCATATTTTCAATTATTAATTGTACAGAAGAGCGACTAGGCAAGAGCACGTGTCTGCTAATTTTGCTTTGGCACTTAAATAATGTATTTAGATGTCATTTGAAATCAAGCAGATTTTAAGTGCTGAAAAGAAAAGGAACAAAAGGAGTGTAGTGAATGTAGAACTGAGAAATGTGAGGTTAGTGAGCAAGTTGAGGCCAGGGCAGTTGTTCTGATGTAGTAGCCTTTTTTCCTTCTTGAAGGTGAGTGGAGAGGAGATAATAGGACTAGTACAGCATCATGATTAGAGCATTTCTGAGTTGTAAACTGCCGTGCTAGCCATCTAGCTATTCATCAGTTTTGAAGTAATGGAAAAGGATTTATTTTTCCACAAAGGTTTCACATGGTTATTCTTTTTTTCAGTTACTTCAAGTTTCAGGGTTTTTTAATTGAAACTCTATTTTATTTCTTTCTAGAAAATATTTATGCATTTTTATTTTGAATTAATAATCTCTCTTAATGCTTGTTTAGCCACACATTGTATGGAAATTCCTATCTCTCATTACTTGTATGGAGTCATATGTATGCCACTGTAATGGGATTTTTAATTTGTTTCCTCCTGCTCTGTTCAGCCAACCATAATACCTTGGAGAAATATTCTGTCTTGAGGGAAGGAATAAAATTTATGAAATAAAATTGATATCTTAGACCTGTTCTTGAAGGTCATCTCCTCTTACATCTGCCCTGTTTGCTGCCATGACAGGGATGTGGATTGTTGAAAAGGAAGGTGCAACTCTCTGACTGAATCCTTTCCTTTCCTCACACATCCTATTTAGCAGCCTGTGCCTGAACATTTTAAAGGCCTGCTGTGCTGCATTACTGAAACTACAGGTCACAACTAACAATTATGCAAGCTAATTACCCTTTCCTCAATTGTGAAAGGCTTATATAAGGGTTTCTTTTTAAAACATGTATAGTTGGTTGCCTTGAAGAAAAAAAACTGCTATTGTTTGCAGGAGAACATATTGTATAATAGAAGTCAAAGCAAGACTCTACCCTGAAGCTTGTTCTCAAAGATAGTTTAGCCCAGATCCTCTAAAAATATAGTCCTTTAGGGCAGCTTCATGCATATTTGGAACTCAGCTGCATGACGAGGAACTGCATTTTCAAACATCTACATTTTATTTCAGGGACCTATGGTATTTGATGTTTAAAAAAAAAAGAAAGAAAAGAAAAAGTTATTTAGATATCTTCAAGGACTAATCTTCAACCAAAAGTAGTATTACACATGTAGAGCATTTGGAAATATTGGATACAGAGTAACTTGGAAAATTAAAGCCATTTTAATTTAGCTGCTAATAGACAGTAAAACATCTATTCTAATACAGCACAGATAATTTAAAATACAGTTGTTTCCAGGTTCGGTTTTGAAAATGTGAAGTGATTTAAAAAAAACCACTAAATTCAGTACAAAACCAGTAATTCTATTCTCTCTGTAGCCAATCTGGTGTGTAACACAGCTCCCTTTGACTTTTACTATCTGTGGGTTTTAATGTAGGTGGAAAACTTGCCACAAAATAATAATCTGATAGTACTCGACATTTTTAAAAAATGTTTTTTTCCCCACCAGATTTGCAGCCTACACAGTGAAGTTATGTACTTGAATCATGAGAAAATGTAATTTAGGAAAGCAGGAATTTACTGACTATAAAGTCTCAAATAGCAGAGGGAAATACATTTTTAATATTGGGCTTTTATATTAAAAAAATGTTAGTAATCAGTTATTTATTGAATATTTGCAATTTCAAATAAAGCAGGAAGTTTTATTTGAAATACTATTTGAAATACTCTGTGGATGTATTTTTCAGTAAAAATCAGTAGGTACCAAATTTACAGATGAAGCAATATAGAAGTAGAAGCTTTGCTACATAGAGAAAACTAATTTTTATGACCATAAATGGGATCCAAAATAGGCGGTGGTACAAAACTGGTGTAATACTATTGGCACAAAAGCCTTTTTACTCCCCTCTCTAGAATGACTGTAGTGCTCAAGATATTTTTTAAGTGTAAAACAAAACAAGAGGAATCCAATTTAGAAAAATACATGTGTATTTAATGTAAGGTCTTAAAGCAGTATTTTGAGGGAGGCTATTTTTTATTAAACAAACAGCATTATTTTTAAAAAGTATCAAGACTTCTTTCTTTGGAGTATCCAGCTGGTTCTAGTTTGAGTTTGCGTGTGTTTTAGCTCAGATTCTCCCTTCTGGACTGTGTATGTAAATAGTTTCAGTTGTTTTATTAAACTTCAGGCTGACTATTCTGTTCATAGGGCGGCGGCGATACCCTTAAGCTTGTGCAAGAAAAATAGATTTACTGTAGCCATTATAAAGTTTTTTTAGGTGTAAGGGATGTGGAGTCTGTGATGATAGTTGCTGAATCTGCATGCTTCTTCTGCAGACCTAGTTTGATTGCACTTTGTGTCATTAGGCCAGCATCGTCACAAGCTATCTGCATGGAATAGTAAATAGTTCTTGAATTATGAGTACATGTAAATAAAAGACTGGCTATAAGATGTTATAGCATGATTTGGTTCCTTCAAGGAGTTCAAAGCAGCTGCTCTGCTGCGGACGCTATGAGAAGTGGAGTGTGTCACTACATCTTATTTACTGTTTCAGCCTTGTCTTGAAGGTAACATGGAGTAAAGTTTATTAAATTCATGGTTGCTCAAAACCCCTGAAGTTTACCTCACTTCTTGTGGTAGAAAATGCTATAAGAAGCAGCTATATAGCCTCAGGTTGCCTGTGCTGTAATTATTACTTAGCATCTGTCACACTCCTTGAGAAATGGTGCTCTCAGAGCTCCAGAGTGCACTGACAGCAGCAATTTTTTCCAGTTGCTGATACCAGGAATCTCTGTTAGCAGAAAGTGAGTGCATCTCCCACTACTACTGCTAGTAGTAAAGTCTGGCCACATTGCATGAACTCAGCTTTCAGATATTGCCAGAAAGAGCAGAATAGAAGTAAACTTCATAGTATTCTTGAATTTATTTTGGAATGGAATTTAAAATGTTTCATTAAAACTCCTGTTAACATATCTGTTGGGATGCCTTCAGGTTTATTTTCAGTTCAAACTGTTTTAATACAGTGAGTTTATTTGAGTTTCTGGGTTTTTGGGGATATTTCATTCTTTCTTGCAAGGACACCTTGCCAATTCCTTGGAATATATTTTAAAGTATTATTTTAGACAGCAGAGTGCTTTCTGGTTTATATTTCAACTGCCACATATGCCTAACATCTTTGTCAGTTCTTAGGTTTATTTCAACTGCATTGGTATCAGACTTGATAAAATTTGTGTGCAAGAACTGTAGGGCCATGTTTTCTGTTCTGAGCCCTCCCTGGAGTTGAGATAGAGTGCAGGTTTGAAGAAAGGTTGGTGACAGCTCTTGATGTTAAACAGTGCAGCTGTCATTTGCCAGAAATGATAGTAGGCAAGCTACTGGCACTTGCTCTTTTGTCCCCTAGAATTGTTAGAGCAAGCAAGCCTCCAAGAGAGAACTTTCTGGAAAACATGGGAAGAGTAACTAAGAAAAGGAGAAGTATATTCAATATGCCAGCTCCAAAGTTACAGCTCAGCAGGAGGAAGTAACTGGAGGTGCTAAAACCAGCTCAGCTTCCTAAACTGCAGTGGATCAGGACCTTGAAGCAGAATTGGCTGTTTGTTAAGCACTGTAATTTCTCCCCTTGTTAAGTCATACTTCTTTCTGAATTGTTGGTAACTGGTCACACAATTCCATAGTTGCCAATCTGAATGCAATGGAAGCAGTGAGAAAAACACAGCCCCAGGAAAGAGAGCAGCATCCTATTGGCAGCAACCTGCAAGCTTCAGCAGGTCTTCATCAAGGTTGTCTGGAAGCATCACACAAGCCACAGCCTCATTCCTCTGCAGAAGGAATTTGGGGAGTTTGTTGAATTTTGTTGGTTCGTTGTATGTCACTTAAGTTCTCAAGAAAGAATATTTCTCTGACAGGGAAAGCAATTTTGGAGAATAGAATTTGCTGTCAGAAGTTCCTCATTGAGTTTGTTGAAAAAACCAGCAAAAGCAAAACAAAGTTGTTTTACTTTTTTTTTTCCTTCCCAAAATGCTTTCTACTATCTATAGAGATATTACTATGTATTGATTTCAAATAAATAATGTAGCTCTAAATCAAACTTTCCATTTAAAAAAAGAATGCATTAGTAACAATGAAACATATGTCTAGCTTGGTTTCACCATGGTTTTTGGGAGATAAAGACAGATAGATACTAAGTAGGATGCAAAATTAATCCCTAAGAGTGCAGCTACTCATCATTCTTCAGGTTTTACAGCTGGCTTAGCAAGTGACAGTTCAGATAAATTAAATGAGGTCTTCAGTATTCTTTAAACATTTGGGAAACACATCCCTTTCTTTTAGAATATCTATCCCTGCAGTAATTGAAACAGCAAAAATGGATCTGGCTGTTTATGTTTGTCCAGCGTTGCTCTTTTAAATCAAATGAAGGTACATCTTCTGCTCTTTCTCTGGAAAAAAAAAAATTGTATGAGTTCTTTAAAATGTATATCAGAAGAAAGAAAAATGCTGAATTTCTTCAGAAGTACACACAGCGAATTTTAGAATACAAGATAGACTCTTGGTATGAATCAGATGCATTTCCCTGGTTATTGTTGTTTGGCTGGTTCTTAATAGCTTCTAGTAGACACTGTAATGATGTACTGCTACCTTGATCTTGATATTGTAATTGTTTGAAATGGAAAATTGTTTCAAATGCTGTGGATGGCACAGTGGGAAGCAGAAGAAGCTCTTTCACTGACATTTTTCTAAATAACGTTTGGAAATTTCCAAATAACAGCCCCACTTTTTTCCACATGCTGTACTGAAAAGTATATAATGCTCTTCTAAATCTTTTCCTGCCAAAGAAAACCTTCAGGGAGATGTTTTGTGTTGGGGGTTGGCGTTGAGGCCCCTTGGCATCCGTGGCTGTGGTGAGGGCTGAGCAGCAGCCGGTGGTGCCGGCATCGGCCGGCATCCAAGAGCCATGGCAGAGCTGTCCCGTGATCCCGGTGTGCTGAGCTGCTGCCATCAGAGAGGTGCAGGTAGAACATTTCCTCCAAGGAGAAGGAGGGTTTGTTCTATTCCCTGATCCATTTCATTTGGAGATGGAGAAATGAACACAAAGAGCCTGTAGGGGAGAAGCTAATATCAAAGGAAAGTAATAACGCTGCCATTGAAGAGAGGTAAGAGAAGTTTGTTGTCAGAAAGCTTCCATGAATTTTGGGAAATAGGAATTCCAAGAAATAATTCTTACATTTTAGGGGGTGAAAAAAGCGCTAAATAACTCTTTGAGGTCACTTGAAAGAATACTGCATGAAGCAATAGAAGTTTTTCTCTTTAATTTAAGACCTTAGTTGGAATGTTGAGAGTTGCATTGGGAAATGAAGGATAGAAAGCATGTACATGCTCAGGCACACAGATAGTTGTACATTATACATAAATACCTGGAAGGCACTGTAGGATAACTGTGTATATATGGATTTATTGAAGCATTAAGTGAAACCTAAATAAGAACAATTTGTGATGGCATGGCATCCTTTGGGCAAATGTATCTTCTAGTAGAGAACTTTATGCAGTTTATGCTTTAAAACAGGTGGAAAATCTCTGTATGGATCATATAGAATTCTCTGCATTAAACTCAAGCCTGAATGTTTACTGCTGTTTGTTTGGAATTTAGCCATGATGAATACCTGACTGTTCTGTCCTTAAGAATTTTACATGGAAGTGCATGGAGAGAAAATGTCTTTGGGCAAACCCAATAGGTATTAATACTTAAATAACACTTATATACTGTGGTCTTGCTTAAATTAGAACTCTCTTAGATACTCAAGACAAATAATTATATTTACCATAAGGTAAAATTTTGTCACTTTTTGGGGGGAAGGTGGATAGAGAAGGATTTCTCTCTAATAATTTTGTTTACTACAGGAGAGGAGCTAGCTGGAGGAAAGTATCAGTACAGGAGGAAAATATTTTACATTTTTATTTCTTTGTGTTTTGATATGTGGAAGTTGCAGTTTGTGTTGCAAAAAACTTGTCTGTGAATGTCAATGAAGACAAAAATAGCTGTGTGAAACAATGTGCTTTTTCTTTCTGATTTTGAATTCAAGCAAATTTTTACATGTATCAGAATATATGTGTGGTGGTAAGAGGAATGATGTTGTTAGTTCAAGAACCACTTTCTTATGAGAATAACTGTCTAAAACTAGCACAGGTGTTCCAAACAGGCTTTGGAAATCACTGGGCATTAAAAAAATGGCCAAACCATTTGTGAGCAAAACTTTTGCTGAAAGCTTAGATGCTGTTAGAACTTAACCTTGGTATTTATGCTGTAGCTCATGACAGGTTATTTCATTATAAGCTGTATCCAGGAGCTATTAATTTAGTTGTGAGAAATTTCTTCAAGCTGCAAAGCTTTGATTTTATTTTTTTAATACACTATGTCAAGGTGAAAACCAACAGAAATTGTTTCATCAGGTTTTGAGTTTCAGGAATGTTACAAGAGCTGCTGACATCAGGAAATCTATAAAAGCCTGGTTGCAAGTCAATACAACCCAGCATGAAAAAGGCTTCATTTCAGACCTGTTACAAATGGACAGATGATAATTATTTTTAAGTAAAAAATAGGTAATATATTTTTAAAGATTTCAGCTAAATCTGTGGAGCAAATGCTACAGAAAATGTGTTCTAAGGTCAGAGTGTGGGGGCTGCACTGCTTGCTCAGCAGAGGGAAACAATTGGAAAGACAAATTAACTTTACATTAGTAGTCCAGCAGTTCGGGTAAACTGTTCCAGTGTGCTTTACTTATGGTTTGGAGTGTCTTGCTATGGACTTAGAAGAGTATGAACTGGTTTTTCTTGTGATTGCTTTATAATCAGCCTTTTAACTTGTTCTAAATCAATATCCCCCTGTTCACTTGTTATACAGATGGGTGAGTCTTGTAGAAGCATATGGCTTGATCAGAATTTTTTTTCCCTCCTAAAAATAAATAATGGTTTTCTTGGACTAATTTTCTGTATCTGTGTCTTTCCCTTTGATCAGTAAATTTCTGCTTTCTTTAGCTATGATTTTCAGCTGTAGTGTATGCTTTATCCTGCTTTCTTGCCCTGTGGAAGAAACAGGAGTGTGTTCAGCACACAGTGTTCATGTCTGCATAGAAACCCCTCATCTTGGTTGTAGCTCCTGCCAGCAGTGCAGCCCCTGCAGTTCCACACAGAGCTTTCCTCCTGTTTGCCCCTCAGCTCTCCTTGCTGTTGCACCAGGATGATTTTCACATGTTGGCTTTAGTGCAGCCAGTGGAGAATGGCATAATATCCTCCCTGTAGAATATCCTCATTTGTACACAGAGCTCATGCCATAAGGAAAGCAAGTGCTTGTTCAGCCATTCTCCACTGCTGGGCAGTAGAAGAAGCGAGTCCTTTGTTTGAAAGGTTGTACAGTAGTTTAAAAAAAAAAAGTATATTTCAATGGTATTTCCTTTTTTAGGTTTTATTTGTCCGAGAAGATTTCAGTCCTGCTCCAAGAGTGGGCCTGGAGCGTGGGAGGTTGCCTTGCCTGCCTTCAGGTGCCAGAAATGGAGCTGAAAGTGAGCTCGTCTGCCTGTGGGGCTGGGGCTGCCTGGCAGCCTCCCCTGGTGCAGCATGGGTTCCTGCACTGCTCCTGGGGGTTTCTCAGCTCTGGGGTGGAGATGCTGCAGCCACCGTTCAGATAGGAAAGCCAGCTTCCTACCTGCAGTGATGTGCTGAGAACACTCCTCCCCTGTAATGTCATATAAGGGAAGAGGAAAGTGTTAGAATAAAAGAGAAGAGCCATGGGGAATTCAGCAAGGCTGAGCAGTGGAGGGGATTGCAGTCAGTCCAGGTAATGCTGATGAGAGCATATGACAGGAGACAGGAGCAGGAGGGAAGCTAAGCAGTTTTCACTGGGGTCTCTCTTTCTCTGGTCCCACCACACTGACATCCAAAAATGTCTTGATATTGATGTGCAGCTTTAATTGTCAGAAATAGTCAGTTTTAATACTGGTTCACAGTTGGGGTTTTGAAAGACCACATGAGCTGGATACTCAGTTGTTTTTAACACCATGTTTAAACAGGAAATTAATGGATATAGAAGTGGATACCTTCCAAAGGATTGATATTTTAATGAGAGGTGAGGGAGGTAACCTGTTCATGAACTCATGAATGCCACTCAATGCTGCAGTGTTTTGTCTTTTGGATGGTGCTGATTGTATCAAGTCATATAAGTCAGTTTTTACACAAAGGTTTGGATAAATCCATCACCATCTCTGTGTTGCCATTGACACTATTTTTTAGGCTTGGGCACCATGTTGACTTGTGAACATAGTCCCAGCTGCAGCATGACCCCTTAAGGTTTATGCTGTGCTATAAAAAGCATTTTCCCTGTTTCTCCAAGTGTCCTGTAGTGCACAGTGTTACAGTTTCTGAAGCAGATAACACGACTGGTAAGAGGTGTTGTGTAAGACTTTAGTAAGTATTCCAGAAATAGCAATTCTTTTAATGCAGATAGGTCTTCCCAGTGGGACCCTGGAGCTCTGGAGGCATGGCTTGGGTTGCTCTTGCAGATGCTGTTCAGCTGGCATGGCTGGAAGGAGCTGCCTCTTCTCTCCCTTCACTTTGGCAGTGCTTTCAGTCCATCTCTTTAGAGCTGCAGCTGCACTGCTCTTAGCCACCCAGGCAGACCTGAGCCACTGAACTCACCTGAATAAAAAGTGACCTTGTAAAAAGAGGAGTTAGTTATTGCAGAGACTTGGAGTTTGGTTTGCCTGGAACAAAGCAGCAAATTCCTGCTCTCTTAAGCTTTTGGATGCTTCTTAACATCCAGAGCACAACTGCAGAAATCAGGTGGTGTTTCTGCTCTATCTGCCGGAAACACACAGGATCAGATGCTGCCAATATTAAAATCACAGTCCCTTTTCAGGAAATCTGACTCAGTATCTTTCAGTCCACCAAGTGCTATTTAAAGAACAAGCAGATAGGAAACAGAAAAAGACCAAAATACTACAGAAATTAACAATGTCCTGAGTTAAAAGTAAAGCTAGCAAACTTCTAGCTGGTTTGCATTAGAGTCATACAGTGATTCTGAAAGCTGTGCTAAAATTCATTCCTCAAAGATGTGTCTCTGGATTTTTTTATTAATGTTTTCTATGTAGTAGATAATTTCTGCAGCATCACATTTTTCTGTTAAGGTAGAGAGTGATATCAGTATAACTAAAGATGTTAAGGGATTCCTCTGTAGAATTTCCTTTTATCACCAAGCCCCTTCTACCTATCAGAAGATGGTTTGGTAGCTTTAATTGTTCTTTGCAGCCTTTCCATGAGATCTGTGGACTTGACAAAACTGTTAGGGAAGAGGAGTGTTGGATGTATCATTGATGTGTTATATATGTGGAGAGTTCTGTTTTGTTTTACTTTTCTGCAGTAACTGCCTCTTTTCACAAACATCACAGCAGAAGGCACATACAGGATGTACAGGAAGCACAAAAAAATAGAGATTGCCTCTAGCAAATTGTCACAATAAGTTTTCCTAGTTGCTTTTGCAGTGAGGTTTAACTAACCAGTAAGATTCTTAAACTTCTGAACATGAAATTTCAATGCATTCTGTGGCAATTATCTTGTAAAAAATGCCTTTCAAGAGCAGCAGCAGAGGTCCTGGCATTCTCCTTTTCTGTGTGAGGTAAGGAAGAACATCAAATATGTGTGAAATTCATTTAAGATTTTCAAATAAGTAAAAAAGAATCCGCTCTGCTTGGGAAAACACAGGACCCATGTGCATAGCCAAAGCCACATACATAAGATCTTGAAGGTACATTGTATGGGAAGTAAACTCCCCCAAATGGTTAATTCTTTTTTTACAGGAAATTGATTTTCTAAATTAGCTTTTAAGTGTGTTGCTGTCATTTCATTGACATAATGAGAGGTGTGAGATTTGCCTGCACTGAAGTATGCATAGCTCAGAATTGTAATTAATTTAGGAATGGACTTAAGCAGCTCCCAAAACCAGTATGTTAATTAAAATATTTGAAAAATAAAGGCCATTTTTGTGACTGTTTTCATAGTTTTGCTTCTGAGTGCTAATGTGATTGCTATAATCTAGCAACAGCTGTCTCAAAGAATTAATTATTATTTGTCTTTATTCAGTACTTCTAGTGTGTAAGATGCTTGTTAGTATAATTACTCCTGTTCATAGATTCCATTAGCCTTCCTGCCAAAGATTTAGTGGCATATTTTATTTTGGATATTTTGTATCAGTCCTTTACATCTTTACCTGATATCTTGGTTGTCTTATTGTCTCTTTAAATACACATACAGTCATTGTTAAAGATTTTGAGATGTCTTAGCTGGTTTGCTTCCTTCTGTTGTGCGTTAGGCTTCCTTGTTCTTTTTTTATCTACCTTAAAAGCCCAATTATATCCTTTATCCTTCTCTGGCATGTGTTTCTGGTTGGGTTTTTTTTTTTTTTTTTTTTTTAATGGCTGACAATAGAAGGAAAGAAAATGTGGGGCGTGTAGCCTTGCCTCAGCCAGCCAACCCTCCAGCAGCTTTGCAGCACTTACAGTGATACAAATGTGGGTTGCTTCTAGACATTTTAGCATGTCTGTCAGCCTGGGTGGTGGGATGTTTACTGCGTGACTATGCTGCCTTTAAACAACAAAGATTTTAGAAGCAGGGTGGGTAGGAGAAACGGTGACTAGAGCTATGGCACTTGTCAGATCTTGAGGTTTACTGTGTTCATGGGAGTCATCAGGATTTTATAAATTGAAGCGCTCTGCTGAGATACTGAACTGCAGGTGGAAAATTAGAGTCAGTGAAACAACCTTAATGGAACAAAATTAACTGCTCTTCTGAGTTAAGGTATTCCTGATGGTGGAAAGCCCTTCATGGTGGCATCATTGGCTTCCTGGTGTCTAGTGGGGGGTCAGGATTGCCACCTTGAAACAGGCCATTGGTGCAACAGACACCTGCAAAATCTTTTTGTTCAACCTTATGCACTGCTGCTGCTGAGACTGAATGGCACATTTAGACCTTTGATTTAAAAGCAGTTGTTTCCTATTGGAAAGTGGGTAAGTCTGGCCAGTATTCAAGGGACTGTAGTCAAGGTCCGTCTCTAGGGTGGGTGGCAGCCAGCGTGGCATCCAAAACATGTTCCTCAGCAGCGTCCCTGACAGGGAGCTGCTCTCCCTGGGTGGATACAATCATTAAAGGAGAAAAGGCAGAAAGAAACTGGACTGTGGGAAAGGGATGGGGAGAGGACAGAGCATAATCTAGATTATATAAGGTGAAACAATGGAGAGACTGTGGGTTTTCTTAATGAAATTGTTCTTCATAATTGTGATCCTTCCTACACAGGAGTGTGAGACTGGCAAGATCCTTGCAGTCTGTGAAATGATTTGGGGGATATCACTCTTTGGTTGTTTTGATATTAAGTGAAATACTCAGTGAAGTGTGGTTAATGTGTAGTGTTTATAGCAAGGTTTAGTGGTTGATTACATAAGAGAGGTTTCCTTTTAACTTTTTGGTTTTTTTTTAAATAACAAACTATCTTTCATTGCATCTCTGAAATTGAGTATCCATTACTGCACTTGAAGAGGAATCAATGGACTTCCTTCTTGATGCTCAAGGGAGAAGAACATTGTAAAGTTGAGGTCTAATTTAGAATAAACACATTGAAAACAGAAACAAATTAAGCAAGCTTTCTGTGCTGGGAAGTCCCTCTCTGACTTGGAACAGAAGCTGAATTAATTCTTAGCAGGGGAGAAAATGTACTTTACAGGTGTCCTGTCTGCCTGTCTTCCCAAATTCTTTTTCATAAGGAGTTTTTCTGCCTCCTTTGGCCAGCAGCCATTCTTCTTCCACAGCCTCCCTGCCCATGAGTGCAAGCTCTGTGCTCATTCCACAGTTTGTAAGGATAGGCTTCCTTCTATGTGAAAGGGCTGGTAATGCATGTGGGAAATTTCCAGTAAGGATTTGCTGTCATTCATGTATATGTTAATGAAGTAAGAGCAATACCCTTATTTTTGTTGCTTGTTGCTGTAATTACTCTGGAAGTCATAACTGGTTTGCCTTGGATTTAATGTGATTTATTCATTTATAATACCTTGACTGTTTACTTCTGTACTATGAATATTAATTGTGATGTGCTGAGCTTGCTATTGTCCCTTAAGAAGAGGAAATGGGACCATGCAGGCTCTCCTTTGCATTCCATATGTTCAAACAATTAAAAGAGCTTGTGATGAGCCTGCCACCACAGTGTACGCAGTGTACAACTCAGACTACCCTCCCTTTGCTTGGCCAGGAAGAATCCTTGCAATTCTACAAGTTATCCTAGAAGTCCCTTTTATGGTGGTTTTTTTCTTACTTTTTGTTGCAAATAACAGCCACATTAACTTTTTGTTCATGGCACAAGCTATGTAAATGTGTCTAGCAAGATTATCACAGAGCTGAGAGTTTAACAGCTTGCAGTTTTGCTTTCACATTCATTGATGTGTTTGTTGGTGCTGTGATAGCTGCTTTTATTTTGTCATGGGCAGTCAGGCAGATGTTTTATTTCTCCATACATGCAGTTATGACTGTGTCCATGCACACAGTTATGTCTGTATTCATCTTAGACGAATTTGTTATTTAGATGGTAGCTCCTGTTGTGAGCCTTGAGCCAAGTTTTTAGCATGGTTGTGCAGATGTCCCTTGGTGATGCTCTGCCAGGGTGATGTACACAGGATCTGTTTCATTGCCTTTAATGAAAACTATGAGAAAGATTAATTGAATAAAACCACAGATGGCATTCCATTAAACTGGATGCCACCAATTTACAGTAATGGGGTTGGGTTTTTTTTTTTTGGTTTTGTAACCTTTTGATCTCTCAAGACTGTTTCATTTAAAATGAGAGTCCCAGGCTATTGAAGCAAAATCAGAGTAGCAATACTACAGGTACAGGAAGGGGGAAGAAAATTAATCCTGCAGTGAACTATCATTTTCAGATGTTAAACATCCCTGGGAAAATACAGCCTTGGGACAACATTTCTCAAGTTTGCTCTAATATTAGTCATCATTTGTTTGGGTTTCAATTTAGAATAAATTAATTTAACATTTTAGGAACATTTAAGAAAGTTACAAATACTGGCATTTTCATATATTATTTCAATATGAATCTAGCGATACAGATGTCAAAGCATACAGGCACTTTAGCCTGCTTGCAATGATTGTTTCAGTTTCTTTTTAACAACAAGGTGAGCATAAGAATGTATATAAAATTATATAATAAATGAATAAATTAAAGTTTATTATATTTGGGCCTTCCATTGGATTTTAATTGTGATTTTAAAATGTAGTTTAAGAAGTTTGATGAATAAAACATTTATCAAACCATAACATAAAAGCAGCAAAGCATTTCTGTGGTTTTTTGAACAATAACTATCTCACATATACACAAGGAATCTACATTAATGACCCTTTCTTAAAAGCATGTGATGAGTAAGTATCAACATGATGTAAATATGCCCTGGCTTGCTTTCTAGGAGATTACCTGTGCTTAGGTTATATTTGTGTATTGCACAGGATATTTATGTCTTTGTCTGTAGCAGAAACTTCTGTAATGTTTTTATCGTGGTACCAAAGAAGTTTGCTAGACATAGACTTCAAAACCAGAATAATCTGATCCTGAAATGGGGGAAAAGGAGGATGAGTAAGATCAGAATCAGATTCCTCCTGTATTATAACTGAAAATTTGTTTTTATGGTTAGTCTATTTTAATAATTATGGGACTCATGCTAACTTGAGAATTTTATTTTAATTACGATTCCCAGTAAGATTTTTCATGTAAACTTGCTTTTCCTTTCACAGGTGAGTTCCTAAAGTCCTTCTCCATGTCCTGCAGGCAGCACTGACACTCAGCACAGACTTGGGTGAAGGAGAGGGAGTTCAAAGAACAGCTGTTAATCAGTCTAATGAATAAAATCCTTTGTAAGCACAGTAACATTTTGAAAGAGAGTTCCTGCATACTCAACAGATCTGGTTACCCTGTGACAATTACAGTGGACTATTGTAGAGAGTGAAAAGTCCTTTAGAGACATTGAAGCAGGTAATAATGCACTGGAAGCTGGCTTTAGTTTGTTTCAGTTCAAGGTTAGGTTTTGTGGCACGTCTTTCTTCTGCATAAGTTCAGCTCTTCTTTTATTTTATAAAGCTTTTATGGAAGTTAATTGCATTTGATCTGACTTTCTGTCCTGCACATCCCTTGTTATTACAAGTCTTAAGTAGACTTTTGGTACATCTTTGTTTCCTTGAAATGACCATACTCTGTCTGCAGAAACATTTCTCCACAAGGCTGTAACTGGCCTGTGAAACTGAGCATGGTGTGGGCACTGGGATGCAGCCATTCCTACTGATAAATTGCTAGGGTTAGTTATATACTGCTGTAGATGCAGCCTGAAACCTCAGCCCTTTAGTGAGCACCAGCTCTGGTAATGAGCAGCGGCATCTCAGGCCACCAGCCTAGCTTTGCAGTGGCTTTTGAGAGCTGAGAGATAGGGGAAGGGCCAGAAAGGGGTATTGATAGAGAAGGATACAAAGGAAGCTTTTTGAGACTTGTCTTAGAGAAGGGGGGTTTCACATGACAGCTGGTGAAGTGAAAATGAGCGGAGGCTGTCCTTTGTCCCATCACTGCCTTTCCTGGCAGTGTTATGTTTATACACAAATCTTCCTGTCTCCACCTTCTGTCTCTCGGCCTTGCCTTGGGCTGGTGATGGTGCAGGAGCACAGCACTGTCCATGCTGGCTGTGCTTTCAGCACTGATGCCAGAACTGCAGCACCATAAGAAGCTTGCAGGCAGGCTAGCAGGTTTGCTTCCAGTCCTCTGTTATTATTTAGCAAGGACAGAATACTATCATAAGTATACAGAATTTTGGATAAAATGTAAAACTTCCACCAATGGTTCTGAATCTAGTTGCAGCACAAGGACTTCCACTGCACTTTGGTTCAGCAACATGTCTGGGACAGAAGGTCACAAGATCCAGAGTAACAGCTTTAATTAACTCTTATCTAGTTTGTTTTGTTTCTTGCTATCTGTCCAGGACAGTAGATATTTTTTTACAAAATGGAAGAGGTTTCATTTATTCTTCTGAAATTAAGTTCAGGCACACAACAAATTTTGTACAAGAACTTTTTTGAAATATATGCTTTTTATAGTTTGGCAGAAAAAACTAGGAACACTGCAGATTGGAGAATTGACAGATGCCGTGTGAGGACCTGTGTTTTTTATGAGTCTAATGTTCTGTGCTCTTCTTGTGTATTTTGAAAAGAGTCTTTTCTGCAAAGGGGAGGGTTTTCCCCAAGAAGTAGCAGTGGGAAAACCTGTGGTAATGCAAGAAATGTTGTGCAGAGGGGGAAATGTTGTGCCAAGGGGAAAGTGTGAAGTGTACGAGCACTTAACCAGTCTGTGCTGTGCAGTGGACTTTTCATGCTGAAATATATGCTAACACTGGAAAATTTGGAAGGGTTGCCTTTGCACTTTTCTAGATGTTTTAAGCAAAAAAGTCAGTCTGTAAGAAAAAATATTGTTCAGGGACAATCTTTATCAATATGAGATTAAAGAGATTATTCTGTTTTTAGAAATGCTGTATAGTGTTTTATTCTGCCCTTTTATACAATGTCCAATTTTTATTTTATAGTCTTCCCTTTCCTTTGTACTTCCCCTCACTCTTTATCCTGCTATCCATAGAGAATATCCTCCTCAGGCTGGATACGGTATTGCTGGCTTTTTTTTCGGCTTCTGAGTCATTTTTGGAACAGACCAGTGAAAGAGATTAAAGCTCATGTTTTTCTTATATGTTCCTTGGGGAAATTGCATCAATGATGATGCAAAATAAATGCTTAAAATTTTATGTGAAACACTTGACTCCCCCACAAGTGTCTCTTGACGTCTGGCTGGGATGGCAGTAGCCAGCCCCAGCAGCATTTGAAAAGGCACAGTGTTTCTCTGAGCAGTGGCAATGGAAAATGCAGATTAGGAGACTCTAGAAGGGTAATCAAGAACACTGCCATCAGCCACAACCTCACATATCCCTGCTCTCCCAAACAGCCAGGGGAAAAGAGGAAGGAATACCTGCACAGGGCAATTAGAGTAACAGTGACCTGAATTCTTGTCTTTTGTTGTCTCTGTATTTAAAGACACAAAAAAAAGGTGAGAAACTCTTTCTTTCCTTTTCTTGACAAAACTTGATCTATAGCTTCAACTTGTTACTTGAATCTGTCATAAGAAATAGTGCTAATGAATTGTAAACAATGTATCACTGCACTGTGTTTAAGAAAGGAACGCAAAACAGACAAAACTTTACTTAGTTACTGTCATTGAGCTGTCAATCTTTAATATTCCTGCAATCTACTCCTCTGTTAATGTTTAGGAGAGTACCTAAAGAGATTATCCACTCCTTTCTGTTTATAGCTGGATTACAAATCATTAGCAATCTTTAAATTCCTGAGTATAAGGAAGTGCAATGAGAGCTGTGTACACGATGTTTGATTCTGTTTGTGGGAAGAACTAAGTTCCTAAGCCACTTAGGTACTGAACAGATGGAGGGACAGTAGGTTAAACCATTCCTGATATATCCTAGCCTTTCACTGAACAAATAGGGTTCACTTTGGACTAAAGATAGGCTTTTGTTTATTATGTGTCTGATTAGATCACAGTAACCTGCAGGACACAAAATTTTTTCTAGTGGTGATCAGTCTCCTGATTTGGGCACTATGGTGTCTGTAATGTGAAATGTGCTTTGTGTGAATCTCTGATGTGTTTTTTGAAACATAATATTCCCACTCTTTCCCATTTTTTTTATTGTCATTTTCAGTTGCATTTAAATATTTATACCTCTCACTGAAATTATATTTTCATTCTAGCAATATCTATACAAAACTTACAAACATATTCCAAATACAGCTTTCTTAAATAGAATTTCCAGCAAAAAGAACCACACAAAAGAAAATTCCATGGAAGATTGTGTTTTTTGTTGTGTTTTTTGAAAAGTCCCATTTCTGTAACCTTCAACTTAGAGATGGCAAGCTGAATTTTTATACAGGCTTCAGATGTTTCAGAAATAAATCGTAAAATCTTCCTTAAGACAGAATTTAGGTTTCCTGATACATGTTGTTGCAGAGTTGTGCTGAACTCCTGTGTGTCAGGAACTACTTGCAGGATGCCGTTCAAAAAGAGACAAGGTTCTGAGATTAGGAATCCGTCATTACATTCCATTAAAGCTCCATATCACAATAGGGGATTGTCCAAGGGCTCACAGGAGGAAAAGTGGGTCAAGTAATAGTTGATGAGTTCCATTCATTACAGCATTAAATGTTTTTGACAGATGTGCATTTTTAGTTGTTTTAGGACAAACTGTTTCTCATCGAATGTAATGCAGGAACTATGCCTGGAAGTTGGTGCACAGTAGTGGAAAGAGAAAACAAAATACGTGTACAGGTATGAAATTTCTTTAAGGAGAAGTAATAACAACATTTACTTTAATGAGAAACTGTTAGAGAATTGCACTCTTCTGTGCAGAGAATGCCTCTTTTCCCTTCCTAGCAGCCCTTCATGAAGCGTAAACTTTCTACTTATAAGAAGGACTTCCAGTATAAAATTGTTTTTATACAACAATTCCAGTTGACAGTATAAAATTGTTTTCCCAGTGGCACCAACAAGATCTTTACAGTCTAATTGCCTTATTTCCCTCACAATTAAGGTATTTATATATCTAAAGTTTTCTGTTTGCTGGCAAATCTGTAACTAGCACTAAGGGGTTAAAAATAAGCAGTTTTAGGAGAAGCTCTCACTGCAGAACAAGGGCCAAAATGTTTGTTTTGAGGAACAGGGCAGAGGGTTGAGCTTTGTGTCAGACTCACCACCCTGATTGCAGGGGCAGGGCAGTGGAGAGGTGATGGAGGAGGTAGGAGCTGGGTGCTAAAACCTTGCAGAATGTCATTCTCCTTTACTCCGAGGAAACACTTCAGAAAAGTGTTTTAAAATTGTCAGTTGGGGATTTCTCATGATAACCAATGTTTTACTAAATGCTTATTACCTGCTGCATTGACAGATTTTCCTGTGCCCAAGCACAGGAGCATGGAATGGTGTCACAGCAGATGAGCTTAGAGAACATTTTATCCAGCCCTCACTCAGAGCAGGTGGAGGCAGCCCAATTTGCTCAGGTCTCAGCCCATTCCAATTTTTCATCTTCCCAAAGCCAGGGAGATTCTGCAGACTTTCTGTATTGCCGCATTTGGGCATTGTCACATTGAACCTTTCTCACTCCTAACAAAAATCTCTTACATGCTGGCTGGTGTGTGTGGCTTGTTGTCCTTTCCCTGGAGAGCCCTGATCCCTGTGTAATCCCTGCTGTGGGGCGGCTGAGGGTGCTGGGCAGGTGTGGCCCTGCCTGGTTCAGGGTAATCCCATGCGTGGGACGGACGGGGGCTGGGGCACCAGCGCGACCTTCCAGCACAGCCGCTGGCCTGACCTGCTGGGAGCTCACCGCGCTGCCTGAGAGATCCTTCTTTTCCAGCTTGGAATCTGTGCCCACATCCTGGGGGAAGCTCTTCAAATCATCCCATTCTAAGTAAAATAAACCCATCCAAACAAACTAAGCAAAGCAAAACAACAGCAACAATAAAAGACTCCAACCATAACTTTAAAAACCCCTACAGGAAATCTAATGAGTACAGCATCTTTTATTTTAAATACATTACTGATTTATTTTTTTATCCAAATTTTCCTTCAATTTTAGCTGTATTTGTATGCGTCTTATTTAAATATTTAGTAATAAATCTAATATATATTAGTAAACATTTAATAAACATTTAGTAAAGATGTAATACATTAATATCAAATATCAATATAAATTTTTCAATATTTCTGCATAATGTATAAATATACAAAATTGAAGTTAAAGCACAAAAATAAACATACCTATACAATTTTGAGCTATTCTAGAGATTGATACGAGAAACCTATATTATGTTTACATGGATTGAGTATGCTTATTTTTACAAGTTTCATTTGTTGAGGAAGATTATTTTTTAAGTTTAACATGATGAATGTAATTGTCCTTCTTCTACTTAACAAATACGCTACTTCAGAGGTTATAATGTGAGATAACCAGATAACACAAAATCACAGTCAAAAATTGGTCAATGCCATAAAGAGTTACACAGATTGCCATAGGCTCCTCCGTAGTCTAAAGGGAGGATGTGGCATTTTTAACATATCAAATAAATCAATCAGTGCATTAGGATTAGCTAAGAAGAAAAGGATGTGGGTACTGCAACATTAACTTAATCCTGTGGCCTTCTTTTCTTCCATAAAAATGTGTCAAGGGAGATTTATCCAGTTTTGCCATGTTGAGGGATGGATACTAGAGCTGTGAATTGTTTCCCACAGGAAGGCTAAATAACTTTTCTATCCATAACAGGCAATACTGAGGTTATTTTTCTATAATGTATGAATGTTTAATTATGTCTTGAAAAAATGGTTTTATGGAAAGTTAGTAAAGATGGAGTAATGTTGTACTAGAAGTATATTTTGAAGAATGCTTGTGTAGTAGAGGTCATCCTAGTGTTCAGTTTGCTGTGCAGACACATGTTGCTTTTTAATTAAAGGATTGCATCACCTCCTGGTTTTTGCCTGCTCTCTTAAAGCCATTGAATAAGGAATGGAGTGTAGGACTCAGAATATGAGGGTTGTTTGCTGGTCAGCATTTAAGCTTTTGCTCTCTGAATGATTTTTGGAAATTAGTTTCCACTTGTGACTGTGATAATACTGCTGTTTAAGTAGTTGAGAAATTAAGTTTGTTTCACCTGTAATATATAAATGCATATGCAACATATACAGAATTACAGAATGTACAAGTGTAGTTGCTTGAATTATGCTCTTGTAAAACCCTTTTGCATTTCATTAGTTTTGAGAACCAGAACTGTTTATATTTAAGTTATTCTTTGGTTGCTTTCAAAAGTCTGCATTGCAGAATTTAGCTATGCATTTTTTTTACAGCTGTGTGCAATAAACCCACTTGCCAGAGTAAGTAAAAGCAAAATAACAAAGAGGAGGAATATGTAATTAAAATCTAAATTCAATTCTCTGGATACTGTATGCAGCTATTTAATTAAGAGATTATCTGGATAACTGAAGAACAGAAATAGCATCTGTTCTAAATTGCATCAATGAATATTAAGTTGTATTAAGAGAGAGAGTTAAAAAAAAAAGTAGAAGAGGCAAGAGTATGTTCCTGTGTCAGACTGTAGATGAGGAAATCACATGGTTCTTTATGAAAGGCTAACTTTTCCTTTTATCGATGAAGAGAATGAGCAGTGGAATAGTCTTGTTTAATTTGTGTTAAAAATGCAGAAAAAATTCTTTATTAGCAGTCACTGATAATTTCAGGAGTATTTTATTTGTCATGGTCCCTTTGCATGCTTGGGTCATGTAGCAAGACAGCAAAATGAAGCTTGTTGAGGTCTTTGTACCTCACCTGTTTATGTACCAACATTTTTTCCTTCCCTGAGCATCATTGCCTTTTCTTTACAGTTCATATATTAGCAATTGGGAAATTCATGACCCAGCAAAGTTCAATTATACTTCAGAAGAGACATTCCTTAGAAAGAGGTATAGCTGTGCCTTATCTGGAAACCTTTGGGGTAGTTTTGGTGCTGGTGTTGATGGAAGAACATCAAAATTTTCCAATTCAGTGTTTACTCTTGATTCCAGAATAAGGAAAAAAACCTGTTAGTTTAGCAGGAATTTTCAGCCTCTAAATATTGGCCTGATACTGATGGTGTTGAAATGAATTGTGGAAGTCTCTGTGACATGTTTGGAAAGCAGCTCTGAGTGCCTTTAAACTTCCCTTGATGTTAATGGGTTTTCAGAGGATCAAGCTTGTTTGAGTGTGGCTGCATGAGTACAGCAGTACAAGAGTACTTTAGATGGAGAAAAAAGTGATATCTGAACGTCTCCGTACACTCCCATTGCTACATCTGAACTAGTTTCTGTATTTTACTCAGCTTTTAGAACCCCAAGGGCTGTGAATAGCTGATTCAATGATCTTCTGTCAAATACCTGGTTCTTATTATAATTTTTATGGACAAAGATGAGATAAGCCTGGAATTGTGTGGGTGGAAGACCCATATGGGCTGAAGAGGATTTTTTAAAGCAATTGCTTGGTAGTATCACACCTCCCTGGTCTATTGTTTCTTATTCAATTTGTTTCCTTAGAAGGTCTATCTAGGTTGGTTAATGAATAGTCTCATTCATTTAGTTACAGTCCTTTTTTATACTTTTTGCTGCGTAAGCAGAATGAATTGAGAAGCAGCAAAAAGGCAACAAAAGGAGGTATCAGATCTATGAACCTTGTTTTACTCATTCCTCCTAACCTTTTTGTCCTTTTCCATGCCAATCAGGGCACTGCTGACAACCTCTGGAGACAATTCTGGCCCCTTTGGCTAAGCCTGGAGCTCTTAAATATCTTCCAGTTTGTCCAGTTTGGCTTTTTCTCAGCAAAAGTTTATTGATTCCAAATTCCTGTAATTTTTTAAATTTGGTATGCACCACTGAAAATTTGTTTTTTAAATTTGTTTTTTAAATTTGGACTTTGTTTCTAGTAATTCATTCTTTTGCCTTGTACTTCCAATGGTGTCTTCTTCATCTCACACCTTGCATCTTCAGGCTGCCTGCTTTTCTTGGAAAGGATTTGGAGGAACAGATGAAGAAGTATTCACTTTTCACGGTCATTTTCTTATGTTTGAGAGGCCCATAGACCAAAATGGGGTATTATGTGATTTGTGTGTATTTGCATATAGTTTAAGCAGTAGTGGAACATAGTAGGTGAGTATCATCAAAAGAAGAATCTCTCCATGTGCCGTGGTGGCTTCCAAAATCCTTTTTCTTTCTAGCTGATTTTTCTTCAGTTATCTTTATTTGAATGAACTTTTTAGACTTAGTTCACACCAAAACTTATATAGAAGAGGCGTCTGACACTTCTAATTTTATTTTTATCAAAGCTGAACTTAAATCAGCTATATATCATATACGTGTATAATATATGACTATATTGCATTCTTTTTAAGTCTTTCTGATGCCATTTTACCTATTTCAGTACTTACAGTCATGGACTTGCAGAAGGTTCTTGGTATGCATGTCCACCAGCCTACCTGCCTGGTTAACTTTCTGTTAGCACGAGGGGCATTGAGTCCACTGTGTTCCTTGTAGGATGAGGGAATGCTTCTTTCCAAAAGGGAAAGACAGTGAACATTAAATTCTGATACATCTGAAGTATAGCAGCAAGGTTAGATTTGAGATCCATTTCTTTGAAAGGAGGAATGGCTGAGCCTCAGCAGTAAGACACACTAAGAACATAATTATGTATTACAATTACTATTCTAATAGTTATTAGGTCATAATGATCTGACACAAATGTATAACTGTTTCATTTTACTGCTGAAGTTCTGTTGTACTGGTGAATATCTACTTTTGGAGTTTATTGCTTTTATCAGAATTCAGGGGTGAAAATACAAAGTTTTCTCTGTTTTCAACTTTCTATTTTTCATCATTTCTCAAATTTGGCTTAAACTTTGACTGAAATGTGAATTTTGGGCACATAAAATAACTGCCAGGAGGGATGGGCAGCTGGCAGCTGCCACCAGCTATCTGGGGAGCATTGCTTTCCTCCCCCTGCTCATGATCTGCCAGCCCTTTCCCTTAGCAAGCAGTGCTGTGGGTCTTCAGATGAGTAGAGGAGTGTCCTTTGGCTTTTTGTGTCCTTGATCTGTGCCTCAGTTAAACCATTGCTGTTCCTTGCACCCTCTGTAACCAGTGAATGTCTGGGTAAGGGTATGTGGATAACCAGTGGATGTCTGGGTAAGATAGCATATAGCACCTTGGTATTCAAGTGGGGAATATAATTGAAATAGATTTACTTAGAAATAATATTTTTATGTATTTCTATAATATTACTATTTTTCGAAAACTACCTGCTTTTATTTCATCTATACAGTTTTGACCTAAAATCCAAAGTATGACTTTTCAGCTGTGTCAGGACATGTCTGATTCTTTCATTCATTTTGCTGTTAGATAATGCTCAGCATTTCCATCTGCCAGACTTTGCTGGACTTACATACTATTTTTCTGCACTTTAATTTCCCTTAGAAGTGCTTCTATATCTCACCCACTGCTTTTCTTCTTTTGAAGTTGTGATTTTGGCTTTTGGATTTTAAGCTTCATGCAGCAAATTGAGCTGCTACATCCCCTCTGGCCAAAACTGACTTCTGCAGCTGCAGTCTTTGCTTTTCTCTGGTACTGAGCCATCTTGCCAAAGGTGTGCCCTGTACCAGCTGTCTCTCTTCAGTCTCAGTCTCAGCTGGTACCCTGACAGACACACTGGATCTGTCCTGGCTGTAATTTGTGGTGAGGTCAGGCAGAGTTTGGATGACTGACTGAGTGTCTCACAAAAGCCCATCACTGTGCTGCTGGGATACCTCATCCCAGCTGAATAGGAAACTGCCATCAAAAAAAAGATGTTAAAAACACAAAGTCATGCTGTAGGGTTCTCAGCATTTAGGAGACCATTGTAATAATGCTCTGGAACAGATTAAATGTTCTTTTTTTCTTATAAACATAATTTGACATCTTATTGAAGAGAAACAAAAGGGACTAAGTCCATCAAGGATGCAAATTTCTCTTATTTGTGAGCCAATACCTGCAATCTGCCAGATTTGAGGTTTTCATTTCTTTCACCATAATTTGGTGTATGCTTTATTTTACCATATTATTAGAAATTGATTAAAAAGTAGTGAAGAGAACAGTTTATTGTGAACCTACTGGTTGCTTTTACTACCTGTTATCTTATTGGGTTTTTCATAGCCATTATTTGAGAAGGGCTTTTTGCAGTCTTCCATGTTGTTTCTAGCACTTGAGAACCCTGCACAGGGACTGTCCTCGGGTGCATTACCTGCCCCACACTGGTTTAGTAACAAAGTCCTCTGAAACTGAGAGCTCTTGGTTTTGTATGGTGGGATCATTAACATTTAATGAACCTCAGAAGGTTCATGTCTGAAGCCACGGAGCAGGTGGGACATTGTCATTGCTCTGGTGGCCTTCATTAAGGTTCTTACACATTAGCAAGGGGCCTTGGAGGTGGTGGACAGAAGATTCATTTCGATGTAGCTGTCAGTGGCAAGCTCTTAGGGCAGGAGGAGGGCAGCAGTTTGGGGTACCTTCCATAAGGGAGGATTACATAGATTTAATTATTTTGCATTGCACACAGAGAGATTTAAATCTAGATGGTTATCATGTAGCAGTAGTCTCTTACTGACTAATTTCTGGTTCCATAAATAAGTCTCCAGTTATTTAAGCATTTTTGAAAGGCAAAATGAAAACCTTTACATTCATCTTACTACTCGGTAGAAGGACTTTTATCCTCATCTGTTTTAGCAGAAATCAATATAAGTTTTAAGGCAACTAAAGTTTTGGTAGAACAAAGAAAAAGCTTGAGTATGAATAAGAGCCGCTCTTGTATCTAAAACACATTTAATGTACGTGTCAGGGAACCTATTTTGTGCATCTGGTTTTCAAGCACCTACCCTGGAAAAAGCTCCAAAAAGTCTGCTGAGATAATAAAATACAAGTTTTTTCCTAAACAGAAACATGATGGCCTTTCCATAAATTTGCCTCTTCTTAGTTAGAAGTCATAACATTAAGACTCAACAATTGCTGTTTGTATTTTTTTTATGCCTTTTTTGTTCAGTTACATTATGACATTTATCAGAAATAAAATTAAGCTTAGGGCATGGAAGATGGAGTATGTTCAGTATTTAAAAGCTTGAATTTAAGGCACATTTTGACAATGACCCTTTTTGGCAAGTGAGGCTTTTGACCTAAAGGTAAGTAAAGCAGGATTAATTTAATACTGTTTTTATGAGGCCTGCCTGATCAGATAAAATAATTTTTAAAACTTGAGTTGAAGCAGTGTCTTGTACCTTTCAGGGTAAATAGGCAATACATGCATGATATATTCAAGTTGCTTTTAATTCAAAGAACTGTCAGACAGTTTTCAGTTAACTGTCATAAGATTGCCAGTTCTCTGCATCCCTTTCTGTGACAATCACCTACTGTTGATGTTCTGTATGGTACCAGAACCATTTAGACATTAGGGTTAAACTGACATTTGCAAAGTTAAGTAAGATGTTAAAAGCTGTATATTGCCCAGAGTTGCAGTTGCAATTTAAAGCTTGACTGCCTTTTTCTCCTCCAGTATTCTCTGCATTATTCTCCTTTCTATGGTAATCGTGTTCTTCTTGCATTTGGAGTGGTGCTCATACTTGTAGAGATTTTTGAATTCTTAAGAGGCAAGATTTTCCTTTTTCTTCAGGAAAAGAAGAAGTGGAGGGAATCAATTTTATATTGGCACAATCCTTGTGCCAGCACTCTGTGTCACTTGGTGACCCAGGAGGGTTGCCTGCATGGCCCGTGTGTGGCTCTCAGGCTCAGCTTTCACACCTGAGTGGATGGACTCGTGTGCTCGAGCTGCGGCAGTGCCTTCGTGCAGCTGCTGTGGGGCTGGGACTGGTGCAGTTGGTCATGAGCAAAGAACATGGACAATTCTTTACCTTCTGGCATGCACTTTTATTGCTTTTACTCCTGAAAAATCTGTGAAAACATTTCTTGCCATCAGGACTAAAATGGTTGATAGCATCCTTTTGAACACTCTACTGCAAGGAATTGAAAGCTAAAGCTTTATCTGATTACAGGCATTACTGTGTTTGTGGTTATTTAGTTTACCACTACTATAGAAAAGGCTTTCAAAACATTTCATTTCGTAATATTTTCCAATTATTTTATTTGCAAGGAAAAGTTGCTCCTTTGTTAAGATTTTTTTTTAGAATTTTAGAGTGTTTAATCAGTAACAGCAAGGTTAAAATTAAAGTTTGTGCGATTGAAGTTTTACCAGCTTGGCTGTTTTGATGTCCAACCATATGTTTATTTTCCCACACCAGTTGTACCTAACTCCCTCATCCAGGACAGTGGTTTTATTCACCATTGGGTAAAAAGCAGCCAGGAGTTACATATACTTTGTACTAATTGTCTGTCCTGCAGTTTTCCAGTGAATGCTAACATTATCATGTATGTTTTTCTTGGCAGTATTAGCCTTTTGTTAGCAATATTAAAGAAGGATTTGCAAGGGCTTCTGTGAATTTTTTCCTGTTTTTCCTTAAGTTTGATCTACAGAGGGTTGATTAAGAACAATAGTCATGCCCAAGAAAAGAAGCCTTTCAGTGTTGTTGGATATTCTTGAAACCATAATTACAAAATACTGTTTTAGAAGATGGACTTCTAAAAAACTTGGATGTATAAATTTTTTTTTTTTTAGGGATTCATGAAAATAGCTAAGGTGGTATGTGTAAATATATTGCAGCAAGGTTCTGTAAGATTAATTTGCTGTCTTCCTCTAGTTGTTCATTCACAGCTCTTATTTTAGGCAAGAGTCACATCCTTGCTAGTTTCCTTAGATGATGAACACTAGCTGACTGAAAAATATTTAAAGGTCATTATTTTATAGAGATATTTGGTATGTTTTCTTCATTCATTTCACTACAATGGGGTGCCCATTAAAATCATGCTAAGATAACTGAAAGGCTTACTGTATTGGCTTTATAGCCTTTCATACACAGATTACACCCATTTTAATCTGCTATCTGGAGTATGTCCAGCTTCTGCTAAATGGTGTCTGTTTTACCTCTAAAAGAAATGTGCAGCTGTTTGTAGCCAAAATACAGTTCCTGTGAGTGACAGCGATACCAGCTGTGTGCTGCACTCTTCAGCTGCTGCAGTAACTGAGCTCAGAGATGTCCCTGCATCGACACAACATACAGAGAGGTTCTTCTGTAGCTTTTAGAGTTCTGTGTCACTGCACAGGTTAAACAGCACTTTCCCTCCTCTGCTTGGAGGGCAGAAATCTGGACAGAAAGCCATGCCACATATTTTAGTTTTCCTCACAAAGGTGAAATGTTTGTGTCAAGCTTCACTTTTCTGTCTGAAGCAGATCAAGAAGCTGCATCTGGAAAACAGAAAGCTCAGGGGCCTTAAGTAAGTTCTGAAAGTCCAGAGTTTTCCATCTCTGCTGCTGGCGTGTGTCAGGAGCAGCCCTGAGCTCACATTTAATGCTGTGTCTGCCTTTGTATCCAATAACAGAGGTCTAAGGACATGGTGCCATACCTGCCACTGTGCCCAAAGGCAGCGTACAGGGACTGTTAAGGGAGTGCGCAGCGAGATGTTTGGTCAATACCAAAACAGTAAAGCAAGGTGTTCCTGTGGGGAAAAAATAGAGCAAAATGCTTTAAAAGAAAACCCCAGTCCAAAATGGCCATGTATAAGTGCATCCTCCCAATTTCCCACAGCAGTGGGTGCTACACTTTACATTTGGTTCTCCAAAACTTCAAATCTGTCACAGATTTGTGTATAAATAATGTCTGTAATAAATTTGAATTTATGCAGTAAATTTGGGCATAGAGAGTAGAATTGAGTAAAATCTTTAGGTGAGAAAAACTCATTTTAGTTTCTCTACTCATTTAATTTTTCCAGAATTCACAGGGCAGAGTGAAAACCTGCTGTAATAGAGACTTCCCTTGGGGTTAATAAAGTCAATTTTGCTGTTGTTTTCAAGGGGGTAATATATTTGTGCCTGATGTCATAGCAAATGTTGAAGTTGAAAAATGTCCAAAAATAATGTTGAATTGAGTCACTTTAAGAGTGTTTATCTTGAATCCCCACTTTATGCCATTATTACTGTAGTCTCATCCCAAGCTAGCATTATTCATTAATACCGGCTTATCCCCATGATCCCTCGTTCTCTTTGTCTATTCATTTGGATACACTTTGTGTGCACATTTGTAACCTTCTGTTTCTTGCTGCATTAATACCATATTTTAAATTGCACTTAGAGCTGGTGTGTTTGAAGCAGTTATGTTGTCAGGCCTGGGAACGCCTGTTGTTGGCCTGTGTAAGAGTCTCTTACCCCACCTACCATATTAGGAAGCATTAGGAAGGCTGAATTCCTCTGGAAACACAGACGGCCTCATTTTTGAAGCGGTGGTGTGATTAACTGTAATGTAATACACTAGGTATGGATGCTTAATGGATAAACATTCTTTTGCTTACTCTAGGCAGTTTTGCATCTTACTGGAATGCAGTGCATTGAACTAAACAGTGTGAATGTGAAACTATCATTAGCAAAAATGCAGTCAAGCCAAAATGAATTCTGCCTGCAGGTGCAATTAAGGAATTGTTAAGTCTAAATATAAAGTAATTGAGTAGTGGTCTAGCATTGAGAACGTGGCATGGCCCTTTCTGTTTGAAAGATGTTTACAAAACACAGCAAACCTTTTGCTGTATTACAGAAGCTTTTCAGTTAATCCTCTTACACTCTGCCTGTTTGTCCATTTTTATACACAAGCAATGGCATTAAGAGGCTGTAGGGCTGCAACACTCCTACCAAATTAATGCAACACCCCACTAATGGGTTTCTTTTACATCGCTGCATGGTGATGTTAATGTGAATGCAGCAATAGGCTACTAAAGGCTTTAGAATCCAGAGAATCATAAGTGTATTTGTTACTGTAGAGGAATATCTGCTTGTACTAGAAACGAAATACATACCCTCTGTAACATGTGCCATCTGAAATTGTGGAAATATGTTTACCCTGTACAGGACACTGTTTGAAGGGCTGTCTAATATTGAATGTCATACTTTGCTGTTCTTTAACTCATAAGGTGTGTACTAGTATAATTAATAGTATATGATTAAATAAGAATTTATTATATCTCCTGAGCTTTTCTTAGTGGAATATAATAGAATTTCCCCCACTTATCTTAAGACTGTAAGCATTATTTTTAGTAATCTCATCTCAGTTAAAGAATTCATTAAGAACTTCTCATTGAAAAAAAAATTCCAAACCTCTCTTGAGATTTTTAGAACTTAGTTATTGTGGAAAGTGATGGTGGGGCAACTTCAGAGATTTATGTGGGCTGCTGCTACGGTCTGGTGTGGAAGTGTGTTTGCTTTTTATCCCTTGGTCTGAGGCAAGGCTGTGAAGTCTTCTGGTTTCTGTCACTGGGGATCCTTCTCCCTCTCCCTCAGCCTTTGCTGTGTCTGCAGGAGTATTGGTAAGGTGGGCAATTAGTGCCAAATGCCGTAGCTGCTAGAAATCAGATGGGGTGTGTGAGAGAGTCATAAAAAATCTTTAGGAAAGTTGCAATTCTGCACCCTTAAAAAGCCCAATAGGATTTGTATTGATGTAATATTGAGAAAATCAGACACCAAGGCAGACTGTTTCCATCTAGCTCTTTTCTTCCACCTCTGCTTTCTTCTCTGCTTTAAGTAAAGAGATAGATAGGAATGTGTACTGTTTATAGCACACTTGCAAGATTTTCTATATATGTGTTTATAAAGAATTGCATTAATTTTTGTTCCATTTATAAAATAGTATAATTTCACAATAAAACTCAGGTTGGATGAATCATCTCTTTGTAGTTTACACAGCAAGTGTTCTGAATTAATGCCTGTATTTACTTTTTTGTGTCCTTGTTTTCCTTTGAAATATTTTCTTAACATATGTAGCATCTGTAAGAGAATAAAAGGAATTGCTTATGAAATTTTTGGTGGGGTCATTTTTAGTGAATGTGCAGGTTGCTCAATTTATCCCTGCTGAGATTTATTTTAAGTAGAATGTTTTATGCATAGTCAATATTTTGTTTCAAGTGTTTGCCTCTGAGAACATTTGTGGCAATTTTACTTTGCATGTAGACCTCTTGACTTGTAGGCTGAGGGAGAGTGAGATTGCTGGGAGAAGGAACGCTGATTTGTTGATTCACGTTGACTTTGCTACTCTATGGCAGTCTGTACTCGTTGGTACCAGAAGCAGCATTTACTCTTGGCTACCTCATGTGCCACACTTAAAGGCAGAAGAAAAATAGCACCATGAGTTAGGATGTAGATTGGCAGCAATGCAAGGATCTGGAAGAAATACAGCAGCAGATTCAGGAATAAGTGTCTAGGGACAGGATCTGGAACTTTGCTTTGTGCTCCCCTATCTGTGTAGAGTTGTTTGGACACCAGAATTGAGATTTGAGCCTATACTGTGTTTTAATTAATTTGTCAAACTCTGCTCACTTCAAACGTTCTCCTTTATGTGCTTATTTCAATGTTCAAAGATACAATGAATTATTGAGCTTGCTAGTTTGTTACCTTGGCAATAGAGGGAACTGCCAAAAGAGTGATAAAATATATTTGCTGTTATATTGGAAATTCATGTTCTTCTTAAATACTCTTGTTCATATTTTTATATTTTTTGTATAACATGGCTGTTTGAGTGCTCTTGTTGCAACTACTACATTGTTCTGCTGAATGGAGACACTCTCAAGGTGCAGGCAAATGTTTTTACTTTTCCCTGATGCAGGAAAATTCAGCTAAAGACATTCAGGTTTGTAGGTCAGTACCACACTCTGGTAAATACAAAGGTGTTAAATTGCTGTACCCACATCTCTAATCTCTCAAGCATCTGTGAGGTCTGCCAGGAGGGACCTTTGGAAGAACTCTGAGCTTAATGGCAATGCAGGGTTTTCTCTGGGCTCTTTTCCCTGCAATTGTCAAACTACCGTAGGGAAAAACACAAACCTTTTTTATTCTCTATATCTAAGGAGTCAATAACTGACCAAAAATAGATAGGAGCAGTTGCAAAGTACATTTTTGTTGGTAAGTTAAAGTAGTGCAAAGTAAAGTTTTAAAAAAGGCATGATCAGGCAAAGGGATGAATTACATATGAAGTGTACCTGTGAAGTACACAACGCTTAGAAAGTGTCCTTGGGATTTTTATATGATCAGTAGGACTCAGGGAAGCCACCTCACTATCATTTATACCTCCTCCCATTCCACTGTTGCATCCAAGCTGCTGCATTAGAGAAACCAGCCCACTGTCAGAGAAGATTTAGACCCAGGTCTGCAAAACTCATCAAAGAGAATTGACTGAAAATTGTTTAGCCTGCACCATTTATATAAAACAGGACAGTATTTCAATTTCCCATTCATATTAATGGTTATGACAAAAAAAAAAGCGAGAAAAAAAATCTGAATGGTACTGTAACTCATCACTGTATTAAAAAAAAAAAACAAACTAAAAAAAACCCACAAAAAAAACCGCCAAGCCACCTAAAAAACAACAACAACAACAAAAAAGCAGGAATATTCAGATAAGGCTGTCTGGATATCTATGTCAACTCCAGGTTTCAGTGCACCTTGCTGTTTTACTCACTTACTAAAACAAATAACAGCAGCCCTAATAGAAGTACATGTTCTATGTGAGCTGAGGTTTTACTCTTCAGTAACAGGGCTTACTTTTACTTGCTAATTACTCTGACCTGTTTTAACTGAGAGTGACAGCATGAAGTTTTTACATGAGGCACGCATCTCATTTACAGCTACATTTATTTTGTATTTTTCTGCTACGTAGACAAGTAGCAATGTAAATTGTAATAAAAGTAGTACATCAGCAATAAAAAAAGAATGCACTGAATAAATAATAAGTGGATATAAACAATAACTTTCACTGATTCTAGGAAACTAGTCTTCTAAAAAATTGGCACTAAAAGTGAGCCAAGTAGCAGGAGCAGGGGAGGTGATCCATGTGCAGTACCCCATAGGCAATTTTGGTTCTATATTTTGGTCCAAAAGTGCAGCGTATGAAATTTAAGGTACTGGTTTCAGTGAAAGAAGCCCAACAGAGGAGTCTGGCTGTTTCTTTAACTACTTAGACCATGTAAATGCATCCTCATGTCACAGGACTAATGAATGTGTGTGGTTAGCCCATGCATTTTAATGCCTGTGTCCCCCCAGGAAATGCCACTGAGGCATGGTTTGGGTTTGGGAGGACATGCTGTGGTGCCTAGAGGTGTATGGATCCAAACTGAGTTGTGTTGGCACAGCTGCAGGACAGTGACACTGTGGTTTTCTACTACAAATGGTCTTCATGATGTTCCAACAGGTAGAAGACTTGATAGCTTGTTCCATTTGTCTAAAACAAGAGTATGCAGAGAGAATATTTTCCAGTTTACTCCAAAAAATTGAACAGTTTGTCTGTGTGTCACGGCAGCTGCTCTTGGCTTGTCATATGTGTGAAGAGGTCTCTGGAATGGAGGAGTCTGGGGCCCGGATACTTTTAGGATTTTAGAAACATAAATCTGCTGTGCAGGTCTCTTTGCCAGAATTTCGGGACACTGAAAACAGATCTTTCTCTTCCAGAGCTTTCTGAGGGAAACCCCAGGCATGGATTTGCTGTTAGACATGCAGTTTCTTTCAATATTGCTGATGTCTAATTCCCATCTGTGTCTCATTCCTGCACTTGCTCCTTGGGAGGATTTGTCTCCTTCCTTGCTGAAGCGTTGGTGACGGCTGATGCCCACACAGGCTGTAGGGGAGCATGAAGCCAGGAGAGCTGCAGGAAGCCTCCTCACTGACTCACTGCCTTTCACTCTGACAAAGCAACCACTTTGCAGAGAAAAAACTTTTTAAAAAAATAGTCATCAATTTCCGACATTGCCAGAGCTCCCTCTCCTCCCTAAAGCTATGCTGTAGAAGGATTTTAAAGCAGAAGGTAGTGGTCACATTGTGATTTCCTCATTCAGCTGCTTCAGCACAGCCAGAGGGGTTATCCTCAGTGCTTCATTATAGATAATCTAAATCTATTCCCTTGCAATTTGAAACTCTTCCCCCTTGTCCTGTCGCTACGTGCTCTTGTAAATAGTCTCTCTCCATCTTCTTTGTAGGTTCCCTTCAGGTGCTAGAGGCCACAGTTGTGTCACCCCAAAGCCTTCTCTTTTCCAGGCTGAACAACCCCACTTCTCTCAGCCTTACGTCAGATATGACAATTTTTATGTTGCACAGTTTATAGTATGCAACACTAATAGTGGTTTATGTAGCAGCAAGCTGGTTGGCCCATGTGATTCTTTAGAGTTATCTCCATTCTGACTTGCTTAAAAAAATAAAAAAAAAACCCTTGTCACTACCTACTGGTTACTGTTAGCTAAATTCTGTAAATTATTGGTGGATAGGAGCTATGGGAAGTCACCCCAAACTTAGGAAACTTTGCCTTTTTTCAAGAATAATCAATTTTTATCCTTCTGATCTTACTTCTGAAGATGAATTACTAAAACAAAAATGTAGGGGTTTTTTTCTGAATTAGTCACCAATGTATTTTTATAGTTAGTGACATGTCTTCTCTAGCTTGTGCTCTGCCAAAGAGAGGCAAATGATCTGTGTGTGTATGTATGATTTCCCTGGGGATACCACCCAGGGTGCCTAACAATTATACCTACTTCTTTCATATTACAGTTTGTTACTATATTGGTGCTGGATGAATCACTGATGACCCCTTTTTCTGTCACTTTACAGAACACAGAAGTATGTTCTATTAACAGCAACTCTTCAGGGCTTCTTTCAATGTGTCACCACTGTTGGCTTTTTGTTTTCCACAAGTGCTGTTTTAAATCCTAGAAAATGTCAGAAGTGAATTCTATGAAAACTTTTTTTTTTCCCCTAAATACTTGTAGTGGTAAATTCAGAGAGTAAAATACTATATTGGATATACTAGAAAAAGAGCTTGCTTTATGAGGAATGGTTTGTGATATGGCTCTTGGGGATGATCCTATACAGGGCCCAGAGTTGACTCTGTGGTTCTTGTGGGTCCCTTCCAACTCAGCATATTCTGTAGTTGTGACTTTACTGTACTGGCTACTTGGCTAGAGTGGCAGTAAAACCAAATCTGTCCAATGACAGGGAATGGGAGCACTCCCATGAGTCTGAAATCCCACACACACTCTGGAAAACACTTCAGCAGCAGACGTGGTGAAATAGTTGTACTTAAGTTAACCATACTGTGAGGAAGAAGTTATAAATGTTTATCTTATTTTTAGTGCAGTAAAATCTTGAGTGACAGTTCTCATGACTGTACTGAGCAAGCAGTTCATTACTCTGGTGGATAGACTGTTTCGTAGAGAAAGAAAATTTCCAAGCATAAATTTTCTTTACTTCAATTTAACACCCAGAGATTCATTTAATGGAATCAGTCAGCTATGAAATGTGATTGCACAAAATGAGATAAATGACATACAAGAATATCCTTCTTCTTCTTCCCCTTTTTGGGGGGAGACAACCGCCTTGTTGAAGGCAGTGGGCAAAGTTATATGACCAGTGTACAAAAGACAGTGAGTTGATGCCAGGTAGGAAACACAGAGCTTTGTACAATCAGGGATCTACAATCTCAGAGTGAATGCTTAGGTGAGGTACTAGATAAGAGTAGTGTGATGTATTTGGAGACATAATGATAACTTTCAATCACCAACAGTATATTTAGTTTCATTTTAGTGCTATTATTAAAATACTTCAAAACAGTGGGCACAGTCCAAAAAGCCATATCTTCTGTCCAATCTGATTAAAGAAAAATCATCCCAAACCCAAATGCAGTATATGATTTGATGCTTTCAAAGAAAATTATCCTGAAGCATATCCAGTCATTTTGCAACAAATCTAAAACTGCTTCCACAATATTCTCATGCCAGTCATTGAACACAAGGGAAAGAATGGTGCCAGTTAACATGACAAAAAGAAATCCAGAAGTAAATGTACTCATTTTGTGACATAATTTTCCCCTATACCTCTCTCTCAGTTGTTCTTTGTCTCCAGCTAGCAGTATATTCCTTTACCTTCATGCAATTAATCTCTGTTCACATTTGAGGCATGGGTCTCTCTCATCATTTTAATAAATTACATGATTCAAGCTAAATTCACAGCTGTTGTTTTTAACCTGTACTTGCTTGCATGTCTGCTGCATTTCAGCCTTAAAGGTTTATGGTCAAACCTCAGCTCAGTAATGTTTTAATTGAGTCTCACTCTATTGATTGATTCTTATTTTGGTTGATTGCAGCATGAATGAGGTTGGGCTTGATCATGGAACCCTTAGTGGGTAAAAACTGCAGCCTTTGACCCCAAATCACAGAGAAGGGAAGCTACCAGGGAAGTTGTAGCACTTTTTCATTGCTGTTGAGTGGACTCTTCCAGCTGTTTTTTTCTGGTTTTAGTCAGACTAGAAACGGTGGCCTTGAATTGCATTACTTGTTTCTCAATCTGTGTCTTTTCTCCGCTCTTAGAGATACTAAAGCAGAATAGAACATTCAACAGCACTGGACAGCATGATGTGTCTTATTTTACTTATGCTTTGCATGTATTTATGAAGGATTTCTAGGAGCATAATTTTATTAAAGCAGCCTTCTTCTTGCATCATAATGACTAAAAATCCATGTGAGATAGGTTTGTGAATTCTTGTAAAATGTTTATCCTCACGGTCTTCTTGGAAGAGAAAACAAAGTGTGAAACGTTGATGTGAAATACCCATGTGAGTGGCTATTAAAATTGCCATTGAATCACTTCTGTCTTTTTGGTAGCTTTGTGGTGGCCATAGCATAGTTAATAGACTTACTTGCAGTAGTATTTAAAAGAATTTTTATATTTCAACTTTCATATATTTGCTGTTTAAAAGAAATGCATGTGTACTAACAGCTCTTTAGGCAGGTGAAACCCCAGGTGGCAGTGACCCAGCTCCTGTCACTGCCCTGGGCAGGCAGCTGGCATGTGTGCTCCATCCAGGGACACTGTGAGAGAGCCTCCAACAGGGCGTTAAAAGAGCAGGCTTCTGGAGAACTTTGGAATGTTTGTGTAGCTATCTAGCAGGGTGCAGTGTTTTATATTATTAGAGGAACAGTGATAAAGGAAAACGTGGCCACGCAATGATGTCTTCTGTAGGTTGTCTGTAAAAGAGGAAGAGGAAATGTGGGAAGTTGTTTTCCTTTATTTGAAGTGATGAATATGATATATCCATGGGACAGAAGCTCAGTATAATTATTACCACTAGTAATACATATTCTTTCCTTACTGCCTAGTGCAGACAGTTTAATGAATTAGGCTGGCAAACTCTGATCTCTAAAATATGAAAATATGCTTTTCCTGACTAATGTTTCTGATGGTCTGAATAATCATTGGTTGAAGGCCATGTTGAAAGTATGATAGTAGGTAGCATAAATAATATAATCAGGTTAATTCTGTCGCTGTTAAATTACTGCTTTAGAGATGAAATGAACCTGTAAATCTGGTTAGCTTAAAAAAAACCCAATGGCTGTGTATATTGCTGTTCTAAAAATGTTAATACATAATATGGAACATAATCCCCATGATATTCATAGGTGATGTACATGTAGATTAGTAATCTTCAGGTCAAGCTTTGTTTGGATGAATGTGAACTGAAACTTCATAAGACCTAAAGACTAATACAGAAACACTATACAGGTTATAATTTCAATGTTGTTAATGTTTATTAATAGTGCATTTTTAATGAGTTAAATTAATTGTTTTAATTATTTATATGCATAGACCAACATAGACATTAGGGATCACCTCTTGAATTTATAATCAAAAGCAATAGAAACTTACACTCAGTTGACTTTGGCAACCATACTTGTGCTTCCTTGAATAAAAAAGCACAAATTTAAAAACCTGAAGTTTGAATGAGCAGGAGAAATTTGTCTTTTAAAGCCTTTTCAAACTTTGCAATATCACAAGACAAAAGTAGTAGCTAATTTAATAATTTGGAAGTCTTTTTTGGAGTGGATAGCTGAATGATTTTTGATCTATTTCCACAGGTTTTCAATACATACTCTAATGAAGACTATGACAGGAGAAATGATGAAGTTGATCCAGTGGCTGCATCAGCTGAATATGAACTTGAGAAGCGTGTGGAAAAGTTGGAGCTCTTCCCAGTCGAGCTAGAAAAAGGTGTCGTGTCTGTGTGTCATTTCCACTTCCTGTGACACTGACCTACAAGTTTGAGGAAGCCTACACATACCTACAGAGTCTACCTTGAATTTACATGAGCTGGTTGTATTCACTGTGGCTTTTTGGATTTCAGGAATTGTTCAGTCAGGAATTAAAGAAGCAGCTCAGAGACAGGCAGTTTTTATCTTCTTAAGAGAATTGTTTAGTGATACTCCATTAACATAATTTTACACAGTGTTTGTTGTGATACATTCATTCTTTACTGGAGGAGTAAAAATCTTGTCTGTTCTGTGCTCCTCATAAGGCTGCAGATGATACTTTTTGTGTGTAATTTAAATGGTAGTCAAATAGTTTTCTTAAAAGGAATCAAAGTAATATTAGTGTTATTGGCACAGAAAGCCAAGAGGAACCAAAGCATGAATGCTTACCTACCAAATAATGTACAGATAAATGTAAGAATTTTCTGCTTTTTCTTGCCTCTTTCACAGACGAAGATGGACTTGGCATAAGCATTATTGGAATGGGAGTTGGAGCTGATGCAGGCCTTGAAAAACTGGGAATATTTGTCAAAACAGTAACAGAGGGTGGGACAGCAGAAAGAGATGGCAGGTAAACAAGACTTTGTATTTTACAGAATTTTATCAGCAAGAGTTACTATAAATTATTATTATTTTCATAATAGTTGCTTGCTTAACATATGTCATGGTAATCTAAGCTCTAAAGTTGGTCAACTTCATTGGAAAGGTCCAAGTAACTGGATGTGGTTCTGAGAAGACACTAAATTGGTACCATGAGTTTAAACTTTTAAAGAAGAACGAAGTTGCCAAAGATAAGTGTTTGTGACTACTGAGAACCCAGATGCTTTAGCATGAGTAAGGCTGCTGATTCCAAACTCTGTGTCGCTTTTGAAAGTAGTTTTGATTCTTAAGGTGTTGAGCTCCCACCTCTTCTATTGGCTTCAAGCCAGCTTTAGATAGGCAATACTAAAAAAAAAAAATCAGTTCAACGTTGGATAATTTGGTCTCTCTGCATATGATGTCCTTGCAAAGAGATCTTGACAGGCTGGATCTATGGGCTGAGGACAGCTGCATGAGGTTCACCAAGGCAAAGGGTCAGTCCTGCACTGGGTTCACATCAGAGCTGCATGAGGCCCACTAAGGCAAAGGGTCAGTCCTGCACTGAGTTCACATCAGAGCTGCATGAGGCTCACTGAGGCAAAGGGCCAGTCCTGCACTGGGTTCACATCAGAGCTGCATGAGGCCCACTAAGGCAAAGGGCCAGTCCTGCACTGGGTTCACACCAGAGCTGCATGAGGTTCACCAAGGCAAAGGGCCAGTCCTGCACTGGGTTCACATCAGAGCTGCATGAGGTTCACCAAGGCAAAGGGCCAGTCCTGCACTGGGGCCACAGCAGCCCCAGGCAGGGCTGCCGGCCTGGGGGAGGAGCAGCTTGAGGGCTGCTCAGCAGAAAAGGACTGGGGGTGCTGGTTGACAGGGAGCTGGATATCAGCCAGGATGTGCCCAGGTAGCCAGGAAAGCCAAAGGCATCCTGGCCTGGACCAGCAGTAGTGTATCCAGCAGCACCCAGGCAGGGACTGTGCCCCTGTACCTGGCACGGGTGAGGCCACCTTGGGTGCTGTGTCCAGCTCTGGGCCTGTCACTGCAAAAAGGACACTGAGGTGCTGGAGTGTGGCCAGAGAAGGGGAACAAAGCTGGTGAAGGGTCAGGAGCACAGGTCTTATGAAAGGGAGCTGGGGGTGTTTGACCTGGAGAAAAGGAGGCCTGAGGATGACCTTATCACTCTCCACAGCCACTGGAAAGGAAGTTGTAACCAGGTGGGGGTCGGTATATTCTGACATAAGTTGCCCAGAAAGATGGTGGAGTCACTGTCTCTGGAAGTGTTGAAGAGGAATCTGGATGTGGCACTTGGGATGTGGTTTAGGAGTGATTGAGCTGCTTAGTTGATGGCTAAACTGGATGATCTTGGAAGATCTTTTTCAACCTTGATTATTCTGTGATTAAGGAAATAATTAGTGTGTGAATATTTAAACTTTTACTAAATGCATTCGTTTCAACTTTACTAACACAGACTGTTCATACTATTTACTTTGGACAGTCTTCTATTCTGGGGTTCAGTTTTCACACCTACAGCACTGAAAGTACATTAATTAATTGGAATAGGACGCTGTGCCATAAACCTTGCCCACTAAAGAAGTGAATTGGTGTGTGTAGTCCTGTGTGCTAGTATAGCAGAATCTGCTTGCTTATTTGGTATGTGCAAGCTAAAGAATTCCTTTTCAACATAAAATATTTCATATCATATGGGGCACAGTTATCTGTGTGTTCTTCAACACCTGCCAATCTGTGTATTATTCAGTACCTGCCAAAACCAAGTCAACCTCTTCTCATTAGGAGACAGGAAAAAAACTTTACTATCCAATCATTTAATAATGAAAAGGATTCTTAAAAGTCTTCCAACCCATACAATTTTTCATTTTGTTGCAGTGCTTAACTTTGTAAATTTTCCTGCCAGTAAAATATTACTTCTCTGATATGTAAGCAACTATATCAACTTATCTGCATTCTTCTTTTCTGATTTTAACCATTAATGTGTTGTTATGTTAGTCATAAACAATATGAAAATATTGCTTATAAATAAGAGTGGGAATAAACTCTTAAAATGTTGATGATGTCTTCTAAAAAATACATTGCAGTAACACGTTCCTTGTTGAACACCTCTAACTTTTCAGCCAGGCAAAAAATTGTTCTGCTGTGGAAACCCCACAAAAATTTAAGCAGAAGACTCTAGAAGGCAGGGGGTTGCAAAGTTTAGTAATGTTACTTGGAAACTACTGAACTATGTTGTCTTCTAGATTGGGCTTGGAGGTGTCTTTAGAGATCTTGGCAATAAAATATCATGTTGAAGGCCAAGTACTGATTTATCATAGGCTTAAAAATTATGAAGGGAAATGAAGCTGACACCTCAAGATGTCATGACTTTATCCATTACTTTAAATTTAAGTGAATGTTTTTCTAAAGGGTATGCTTGACCTCAGCTAGAAGGCATTAAGCTCACGACTGGTATTCTTTGTAAAATTCTCTAGTTGAAAATCAGTCACTCACTGCTGCTCTGTCATGATCTGTAATTTCTTTTCATCTCATTATTCACATGTTTGAGTGGGCTGCAGAAGTTAATGTTCCATCACAAGTCTGTTCTTTCATTTCCCTAGATGGCATCTGAAAGGAACTTGTCAGCTGAGAAAAAATAATATCGTTCTTTGACCATTCTAATATTTGTGTTGGTTTTCAACTGGCAGAATGTTCAGTCAGCTGAGAAATAGGACTCTGCTTTTCTCTTTGAGAGCCTGACTGATCATTCACTTGGGAAAGGGATATATAATCCTCTCAGTCAGGACCAGGCCGTTCTGCATAATAAAGTGCATCAACTGTAAAGGGTCCTGTTAACTTCATCTTTATGAAAAGCCTACTTAATCATTAACACTGATAGCAAAACAAAGTCTCCAACCAGAAAATAAAACTACTTCAGTAGTTGCATCAGATATTCTGAATAATCGCGTAGCAATCTTCAACCAGGTTCTCCTAAAGCTACAATTTAAAATGTTACAGTATCTGTAGGATAGTTGTTCTGTTTTTTATTGAAAGACCTATCAAATTATGATGTAAAGTACTTGTCTCCCCTGGAAATACAAAATCTGTGCAAAGATGTTTCTCAGTGATTTAACACCCCTGGCTTGATTCATGCTGCTGTAGACAAAAAGGTAGCATTTAGCTGTCATATTTAAAGGTTTTGTGTGCCAGTGTATGCCCAAGGAGGGTTCTTCAAGATGAATCCAAAGGCAAGCATGTTGATAAGTATTAGGAGAGGTTATTAGTAGTGAGAAAGATAGGAAATCAGTCATTAGACTGAATATGAAAAATTAGACTGAATATGAAAAATAAAATCTTTTCCTGGATCAATCAATCAATAGCTGCTTCTTTCAGGTTATTGTGATGATGTGTCATTCACTTTATGAAGTATTTTGATAGCATTGGGAGCAACAGTTTTGAAACATTGCATAGTTCTTAACTTGAACTCTAGAAGATGTCTCTGCACAAATTAAATTTTTCAGTTCATCATACAGAGCAATTGTGCAAATAATTTTTTCAATTTTAGTTGGTTTGATTCTATAGTTGCTACTTCATTGTTATCTGCAGGCAGAGTTTAAAGTCATGAAAATTAGAAAATAATTGTCAGAAGAATTACCAATGTTATTAATGCTAAAAGCAATACAATTTCTGTAATTCAGACTTTGGCAATCCAAGCCTAATTTTTCATTCGTGTTTGAAATTAGATTTGACACAGGGGGCCTGGAGCTCCTGTGAGAATGGGCTTTCAGGGGAGGTCCTCCCTTTGTAGGTTGATATGCATATATGCTCCTATATAATTAAAATATATGTGTAAAGGAGTATTGGAGAGCAGTGTCCATAAAAATATTTAAGAGTTGGAAGTTTAAAAAAAAAAGTTCAAAATTAGATGAATATTGATGCGAGTGCTGTATTTCTCAAATGTTTCAGTGCAAATTGAAATAAAATTCTGAGTTTAAAATGTCAGATATGATTTTCAAAATAGGAGTTTATAAGCTGCCATTTTCAAGGGAGATCCTGCCTAGAACACAGTGACATTCTGTAGTGTGAGGCTGCCAAAGAGTAAATACTGTATTTCTTACTCATCACTGGAATCCAAAGAACAAAGATGCTGCTTGAACACATGTAAAACTGCAAAGCATTTCCTCAGACTTGACAGAGAAATTAGTGCTCCAAGTACAAATGCTTCAACATTCTGTTGAAGCCTCTGTTTTTTGAAAAGAAATCTTATCACTAATATATCCTAAGATGTTAAATACATTAATTTGGGTATTTTCCTATAATTTAAATAGGATTTTTTCATAGCTGTTTCTTGGTTGCTTTGTAAACTCTGTTATTTGGATCAGTAGAATCCATGTAAGTGCTTGAAAATTGCTCCCTTTGACTAGTTCTGGATGTGTTTGTTTGGTTTTTATTTTGAAATTCTTAAGAGATCGTGCGTTTCTAAAGAACAGTGTTGCAGTCATCTTCCAGGGATTCGTAATCCAGAGGAGTCCAGTGCCTGCTGTAGGGATTTTGTAGCTGTGCTTGCTTTAGATAAAAGCAACATGGCTTTCATCTGTCTAAACTTTTTCTGCATTAAACAGTGTATCAGCTCTAAATAGATTTTTGGTTTCAAAAAGAGAGTCCTCATTACAGCAGTCCAATGTTTTATGATTGTGTGCAGCAAGATCATGCTTACACGGGAAATCATTTTTTTGGAACAAGTTAGATGAAATATCTTAAGACAGTATGTCACAATTGGGTCTGATACTCAAGTTCTTTTCTCCACAGATGAGCAGGTTGTTTTAGTTAAATACTACATTTTTTTTCCATTAGCATGAAATGCCAGAGCTATGTCTTATGCTGTTTTTCAAGATTGGCTTAGGAAAGAATGATATAAGCTGTTCAAGTATCTCATTTAATTTAATTCATATGACAAATTCAGGAGTTTGTGTTGCTGTATTTCTGTACAAGGAAAGAGACTGGATAATTAATTGATGATATTAACTGTAATGGTAACTTTGAAGTTGGATTTATGAAATGTCTGTGTGCAAGGAATGATGTGTTTTTCATGTTTACCTTTATCATTTCATGACTGAGCTTTTGTTTAAGGTCAAACTAGAAAGATCTCTCTATGCTAAGTTTTGCTGAAAATTTGCAAGAATTCATACAATTATTTATGCATTTGTGTTTTTTTCCTGAAAGGATCCAAGTGAATGACCAAATTGTGGAAGTTGATGGCATCAGTCTGGTTGGTGTTACACAAAATTTTGCTGCAACTGTTCTTAGAAACACCAAAGAGAAAGTCAGGTGAGTATTTTAGAGGGGAAAAAAGAAATTTAAATTCATACTTAAGATTACTTGGCTTCCTTTACAGGCCTTTCAGTTTGCCCAGGTACAATCAGAGGCTTTTGGCCTCTATGTCTTCTCTCCTTTGATCTCTCCTTTGATTCCGAGAGAGGGATCAAATACAGTATGACAGTTTTGTTTTGGCTTACATTTTTAAAGTATTACAGCCAAAACAAGCTGGAATTGCAGACAGATGATGACTGTGCTCTTGATCACTAATCTAAAAGTTCATGGGCTTCAAGTTTGCATTAGTGGGGATGATGAAGGTCATGGTGTTGGTCAGAGGGAAGCTGCTGCCAGTGATCATTTCCTTGCCCCAGCCATGGGGACACTGACCACGTTCACACTCCAGGGTTGGAGCAGGAGGAGATCAGCACTCTGGTCCCTCAGATGCCACCTCAGCACAGAGGGCAGGAGAGAATTGGATGCAGTAGTGATAACAGCTGCCAAATTAAGGAGAGTAACCAGTGTTAATTAACCGAGCTCCCAGCACCACCTGTGGGTTTCTCTCTGCTCCTATACTGTGGTTCATTGTCCCTGTAAAAGTCCATAAATTAATGAACAGACTCAAAAATGTAAAATATTCTGCAAGTACGCTTCTGAACTTGTGTGGTTGAGTGCAAAACTATAAAATGTCATTAATAAGAGCTTTGTTTCCCTAGAATTGAACTGGTTTGCCATTTAAGACCCTGTGCAGTCACACAGTTTTTCAACAGCTCGGTAATTTCAGTAAAGATTCAACTCTACAAAATAAATCCAAAAATATCTTTGACATATTGTAAAAGCAGCAGCCATTCTGAAGTCACCTTTTGGTTCTCTCTAGGGAGTACAAGTGAATTCTTTAATTAACGAGTTCAGAGCTGACTTCTTTTGAACCATGACTAAACTACGGGTGGTAATATATGCAGACACCCTCAGACGGTGGTGCTCTATGTTGGAATGCACACTTCCACTAAAATTCCACAGCTGATCCTACATGACATTGAGGAATAATGCTGGGATGTGGATTCTGCACAGAATCTTGGGGGTGGTTGACCAATCTTTTATTTGAGAGAGGTTATTTAGGAAAAAAGAGAATATTTGAAACTGTAATTATAGGCGAGTATATTTTTGTGTAACATTTACATTTGAAGCTACACCATTACTGTTTCTGCAAAGACTCACACATGCTGTGAGTGTTCCTACTGACTAAACTATGAAAATGAGTATATACTTTATTAGGTTTTCTACAGTTGGGACCTTCAAACATAAAATCCTTATGACAGAGAATAATGTGTTCCTGTGTTTCAGTACACAGAGCAAAATGTTATGTATATTCTGTGTTTGATGTTCTAGTTCAAAAGGAAAAAGGAAAAAAGAAAGCACTCACATAAAACATACCTATTGTATACATTTAGAATCAGCTCAGTATGTGTAATTATTGCTGCATAAGTTACGGAATAGAATACTTGCTTCCATGGGAAAATAATGGAGGAAGGAAAAATCATAAAGTGATTTTCACACAGAGCTCCCACAGTCTTCTCTCAGGAAATAAATTACAATGAGACTGGTTGCAATCTAGACCCTTGTCACAAAATAGGGAGCTGAAAAAAGTATTTCTTCATTGTTGTTGAGTTCACATTGTTAAGTGTACTGTGCACTGGGATCATTGGCTTCTGACAGGTCTCGTTTGTCAAAGAGATATTTGAGTTTCTTCATTTTTCCTTGTAAGATTAAGATACTGAGTTTTCATGGAAAAAACGACCCAGTATGTTAGTGTCAAAACTAGACCCAAAAAAAAGCATAGAATAATACTCAGTTAATAATACATTTCAAATACTCTATGAGTTACAATATAAAATATTACTAAAATATTAATAATGTATACATAAAGAGCATACCATGTGGTTGGCAGTATCTTACTAATGGGTATTTCTAATCAGAGGAACGAAATGGGTAGAATTTGGTGCAACTTCCTCAATTTTTTTCCATTTTAAACTTCATGGAAAAAAATGCTCAGAAAGACTTCTTTCTGCTTTATGCAAGCCAGCTGAGAAATGCATGATGTTTTTCCTGATTTGTGGTAGGCTGGGAGTGAGACTTGACAAGGTAGCCAAGCCTTGTATGGCACAGGCTCCTGCTTAGCTTCTGGTCCAGTCCTGGATGGTGTTGTTGCTTGATGCTCTACATTGGTTTTAGTTGCACAAAATGAAAAATTGTTCCAGAAAGCAGTTTTTTGGAGAGAGGTATTTCAGTATGCTTGATGTTTTGGCTTCAATACAGGTTTGAACATTTGCTTGTAAAGAAAGTAAGAGCTAATATTGATGAATTTAAATATGAAAGGAAATAAGGTATTTTTAACTTCTTGACTGTTCTTCTTTTGACATGTGGCAAAAGAGCCCTGCCTGCTGCTTGTTTTGTGGTGCGAAGAATTGGTTTCTGACAGATCCTCTTTCCTACTGTGTTAGAGCTAGGATGGAGAATCCCTCATCTCCACCTTCTTTGGCAGACAGTGAAAACCTCTGCACTTGAACAGCTCCAGAACATTAGGGACACCTTGGGAGGGTCTGCTGGGGCAAAATGCCTTTCTTGTCCCCAGCTGTCAGCTCCTGCCTGCTGGCAGTGCAGGGAGCAGAGCAGGGCAGGGAGCAGGGCAGGGAGCAGTGTAGGGAGCAGGGCAGGGAGCAGGGCAGGGAGCAGTGTAGGGCAGGGAGCAGGGCAGGGAGCAGTGCAGGGAGCAGAGCAGTGCAGGGAGCAGGGCACAGAGCAGGGCAGGGAGCAGGGCAGGGAGCAGTGCAGGGAGCAGAGCAGTGCAGGGAGCAGGGCACAGAGCAGGGCAGGGAGCAGGGCAGGGAGCAGGGCAGGGAGCAGAGCAGTGTAGGGAGCAGAGCAGTGCAGGGAGCAGGGCAGGGAGCAGTGCAGGGAGCAGAGCAGTGCAGGGAGCAGGGCAGGGAGCAGAGCAGTGCAGGGAGCAGGGCACGGAGCAGAGCAGTGCAGGGAGCAGAGCAGTGCAGGGAGCAGAGCAGGGAGCAGAGCAGGGAGCAGAGCAGAGCAGGGAGCAGGGCAGGGATCAGAGCAGTGCACGGAGCAGAGCAGTGCAGGGAGCAGAGCAGGGCAGGGAGCAGGGCAGGGAGCAGGGCAGGGAGCAGAGCAGAGCAGGGAGCAGTGCAGGGAGCAGAGCAGTGCAGGGAGCAGAGCAGGGAGCAGTGCAGGGAGCAGAGCAGTGCAGGGAGCAGTATACTCCTGCCCTTGGAGTGCACCATTCCCATGGCAGTGCCATGAATGATCCGTGTCCCTGCAGGAGGCAGGAGCAGGGGCAGAGGTTGCTGCTCCATAAACCCCTCCTGCCTTTTCTGGGGAGGATGTCCCAGCTGACTGCCAGTGTGTAGGCAGTGTACAAGCACACCTCACCTGATCCAAGGCTAGGCAGCTTCACGAATCCTTCCTTCACAGGAGGAATCACGTTCACACTTACTTGCATATCTGCTGTTCAATAGTGTCAGCTTGATGGAGTTTATAGAACTGCTTTAATAGGCATAGTTATCTTTGTGATCATAGCATACAGAATCTGTGCCTTTCTTCTGCCTGGTGTCCTGTACACATAGAGATCTGTGTGCCTTTCACTGGTGTTACTTCACATTTATATCCCTCAGCATTAGGTATCTGAAGTCATTTTGTCCTTAATCTAGTCAAAGTGCATGCTGGTTTTTATAGCAGGGTTTAGTATGTGAGATCAGTGGCAAAGAAAGGACACTCATGAATAGAATGACATTAAAGCCACTTGTTAATTCTTTGCAGTAAATGCAATCAATACCTCTTCAGAGAGCTTGCATAACACCAATACTTCGTGATTTATTTTTCTCCTTTGAGCCTTCTGAACACTTTGAATGATACTGACAGTGGAAGTCGTTGACCTAGAATAGATTTTTGCAATTTTTCTACCAGAAAAAATGTATCCAGACTCTCTGTAGCTGACATAGTAAAGAATTTGTGAAAATGAAGACATGGCTTTTACCTTTTGAACTGTTCTAGGTGAGGCTAAGAGGAGGTGAAGGAAGAGAAAATGTAAAAAGCACATGTGATTATTTTATCCGTTGTTGCAGTATTGGATTATCCAGCAGACTCATCATACCATAATGAAAGATCATTGCCTCAACCAGTTTGACTTCCACAGTGATAATAAATTAAATTATTCTTTCTTATAATGTTTTCTAGAAAGATAATCAGTACCCAGCAGATGTACTCTGGTAGCCTATGAGGCAAAGGCAAGAGATGGAATTCTTTCATAATCCCAGCTGGCAATCAGCTTCTGCTTTTCAGGATGAGAATTAGTGTCCTCGTGACTCTAATCAGGCAAATACAACTATGAATGCTATTTCAATTGATGTAAATATCAAGTCTTCTTTATAATTTTATATAACTGTTTAGTTCACTAATATGTCATGTTAGCGGATTTCAGAATTTAATTATATACAGGAGGGATTTGAAATGTGTGTTGTTTTCAATATTGTTGACTGTTGCCCCTGCTCTAAGATTAAGGCTTCAGAGGGCAGTGCCACACTAATACCACTAATTGTTCTGTGTTTCTTTTGACCCCATTTAGGATGTAATCCATCAGCTTGAAGTTTGCAAGTGGTGCCTGCAGTCATAAAAGATAGGATAAGGAGACAGCTTGACAGTGGGAATCCCATCCTGTCATGGAGTTTCTCCTGTGTTGTTTTTCTTGCAGTCTCCCCTGGACTGCGATGTTGAGTATCAGGCCTGTTCTTTGAGGCTGCTTGGGTGATGTTTAGCCTTTGTGACCACACTTTCTTCCCCTGTTCATCATACTGAAAGGGTTCTGGGAGACCCTACGGTCTCTGCCAGAGAATGCTCACTCAAAGAGCTGTATGCCTCTAGGGAATTTTATTTCTTTTTCCTTGAGCATACTCACAAGAGGAAAAATCTAGTTCTTTCATAGAGAAAACTTTATCCTATTATCATAGTTACTGAATACAAAGATTTGTGCTCACACAGCTCTGGGAAAGGCAGGATCCCAGGAAAGGAGGACATGGTTCTTGGAAGACTTAATGCATTGATAAGAAGAAAGGATCTTGCATGAGAGAATCGTCAAAAATCCCAGTCTTTCATATGCTGCTTGTATACTTTTAGCATTTTTACTTTCCTCTGAAAGGTTTCTTTTAAGGAAGTTGACCAAATTCAATGTTTTACTGGAGAGGCAAATTTTAAATTCTGTGTCCTCCTTCCGTATCCTGTTGTATGAATGTGACTAAACATTTTCCTGGCTTCCCACCCTGTTGCTAGGCACTGAGCGGATGCTCTCATGGTGCCTTCTGAGTCAGTTCTTGATTTTTTTTTAGGGAACCACACAGAGCCTGTGCAAACCTGTTTGGTGGTTTATCATGACTTGTACCACCCTGAAAGTTATTAATTGTTTTAATTCTATACTGCCAATGAGTTTACCTGCTTTTGTTTATTTAAATTCTGCTGAAATGGATCAAAGTCTTTCCATCTTAAATAATTGGTTAGCCAATTTTGCCATGTCTAATTAATCTTCTAGATCATTAAAGAGTATGTTCTAACAGCAGCATTGCAAATATCCAGCCTTCTGGCTTTTCACTATTCACTATTCTCTGTTCTAATAAAGAATAATTTATTGCCATTTTTTGTTTTTTCTTATTTGGAAAGTTTTAATTCAAATCAGGGTTCTGTCTCAACTCCCAGTTAGTTCATAACCTAAATTCTATCTCGTACTAAATTGGAAGTGGAATCTTTCATACAAATTTTCACATTTGTATAGCTCTTATGCAAGGAGCTATTAAAGGGTAAAAAGTAAAAATAATTGGTTGTTCATTAACATCAACTTGAAATGTCATTTATTCCTTCCTCAGCTAATTCCTCACCGCATCTTGAGATGAATTTTTTCAGAAAAATACACCATTTCCTAAAATAGTATTTGCATGCCTGCTGTTAGTTTTGTTTGCCACCACAGCATCTGGAAGGGCAGTTTATCCAGTCAGGTCTTTGCAAGGGCTGAGGCAGTGCAGGGGACAGATGAAATCAGGTCCCAGGCAGCAGCAGTGCCCCAATGGGAATGCTGCTGCTGACAGTAACACTGAGCAGCCTGCCTTTGTTGTGCCTCCCTTGTCCAGGTGATAATCCTCCTCTCCCAGTGTGCATGCCTGTGCAGATTTTCTTTTGCTCCTTCTGACTTTGCCTTCCTGTGCTCTTACCCTGTGAAACAGTTGGGTTCTTAAAAATTTGCAGGCATTCTCCATAGTGCAGATCCACATTGTGGCAGAGGCAGGACTGCTAATTACTGGGTGATGAGACAGGACCCAAAACAAAAGATACACACTCCATGTCTGCTTCAGAGAGCTGGGTTATGTTATCTGTTTTCAGGGGGTTGTGGTTTTGTTCTTCCTTTCCTTGTCTCTTTCTTTGAATCCAAGTGCTGGAGCTGAGGAGATGAAAAAGAGAAGGAAAGAAAATCCCTTTGCTCTGCAGTGCTGATTGCTGAGCTGTGACTTCATGCTGGGCTGTGACTTCATGCTGGGCTGCTTCAGAAGCCATGTGCACTTTCTGCTTCTTTGATAAACCTGATTTATGGATCCTGCAGAAACTAAATGTGTGGTGCTGTGTGCCAAAGTAGTGTAAATTTGTCCTGTTTAATCCACTGTGGTTATACTAAAGATTCCAAATTTTGTTTTCTTTCTGGTTTCTGCAAAGTACTCTTACAAGCACTGGTAATTGTCCTGTAGGACCACCAGAAGTAGCGAGCTGAACATGAAAAGTTACTCCAGAGTCCTCTGACCCCTTAGGATGGGTGAGATAAGACTGCATTCATCACTGCTTAGCTGGTTTATATTCCTTGGCTGTGCCTGAGGAGTAGACAAGCTATGCCTTGGCCTGTTCTTTGTGCTGGGGCCAGCTGGCACCAGCGTGGTTGGGGCTCCTACCCTTAAAGAATTGTACCTTTCTGAGCAGGGGGACATATCTAAAGTGTCCGTTGGAAACATCCAAGCTGACTCCTAGCCTTTGCTAACTCCTGGACTGGGTCTGAGTATTCTTTATCAGAATATTAACTTGGGTCAAGCTGTTTCCAAGACTGTTTCAGTGATGTAAAATACAATTTTAATATGATGACCAGTTACTAGTACTTGGAAGCATTCCCTGGCACTGTGTGATTTACTGGCATAAACATAGCCCCTGTGTCTTTATTTCTTGCTAATTTGAATTTTATGGCAATTTTTAAAAAAATATTTGCGCATTTGGACAGGAAATTATATGTTTGAGTGTGAAATATATAAAGAAATATTCATTTAAATATTTTGTCTGAATTACAAACTATTTTTCTAGGTATTGGAGCATGACTTTTAAAATTAAATATAGCATGAATGAGTAAGGTTTAGTGGGACTAGATTTCATTAGGAGCAGCTTTTCTTTTCTTTTCCTGGAAAAGGAACAACTTGATAGGTTTTGAATTAGTTCATCCTCAACTTGGTTGGGTCTAAACATAACCTCCTAATCCTGCAACTAAAATATCATCATATATGTTTATTTAGCTAATTATTTTACTCCTTTATCCAAGATACTATTTTGTGGAAGCTTGCACACAGTTTTGGTGTACCTTGATTAATGGGATACAACATTGTGACAGCTGGGCAGAAATACCTGCTGTTCATCCTTGCAGGATAACTCCCCAAAATATATGAGTGGTGCTGTAGGAGCATTTAGCTGTGAGGATGGTCTGGCTTGCCTAGAATCTGGATCATCGAATCATCCAGATTAAGGACGTAGTCTGAACTCAGAAGCTTACTGGTGACCTACCTGTATTTTCTTCCTGGATTTCTTCCCTGTGGATGCCACCAAGGATGAGAGTGAGGGAAGACAGATCTCACCTGAAAAAGCAATCTGGTTTTTTTTAGAAACATGGCCTGCTAGCACTTGTACTTTCTGAACAGAGGTGTCTGCATTCAGGTATGTTAAAGCACAGATTTACAGATGTGTTTCTTTGAAGTGGTCATTCCCATAGGAGTTGTGGGGTGCTATAGCAAATGCTGATTAAATCATCACCCTGTATTCAAGGAAACCTGTTAAGCAAGGATTTTGTTGGAATACTGTCAGGCTGTCTGGAAAGAGATGGAATTGATTCTTAATGTGCACTCTCAGAAGAACAGAGCAATGTAAGGACCAGAACCTGGAGAGGTGCCAAAACATTAAATCCCTTGGCTAATTTTGAAGTACTCATGAGTAAAGCTAATGTGTCAGTGAGGCCCTAGACTAGAATTGATTTCTAGAGGAATAATTAATTTAAGTGCACTGATATTATTGTGTGGGTTTTTTACATGACTGCCTAATTGTCTGACTCAATATCCATTTAGTGTTGATAGTAGCATAGTTTATCAGGGGTTTCTATCCAAGATGCTCTGGAGAGTCTGCTGAGGCTTTTCTGGTGCTTAATCTGTGATTTTGCTACTGATCCACCTGTACCACTGATACCACTGTTTGCCCAGAAAGCAAACCACATCCTGGACCAGCACCAAAAGAGGAATGGCCATCAGGGTGAGGGAGGTGATTCTGCCTCTCTTCTCTGCCGTGTGAGACCCCACTGCAGTGCTGCATCCAGCTCTGGGTTCCCCAGCACAAGAAAGATGTGAACTTGCTGCTGTGGGTCCAGAGGAGGCCACAGAGAGGATGAGAGGGCTGGAGCACCTTTTCTGGAGAGAGTTTGGGAGTGCTGGAATTGTTCAGCGAGGAGAAGCTAAGACTCAAAGGAGAATTTATAGTACCTTCCAGCAATGAAAGGGGGTTTATATGAAAGAAGTAGAGTGACTTTTTACACAGATAGTGATGGGACAAGGGGGAATGGTTTTAAACTAAAAGACGAGAAATTTGTCTTAGAGATTAGAAAGTTCTTTAGTCATGGGGTAGGGAGGCACTGGAACAGGTTCCTCAGAAAATTTGTGGATGCCTCATCCCTGGAACTGTTCAAGGCCAGACTGAGTGGGGCCCTGAGCAACCTGATTTAGTGAAAGATGTCCCTGCTCATGGCATTGTACCTTCTAACCAAGAGTGGTAAGTTGAGGTCCTTCTGTCTGTTTTTAAATTCAGGATACTTCATCCTGGATCTGGGGACAAGGATAGAGGCTACAGAACTTCTGCACAGCAGTTCATCTTACTGGCAACTCAATCTCCAGGGTCCTTGGAGGCTCTTCCCAAATTCTGCTTATCTGTGCTGGCTCCATGAGCCAGCATCCTGCACTAGATATTACACAGATTGCCCTCTTAGATGTTTCTTATTTGACCTTGAATAACTGCAGTCATCGCCACTTTCATTCACTGATGGTGATCACTTCACTGTGTTACTAAGGGTGCTGATTTCCAGGCAGAGTTCTTCTCTTGTTTGCATTGGTATTTTGGATCACTTATCAGTTATCTCCAGGCAAATCTTTTTTATTTCCCTCTACCAGTCCTCTTGATTCCAGCCTAGTAGCTTTAAAGATTGCTGTGCACATCTCTGATGCAGGGGTGGGCTGAGTGGATTCTGATGCAGGGCTGGGCTGGGTGGATAAGTTTGCACATGAGGTAGATAGGGTAACAAAGGGCTGCAATCACAGGATCTTCAACAGCCTGCAGGAATGGGCTGACAGAAACCTTATGAGGCAAGAGCTGACGAGAGTGGCATCTGGAGCAGCATCCCTTGCAACACTGTGAGCTAGAGAGCAGATGTGCAGGCAGCATCCTGGGAAGAGGTGGAAAGAACATCTTCAGAAAGAAAAGAATGGAATGTCAGGTGCCTTATTGTTGTCCCGGCTGCCTTCCATGAGGCAGAATGGATGAATCCAGATTCTTCGTACTCTTGGTACAAAGGGACAAAATGACAGGCAATGGAGAGAAGCTGCAGCAAGGGTAATTCTGACCAAGGCCATGGCAAAGTTGGCCTTCTTTTCAAATCAGGGGCTTAAGTAGTACTGGTTTCCTTCCAACTGAAATTATTCAGAGTGTTTACGAGTTTCACATCATTTCATATCAAGAGGTGTAATGGAAGCTCATAGCTTGTGAATTCCTTATGTGTAGTCAGTTCTGTATTTGAGAGTGCTGTTTGGGAGAGGTTGATCTTGTTCATGGTAACCACACAAATTTCAGCTTCTGCTGCTGTGACTAAATAAAACTGCATTCTTAACAGGGTTCACGTCCCTTTTAGCACTTCAGATTAATTATGTGGCTGTTAACCTAATGGAAGCAGCCAGAGTAGGTAATTGAAGACATCTTGAAATAAATGAGATAAATGGTAGCTGAAGCAGCTTCAGAGTTTAAAGCTCAGAGGAAAACCATTTCAAAAATTATAGAATGGTTTGAGTTAGAAGGAACCTTAAAGTTTATTTAGTTCCAACCTCTCTGCTGTTGTCAGGGATACCTTCCACTAGAGTAGGTTGCTCAAAGCCCCATCCATACTGGCCTTGAAGAGTTCCAGGAATGAAGCATGACTGTAAAACTCCCTGAATGAATTTTACTGTACATTTTTTTACATTTGTACATTTACTGTACCAAACTGTATTTTAGGAAAGGTTAGAAGATTTTGAATACTTTTACAGCAAACCCCCCCATTCTTTCTTAGAATGTGTTTGCTGTATTCTTGATTTTTGTTGGATTTAAGGAAACCATGCTAATGTATTTTTAACTGAGCACATAATTCCTGAAGTATTTTCAGGAGAAATCATTAACTCATTTCACTAAAAGTGTATACTGCAGAACTTGAGTTTCACATCACAGATTTGATGCCTTCACATTTTTCTTAGTATCAGTTATTTTCAAAGTGGAAATGTTTTAAAATTAATTTTTATAATAGTGTTTCTGGTTTCCATAGTTGATAAAAAAATCAATAAGTTATTTCAAGAAGCACAGGTCTGCAGATCCTCTTTTATTAAAAGCTGGACATACGCAGAAAGCTATGTATCAGGTGTGCTGTAAAATATTTAAATCATGGATTTCAATGCTTTCAATTTCAGTGAAATGCTTTTCTTAACCACCACTACTGTAATTAATTTTCAATTTCTCAAGACACATAATTCTTTTGGATAACTCTAAAATCCATTATGGAGTCAAATATTAATTATATTTCTAGCTCCATCCCTGTTCATTTTAACCACAACCACAAAGAATATTTCACGGCTGGTAATTCAGCTAAATTGCATGTAACTTCTGAGTATCAAGGGCAGTTCATGCCCTGCCTCTCTCCTTCTCCTTCCTTCTTTTTTGCAGACTTCAGAAAAAATCAGTAATGACCTAAAATTTAGTACAGTGATGGCTGTATCATAGATTTGCTGGGGTTAATTTTGCATTTGCTGGCTTTAATAATCTAGGGGAATGGAATATTATTGTGATGTGGTTTAAAGGCTGTGAAATGCTCATTTGTCTCATATCTAAAAACATGACCAGCTTCTCAAATATGTTATTGCTGACAGAATGTATAGTTTTTTCTTATAATACTTCTAGCCTTTGAGATTAAGTAATGAAGTCTGAAGTGCATGTGATTGATTTTGTTGAGCCAAAGTAATTTGAAATATACAATTAGCTACTTTGTTGAAGTGTGTGTATTATGGTTCAGTGATGGATTTTTTGGTCAGTGAATCACAGCCTTATGCCTCTTTCTCATATTTAAACACTTCAGATTATGATATTTCTTGTATTTAAAGCTATTCTGTGAATAAATATCTAATTAATGCTTAGAGTTTTAATAACTGCCCCTGCTTTATGGTTTTCTAAGTTACTTTTATTCAGCTCTCTTTAATTTATAATTTATGATTTATCCCAATTACCAGTTAAATATAATTATATGCATGGTATTCTTAAGATTATGGAATGTAAAATGGCAAAAAGTTTGGTTTCATTTGTAAAAGCTGTAATTGCTAGGAACATAGTATCCCATTTTACAAATTTACAATTCTTTGTCTAGAAGTGAAATCAATGGTAGATTGAGCAATTCTAAATTGAGCAATTCTAAAAACTTTTTTTCAGACATTATGGATATGCCTCACTCTAAAGCAATAAATTTTCATAAGATAGAGCATTGCTAGTATAATTCTGTTTTGAAAAATATTTGCTTTAAACTATGTCATTGCTTGGAGACTTTTTTCATATGTCACTGAACAGGTTCAAGTATCATGGAGAAATTTCATATTTAAATGTGATTCAAGCCTTGAAATTCCCATCTCTGTGTACTGTGTCTTTGGCATGTGAAAAAAAAAAAGATTCAGTTAATAAGACTTCATATTTTTACATCTTACCTAATTTTGTTTGTCTGTATGAAAATATTACTGCATTACAGTCTAATGTGCCTAAAACCATTTCTAAAATACCAAGATTTACCAGAGTTTGGATGCATTATATGTTGTCGATTCTAAGTTTTCAGTGTAAAAGGTGATTGTATTGAAGTGTTTTGAGTCTTATATTTTCCATGGAAGGTAAATTACCAGGCAGAAGGCCAGAGGGAATCCAATATTTTCATCACTTTGTGTGGTTTCATAACTTTACACATTGAGGGTCTCCTTCACATGTTTACAAATGTGGTGCTCTCTCTACTATGTGTAAGTAATATACTCATGCATAATTTTGCTTAAAATGTTTTTTTTTAAATAGAATTCTTTTTTCCATATTTGATTTTAATTTGTTTCACATCAGAGAAGACAAACAAGTAGCAGATACGGGTTAAATCCTTTTTAACTTCCTTTCGTAATTTCCAAAGTTCATTGTTCTTCCCAGTTGAGTCTGAAAACATGACTGGTTTAGTCTTCGTAATACTTGGCTCTAAAATCAAAATTTAGAGGAAACAGGATCTGTGTGTGAGTCAGTATGCAGAACAGATGAAGTGTAGGGGCCATGAAGAACAATTCTTTTTCTTTCAGCCCAAGGTCTTTATCATCACTGAGAACTAATGTCGTATTTTGTAATAGTGGGGTATGAGTGCCAGACTGTGATCTAGTTTGATCAGGATGAAAATGCTGATGTTATTGCCTTGATTATCTTCTAGTTTCTGCAGTATTTGCTGCTGATGTTTTTAAGCTAAGACACTTGCAAATTATTTTCAGAGCACCTTGTGCCATTATTTCAAATAGAGTTACTAATTTTCACCTTTCTTAGCTTTTTTGCAGTAAGTAGTAGCTTGGATATTTTGATGATGTGGAAATAATCTCCAAATTGCAGTCCTTTCTTCATTTAATCTGAAAATTTATTAGTCATAGGAAGTAGACCCAGGGTCATCCAATGTTGGGAAGTTGGCTTACACATGGATGACAAATCCCAAAGGATTTTAACAGTGATAGGCAGTACAAATGAAAAGAGTTTTCATACATGAGATATAATGCACATTTCTGCCCTCATTCAAATAATAAATTAAATTCATCATTTGAGCCAAATGTTGTGGGAACAAATAATTTACTATATCCAGCATCTCGATGTCACTTTATTGTGCTTGTCAGCTCTACATAATACTTCTTTCATCTATAATTACCTAATTATCTTTTTAGCCTTCTAAGAAAATAATTCTTCAGCTTGACATCTTTAAATTGTGCTTTTGTTCAGTAATTCACAGTGTGTTGGTACTGTGTAATGGGTGTTTATGATTAGTTCTGGAGATAAAAACATACCTAAATATGGTTATGCCACTGTGCTGGAAAAAAAAAAGAAAAGGGGTTACAATCCTAACAAATTCTGAGTTCTAGTTGCTGAAAGCAAGACTGAGAAGCATTCTTGTAAGTCTCAACCAAGAAAGAGGCACTTCCCTTGTGTTTTGTAAGCCAAGGAAGTGTGCACCCAGTGCTCAGCAGTAGCTAACAGTGGAGAAAACGTTCCTTAGCAACAGAAGTTCATGAAATAAAAGACAGAATTAAATGCAGCTTAAAATTAAGGAAATCGTGTCTGTCAGATTTTAAAATGTGGAAATAGATTCTGTTTTCTAAATTGGAGGAAGACAAATATAAAAGCTCAGAAATGGAAGAGAACTTCTAAGTCATAGTGGGGAGGAGTTACTCTCATGCCTGTTCCTTTCACTATAAGCTGCCCTAAGTGTGCCTGTGCTCTAACTGTGCACCCATGACAGCGTGGTCTTCTGGAAAATTCATGGCTCTGAAGGGAATGGAAGTGATTATACTTTAATGAAACTTGGAGTAGTGGCTTGTCATGGTCCCTTCTGTTTTGCCCCTCCTGTCATTGTCTGATCACTCCTGCTCCTGCACACAGTGCCCTTGTGACAAATCTCATCCACAGAACACATTTGGAACAGTCAAAACTGTGCATCTTGGGAGAAAAAGACTACCCTCTATACTAGAAATGGCTAAAACCCTGGAACTTCACTAAATAGTAGGAGTAATATTTTTTCACTGTTGTTTTGTGTAGGTTTGTAATTGGACGAGAAAAGCCAGGACAAGTGAGTGAGGTTGCGCAGCTGATCAGCCAAACTCTCGAGCAAGAACGCCGCCAGAGAGAGCTGCTGGAGCAGCATTATGCACAGTATGATGCAGATGATGATGAGGTAACAGACTGTCCAGTCTTTCACTCTTTGGTGTTTTTTCATGTTCTCTTTTCTATTCTTAATTCCTTCTTTTTACTTACCAATCAGAGGTCAACTTTTGTACCTTTCCATTACTTTTGCTGATGATTTTAGTGGTCCAGAAGAGCAAATATCAAGTTGGTTGATGCTTCTGGAAGCATTCCTCTTCCTTGAAAGCCTATATCTTTCAGAAATAAGGGAGTAAAGCTTGTTTGGTTGTGCACTGAAACATTGAAGTTCTGTGAAAATGTTTAAATTTTGTGAAACCTGGTAAAAGTTGCCCTCTAACTTTTAGAGGGGTTGACGGTGTTGGGCTTTTTTCCTAGAAGAATGGATATTCTTTTTAAGTCTGAATGTTTTCTGAAATTCTAGGTAAGACCCCTCCTTCCGCACACTGTGATTTTGTTTCTGTGTGAACAGATATTCCTCAGGATAGAGAATTGTCTACCTTGTCTGAAGTGCATATTCATACTTACAATTAGTGCCAATACAAAAGTTTCAAAAGTAACAACTCTGTGCAGTAAAATTTCCATAATTTCTTTCCATTGTCATAAAATTCTTAGTATGCCTAAATACCAAGATACTTGGAAAGATTACTTTGAGAGCATTTTCAGAGACTACTGCTGTCTCTGTTGCTCCCTAAATAAGCTGCTGGGTTTTGTAACAAACTGCTTCCTTATAGCTCAAGCATACTGTCATCATTTCACATCATCTTGAGTAATGTTATTTGTAATGCTGGACTCCATGTATTAGTGTGTTTTCATCCTGGGCCGGGTGTTTTTTGGGGCTTTTTTTTGTGTAAGAGAACAGTAGATAAGGGGAGATGGAGAATTCTTGATATGCATTCAATTCAGGTTAGTTTTTGTTTTTAGAAAAAAATTACTCTTGACATAAAATCAGGATATACTCAGATTTTGAAACATGCTATTAAAATAGCAATATGTCAGAACAATCAGAAGTACTAAGTAAAAATCCTGTCCAGCCCTAGTAAGGCTTTCACTTACTATAATTTCCACTGATATTAAGAATAAAAAGATTTCTATATACCTTAGAATTAATCCTGTCACGGGGACATATGTAGCTCATGTAAATTAAGAGCTGTGCGTACATGCATATGTATGCATGCCTGTGGGAGAACATAAATGATAGAAAAATCCATATCCTCTCTGTTCCCTCCTCAAACTACAGAAACATGCAAGTCTCCTTCTCTTTAGTCTAGAATTAAATTCAAGAGAAGTTTCTTGAAGGAACTCTCTTACAATCTCTTCAAAAACAAAATGGAACAACTAGGCTTTGGGAAAAGAGACTTCTACAACTCATCACAGTGTGCTGTAGATGTCAGGGTTTGAAGACTTTCAGTACCATTTTATGGAGAACACAGTCTGATTGCGTTCATGGAAGCAAGAGAGGGGTGTCCTGAATGCCTGATGATCAAATCTGTCTAATTGTGTACGTGCATGTAGAGGGGTGTGTGGCTGACCGGTGTGATTGATGCATTGCACCTTTTATCTGTGGGACACATCCGCCTGCAAAAAACCTCAAATGTTTGTGTTTCTTACCTTCATGCACCACACAGGTGGTGTTACTCAAGATTTGGCAATAAGGAAAATGTTGTTAAACCCCTGTTGATCAATACTGATCCTGGTAGTACCTCAGCCTTCAGTAGGGGTTGTTGAAGGTGCTGATGGTGACACTGTCACACTGATGGCCATGCAAGTGTTTCCCAGTACAGGACTGAAAGAGAACAGGAATGAGTAGGTATGAGTAGGTATCAGGTACTTTTTGTGATGCGTCTTGTCCTTGCAATTTGGTGGTTACAATCTCTTAGGTCCTGTCCACTGCATAAATTTTACACAAAAGATACTAAATTCACAAAGTGTTTTCTGCTGATAGAAACAGTGTTTTCTGTTTTCTTTTTCTTCAGATCATAAAGAGAAAATAAAATTGGGCAAGTTTTTCCCAGATTTTTCCATTATTAAGAGAGTTAAAGGTATCTTTTCTGATTCTAGCATTACACTGAGGATGGTAACCATCTCTGTGACTGTGACATGAATTTTTGGCAATGGCCTTTGGAGTGCAGAAGAGAGTTTTGTGTTGCATATGAGGAAAGGAGGAAGAAAGGAAAAGACATCTACCAGGGGAGATCCAGATGATCTCATCAGTTATCTCTTTTGTAAGGAGAAGGAATTAGGCCTGGGAACAAATTCAGTGCTTAAAAACTACGTTAGTATCATTGAAGTTCATACCCATTTCCTACTTGATGCCATGTATATATTTGGGACATGGGTAGTAGGACATTCAGAATAAAGACTGAGGTTTAGTTACTAAGGTAGGCAGTGTAGCATGTTCCCTTTGTTAATTTAGAGACTGACCAGAAATGGATTTTTCTGAATACCTGCAGTAATCTGAATATTACTATTTTTTAGCCTCCCGACTATCCTATCCAGGTCTACTCACATAGCTTGCACCATTCCCAGACAACTGGCATGATGTAAACTGTGATCTAATGCACATTAACCACAGTTCAAAGGTATTTTTGGTCACCAGAAGCACTTCTGCTCCATTTACTGTCAAATATGAGCATTACTTCTTTGAGCATACCTTGCTCTGTGTGGACAAGTCTGGGTGGGTTTATGTTGCTGCCAGACACCACTACCAGCCCTGCATTCTTTGGCTCTGGTAAGCAGAGCACCTTTTGGGCAAGACAATCTCATTTTGCACTGGCTGAATGAATATCTACAGGTGTACAAAAACCACTGCTACCCTTTTGAGTCTTTTTCATCAGAGGGAATAGTGATTCTGACTGCTTGGAGTTCAGGAGTATTTGGATTGCCAGCGTGAGGAGTTTGGCATTGAGACAGCACAGAATTACACAGGTTGCTCAGTCTCAGAGCTGTCAAGCCATCCTGCTCATTTTCCTGCACTGTTTAAGATATGTTACCATGGATCTCCAGGTACAGAGCTGCATAAATAAACAAGGAAATGATCTTGAGACTGCCAAATTCTGAGGCTCCGAGACTACTACAAGGACAGCAATAACATTTTAAGTTTTCCAGAGCAGGAAGTCAGTGATCTTGTTTGAGTCCTGCAGTCATGGCACATGACTTGTGTTTGTTAGAGGTGGTTAAACCACAGGAAGAGAATGTTTGCCAGGCGTGTGCAAGGTCTGATGTTTTATCTTGCTGTGTCACCAGCTGGCTGGATTTCCTCTGTTTTGGAGCTTCTGAAAGTCTTCATTGCCCAAGGAGCCTGTGGGTATTTTAGAAGGATCCAAGTTATTTTAAAAAGTAGTATTCTGAGACAGTTTTGGTTTCTGCCAGCTAGTGGGCAGTGGACTTGAGTTGGATACTAAATTTAGAGATGCAGTGTTAGCCTACTGCCTTCTCATTCCATTGCCTTGCAGGAATGTTGCCTGACAGCTATTTATTGAGAAACATTTACACTAATACATAGTGTTTCTAAAATACATATAATCTACTGTGTAAATAATACTTAAAATTCATAATTTACTATATAAATGCCCTGCATCCCTGCATTTCAGAATCTGCTGTTACCATGGGCTGCAGGTCCCACGGGTTGCAGGATGCTTTCAGATGCTCCTTCATTTAATTTTTTGCATGGAAACATAAAGCCCTTGTGCAGAACTGATGAACATGAAAAGAAAATGGATGTTCACAGTGGAGTCCATGCAAGGACCAGCAGGATAAGTGTGCATCAGCTCACAATTTGTTGTTAAGCTCCCACAAGCCAAGCACTTGAGCCAGTAGTATCAGCTATTTCTCAAGTGTTACATACAATAGGCAGCCCTGGCATTTCCTAGTGAGTCTGTGCTAATCCCAGTAAAGCTGGGAGAGTATGTTGCCTCTAGATAGCCTGCTGCACAGTTTGCCCATCACCACTTTGTCTAGCTTCCTAAAATCCTACATCCTTTTAATTTGTAGCATCCTGTCAGAAAATCAAACTTGAAGGCTTTGAAGTAGGCACTGTCTTCGTATTTCCTACTTAGTGTGCTAAGCATGACCTGAATCGGTATCCTTGACTGAAACCTTTTGGATTCCTCGTGTTAACACAGTGTTCTGTGCATATGAGTCAAATTCTGACATTTCTTGGAATTGTGATTTGGACTTGGTATTATCTTCTTCATGTTCTACAGCAAATGACAAAAGTCAGATAAAGCAGATGACCTGTTCCCCAGAAGGCTGCATGGGGTGATGCAAAATGTGAAATGAATAATAGGTTACAGGATTCTGTTCACTCTGTGGCCGCTGACAAGTAGTTTAATGCAAGTCATGTTCTATAATATCACTAATAGTCAAACTAATATTTTGTTCATTTTAAATTCTCATTCATTAGGACATGCTGAGAGCAAAGCAACATTTAAAACCATTGAAGAAAATCTTGACACATGCAAAAAAAATAGCAGTGCACTTGAATGTCTTAACACCCAAAAAGTACATTTTTTTAACCAAATCTCTCAGAGAGTACATTTTTTCCAACATCATTAATATGATGCATTCCTGTAAAAGCAATGATTAATACTATGCCATTATGTTTATCTTCACTCTTTTGAAAAAATTAAATATAAGCCATCAAAGAAAAAATCAGATGAAGAGTTGGGCTTGAGTTATTTTTATAGTTCCTCAAATGGTGTTCCCTGATTGTGGGAGAGTTTCAGCAGGAACAAAAGATGTAGCTTGATGCAGCCTTTGTTATGGTGATTTGGGGAAGGTCTGTCTGCATTATCCTGGCTGGTGCTGGAGCTCCTTCTTTATGGCTGGGAGTGTTAGGCACACTTCAGAAATTTACTGTTAAGGCAGTTAAACAATGCAGGTAACACATTTTCCCTTTAGAAGTGGAAAATTGCAGCTCAGGTTGATAATTTCATGCTATTAGCTGTGATTGCATATGGCAAAATGGAATGGCTAATACAAGAAGCTATTGCTTTGGATGGGACGAGCTTAGCCCTAAGTGCCACTCAAGTGAAAAACAGGGCTTTTACATGGATGAGTTCTGCTCACCAACACAGAATGAAGGGTCTAAGATTTTCCTTTTAGAGCATGTAAGTTTTCTTTGGCTATGGAGTTTAAAATATTACTGCTGTTGCTGGATAAGGAAACAAAATGTGTTGCAGGGACCTCAGGGAGTTACAATGACAACTCTTACCTCACAGAGTTGTTATTTGAAGTAAGAAAACTTTTTTCTATGCCTTGCTGCTCCTTATAAAATAGTGAATTTCACATTCTAGCTAACTGGCACAGTGTGTGAACAGCTACTGTCTCATTGTTTCTTGTGCAACAAAAGTCAGCAGAGAGAATTCTTCCAGGGAAAGTATGTTTCATGTAGTTTATGATGTATATTTCCTCAATGTACACATTGATTCTTTTGAACCTGTAATTTGTTTTTCATGTGACTGTAAGATGAAATCCCTTTATTTTGATGACAAAAGCTAAAGCCTCATTTATTTCTGTGTTTTGTAATGTGTTTTTTGTCGTCCTGGTGTCTTGTTTACTTGAGCTGTGTTTTGCTTTGACAGCTACTTTTTTCATTAAATGAAGCAAAAATGACTGTGCTCATTGACACTCACTATGTACAATTTGAAGCAAGATTTTCCTTTGTAGCTGCCTGATGTTCCTCTTCAAACACTCTGGCTCCTGAGGCCAGTAGAATATTGTCTGCTCTTGAATTTTTCCCCAATAATTTACTCCTTCATGTGTGTTCATTTTTCTTTTTGTATTCAGTACTTCTTCTTAGCTTAAGTCTTTGGAGAAATCAGCTTTAACTAAATTCATCTGTTTTATTCCTTTGCCAAAATTGGTAAATGTAATTGGGATTTTGTATTAATGTATTTCTCTAAAATGCACATGTAGCTGAGCCAGGTCTGTTTTGTTTTACATAAGCAGGGCATGAATTTACTGGTTAATGATCCTGTTCCTGCCTCCTCTTTGCATGCTTCAGAGATTTCCTTGCCACTGCTGATGGACCCACCAGGATTTTGTTTAATGCAGAAATTACAGTTGTGAATTACCTTATTTGTTTCAGGGATAATGACTGCAAAATGGAAAGTACATGGACTGTTAGTATTTTGTCCCCACAAAATTTAATTTCTCTGAAATCTCAGTGTGATTTTGAGAGTTAGTCTTTCTGCTTGTGGTTGTCCTGAGGCTGTGTGAAGGTGGCATTACATTACCTGAAAAAGTCAGGAGAGTCAGCAGCCAAATTTTCAGTTTAGACAGCTACTGCACATAGCCAGGGACAATAAAATACAAACTAAATAATAAAGAAGTTACTACAGATGTAATGTGACAGAAGGGTTTTTGTGTATGTGCATAAGATCTAGACATACAGAATGACAATTTCAGGTGTTGTTTTCTTTAGCTATAGTATTTACATGCCTGAAAACTCCTGTGAGATGGACTATGTACTCTTTACTTCTCTTAAATAAGGAAAGAAGAAGCAAACCCAGCTGTTAGCTTTTTTTAATAGAAGACTATTGAGATTTTTAGGCATATATGCTCAGTAGGCATGAAGTATATAAAACAAATGGTTACTGTTTATTTCATTGGAGAATATGTTACTATTTATAGTGGCAGCAATAAGTCACCAAAAAAGTTCCTTGCTTTACAGTGACTGTTTTAAAGTATGGATGTGCATCTTGCTGACTTACTTTCTTTTTAGTAGTTCTTTCAACATCATAAAATTTTACTAAACTATTTTATACTTTCTCTGTGTTTTGGCTTTGTTTTTTTAAAAAAGTGGTTAAAAAAAAAGAGGAATGTAGGTTTTTCATGGCCTTTAAAGATTCCTTTTAACTCAAACCATTCTATGATTCTGTGTGCTGTCTGTATGTCCTGTCCACCTGGAGTCAACATCTTGCATGCACCACTTTTTAGCTTAGAGAGTTTCACATAAGCCTAAACAACAGCTGAGAAACTGAATTAAGGTAGGAAGCTGAGGTTTGAACTGTTGTTCAAACATCTGAGTTCTTACCTCTTGTTTTGAAAAGTCCTTTTGCCAGAAAATTACACTAATAGATAATTTTAGCACTATGGGGAATGTACTTCTGATAATAGTATTATGCTTCTTCATCTCAAGAACTGGAAGCTCATGAAGAAAAACTTTGAATAGTTTGGTCAAAACTTTAGTGGTGTTACTGTAGAAACATGAAAAAGACTGCTCTGGTCTCCCCGCCCTTCCTTTTCCATGTATTTATTTAGTCCCAAGCCTTGTAAATCCAGATGTGGTCCTGAGGGAAGTGTTTGCTGTATTATGTGTTTGCCCAGTCATGTGCAAGCCAGCAGGCTGTTTGTGATCCACGCTCTCTGCACTTCCAGAGGGAGCCCTGCAGGAGCAAGGTGGTGCCATCCACCTTGGGGATGGGGAGAGATGAGCACAGATCTGTGTGCAAAAAGACTGAGTAGGCAGCTTGGGGCTCAATATTTCGAGCTTTTTCTTTTCAATATTGTTGTTTTATTTTGTTTGGTTTTGAGATACTGCAGCATATGATTTTTCAAAATTCTATTTTGTCAGCAAATTATTTGCACCTCGTGGTTTACCTACACAATAAACACCCACATTTTTTATTCCAAACTAGTTCAAAGCAGCTCTTTATTCAGGGTGAAAATAGAGTAAACTCTGGCTTGAGACTCTGAACTTGTCTCTGACACTTGGTTTCTTTTTCCTACTGTTGTCTTTCTGCGTGGGTGTGACTTTTCTATCATTAATTTGTTTATAAAGAACAAACCAATGAGTTTTCAAATTCAACAAGGAATATCACTGGAGAATTACTTCATCCAGATGACTTTACTAACAACTAATCAAGATCCTGTTGGTTGTATTCTGGTTTTTTTTTTTTCTGTTTGGAAAAGATTCATTGTTAAATCTGAAATAAATTTGGAGAGTTCTTTCAATGGAAAAGAGGTCTCACTTGGAAAAGGATAAAACTATCAAAATACAGAGCCAGTAATGCTTGAGAACTGAGTTATTAGTGCTTAAGACACTGTGTTCTCTCATCATGTATTGAAATACTGCTGTGGAGTTAAATTTTGTCTGGTAGAATTCACCAGTACTGGGGTTACAGCTAAAGACAAAGAAAACCTTTTTTGTATGCAGAATGCTGTGATTGCACAGTATCTTAGTTACTTTTTGAATAGTCTCTGCATAATAAGAGGATAACTGGAATTTCTTAAATGCTATAAAATTAAGACAGGGGAATATGCCACAGATGAAGAAGATGAAGACATGGGACCTGTCCTTCCAGGAGGTGACATGGCCATTGAAGTGTTCGACCTCCCTGAAAATGATGACATGTTCTCCCCCAGTGATGTGGACACCAGCAAACTTGCTCACAAATTCAAAGAAGTAAGTTATACATCAGAACATACTCCTGAAATACATCACTGAACCAGATTTTTAGTTGTCTCAGTGCTTGGGTTTTTTCTCTTGAAAACTGGAGTGGTTTTTAGCTTTTGTGTGTTTAGTACTTTGAAATGACTCAAAAATTTCTGCTTGAAAGAAATAGAACTGACCTTTGGAGATATTTTGGCATCAACTTTCAGGTGACTGTTGTATTGATGAGGGCAGTTTATAAATTAACTTTTCAATACAGAAGTTACTCTGCCTCAGCATTTAGTTTGATCACATAGACACAGTGCAAGTTCATTCATCACTAGCAGGGTGCTGGGGTTTGGGGTTGGCTTTTTTTGGCTTGGTTTGCTTTGTTTTGCTTTGGTCTTTTAAGATTCCAGTAAAAGGTGGTTGGGAAAACCAAACAACAAATATTAAATTTCAGTGAAGAGAGACATGTGAAACTCATCCTATGCCATTCCACAGTAACTCATCCATGCACAGCCGGATGTGTTTGGCCATGTGTTTAGAAAGATGCTCTGTTGGGGAAGCAGCCATACTTCAAGAGGGTATTTTACCAAAGTTTTACCCAAACTATGCCAAGTTTATGGTTAGGGAGTAGAGCATCCACCTGTACTAACTGTGGTGTTCATTGAGGTCATTGAATCAATATAATTTGACATACCAAAGTATGAAGGGACATTTCTGCTGTATTTTAGGCTGTGTGCTTTTGATTTGGCTTTTTTTTAGGCTTTCCTGAATTCTCATGCAAATAAAGACATGAAACAATGGATATACCTGAGCTTACAGTAATGGGCTGAGTGATGGCAGTAAAGAATTTTTTTTTTTTAACACAGGAAGATGGGAGGGTTGAAAGTAGCCAGAACCTCATAGGAGATTTAAGCAGCAGAACCTGGGCCCAAACATGAGTATTAAAATACCAAGACTCCTTTTTTATCCTTCTCCTCTTATCCTCTTGCCTTCACTCAAACCAGATATTTAATTTTGTATAAATACATTGTTACTACCCTCTAGTGAGAGTCATGTGTGGAAAGTGATCAGTCAATGAGCAGCCAGTCTTTCCCTTTTCCTGCTGATAGCCCTCTCAGCCATTAGGTGCCTACTGTTATTCATTGATGGCTCCTGAAATTTTTTTATATTACTTAAATTATTATTTTCTCACTCCATATTTTGAGTTTTATGCTCTTACACGAATTAGCAGAACGTTTTATTTCATTTTCTAATACTTTGCATCATACATAGAATACAGTATCAAAGTGGTGGGAAGATGCTACCATTCTCCGTGTGCCAATGAGTTTTCCAAGGCTGTGCAAAACACAGATGCAGTGATGGTAAAGAAACTCACCTTTGAATAAAGTACCTTTAAATGTGTGCTTGAATAGAGTTTGCATAAACTCAGGCTATTGCCATACTGGAGCTTGTCCAGAGTGATTTGAAGTTATTTGCAGACCTGTCTTCTATAATGGCCTTAAAATGCTGTTTTAGAGCCCAGATGAAGGTACTTTGGGATCCTTGAGTGTGAGTGTAGATGAGAGCCTGAGAAGAAAACATGAAATGCTCCTGCCCCAGAGTGGGCTCTCTCAGCAGCCCACGCAGCAGTGCTGTTCTGAGCACACCACTTTTGTTTACGGGTTGTCTTTAAGAGCACACAGCTGCGTTCTGTTGGCTGATGCTGAGTGAGTACATGTATTTTTCTTGGTATTTGCCCTGAATTCTTTCAACACTGGAGGACTTGTTCATGATCACAGTGCACAAGCCCACACAGTGTTTTCTGGAATTGTATTTAAAGAATAACTGTTCTTTCTTGTTCTTACTCCAGAGATTAATGAAAGTATTAAGCAAATGGGTAGGACATAATCTTTAAGCATAATAGTTTGACCTAATTAGTTGAATTCAGTCTTTGCAACAAGAATCATGTTCCCATACTCTGAGAGCACTCTTATTTAAAATGCCTTGCTTTTGGAATGAAAGTCAGAAGAGAGATGGGCATTCCTGGGTGAATCACGGTAGTTTTGAAAGTCTTGTTTTCCTGGCTGTAAAGCAGGAAAAATAAAACTGATTTTTCTTAACTGCTTTGAGAGGGAAAAAACTAGAAACTTTATTTTAGCTGTGATGATTGAAGAGAGACAAGATCTGTGGGGAGAAGGGACATTTATGTAAGAATTCATTATTCCATATTTTAATGAAATATATGAAGAATGGATGATCATTATATGCAAAAATATATAAAGATTGCGTAAAAATTGTCATGGTGATTATTAGATTCTAGTGCATACTTTCCTTCCCAGTGTACTGGTATTTTAACATTTGCTAGACTTTAATCTCCTTCTAACTTTTGCAGTCTTGATGAATTCAATCCATTTTCTCTCTAAAAGTTACCTTTTATAACAAGTTTTATTGTTTTGTAGAAAATTAATCGGCTTTTCAAGACATACTTGAATGGGGAATGTGCCAAAAATTACTCAAAATGTCTTTGTTAAAGTGAAGCCTTCATAATTTTATATTGACTTAAAAGCCAAAACAAAAATTCAAAATAGTATCTGCCAAGAATTTGTCTGGCATTAAATAGGACATGGAATAAAGATTTCTGGTCCCCTGTTAGTAAACTTGCTTAAAAATTTTTAGCTGTGGAGTCCAGATTTTCTTGCCAAATAGTTGACCTTGCTTGTTTTTTAGTCTAACCTATAAATGTGTTAGCATTTCTCATCTATTCTATAACCAAAATTAGTTCTTTTTTTAAAAAAAATCAGATATCAAGCTACACATTTTTCTGTTAAGCAGAAAAGTGTCTTTTTTCTTCTGCCTCAGTGGGATCTGCTGTACCATGTACTGATTCAATGATCTGACTGGGTACTCAGTCTTCATTTTTTTAACTTAATAACAGAGAGCACAAAAATAACTGTTAAAAACCATCTGTACCTGAGCAGATTGTCATTTATGCAACAATTTGGAGTTTATTTGTATGTAATAATAAGCTCTTTAAGTTCTCTGTATGGAATTGTGGGGTTTCAGAAGAGATGGGAGTAGACTGTCAGCAGGTAGCCTAAGGCTTTGAGTCTTGGCTTTTTGATGCCCTTATTAGGTCTGAAAAGGGGAAAAATCTAGCTCATCCATTGTTCCCCTGATTTTATCTCATCCCAGGACAGTGTAGCAGAACTAAGCAAAGGTTAGGCATTCTATAAACACCATGATGTTTTGAGATGGTTCTTTAATAATTTTTCACTATTAACAGGAGTGCAATGGGGAGAAAAACCTGTTCTCAATCTCTGAAAATCGTAGATCAGAGGTTAGAATGACCTCAAAAATTACAAGTAGAGCTCAAAAATTACAAGTAACCTCTTCCAAATGCAAATTGAAGTATCTCCCTTTTCCCCTTTAATATGTAGATAAAAAGGTGTATGTCCTTCTCAGCTTCCTGGCTTAGTAGGTGCAGTAGCATCACTGGTAACTTCTTGCCATTATTCCAGCTCCAGGGCTGCCAAGTGCCCTGTTCCCAGCTGCACTGGCCCCTCTCCATCCTGGAGCAGTAGCCCTGCTCCCCTGTGGCCCTTGCTCAGGAGCCCCATGATCCCAGGGTCACCTGTGTCTCTGCACGCTGCTGCAGTCAGCTCATTTTGTTTGGAATGGAATCTTACATCTGCTCTCACTGAGCACAGGAAGAGTTGTAACACTTCTCAGTGCAAAGTCAAAAAGTGAGCATAAGTAACAGATTGTGGGGATTAGAAGTTCTTACAGTCTCCTCTGGAAACCAAGAAATGAGTGTTGGAAATAAGATTCCTAAATGGTGAATCGGTGTCTCCTTTATTCTGTCCAGCATAAATTGAGGAATTCTCCACCTTAAAGGACTAGGTTTATTCAGTAGATAAACTGAGGCTGATTTGCAAACCAAACTGTATCTGAGGGTGTGCATTTCCTGTGCCACAAGAAGGAGCATTCAAGAGACTTCATGAAAAGGGAATTTCTAAATTGGTTTGGAATTTTTCAGAGATACTTGTAGTGGTCAGCTCAGTGATAGCTCCTGTTACTTTGAAAATTATTCCCTTCTCCCAGAAGAACTTCTCCTTTGATTAATTTGCACATTTTCTTACTAACAGCTGGTTCTTCAAGAACATAGCCATTATTTCACCAGAGATGTTAGTTTCTGGTTCAGTACAACAACCTCATATACTCTATTAGCTCACATAAACTATTCCCAAAAGCTCACGTTTGTCTTGTAAGAGAAGTAACCTGCATGTAAAACATGCTTTTCCATAGCTATTCCTCCTATTCATAAATAATGGACGATACCTTATCTCCAGTGCAGTGCTGGCTCAGGCTGTAATTCACTTTTTGACCTTGCCCTCAGCTCCATACCCAACATACCCGAGTCACTGACTCAGTGTGAGGTTTTGGGGCCTGTCAGTAGTTTGCCCATGCTGCCTGCTTTAAGCAGTACAGCAGCAGGGATGGGGGTGCAGTATTGGGCCAGTATTGGGTACATGTGAGTGACCATTTCCACTTGGAGTAGGGTAATGCTGTTGGAGCTGTGGTTCAGTTTGTACTTCAGAGTGTTCCTGGAGCCTGTGAATTGCAGATCTTTGTGGTAAAACTAAAGGTGTTTCAAGACATTGCCTGATATACTCAGAGTAGTAGACTGTAGTAGGCTGTTCACTCCACAGAAACAGACTAATGTGGGTTAGAACAGAAGAAATCCCACAGCAGGTGTGCAGGTGGGAGCCAGGTCCTCCACACCAGCCCTTTCCCTGTACAGATCCCGTGTTGTTGTGGCTGCTTGGTGATGTAACTACAACCTTTAGCACACTGCCTGCCTGTTAATCTGCTTGCAATCGCTTTGTTGCTTGAGTTCTGTTGCTGTTATTTACAGTTTCCCTGTGTAACTGCCCTCAACTGAGATTAGCTGGCTTGTGCCCAGTAACTCCAGCTATTGGTGAAAGATAGCATCAGTTTACCGTTCTTCTTGCATGAAATAAATGTTTGGAATCTTCCCTCAAGGTTTTCCCGACTTCTTGAGATGTTAAATCACTTATTTCCATATTTGCTTATTTGTAATGTGCCTGCTTTAATCAGTACAGTGGGACTTTCGGCACTGGGATATATTTCACATTCACATCAGGGGAGAGCAAAGCCCAGCAGGATAACATCTAATTTTTTTAAACATAAGACATTTGGTTTTGCTAAACAGATTGGATGTTCTGATTTGAAATTATGAGTGGTTAGACGGCATCCTATGTTTAATTAGGTTGCACAGACTGAGTCATTTTGCAAGCTAGACATTTTAATTTACAATCTACTGCACTGCAGCACTCTTCGGGGCCTTCTGCTATGTAATAAGGTATTCAACTTGCAGCACAGGCTTTAAAAATACCGGAGTACTCTCTGTGACTTCACTTGTTTATTTTATGTTTTCAATTCTAGTTGCAAATCAAACATGCAGTTACAGAAGCTGAAATTCAGAAGCTGAAGACAAAGGTAAGAATCAATATATGGTTAATGCATACTGTTTTTTTCTTTATGCAAAATCAGATCTGAAGATGTATCTTTATGTGGGTGGAGAAGTCACCATCCTTATTAAAGGCTGATTAAGAAGCACAGTGGCTCAGCTAAATTTTGTCTTGGTGTATGTTCTTTATTCCAAGTTTCGAGTAAAAATTTAAGTGCTGCTATTAAAAGAAAGTGCAAACTTTTGTAGCTTCAGTTAAACATATGTTTTAAGGGGCATCATAATAACTAAATGGCAGATTGCTAGTTTTAAAATTCTGATGCATTTTTTCATGTTTTAAAATTATGTTTGGATTGAATGTTCAAGTTGAAGTTAGTAGATTTTTATTTACAAGTGTTGTTAAAGTATCCCTGTGCTACTTTCCAATATTGGCATTTCTTAAAAACCCAATTTGTTTAAAGGAATTTAATAGAAATTATTTTTGTATGCTGAAGAAAAAGTATTGTTTCATATTGTTGCATGTCTCTTTAAAAGATAGTCTAGGAAGGAAAAATAGGATCAGTTAAAAAGAAAACATTATCTCACAATCAGCTGCTAGTTAATAAATTAAATTTACTTTAGCAATAAAAAAGAATTGTTTTTTTTTTGTTCTAGGGTAACCTTTATGGGAACATAACTGATTATTCAGTAGTTCAGCAATACTAGGTTTTATAATGACATCCTTCTCTTTGAGTCTGATTATATTATAAAGGGAATAAAAATAAGAAAAAGAGAAAATTGTACTTCAAGAAAAGATTTTAGATCATTATTTCTTTTCAGCAGCATTTGCACTCACTATTATTTTGTATTTTACATAGTGTTTATCAAATCTGCATAAATTACTGTTAGAAAAAAATCAGAGTGCAACTGTTTTCTGTAAGGAAAATTTCTGTTGTCCTGTCTCAGTCCAGAAAGTCAAAAATCTTTTCCTTCTGTGCTTTCCAGTTCAAATCTAGCAATTGGAGCCACACAGTCGATCCCTTGGGATTGTGCCAAGGCCCATTGACTTGATGGCATCAATGTGTGGGTGTAAACATTCCTCTGTGCATATCCATTTGCAAAATTAGGGTTAATGTGCCTTTTAGTGTTGGACCTTTTTACCTCATCTTTTCAATGGAGCTGAAGAAAATGTGACTCATTTAGGTATATTACTAATAAAACTGCAAACAAGTTATTTTTTTTTTGTGTGTGTATCATCCATAATGCTAGCAGAACTGCCTAGAGCAAATTAAGAACTCTTGATAAATAAACAGGAATGTTAAGGCATTTTTTGTTTACTAAATTATAGGAACTAAATCCCACAAGACGCTGTATAACCCTACCCCTATCCAGCACCAAACACTGAAACCTGCAGGTAGCTTCAGTTAGCAAATGACAACACTAAAACCAAACAACAATCTGGAAATCAAAAATTCCCCCATCCCAAAATAAGAAATGTCATCATTTTCTGAAAGTGTGTAAATGCTTTATAGCACCTGAGTCACATGCACAAAGCAAAATGCATCCCATGTGCTGGCTGATGAACCCTGCAGTTTGTCTGGGTACTCCACTATTGACATTTTAAATGTCAGCCAGTCAGATAGGTTAGTATAACCCAGAGAAGCATAGAGGCTGCACTGGAATACTGAGCAAAAACTCTGCTTGGTTTTATGAGGAAGAATTATACATGTATCAGCCTGTTTTCTTTCTCCTGGAACACTCTTCCCACTGTTAGCATATTGCTGTTGTAGTTACTGATTTACTGATTCTCTCTATTTGAGTTGTTTGAATTAATCCTGAACTATTAGGATGCACTTTGCAGCTTTTTATGGACTGCATCTCCACTCCTTTGTTCAGCTGCAGGCTGCTGAGAATGAGAAGGTGAGGTGGGAATTGGAGAAGACCCAGCTCCAGCAGAACATTGAGGAGAATAAGGAAAGGATGATGAAATTAGAGAGTTATTGGATTGAGGCACAGACCCTGTGTCACACAGTGAATGAGCACCTCAAGGAGACGCAAAGCCAGTATCAGGCTCTGGAGAAGAAATATAACAAGGCAAAGAAATTAATCAAGGATTTTCAGCAAAAGTAAGCAGCTACACCAGGCTCAGCAAATGACTTAGTGGCCAGTTAGAAAACATGTATGTGATATATTTTGAAATATGAAACCCACTGTTAAACACCTGTAAGGTAAACACTGTTTTCCACTTTTTTATTCATGAAAAGCATGGACACTTTCTATTATGGAAAAATGCTAGTATTCAAGCTGTAGTCATGCTGTACCTAAATAAAGACTTAGGCTGTAATATTCCAGATTGGTATGTTTCAGAATTAGGAAATAGCTCAATGTAATTGCAAACTACTAAGAGTAATTACAGTAAAGCACTTGATTAACAAAGTTTGCAGCAATTTGTAGAGGTATTGTATCAGCTGGATTAATTTCTGCTGTGTACTAATGTAACATCAAAAGGAATATTGTTTTGTTGCATTTTACATTTAATTTTTCTTCTTCTTGTAGATGCCAAGAATGTTTGAGCTGAGTTGAGCTAACTGATGATTTCCTGGCCCCTTCTGTTTCATGTGGTCCCCTCTCCCTGGTGGCTAGCAAGAATAATAACATCTTACATTTCTATAACAGCTTCCATTCCCCAGATTACTTTTTTTTTTGCAGCATCAGCTTTTTTCATATTCTGCTGAAATACACTTATTTAAAGAGGAAAACTCAAAGACATACAGCAATGTCACAAGACAATTGGGATTGCAGAAATGAATATCCTGTCCCATTAAAAAGGGGGTTAGATTATCAAAATATCATTACCTATTTTGGAATTTCGTGATTGTTCCAAGACTAGTTTGTATCCTGTGTGTTTTCTATCATGAATTTCTTTGATATTCAAAATAAAAAGAGAGAGAGCAAGTCACTAGAATGAGCTTGGATAGCTTTCTATTGACATTCTGCTTTATATTAGTAAAAGATCTAGTCAGTTGTTTTTAAATACTTCAGACGCCTTCGATGATGTGACATATTTCCTTTAGAAAATTCAATTTATGCCTGCAAACTTACAGTTTGTCCATTCTGTGAAGGAGCACAGTCATACTCTAGTAAAACAGAAACTTTGCTCTATGTCCTACAACATAGAAAAGCATAAACTAAGCTATGTTGATTTTGTTGTAAAGACAGACTAGGATAATAAACCAGTTTAGCTATTTTGATTACTAGTAAGAACAGAGATTTTTTTTCCAGATAAGTTGCTCTTGCCATTTTTATATTATTGCCTAGCATATTCACTTAGACTAATTGCTTGGGGTTTTGTCCTGATTGCAGTTTCATAGCTCTTACTAAATGACTGATAAATTATTTGGCAAGGACAGATTTTTCTGATGAGTAGCAAACATTGATTGCTTTGATGACAGCAAATACATCTTTTTTTTTTTCCCCTAAGAGAACTTGACTTCATCAAACGCCAAGAAGCTGAACGCAAGAAAATAGAAGATTTGGAGAAAGCACACCTTGTAGAGGTTCAAGGCTTACAAGCTCGTGTGAGTAGCATTTACTCTTATATTTGAAGAATGAGACAATTCTGTGTGTTATTCTGGAAAAACGACATCTCTAATGGGGAGGGTGTATTGGGGTGAATATTTTTGGTAATACTGTGTTGTATTTCTTTCAGATACAAGACTTGGAAGCAGAAGTTTTCAGGCTAATGAAGCAAAATGGAAGCCAGGTTAACAATAACAACAACATTTTTGAAAGGCAGACGTCTTTTGGAGAAGTTTCTAGAGGCGATCCAGTGGAAAATCTAGATACTAAACAAGTGACCTGCCTGGATGGCTTAAGTCAAGGTTTGTTTGAACCAAACCATAGCTTCTATGAACCACAGAATTATAGAATGAATTGGTTTGGAAGGACCTTAAAGATCATTTAGTTCCAGCCCCCCTGCCATGGGCAGGGACACCTTTCACTAGACCAGGTTGCTCAAAGCTGCCTCCAAGCCGGCCTTGAACACTTCCGTGGATGGGGCAGCCACAGCTTCTCTGGGCAGCCTGTTCCAGGGTGTCACCACCCTCTCAGTAAAGAATTCCTTCCACATATCCAACCTAAGTGTCCCTTCTCTCAGTGTGAACCATTGCTCCTTGTCCTGTCACTGCAGTTCCTGACAGAGTCCCTCTCTGGCTTCCCTGTAGGGCCCCTCAGATGCTGGAAGGTTGCTGTGAGGTCTCTGCACAACCTTCTCTTTTCCAGGCTGAGCATCCCCAACTTTCTCAGCCTGTCTTCATGGCGAGGTGCTCCAGTCCCCTTATCAACATCATGGTCTTCCTCTGGACTTGATCCAGCAGTTCCATGTCCTTCTTAGGCTGGGAGCCCCAGAGCTGGATGCAGCACTCCAGCTGGGGTCTCATGAGAGCAGAATCACCTCCTTTGAGGTGGCACACTGCTTTTGATGAAGCCCAGGATTCCTAGAACTGTAACATTATTTATTTCTCTGTTGAAAAAAAAAGCAATACATTATGAAATAAATTAATATCTAGCCACCAGAGAGGTGTTTTATTAGTATTGATATTTTAGCAGTCATTTCAAGGGTGGACACCGACAATATTGCCTTACAAACAAATCAATATGAATTATATTTTTAACAAGATATGTGTATAAAAAAGAGCTAGTCCTGCTGAAATGGTATTAGGTGATATGCAGACCTTGTGCAGTTGGTTTCCAGAAATCTTCACGGACCTGTTTTTCTGTCAAGTGTTAATTTTAATGAAATCTCTGAAGGATGACAAGAAAGTCTGTATTTCTGCCGTAAAGACTCAGTAGTATTATAAAACATTTAATACTTAGCAATGCTGTTAACACAAATCCTTTCAGTAGTTTGTTTCAGGAGAAAACATTATGTTTTCTTCACTTGACTCAGAAAAATTATGCTTACACGTACTGTTGTAGCAATGTCAACACACATCTATGGCTCAAGAGCTAAAATCTGGGAATTTCTACATGTAAAAAAAACCAAAAACAGTATTTTAAAATTCATTCTAAAAAGTTGGAAGTTCTTAGTACAGTATAAAAAAATCTGCATGTCAGTGCTTCAAAATTATGGTTTTTAATCAATGCATTTGCATGAAAATTTTCAAAGAGCTGCCTTTTTTCATTCCAAAAATGATCTCCTGGAGAAATATTACCAATGTTAATTATTTCTGAGCGTTAGACTAGATGGCCTCTGAATTTAAACGCCCAAGTTTAACCACAGGAATACAAACACAAATTATTTGCTAGGAAAAATTGGTAATCAGCAATGATTTTTTTGAAAGCAGAAGCTGCATAGTTAGAGTCCAGGCTGCATTTGTGGTTTTACTAAGGGGGGGAAAACTTCATTTTTATAAGTAAGTATGTCTTTAAAAATACTGCAGCACTCTTTGACTTCCATATACCTTTTCCAGTAAATTCTGTGTCAGTTCTTGAGATCTGTATCAGACTCTATAGTGATACTTGCTCTGCAAATAGCCTGTGTCTCTGCATCACTCTTGTTTAAGCCTTTTAAGAAAAGAACTTGCCATCATCCCCTGGGTGTTTGCAGAGGAGCTATGAGGGGCAGGGGAGTTGTCCATGATGGACAGCTGGAGGTGAGTAGAGTCCCTGTGGTGCTGTGGGTTGTGCACACTGCCTTTGTGACACTCAAACAGGTGCTCCAGTCTCTTTTCTAGCTCATGTTTGGCAAGCATAACACTGCATTAGGTTCCTGGGGTGGGACTGCATGTGGACAGCCACATCCCAGAATTTTGTCCAGAGGTTTGCAGGTCTGTTGTCCATCAAAAATTTAGGTTATGTAAAAATACAATGTTTTCATTAAAACTGTATCAAGTATGTTTCTGTTTCAGTGTGATCTGAGGTGTTTATGACATTCTTGCATGGTTGGGGTCTTGGGAAGGAGCAGTGGGTGCAGCCTGGTGGTTGCAAACATTTGAGTGTAACTGTTCCTGACGCTGCACAGTGCTCTGGCCCTGCTCAGCATCCTACCAAGACTCCTCAGGCTGTAACATAACCTCACACTGAGCTTCAGGGGCTGCCAGTAACATCAGTGGAAGTTACAAAGAGAAAATAAAAACTGCCATGGCCCACATAATTCTTCCTTTGCTTTGCCAGGGAATACTAGACTATGGATTGCATTTCCTTTACAAATACATGGTTTATTCTGAGAGCCCAGCAGTGCATTGTAGCCTCCTGGTTTAGTGGGGATGAGCTGTGTCTGCAGTAGACAATCAAGCTGTTGCTGGCAGGAGTGAGTGGTTTGAAAGCTAAACAGTTCAGTGCTGAGGCTGACTTTGACAGTCTCAGACTTTGACATCTCTGTGCAAGTTCCCATTCCAGCCACTTTCTGCTTTCTGGGTGTCTTTGGATACCCAGGGATGTGTCAGTTCACAGGAGATTTTAAATTCTGTCGCCTGTCTAATTTAAAAACAGTGGGAGTACAGGCGAGCTCTTCCTGCTTCACAGTGGTACTGAAATAGTTCAGATGGAAGAACCTTGGAGTCAAGTGGTTGAATGTCTGGTGAAACAAAGTCTCATTACATTGACTCTGAGAGTGAAATAAGAACTGTTATGACTTTTATGTGAGAGATGTTCCAGACACCCCAGTGGGTTGGGAGATTACTACAGCATCATGTGAGGCTGTGGGTTTGTGCTGGGAGCTGTGAGGGCCAGCCACTCTCTGCAGAGGAGGGAGCTGGGGCTGGGGGTGGCAGCACGTGTGGCTGGGGCAGAGACCATCTGACAGCAGCCCAGTTCCACTGCAACAAAGCAGGGCAAGATGGGGTGCAGGAAGCAGGAAGCTCCAGGCCCAGATGGTCTTCTGCTTTAAGAAGGCCCATATAAGTACTTCTGTAAATTCCATTTGCAGTCCTGTGTTTATAGTTTGCATAATTTCAGCAGTGAAACAAAGGTATTTATAGAAGTCTGTACACCTGAAAGAACAAATACAAGCAGTTTAACCAAATAGAAGCAGTTCAAGCTATAATAACCATGTGTAGTTTTCCTGTGGAGTACTTAGGGCGGAAGCATCATTGCAAGTCAGACAATGCTAATTATTCTGGAGTATCATGTGAAGTATAATTTAACACATAGAAGAAAAGCAAAAATATCTCTAAGATTAGATTTTAATTAATTAGTGTATTCTGAATGCAGTATATAGACAAGTGAATGTGTCTAATGGAGTATGGTTTGGTTTTTACTGTGACGGTTGAAAAAAATCGTTAAACCGTAAGAATCTATTCTTTTTCTAGTATAAAATACAAAAGCACCTTTTAAAATATTTTTAGTCTTAGTCACTGCAGCTTTGAAAAATTTTAAATTTGCTGCAATACTCAGATTTCATTTGAGTAGATGGTTGATAGCTAAGACAAGTACAGCTATGCTAGTTTTAGCTGTAGAGGCAAGTCATATATGAAGTCATATATGAAGTGTTCAGTATACTTTGCTCATGAGAAATTCAGGAATCAGGTGTCTCTGAAGCCAGGCAAGTAAGATGGTTTCATTGTTCCATTCTTTTACATTAAATACTTCTCCAGTCGTCATGTATCACACAATGATGTTTATGCCCTGGTGGAGGAGAACTCTCTGCAGGCCAAGCACATGTAACTCCCTCTGAGGGAGTCTGAGTGGATTTATTTTCAGGGCTGGTACTGCTTGATTTGTGTGGTCATCTATGTAACAGTGGGAATACATCATGGAATTCTTAAATATCTGCAGTTGGTTCTTTGTATGCCCTTGCTGAATCTGTACAGATAAACTTGTTTATGCAAATAACTTTTTCTGGGGGTACTATAGGACTTATGAAGGTACAGGTACACGTAAAATGTGTGTTTTCTAACCTAAATTATTCTATGCAAAGTGCATGTGCTTGCAATTGTTTGTACAATTCCTTTTCTTAGGGAAAAGTAAGGAAATCTGTTCAACAGTTTGAAATCACGTTTCCATACAGATTTCAATGAAGCAGTTCCAGAAACAGAGAGGCTGGACTCCAAGGCACTGAAGACTCGGGCTCAGCTCTCGGTGAAGAACAAGCGGCAGAGGCCATCCAGAACGCGGCTGTACGACAGCATCAGTTCCACTGATGGCGAGGACAGCCTGGAGCGAAAGGTGAGAAGGGCTCTGCCCTCTCTTTCCAGCTTCCTGGAGACTGCTAGGTTGCCCCTGTAGGTCAGTTCATCCTCTGTCTTTATCCTTTAATTGTAGCACAGGCAGTATTTATTCCTCTGTGGCCGGTCTGCTGTGAATGTACTTGAGTGATGTGCAAGTCCAGTCTCCTTCTGAGTCAGCACACCTGGTTTTTTGGTTCTGTTGTGTTTTAACTGGAATCCTGGTCTTTTTGATTTACATGTGCTTTATAACGCAGAGCGGGTCTTTTCATTTATGCAGGAGGTGAAAGGAGCTTGAACTATGCATTTCTCTATTTGTTAATTTGTTACCACAATTGATACAATATTTGCTCATTGTTTTGTCATATTCTGACTTCATCTGAAAGCAGATACCAATAAACAGCACTGTTTTGTACCAATAAACAACATCAAAGGGTAGTGCCTTGAACTGCTACAGCATTTCGTACAAATAGAAAGCTAAATAATGAATAAAAGAATTGCATGTTCAAAGTAAATCTTGCTCTGTTTGCTTACTAAGTGGTATAACCTGCTTTATAATCTCTTATACCAACAGCCATCACACAGTTACAGTAGTCCCATGCACATTTCAAAATCACCACTGCCCTTATGCATGAGAGCATCCTCACCAGCATCAGATTCTGGTGCTTCCTCCCTCTCCCCCGTGGCTAGCAGTGCAGCAATCTCACTTGACAACCTAACTGAAAACCAAGAAGAAGAACAGCACCACAAAGGAGGTGTCCTTCCCCCATATGCTCGGGGAGACACTCCACTTTCCTCTCCTTCAAAATCTGGGCACAGCTCTGAAGCATCTCCTTTGCATCACCCAGCTGGCAGGAATATTTTACAAGATAAAGGTATTACTGTTTCTTTTACAATAAATTGATGCATCGTTTTGCTCACTTAACAGCTATCTACTTTATTGCCTTTTGTTGTGCAGTAGTACCTTAGCAACTAGAAGGTCATCATCTTATAATTTCTTTTGCCTACCTGGAAGCCAAAAACTTCAAAATGATCTTGTGTGATGGTATAAGAGAAGGACAAAGTTTAAAATGGGATAGGGAACTGCTTACTTTCTTTTTTCAGGCTTTCTTGGAACTCACTGAAAAAAAAAAAAACAGGGGGAAAGTGCCCTTAAAAAAATGTTGTATTGTGTTTTTAAAAAAAAAAAAAACGTTATTTGACCTTGGGTCACCTCCATATTAGAAACATGCTTAACACAGTGTACTTACTCAAATAATGTGATTTTGGCACTGCTAGATGATTTTTTTGGAGGGTGCGGAAAGGAGTGTAAAGCAAAAACAGCAGATTGTAGCTTTTAATTGCTGAGAGGAAGCAAAGTCTAGGTTTAATGAGAGGTTAGTGGAGATTTTTCATTTACAGAAAAAAATTAAGTAATCTCTTGGAGAGATTGGCCTCATTGTTACTAATTTGATTCAGATTCTTGAAAGGCTAGGTGAATAAAACAGGGTGCAATCATATGTAGCTCAGGTGTATGTCTCAGATGCCAGTTTATTACAAGAATTAACAATATGATGTGTCACTGAACACTGAGCTTTTCTTTTCAGGTGCATTTCAAATTCAGAATTAACATTTGACACCACTTCAGCATTCTTAGCAATGCACCTTGCATTCTGAAACTGACACATAAGTTAAAATACATAATAAAAAACTGTTCATAGGTGAGGTCTGCAGGACTAGATCTAGAAAGGTTTGTAACAGACTTTCGTGTGCTTGAATTAACTGAAAATAGCAATTTACTGAAGATTTATGCTTGTGTGTCTGACTTGCTACTGATTTAAACCCTGTTTCTTCTTCATCTTTGTACTGAGCTTTTACACAGGTTCATAAAAGACAGCATTATAAAACTTTACTGAATTCAGGAGAGGTTAATATATTGCAAGAATTTTTAAATGAATTCTGAAATTACTAGTTGTAACTAGTTAATTTAGGTTTAACTAGGTTAAATTGTTAAGGATTCCAAGTTAAATTCAGTATTTGAGTCTTGCAAGTAAAAATAAGGGTGTGAACATAAGATTGTGACTTTAGAAACTCATCTTGAATGTGTGATTGGTTTGTCAGGGAAGTCCTAAATCCTGCACTTCTAACTGATATATGAAAAATACATTGATAAAAAATTGGTGGAAACTAACCTTGTAGTGCAAGGAATAGGGCATTGCATTCCACCCACTGTGTCACACTTTCCATTTTAGGTTTGAAAAACAATCTCTGTCTAAATATTGCTGTCATGCCTTCCTCATTGTGACTGTTAAGTAAACAACCAGTGCTTTTGGGTGTGTCTAGGTTCTGCTGAGTAATACATTAGAATTAACCAGAGCAATATAATTTCAAGTAGAAAAAATCATATTTAGTAAGTCCTACTAAAAAAAGAAACAAGTTATTTGGTGACAAGTGTTGCAGCAATGCTATTTTAAATGATTGTTAATTTGGCTGTTAAACTCGTAGAGCTCAGAAAATAAAAAAAGACATTGCATTTGTTTTATGTGTTCAGGAGGGATTTTTAGTGATGGAAAGAGAGCACCTCTGTGGACACACACAGCCATAAGTTAGTCTCTCAATAGCAGAAGTGAACATTGGCTACTTCACATTTGTGTTTTCTTCTTTTTCGTACAAGATCCAGCAGTGTTGTGGGAAGGGCTGAAGTGGCATGAGATTAGTTTCATTGCAAAATGATGAGCTTAGAACCACAGCTTTTTCGTGTACATGTGATGACTTTCTTCAGTTTTGCCTGGTTTGTGCAGCAGCAGCAGCATCCTTTGATTCAGCTGCCAGGGGACAGCAGTGAGCAGTGCTCACTGACGTGAGGCTGCTGCAGGTGCTGTGTGCCCCTGGGCAGGGGACTGAGGTTTGGGCTCTTCCACATCCATCAGCCACACATTGCTGCAGCTCTCAGCTGGAGCTGGTGGGTTAAACAGCTTCTGTGTGATTTGTTCAGAGAAACCAGCTTTTCCTTACCTTCTCTGAAGAACTTCAAGGAGCCAGGGAAGATGGACCCAAGCAGGGTGGTCAAAGTCCTGTCCTGCCCAGGCAGGGCACCCGTGCCTCTGGTGCTCTGCCATGTGCAAGCACTGAGTAATTCCTGCATGCAAGACCCTGTAGGTTCAGATCCACGCTGCCACTGGAGCTGGTTTTGGGACCAATCCGTGCTCCACTATGTCCCATAGCCAGTACAAATATTTTCCTCAGCAAGTCATCATTATTTAAAGGGCCATGGCTGGCCCCAGGTGGGAGGGGGATCATAGGGATATAAAAGCTTGAACAGAAATTTGCCATTCCAAGTAGCTGCTGTGTATTCCAGCCTAAGCTCTCCAGGCTTTTTTTTTCTACTACACCAGCAAAGCGTCCATCTACTAAATGCTTTAGTTATTTGCCCAATACAAAACCACTGTACTTCATAATTTCTTAACTTTCAGTAAGAAATTCCTCAAAAAAAACCCACTACCCCTTGCCCTGAAAGCCATTCGTCCCACTTGCCTGTTAATAGCTAGTGTGAAAATAAATGTTGCAAGTTTTAATTCTTGTGACAATTTTGGCAGTGGTTAAATGAGAAGTGTGCATTAAAGGTGAAAAATAAATGGTTAGAGGAAACAGGAAAGAAGTGTGCACAGTGTAGGGTTGATGCAGAGTGTGCATTGCCTAAAGTTCTCCTCTGCCTCCTTGGGGAATGGATTTCTTCTTCAGAGACTTCATCTTGCTTTTGTCATTCTTTGTATTCCTTTCTTTTGTTTTCTTTTTTGGAATGAGGTTGCTTGTTAGCTGTTCTAGAAATTTATTTTTTTTAACATAAGGACTTGCTTTGGTGGAAATAGTATGGCTTTTAGTGTGGGTATTGCCAAAGGCTTATTTTCCTACTTTTCAGAGGATTTAACTAATTAATTGCACATTAAATTGTTTGCTCAAATGAAAACTTGGGCAGATATTATCTACAAAGCAACACACAAAGTTCTGTACACATAGCTGACTGTCTTGTGATAGTGCTGTGGTGCTTGGGGTTCATTTTGAGGGTTTAATTTAAGTCAGCAACCAAGGAGAAATCCACAAACCCAGCAGTGCTTCCAGTTAGAAGTTGTGTATGTCTGAGGTCACACTGAAAAAGCCACCAAACCACAAGTGACATGAATGACTGACCTTCATTTGCTTCCTCTAGGGTATTTGGGAACGCTCTTTTTGTTTAACAGTCACAGTGTCTGAATTTTTAAACACACAGTAGTGTGTATTCTTTTAGTTTCTGTATAGATTTCACAGGATGTTTGCCAGACTCAGGTTCATTGTTTTGGATTTATAGATACTGCAGCCTGTTTCCTCTTTAGGATTTAATAGCATTGGCAGAAGAGATCAAAAATTGATAAATGCCTAAAGGCAGATTTATTAACTAAGCTACATTTAGGTTTTGGGGAGGGTTGTTGTTTGTTTTTAAATTCAGAATGGTTAGATTTTAGGTTACATGTTCAGTTTAACAAAGATGTTCTGGCTAAGCTGATTAACTATTTCATAGCATGCCCATCAAAAAAGGTACCTGGGTTCCAAAGTTGAAAAAGAATTTTAGTAGTAATTTTGGAAGTAAAGCATACATACCAAATGAATTCTGTAAAAAACAAACATAAGCAAACTACGGCTGAGTTTAAAAATTGATTCACTGGAATGTTTGCCTATTAATAATTTCTCTTATTCAATTTATTACATAGTCATTAAAACTAAATCAATGTTAACTTTTGGTTTTCTTCAATTAAATTTTTTGTGTATTTTTGAATTCTGAAATTATTTGTTTTTATTCCTGTTCACACCATCTTCCTAAAAATGAGAATTCCCCTAATTAAATTGTATACTCACACACATGTACATGTACAGATATCTAATTATGAAAAGATACACAAAGTATTCTGGATGGAAAGTACCAATTAAAATTAATAATGTACATTCTTCCATGTACAAATGTATCCTAGATGGTGCCACAAGTGCTCAGGCAGCAAGAACAACTGGCCCTACTATAGGGCATACAGAAAAACTAAAGAGAAAACTTGCAGATCTTGGGTAAGCATTTTTTTAATTTAAAATACATTTTCTTCTTCATTAAAAGGATTGAAAGTAAAATTTCTAAGATGTTTCCTGATGTTTTCTGATATTCTTATAGGGCTCCCTTGAGGAGGAGTTCAAGCAAGGGCAAGAAGCGGAAGGAGAAGGAAGCGATGAGGGTGGCCTGTGGCACTAGGTATGGGTGAGACTGGGGATGTGAGAAATTGTGTGCCAGAAACATTGGAAAAACATAACCATCCTAGCAGATGGAATATTAACAGTCCCACTGACTTCATGAATAAGTGTTAAGCTTTGAGATAACCTGAGCTTACAAACCTAGATTTCTTGGCTCACAAAAGGCTGACATATAATCTAAAGATACTTGGAGGTTTATAATGTCATAAAATCATAAAATTTCTCAAGCTAGCAGTGACTTGCAAGAATCATCGAATCCAACTGCTGCTGTTGCATCCACTAATAGGATTTGCAGAAATTGATTTTCAGAGCAGCCCTACAAGATGCATCCAGTCAGTTAATAATGTCCATGAACCAAAAACCTTGACACAATTCCACGTGTTTTTTTTTTTTTTAAAGTGAGGTTGAGCAGCAGCTGTTCACTGCAGCTTTGCAGCACCCACACTAGGAATGCTTTCAGAAGGGTTTTTTTTTTCTCTGAAGAGAAACATCTTAAGTTGAAAAATAGGAAAAATGCTGACTGCATGTCACATCAACAACTTTCAGGCAAGGAATTGAGAGATCTGATGACACAACATCACCAGCATCAGAATTCTGAATAAATAAATGAATGTTCACAATGACAGGAGGCAATCTCTGCAAAAGCTAGTGTAGATTTTTACTGAAGGCCTCTCCTTACATACCTATAAGTCTGACGAGTTCACAGCATGATAGCTGGTTCCAGGTATGAAAGGCAAAATAAAGTCAGGAGGGCTAAGCAAACTTAGTATGTTCCAAAAGTCTAGAAAGAACATAGCAACTCAAAAACTGCACATAAAACAATGCAAAAAACCTACATGATAAAAGAGCTGTTGGGAGAAAGGAAGAGTTTGGATGCTAGTAAAAAAACATTATGATGGAAAATCAGTATGTAGCCATTTGTGCAGTTCTACTGACAGTCTGGTGTGTGGAGAGCCAGTGACAAGTACATTGTGCAGCTCCATAAAATCAGAAAAGCAAAAGAAACCTTCCTTACTCCCTCAGGCACACTGTGCTGAAGTGCAGTGTTCTGTCTCAGCATACATTTGTACATTTGTATTCTGCAAATATCTGGCAGGATCTTCAGTGATCTCAGGCAGCAGCCGTCACCTCTCTGCTGGTGTCAGAAAACCTGTCCCAGTGCGTCTGCTCGCAGCTGACACTGAGTCAGTGATACTGCTGGCCATCCCTAGTGACAGGGAGAGCTTTCTTAAAGCCAAATCTCTGCGCTCTGTGTGGCTGTGAGGCAGCTATTGCCCTTAGCAGGGTGTTAGAGATTATACAGCATTTAGATACCAAGCCATAGGGTGGTGGAAATGAATGTGTACTTGTTTGTAAGACCTTAAATGACCCTTATGCCAACACAGGATGTTGCAGATGTTTGTGAGATCTCACAGGTGTCTTCCTTAGAGAGAGCAGATCTCATTGTAGAGATCAGTTGCTTGTTAGTCCATGTGACAAATCAGTTCTTTGTGTTGTTTTTTAATATTTCTTTAATACAGTTCATATCCCACTTATATTTGCTAAAAGCAAAGTCTAATACTGCTTTCAAAGTTGAAATTTGTGAGCGTTTCTCATTCTTACTTGACCTCTGGTAAATGAAGTGTAACTGTTTCAGCATAACTTCTTAAGCAGGCATTGCCACTTCTTTTGTTACTGACTCCAAAGAATTTGCCTCACAAGAAATGCGAGGATATTCTCTCTACAAGGCCAAAGCTGTATAAGCTCTTTGAAAGAAGGAAGATGATGAAGAGACAGCATCCTGTTACAATTATGTCCATTACAGCAACTGATTGATGTAGAAAGTTATTAGATGAGTGTTGCATGCATTATTTTGCTATTTCCAGAAAGTAGCACTCAGGATGTGTAAATAAAATCCCAAATTATTTCCTGAAATTGCCAATAATGCTATAGACATGAAAAAATGCCACATTTGAGTAAGAAGCATATATTTTCCTGCATCAAGTTAGGTGATTTGGGCCACAACATTTGTGTTTACTTTATATGTTCAAGCAAGAAATGATGATGAGAGGGAAGTAAATGACTGGGTCAGATGCATCCCCCTTCCTTTAGTTGCTAAATGCTACATGGATTGTCCTTCTGCTTCCGTAGGTGGGGGTCCTTTGACAGCCTCACTTTCATCCATACAGAAAAGAGCTTTCACAAAATATGAGGTCTAGTGATTATGTTAATAATGATTTAGAAGCTGTGCAGAAGGTAGATGTTGAGGTAGATGTACCTACACCCCATTTCCACATGGCTGCTAAGAGCAGTGGGATTTTAATGCTATGAATATATATTGATGTAAATAATATGGCTCTATGACACATGCATAAATTCTTGGAGGCAGACACTTTGCATAATTATTTTTATTTACATACTATACTAATGATATATTATATATATATTCCTTATATATAAGGAAATAAAATTTAGGCATAATGTTATAGGCATGATTTAGACATTACCTTTGACTTGATTACTGCAATCTTTGTTATTGCAAAGAGAGAATCTGATAAAGTCCCATAGGTGTTTCTTTCATTTTTCTCCACCAATATTCTTATTGAATTAATTTAAAAGCAAGATAATAAGTACTTCATGCGTATTTAGCTGTTGTAACAAAGGAACTTCTCCATAGATGGATACAGATGCATCTGACTCATTCTGCCTGTGCTCAAAATCCAAGCCAGATTTTCTCTGGGAACCAGGGCCCACTTGGGTCAGTGCTGAGTCTAATGATTTAATCATGCTGAGGTACCACTGGGGCTCAGAAATGCACAAACACAACGTGTGGCTTCTTGACAGGAGCTGGTTCTCATCCGAACAGTGGGAGTATAGGCATTTTCAGCTGGCATCTGTCTCCATTTGCTGGGTGTATGTTGTCTTAAGAAAGCTTGAGTTAGAAAAAGAATCAAAAGAACATGGTTTTTTTCTTTTGCTGAAGGAGATATTTCAGGCATGCCCCTACCAGCTGCATGCCACTCAGTTCTTTAGTCACAGCTACAGTGAATGTCACTCTTTACAATTAACTGCCTCTGTGGCATTTTGTTTCCCCTTCTTTTATAATCTAATGCATATTCCTGCTCCTTTCTCTTAAACAGGACTGTCAGAGAGATGCTGCAGAAACCAGCAAACACTAAATCTTTAGCAGAGCGATCTTCCTCTCTCCCACACTGTGTACCATTCACATGGTATGGAGAGAGCGGCAAGGGATCCAACTCTTCCAGCAACCTGCCGTCGCCTACCAGCTCAACTGAACCTTCCTCTGAAAATTTAAGCCCAGCTAAAAAAGGGTCGAAGGTAGAAAATAAAAACTACCTTATTCCCACTGTGTTGAGTGGCATTATTGGCTTTGTGATTCTGGAAAAAAGAACAGGCCAATATGTGACTACTACAATAAACAGTGCATGGTGTTCATTGTACGGTACCAGCCCATCCAAGCAGAACATCTCTGTCATTGTACATTCCCTGTTCTACCTTTTTTACTCTGTCTTAATGTACATTATTCCAGTAAACTAACTGTGATGTGCTGTACCATAACAAAAGCAAGTGGTGCCAGTGGAAATTAGCATTTGGATCCACTGAACAAATGCTAGATTTGTGTATTCAGTTATAGATCTTTTCTTCATTCTTCAGGACTGGTAGTGGGAATACCCATGTTCAAATGAGGTGTTTGCAAGTGAAGAAATGCTGTATGCTGTCATCTGCCTTTTTCTCCTCAGTAATGAAATCTGTTTGTCATGCATGCTGGATGTTGGATTTAATTCTCTGTATGAAGATGCTTGAACTGTAAATATGAAATATTGCAATTTAATACATCTGTGTGATTCCTTTCTATGTGCATGAATGTTTCAGCATGACAATTCCTTAAATAACCCTTATTTATAGTATTATACTTAGCTTTCTCATGTTTGTTTTCACTTCTGGAAAATATTTCTTTGCCTATAACTTCTTGTGACTTACAGCAGTTGATTTTTTATATTTGTCTGGTAAAAAGAAGCAGATACGATTCTCAACTTCGTATAGGAATATGAATCAGAAATCTCATTTCTCTGTCTTCTATCACCAAATGCATGTTCATAATAGCAGTTTCCGCAGGCATTTCATACTTTTTTGATGCCAGAAGCTGGTGATGCAATACTTCTGCTGTGCTCTTGGCTATGCAAGGTCATATCTGTTCTTGTGTTACCTGGCAGGGAGAGCAACACAAGGCTTACAGCAGCCCAAATCACATTGATAAAGAAGACCACCAGTAAAATCTCTGAACAGAAATTATTTGCTTACCTCTTCTCTTTTGGGGAAAAAAAATTTAGACCCATAAATCCTGTTTATGTATTTAACCAAACATTGTTTAAAAATAGTTTTCAAATAGGGGAAAAAGCATACCCTTTTAGACAGTATTAGGCTGAGTTTGTGGGGACTATCGTAATTATTACCAGGCCTTGGCTATTTTGTGGTTTTGCTGTAGAAAATTAAATTTGAAAATTAAAATCATTGTAAAGCTAAAGCTTGCAGAAAATAGAGGTGAAAGAAAAATCAGAGTACTTAAAAAAGAAAAATATGTTTTTCACACAACAGGAGGTAGAGCTGTTGAACTCCTGGCCTAAGAATGCTGTGTGGGCTAAGGAAGCAGCTAAGGAAGCTGCTCAGATTTTCTTCTCCTCTATAAAGAGCTGGGAAAAACAGAACAGGAATTCTAAACGTAGGTGAGAGAAAAATGATCACAAAAATATTCTTATGTTCTCTGTAAAGTTCACAGGCTCTTAAATTAAGAGTTTCTGTACTGCTATTCCGGCTTTCAAAGCACAGCATGATACCAATATTTAGTTAGATTTCCAGCAAAACTGAGAGAACCAGCACTTGACATTTTTGGAAGTCTCCCTATTTTCAGGAAAGACAGGTCAAGTATTTGAGGGGGGCTGATAGAAGGATAATTTTTTTTTTTGTTGTTTCTCTTGTTTCAGTTTCTAAAGTGAAGGTCAAAGATGAATTGGATTTAATACTCATTTAGATGTTAGAGTAGACAGTAGAGGTCTCTGTATTGTCAAGTGTGTATTCAAGTTAAATGGATTATCATGGTGTCCTTAATCTTTTGTATATTTTGGTTTTCTCATTGTTCTCCCTTTAGTGTGAAATACTTGTTAATTTTTGTCTTATTCTAATGGTAATTTTGTTGTATTCCTGAAAAATATGTGCCTGCTTTTACTATTATTTGCTGTAAGATGTGATGTGTCTCACTGCATTGTTAAGAAAAAACAAAGTTTGTTTTATATTCACTACCCAAAGATACTTTTTACTTTCAGTTTCAGTTTTTTTCTAAAGGCATAGGCAAAGAGGGAGGATCCTTCCACTTTTCAAGGAGATTATTTGGGACTCAGAAGTGGATTCACAGCATATTCTCCTTGCTCTTTCAATAGGAGTTTTCATTTCTGTCTGTTCATTAATTCTCTGTCCTATTCTTTGTGCTACTGCCTGTGCTACGCTTCTCCTAAGTATTTGCAGGACAGCAAATGCTAGTGATTTACCTGCAGAAGCAGTATTTTAGCTCCAGGATGAGAGCCAGCATTTTAAGAGTCTGGAAATTGCTTTTTGACACCTTTGTTATTCATGAGGCATTAAGCTGGCAAAGGTGTCTCATGAAGTAGAGAGTGGTAAAAATACTGTGCAACCTGTAAATAGTAACACTATAAAACATTGGGCTTCCTCATGTGTATTGTGATTGGTTTGGTAAATGATTGAAATCACTCCTGAGCTATGCCAACATGGAAGACAGAAAGCAAATTCCCCTTTTAGCTGCACCTAAACGATAATTTGTTCATTCACTCCTCTTTTTCTCCACAGAATTTCACATTCAATGATGATTTCAGTCCCAGCAGCACAAGTTCAGCTGATTTGAGTGGTTTAGGAGCAGAACCTAAAACACCAGGCTTCTCGCACTCCTTAGCACTGTCGTCAGATGAGGTATGCGGGTGAAATTGTTTCATTTGGGAAAAAGTTGTTTTCTTTTTCCTATGGAATCTCGCTTGATTACTCAAATAATAAAAGAAAGGTTTTAGCCAGTAGGATCAGAGACAGAAATTAATCTTGGTTTCTAAATTAAGATTTTTTTTTTCTTGTTCATATAATAAAAATTTAAAATAATGCCCTTTGGTACTGTCGTGGGGAAGTGGAATGCAGTTGGTGTCCAGAGAGATGCTATATCCTCACACTTGCCAGTACATTTTTATTAAGTATGTACGTATTGACATAGATAAAGATATACGTATAAATACACTAAACTAGGCCTGGGACAGTTTTGATATATCAAACATACAGTACAGTTAGGTAAATGTAGTTAAGATGTAAGGCACCTTCCCCTACCCAGTTTTTACCCTGGTGGAATGACCTGTACATGCAGTAATTGTGTGTTACTGTACCTGAATGTGTGTGTATTGATTATAATGTGTATGTCTTGATCCACTTTGCATTCTTTGTGCTTGCTTTGCACAGTGGATTTGAAATCAATTACTCTAAACCAGAGTTTTTTCATACAATGATAAAGTAAAAAGGCATTCCTAACCCTGTAAATTGCTGACATATTTGAGCTGAATATAATCAATTGAAAATACTCTTCTTAAGATACTAGTTTTGTAACTCAATTTTGGGTAAGGCTGTACAATTTCACAGTAGCTGACAGCACATCCTGTGGAGTCAGGAAACTTGTACATTTGTTCTTTTACAAACACTTCATAAGAACTTCACATTTTTCATGTGAGATTTGAGCCAAATTGTTTTTAATAGAGAGGGAGAACTTGAAGTATCTATACCTTTTATACCTTTTTTTTTGTTGTTTTAATGATAGGTAGGATTTTTATTATTGCCTGCATGGTTTACTTGGGTTGTTCCATGCAACTCTATTTCCGAAACTGCAAGTCTGCAAACCCAGACATTCTTTTGAGGTTGTTTTTACTGCAGGTAATTAATGGCAAAAATTTCTAACAAAAGGAGACAGCACAGAGGTCTGCATCTGTTGTAAATTACTGAAAATAGCAGAGTCATCACTTGCACTTTATTTAGTGTTAGTACTACCTTGATGTGTTTCATTATCTTACCATGTTTAATTCCCCTTATGTATTTGATTCTGGCAATGTCCTGTTCTGAGTGGTATTGAATTAAAAGCTTGAAAATCCTTCCATTTTGCGTGTTCAGCTCTCTACTTTATTACTTCTAAAATACCAAGCCTGAGCAGGTCCATGAAAATGAATGTGTTTTCTCCCTCCTCTGCTGTGTGCCAAATTGCTGCCTCCAGGTGAGGCAGCATGTTCAGCAAGAGCTGCCCTGGAAACCTCCCTGGCCACCCTGGGCAGGGAGCAGGCTGGTGCTGCTCCTCAGCCTTCCACAGCACATTGCTGTGAGCACTCCTCTGCTCTGGCTTCCCAGGCAGCCCCGTCAGCATTTAAAGAAAAAGAAAAAATGGAAGGGTGGAGAGGGAACCCAGTTCTTGCAGTCGGTTCTGCTCTAATTAAGGAGATTTTGCTCTTGGAAATGGGAGCCATCGGAGAGGTTCCCACCAGTTCTAGGGTGTCAAGATCAGGAACTCTAGAAGGGTTTCATTGATGAAGTGTCAGATTTAGCTGTCAAATCATCTGTGTGGTGAGCTTTCAATGCAACCTCTTTGCTTCTGGAAATAATTATTTTTCAAGAACTCTTGTTGGTTTTAAGTACCCATATCTGTTTGCGAACCTTGGTGCTGCTGTTGCCTGAACTTTTACATACTGTTATGTGTTTGGTATTTTGTTTCTATAATGCTTTTCTTTCCTGTTTCTTTGTTGCTCCCTCACTCAGAGCCTGGATATGATTGATGATGAGGTGAGATACTAACGTGCTGTTGTGGTGAATCGCGTGACCGTCGTGTGCCAATGTACTGTCTCTTTTGCAGAGTCATTTCTTGTCTTGTGGTGTTGTGTGGCAAACACCTTTGTTGGCACAGAACACACAGATGTCACTGGCTCCTCTTTCCTTGTCTTGAGTTGCCCTCTCATTGTTGCTGAGAGTTTTTAAGGCCACAGCAAACTGCAGTTTTTGTGGTATGCTGGAAGCAGGAGGCAGGTCTGTGTCAAAGGAAATCTACCAGACCGGGCATCAGCTGTGCTGAGCTCATGCTGGCAATAGCAAAAGAAAATGATAGTGTCCAGCTCTGACAATTGGACAGCCAGAAGCTGAAAGAGCTCCCAGCATCGTCTAAACTAATGTAAAAGCTGCTCTAACAGCAGACAGCTGCTGCAGCCTGTAGCAGCTGTTTTGCTGTCTACAGCCAAGACAGAATAGCTTTTGTTTCAGGCCCCACTGGCACACCCGTGGGTGGAATAAAGTGGCGGAGCAGGGACATGGGTCTACTCCAGCAGTTGATGCCACACTTGCCCTTTTTGGTGGGGTTTGTGCTCTCAGCCACAGCAGCACAATGTGGTGAGAGCAGGGCCAGGGCTGTGCGATCCCTGTGTGTTCCGTACCACTCCTCTGTGTCGTCTCGTAAGTCTTCTTCCATAGACAGTGTCAGTCTTGCTAGCTGTTTGATATCATCACTTTGAACTCTACAGTGGTTTTCTGAGGGTTTTATTTTCTCCTGATACTTTTTAAAAAGCTTAAACAAATAATAAACATCTGTGAATGAGCCCAGGAAGTGGAATGCGCAATTCATTGCATTCTTTAGAAATCTGCTAATTTGAAGGAAAAAATCTTGTGAAGGAATGGGAGCATCCATGGTTTGAATTGTGCCACCCGGCCATTTCAGTCCCAGCTTGGGTTTAAAGGAATGCCAGTTCCTTTTTCTTCTGTGATTCTATAGTTTATTTTGATTCTGTGATTCATTCTTAGGTGTCTGGTTAGATAGAGATGTAATTCAGCAGTGTGAAATCGTTATTATTGTAGCGCAAAGATAGTCCAGATACCTGTGCTCTGATGCTGGCAGTTTGTGCAGAAAAATGTTGTTACTCATCTGTGCTATCCTTTAATAATAACATGGAACATGTTTGTCGCAGATCCTTGACGATGGACAGTCCCCGAAGCACAGTCTGTGTCAGAGTCGCGCTGTTCACGAGTGGAGTGTGCAGCAGGTGTCCCACTGGTTGATGAGCCTGAACCTTGAACAGTATGTTTCTGAATTCAGTGCCCAGAACATTAATGGGGAGCATCTCCTTCAGCTGGATGGCAGTAAGCTCAAGGTAATTAACTGGCTGGACTTCAAGATAAACCATAGTATTTTTTGTCATTTCGTCACTTTGCATCATCTCAAAGACAGTAAGAATTCACCAAGAAAGCAGCAAATCCTTGCGTACGGAGTCATGATAGGCTAGAAAAATAAACAGAAAGTATAAAGCCAGAGCAACACTTCAAGAAATTCCCAATGCACTTGGATTCAGAAGCTTCAGAAATGCAAGGCATTTGCTTTGTGAACATTCTTGGTGTATATAATGTACCCATATTTGCATGTGCAAATCATACAGCAGTGTGTGGAAGTGGTATTTGCATGCACATATTTCTCATCCAGCTCTATTTTGAGAAAGGGTGATTCTGAGAAGACAATATATAAGAGAATAGACATATATCAGGAGTACCAAGGGAAGAATGGATTAATGGGACATGGGAGGCATAAGCTGATAGCAGTTGTAGTGTGTTAGAACTAAATACAGTTTTGATGTATAAAGTATGTATTGTTTCCTGTAGTAAAAATATGAGCCTACTTCAGTCGAAAATACAGAATGTAGTTGCAGGAAGCTTAGTAGATCTGAAAGTCCAAATTTGATATTTCCCTTCTGTATTTTTTGGAGACACTTCACTAACTATAAGTGTCTTAGAATACTGCTGGTGAACTTTTGACTAAGGCATGGCAGTGAGAATTTGGAAGTCTTGTTCGGTGTTGACTTAGATGATTTCAATAAAATAGTTTATTTGCCTTATTTGATCAACAAAATCAACATTAGTGGTAGCAATGAGATCTCATCTTTAATATTCTAGAAGTGGAAAGCATGAAGTGGAATACTTTCATATCAGTGATGTATCTCAGCCTGTGACAGATTCACTTTGTTGTTACAGTCTTCTAAGGAGAATTATTACTAGAATATGAAAACAAAATGTGATAGATGAAACCATAAGAAACTCTTCTAAATTTTGTTTTCCCCACCTCAGGCTCTTGGTATGACATCTTCCCAGGACAGAGCAATCATTAAAAGAAAGCTAAAGGAAATGAAAGCATCCTTGGAGAAGGCTCGCAAAGCTCAAGAGAAAATGGAAAAGCAAAGGGAAAAGCTTCGAAGGAAGGAACAAGAGCAGCTGCAGAGGAGATCAAAGAAAACAGATAAGTGTTCATCAGATGCAACAGAGGGCACTAATGAGCAGTGATGAGCAGAAGTGCTGCTGTGTTTGGCAAGTGGAGGCATGTCAAGGAAAGAGAAACTTATCCACTCTGACGCCCCTTCAGCTTTCTTGTGTTCATCACCCAGGATTGTGTACAGAGAGACGGGGCTGTACATAGAATGACTAGGGAAATTTATATTGTGTCGTTTCCTTTCCTGCATATCCAGTTCACGCTCGTTGCTGTTGCCATGTGAAACAATCCCAGCCTCTCGGTTTGTTCTGTTCTTGTTGACAGCTAACAGATTTCATTTTTGTGTGGTGGTGTTTCCTTCCAAACTACTCTTCTCTGTTGAGCTCTGTGTGTTTGGTCACTTCAGTAACCAGCATGATGCCGAGGAGCATGTCCACTGCTTCACCTCTTCTGAATAGGAAGGCCAGTCAGTGTGGTTGGGGAACATTTCTTCAGCTGGATCAAAGGAGTTGTGCTCTGTCTGATAAGATTTGACTTGACTTTCTGACTGGAAGTTCATCTTCTTTACGGTGTTTGGATACTCAGTTCAGTCTGCTGGAGTTGAGTTTCATCTCGTGTCAGTACCTTTAAGCTGCACTGCTCTGAAAACTGTTCAGCGACTTCTCATACACTGGAGATATTGACAGGAGAGTCAATATTCCCCCTGGATAAAGGACAGGAGGTGAAACTCTTTCTGTTAACTGTACAATTGTTAATCCAGGAAGGAGGCAAAGCCTTAAATGGTTATGTGGGTTTACATAGAAATCTGAGGATAACATTTATCCTTTAGATATCTGAGCAAGGATAAATTTCTAACTAGAGCACAGCATATAAATCTGTATAAATTTTATTGTGCTCCCAGTGTGTAGGCAACTTTCTTATAGCACACTCCATTTTTTTTTCATGTGTTTCATACAGGAAACTGGGTTTATTTTGTTTCAAGTTAGTTTTTCCCCAGGAAAAACCCCACATCTTCAAATTTGTTCTCCAGTCAGTAAGCACTGGGAGAATAAACGTTGTGCTGTGCTATTATGAAGCTGGTATTGGAAACAATTACCAAACTTGAGTCTGATGTAGATTTTCAGTTTTTACAGAAGTGCACTTTAAGAAGAGGAAGATGAGTGATCCTGGTTAAAATTAAATTCAGTACATTGCTGTTAAGGTCAATGCTGCCATGGAGGTGATGATTACTTAATCCAAGGCTCCCACATTTTAACTGTTTTGATTGATATATTTAAAGACTATCCAACCAAAACCTGAATTTTTGGGCTTTGGCTGTAGAATGTTTCGATGGCTTAGCAGTGGTCATACTTGAGGGATTTCTGGGGTGTGTGAGGCCATGGATGAAGGCTGCTGTGTAGTTTGGAGTGTGACAGGAGCAGTGTGTGGTGCCACTGCCTGAGCAGCAGTACTGAACTATACAATATTGCCTCCAAAGAAGGGACAGACAACGGGCAGGTCTCCCCAGCGAGGAGCTGCAGGCAGAGCTGGCTGCTCTACAGCCACAGCTCACTGTGTGCCCTTGAGAAACATCACTGCCCACTCGTGCAGCCTGCAAATGGCAGTCTTCATCTGGCTGTGCAAACCCAGAACTTGTTTAACATGGTGATGCAGAGTTAGAATCTGGGACCTAAAAATGCGCCGGCCTAGAACTGAAAATTCCTCTGAAGAAAATGTGTGTTTTAGTTTGGCTTGGCTTCTCTTCTGCTCTGTACTTCATGGCATTCAGATTTGTGTCTGCAAAGTTCTCTGAAGCTCAGATTTGGAACACTTAGGGTGCACTGTTAATAGTTACTTTTCTCTTGATCCTAATAATTTCTTTGACATATAAAATGGTTTGTAAACTGAGAGAGCCTAGTTCATTCAAAATTAATACACAACAGATCTACTTAGCATTAGCTTTATTTTTCCTTCCAAATCAAATTTCTACAAGTTTTTGATGTATATTTTATTCAGATCTAAAATTGAAATTGCCATAAAAGATTCTTGCTGATATTTCTAAAGGCTTGTTCTACTTTTCTTGAGATAAACCACCAGCAGCAAAATACACCTGCTAACAAAAAATTACACATTGCAGTAGATCCTTCTGTGTTCATTCATAGGAGAAAAACTATACAAATGTTTAACAGCCTCATAAAATTAGCATTCTCATCATAAAAGAAGTTACCTGGAAGAAACTGGAAGTTTAATATTTTAAATACAATGTTGATAAATGCATTAGATGATGATTTTCTTTTTAAATTATGTTTACATTGTAGTAATGTTTAAGTGGTTGTATATAATAATCTAAGGTGGTGTCTCTGTTTCATGTTCTTTTTTTATGTAGAAACCAGAGCAGATTGCTTGGCATTATATATTGAGTTTTCATTCTTGCTCCTTAGAATGATGCCTAGTTAATCTCTGTAAATCATGTTCTTACTCTGCAGAATAACTAATTCAACTTAAGTCTTTTAAGTATTCAGGGGATTTTTACTGCTTTGTGATAATGTTATTTTGTTATTCTCAGACTAAAAACATCACAAAAATCTGACTTAAAAAAAACCTAGTGGGCTACATTTAAAGTAAAACCATTAAAATGCATTTTGATCAACATGTGAAAACTAAGGAAATGGAACAATGACAAGAGTTTTTGCTGTTCTTTCTGTGATAAAAGATTTATGTGGTTCCTTTTATGAAATACAGTGACTGAGTCTTGGGAAGTGCAGAAATGTCACCTGATAACAGACATGAAGCACATTTTGAAACTTTTCTTGCTATTCTATAGGATCTTTAAAGTTGTGTTGCAATTTTTTTCCCCTTGTACTGTATTATGACTTATAAGAAAAAAAAGGATGGATGTCTCATCATTCCTAACTTAAACTTCCTGTAAACCAATGCTAAGTCAGACTAATGTGAGGCTTCATGGAACAAGAAGAAACAAATTTTCTGTGCTGAATGGCTGGACAGCCTTTTTCACAGTTTGGCTCACCTGCAGGCATAATGTTGCCTACATTGTGTGTTTATTTGTGGAGCTAATAATGTTTTTTCTTAGGCTGACTTGCCTGGCCATCACTGAACTGCTGTGCAGGCAGTGTGGTGCTTCCATACCTCAAGACATGGGCTTGTGTCATCATTACACCTGGGTGACTGCAGCAGGCTGGCCCAAGTTACATTCTCCCTGGTTAGGGTGGGAGGCCAGTTCTGTAAATTCTAGTTCTGCTCATTGCTGCAGTATTGCAAGTTGTGAATATATAGAGCCTCTAAAAAGGTGAAGAGCAGAGAGTTAGGAAAAAGTGGAAGTCTCAAAAATAGAAAATGAAATGTAAAACACTGCAGGTTACTTTAGTCCTAAAACCCCTAGTGCTTATTCTGAGATTGTGAGGAGAGCAGTGGCTCCTTGTTCTGTTCAAATCACCAAACATGCTGACATGAATTGCTCCCAGCTTGTGTATTCCCATTTCTTCACGGGTGGGTTGCTGCACCTGTGCAGTGTCCTGTTAAAGCTCCCTGTTGGGTTTCAGTGTGCCCAAGAGACAGGGCCAGGGGCTGAGGAAGGAGCTGCACCCTTCACTGCCCCTGTCTGCATTTCACCTGCTGCCCTGAGCAGGTCCTGGTGGGGTTTCTGGGAGCGGAGCCTACTGAAGATCATGGCTTAGAATTACACAGTGGAACAGAAGCCACTAATAAAAAGATGAATGGCATTAGATGTTTGTATTTCAGTGTATACAAATACTTTTGTATTTTTCCAACTTCTCAAAAATTTTTTGCAATGGCATCTCTTTTGCTATGACTGTAGTCTGCTGCAGGGATACCACAAGAACTGAGCTTTTACTAGAATTACTGAGAAGCTTTCCTTTAATATTTGCCAGCTCTTAGTTTTTATTGACATTCAGAGGTGCTTGGCACCTGAGATCAGGGTTCCTCATACTGTGTTGCTTCCATCAAAGCCTCCTGTCCTCCTGAGCTGCTACACCTTCACCTCCTGGCTCATGGACTGGTAAGAGGTGGGCAGTGTCATTTTTGGGAATGAATTGTGTTCCACTTCCAAGAGAAAGAGGAGAAAGAAATGCCACCCTTGCACATAGTGCAGAATACTGTTCTACAGTAGTATGGAAGAGGATCATCATGTAGTTTGGTATCTAGTGTTCTAGCAAGGAAACACAGGGGGTTTTTTTGTGTTTTTAACCCCAACCTTCATTTTTATTGGAGCACTTTCAGCAGTTCATTTCTGAGCAGGATGACAGTGAAATCCAAGGAGACTTGCCCACTCACTAGAGTGGAGCGTGGGTCATCTGCAGATGGCACAGTCCCTTTTGTCCACCTCCCTGTGGATTTTACTGGACTTTTTTCTGTACCTGTGGAACTGCTTTTTCAAAGCTATAATACCTTAGTCATGACATTGAGCCCTCCAAACCCTCTATATAAAATGAGCTTTTTGTTGCTAACCAGCTGTACCAACTGGTACTTTCACTTTTGGCATTAAGTAATGATTTCAAAAATGCACATTTTACAGGAAGGTTTGGTGGCAGTGCCTTGGGCTGCCTGTTTCTTTGGGAAGTGTGGATGGTGTTAAGAACAAGCTGTTGGTGAAGCCTGCTTCTTCCAGAGAGGTGAGGAGGGCTCACAGCTCACGGGGTCAGATCCAGCCTGCGTAACCCCGGAGCTCCTGCTGGGTTTCCAATGGGAGCTTTGCCACTGCCACCACTGGAAGTGAGTCTGGGACCTGTGCAGAAGAGTCTGAAGGAAAGAGGGATCTCAGGGCACCAGACATAGGAGTAACCAGCCCATTTGGAAGTGAAGAGTGCACAGTGAACATCTCTGACTCTATGCTTTCCCATACACATTCACTCAGCAACTGCTTTCACATTTCCCAGTCACGTTGCAATGGTATCTCACTGGTCACTGACAAGTGTTACACATATTGCTAGAAGACCAGGCAGCTAAAAGACTAAAATGCACTGTGCTTACTGTAAAAATTGGCTTCTTACATTGCTTCTTTTTATATGGTTAAAGAGATAGTTGTGCTTCAGATTTTTTCCTTTTTCTGTTCTTTTTTTAAAGAGGTCAAATGTATATGAAATGCATGTTATCTTGAACTTTTTGTTTGTACATCTTGGTGTCTGATCACCTGCATGAAGGACACAGTAGTGCCATGTCTGAGCTTGTTCTCTTGTGCTTGGTTGATATGAACTTCTCTAGATTGTTGAGTTTTCCCCAGGATAACTTTGTTTAATATTTACTTATTGGGAGACATCAAAAGAAAGCATCATGGTGGCCCTTTGTTTTCTTACAGTTGAAATACAAACAACAAAGCCTTGTGGTTTAAAGTTAATTTGTTAGTGTAAATAAATTTCTTGCCAATGAGTATTGTTGTTGTTAGACAACGAATGCAATAAAAAGAGAAATCCTGAATCTTTATTAGAATTTGTAATGAGTCCTCACTTTTCTGCCCTTTTCTTTGTCATTTCAGAAGAAATAGTAAATGGTGAGGATGACCAGACAGCTGCATGGGTCAGGCTGGGGGCCAGGGGAATATGTACCTTGCCCTGCTTGTTCTTCACTTCCTTCTGCTCAGCCAAAGATTATTTTAATCACAGTTCTTAGCCAAATTGGCATGATTCACAAGCCCCCAAGTGGGTCTCATTTACACTCTGTAACTATGTAGAAAGAAGTAAAAAAAAAAAAGGAAAAAATTGGGTTTTTTCTTCATATGAAGGTGAAGTGTAGCATGCAGTCTTTTGCTGCAGGTTGATGTAAAAATAGGCTTTTCATGTTGGTACTGGTCAATTTTTATGTGTTTAAAAGATCTAGATTTATTTTGTTACATAAAAACATTTTACACTCAAGTGTAGGTTATTTATAATTGGCATTTTATACATTCAAAGTACAGCAGTACTTTTACTGAATATGTTTAATAAGTCTTTTATTTATTTGATTTTAGTAAAGCATTAAGTTAGAGAAAATCGAAGGGCACAGACTGTGCAATTTGTGTAGTCATTTCAGTGGATTTACATCTGGCAGAATCTAGGCCAAACAGAATCTGTGCACTTAATCTGTCTAACCCAGTTTGTGTTTCCCGATGACTGAATCATAAATCTTACCTTCCACTAATACAGGCACCACCTGCAAGAAATAAAGAGAGTCCTCAATCATAAAATTATTCTCTTAATTAAAATAGATATACTAAGATGCTCTGGGTCCACAACTGACACATAAAATGTGTCTGCCCAGCAGCTCCCTAGGCCTGGAGCCATCTGTACATATGTCTTTCCTTTTGAGCAAGTTGTCTCACATAGCTGCAGCCAGGTTTCAGAAATGCCCAGAACTGCTCCAGTCTCTACAGCATGTTAAACATGATGGGTTATGCCCTCCTTGGGCTGGTGAGCCTGGATTTTCCATGTGCAGGTTACTTGGCAATTGGGAGGCCAGGCTTGAGCTGCATCTTGCACCCGGCTCTTTCTGCCCTGAGGCTGCCAGGGGAAGGAGCTGTGGCCCGGCGTGGCTCTTGCTGCACACACCTGCTGGCTGGCTGTGTCCTGTCCTGCTCCAGCTCCCAGCTCTGCCCTGCAAGGCTGGGAAGCCTGGGAGGAGGTTGGCAATGGGCTTCCTGCCCTCCTGGCCTCAGGGCAGATGTCACTGTCAGGAACAGCAGGCAGCTGGGATGTCTCTCCTCTCAAACACTGTAGGAAAAGGTAAGAGCCTTCACTTGCCCATGGTTCCATCTGTAGGCAGACCAACAGGAACATCTTCAGCACAGGAGCACTTTAGAATAGGAAAAAAGCCAGTGGTGAGTGAAGACAGTTTTGATTTTCTGAAAAGCCAAAACCAATAAAAAAAAATAGAAGTATGGCAAGATCCGACAGCACATAGATTTGCTCATTTGAAGATGTTTTAAGCAACAGTAAAATGTGAGAATAATGTTTTGGTGGGTTACTTTTGCACTGCAGAGGGAAGTGACTGTTGCCCTTCTACAACCAGAGAGTAAATCCAGGACCTGCAGAGTGACTTATTGGCATTTCAGTTGTGTCACTGCCACTGATGTGTCATGTAACTCTTTAGAACATAGCAGTTCAAAACAAAAAGTGGCACAATCCTAGAATAATCACTTTAGAATGCCAGTGCAGGCCACTGATGAGCGAATAGCCCAACCTCTCCTTGCTGTGAGAACTTCCTTCAGAGCAGTTCTTTCAGCCTGGGCGCCAGGAATGACATCTGTTCTTCATAGCTGAAAATGGATTACAAGTTCCTGTCAGAAAGTACGCCACTTAGGAGGGAAGCTGAAAGTGTCCTGCAGGGAGAGAGGTTGCTAAGGAAGGAGCAGGAAAGCCAGAGTTAGGTAATGCCAAAGTTCTGCAAAGACAAAAGCTGCCCTCATTCAGGGCTGGCTCTGCTCTGTAGAAGGGCTGCACGCCATGGGCAGCAAAAGCCTCAGAACTGTGATCCAGACAGATGAGTCCTTGTCACCAAAGCTTCACGGGCAGGCAGTGAAACCTGGGCAGGGCTCAAGTCCCCAGATCAACTCAGCATTTTGGAGAGGAGCTGCAAGCACAGTTTGTGCACAGACCTGCTGAGGAACAAATCAATCAGCTGTGTGATTTACTGGCACACAGCTGCCCCTGCAGCCATCACTGAGCCCTGCAGCCAGTGCTGTTGGGGTACAAAACACAAAGAGCAGGGACCACTGTTGGTTCTGGGTGTGTGTGAGTGCTGGCCATGGCAGCAGAGGGAAGCTCCTGCCATTTGGAAGGGCCAGAGTGGCACTGGCTGTTCTTCAGCCCCTCACAGCTCTTGTGCCCAGGGATGTGCCTTACACCACGGTGGCTGTGCCAGCAGCCAGGGGCCATGTGAGGGCTTGGGGTGAGGCAGAGCTTTGTGGGGCAGGAGGGGATGTGGCAGGACCCACAGCCCACTCAGCTGTGCAGAGGGCGTGGGGTGACACCAGGCACAAGCCCTGGCACTGGCTTCCTGCTCATTAGAGCTCAGGAAAGGAGCAGTTTCTCTTTCCCTACCACTGGGTGAAAGCCATTAGGCTCATTAGAAAGGAAAGGTGCAGGAGCCAAGAGGTGTCAGTACACACATTTGCTGCTCAGGGCCCTGCTCCCCCAAACCTCAGCCTGCAGCACTGCTTCTTCCCAGCCAGAACAGCAGAACACACACAGAGGGTTTGCATATACTCCACATCATATCTCAGTATCTGGGCCACTACAGAGCAGGTTATTTGGTCTGTCTTAAAGGCAGAAGCACTCCTGTGTTTTCTGAACTCTCCATGTTCTGTTCAGACCAGAGGGGCTGTGGCTGGTGCTGGAGCAGAGGCAGGAGGAACAGCAAAGCCAGCTTGGCAATCAGCACCCAGGGACTGGCGTTCTCCTCCCATGATTGCACTTCAGGAGCAGTCTTTTTTCTGCACAGTGGTGGAAGAACTGCCGTGAGGAAAGTCTACTGCACAGCTGAAAGGTGCAGAGGGACTGGTGGCCCTCAGGGATGTCTGCCTGGTGGCAGCATTTGGAGGGGCTGCCAAGATGCTGGCAAGGGCCAGTGCCAGCAGGTGCAGGCACAGTGGCAAGCCCAGCTGGAGATCCCACATGTAGCACAGAGCCTTCAGCTGAATGTCAGCAACTCTGAAAAACTGGAGAGCTGATCACAGCTGGGTGCTCAGAAAGTGCAGCAGGAGCTTCTCTGAGGGTAAGGGCATCTACACTAATGCAAGGAGAGCTCACTCCATGAGCTCCAGCTTCAAAGGACACTGAGTTCAGTTCATTGCAAATGACTGCTAACATCCACCCAAAAACACTAGCTGAAGGAAACCTGGGGGGCTTCTGGTACTGCAAAATGTCAGTAACTGATGCCAGGTAAACCTGAAGGGCAGCCTGGTGCACAGCAGTGTTGCGGGAATCAGCTCCACAGCAGCTGAAGTTAAACACAGAACAGTGTGACCATGGCTTGGGGGAGTCACTGCACAGTGCCCAGAAATGCTCCCTTTGTAGTGACAGACCATAGGAACTGCTAACGCACTTCCTGCTGAAGGTGTGCAGGAGATGTTTCCCACTCTTTAAGAGAAAAAAAAGATTTTCTAAACTCCCTTAGAAAGATCCAGTCAGAAACCTCTCCAAAGTGATGCCCTACTCTTTTCTCATAGGATTAAAACAAATTTATGAAACTGAAGTAACACTGGGAAATGGCTTTAAGGGGGAAGAGGAAATGAATGAGATGAAAATGACGTTTATTCTCCTTCCAGTTATTCTGGAAGCATTAGGGAAAGCCAACAAGAAGGTTTGGAACAAAAACCCCTAGCACAGTCCCTGGGAAGGCCCAGGAGTCAGTGACAAGAATGCACACCACACTGGTAGTCAGCAATTCCCATTTACAAAATCAGTTTTCTCAAGGGGGGAAAAAAACAACCAAACAACAATCCAGAAATCCAGCCAGCACATAGCTCAGTGTCTGACAGTTTAGTCATTTACAATCTGAAACTGAACTTCAATTCAATGTTAACAACATGGGGTCCTCCCCATTACACAGATAAACTAATTTCTCACCTTCAATTCCATGTCCTTTACTATTGTGTAGAAGTCTTACTTTGGAGAGGAAGGCTAAAATACATTTCCATTACTGTAGTTAACCTTTATTGGAACAGTCTTGTTGTTAGCAGATCTAGCAGAACCTAAGCGAGTTCCCAAGGAATGAAATCCTTTCCACAGCAGCAGGCCTTGCCCATGAGGAGCTATAGATGACAGAAGAGAGCTCTGTGGAAGACTGTGCCGATGAGCAGCTTTCCCTGGTGGGGGGATGCCACGGAGCTGCCCTGCAGCACGGAGCCGTCGTCAGCGTAGACACGCGTCACCACAGGCTGCTCCGAGAGGATGCTCTGGATGCGCAGCACCTGCCGGGGCGGGGAGGTACAGCTGTGAGATGGTCACAGGTGAAAAGGCTCCAGGGAGAGGGGAACATCAGCATGTTAGCTTAAACAGATCAGCTAGGATGACCAGCTGCTGATAATGGCAACCATGTGATTCCTCTGAGAGGGCCTTTAGTGAAACACAGATATTATTTTTTTTTAATGTTGTTGTGCAACATCTGTAAGGAAGTCAGGTACTCATCCCCACCACTAGGAATGTGCACATTTTTTTCCAGACTAAGAGTTAGTTCATATCTTCTTATTTTCATGTTTTTCCCAGACAGAGTAAGCAGCTGCCTAGTATCAGAAATCTATTGCTATTGAACATGGTCATTTTGAGAAGTATCTTACAGGGAGCTTCAGACAAGGCTGAAATCCAATGGACAGCAGCCAGATGCACTCGTAGTCACCATCACCCCAAAGCCAGTACCTCACTGATTTCATAGAAAGAAGAATTACAGTGTTACCTACAGATGAACCACACTTGCACAAATTAATCATTCCTGTGGAAATATTTCAGGTCACACTTTGCACTCAGTCAATTATGTGCAGTTTGGCAAAGAGGTGCTGGCTCAGTAATTAATGCAGCTCATCAGAATCTGTGTGCACGTCCACAGCTGCACAGAAAGCAGGCTGAGGAGTCCAGAGCGACTGAGCTACTGGTTGGAAATTATTTAGTTGTTGCCCAAGGATCTGAATAGGTGTTTGTTAGTGAATATATGCGTCTCAGGCTCTCACTTGAGAGCAGAAGCCAGCTTGGTCTTTGCTTTAACAAAGGCAATTTGTGCCAGGCACTTTCTATGAAATGCAGTGAAGTTATACCAGCATGATTTGAACAAAACAACTTTCTGGCACAGACATAGCCAAGAGACCAGTGATGTCTCCCAAAAGGCACCTCAGATGCAGGAAGATTTTCAGGATCATAGTGGAACAGCTTCATCCCATTGGGATGACATCCTATCCAGATGTCTCCAGTGTGAGGGTCAATAGACAAGTTATCGACCAGCGTGTCCAGCTGCAGCGTCTAGCCAACACAGAAAGAAACAAAAAATTAAATCTATCAGAAATCCTGGAAGCAAACTACAACATAACCAACAGACTTGTCTCATCTGACATAATTTGGACTAGTTTTTTTTTAATAAATACTTTTCCCCCCCACTTCTGTCTTTTCCCCTGGTATGCATCCTCCCCACCCCTGTGCTATGAGGAACCTGCTTGCTGCTCTGAGTTTCCCCCATCAGCCCATCCACACCTACACCTCTGTGGATGCTTTCAGTGCTCTGACCCACACTGCCTGAGGCAGACTCCCACTACAGCTCCTCAGCATACCAAGGATTCCTCCCGGTTGTTGGTGGGAGGGTGGGAGATCTGAAGCTCTGTAATGGGGTGTGCAGACACCTCTGCAAACCCACAGGAGGAGCCACCCAGACCAGAACTTTACAGATGATCATGCTAAAATCTCAAGCATTCATCAAAACTATTCTGTCCAAAATCCACATCTGCCTCTTTTTTACAGAACAGCAGCACCTTACCTTCACATGGGTTAAACTCCAGTTAGCATGTTTTTCCATGACATGGACATTGTGATCCAATACATCTGCAATATAGATGTACCTTCAAAAGGAAGAAAAGCACCTCAATATATGAGTGAACAGACACCAAAAGCAGACAGTTCCTCCTGTGCAAGCCCACACACCAACAGACATGCCAGCAAGCCACAGGGCACTGAAGCCAACCTGCTGAGGTGCCAGTGTAGCTTCACACTGTGCCAGTTTTCCATTATGACACTGAAATATGCCTTGGAACTGGAAAATCACAATTTCAATTTATTTTTTTTAAATCACCTGTCCACACCACAGGAGTGGTTGATTCAGTCATGCAGGTGTAGGACTGTAGAGCACTCCCTGCTTGCAGAAACCCTGCCCCATTAATCCCTGCAAGCAAGACACACAAACTCCTGTACCAACTGGTTAAAATGCAGCAACTGTTGACCTTGCTGCCTATAAAGTACCACACAATGCAGCAAACGCTGCTGCTAAACACTGAGACAAAACTTGTGTGCTACAAACACTCTGCATCACTTGTGCTGCACAGGCAGCACCTTGCCTTACATGAACCACTTCAGACACCTGACCACCGAGGTACCAGGTGTACAAATGAAGATCTCCAGATACCTCTGTGTGATAAAACAAAATCTAATGTAAGGAGAAACTTACTTTCTATCAGGTGAAATGTTAATTCCATTGGCTGAATAAAACCCAGATGCTACTTCTTTAACTTCTTTTGGACTGTAGTAAACAACATTTGACCAGGTTAAACCCAAGAACATTTCTAAGAACATCAAGAGGAAATCAGAGAAGTAGTGGTCATTGGTAGCATAGAAGCTGTCTGGTCCCATGGCTACTATGTCATTCACACTAAAAAAGAAATGAAGAGTGAAATTAAAAAATTAATTAAATGAGAAGTATGAAGTAGCATTTTAGGACTGCCCAGAATAGAGTCAGGACATGGCCATCAATACCATAAAGAGGCTGCAATTATAGATGTACTTCAAGTAGTCACCAAATTATTTAGATCCTTTTTACTTCTCTTTTCTATGAGCCAGGACAGTGCAGTGCTGAGACCTGAATAGGGCATAGGGCATCAGCTAGAGATCTGGCTACCTGTCTATAAGTACATGGAAATGTTTTTTTTATTATTAGTAATATTATTAGTAGTATTATTAGTATTATTTTCTTTTTCATTACATTCAAGTAGAAATCAGAGAACGGGTAGGTGTTGTGACAACCTAATCAATCTGGCTGTTTATTTTACAATCATATTGCAGTAGGACAGACCAAAATATTTTTGTATTAAAAATAAGAAAAACAGAAAAAGCTAAATGTATGTTTATTTTTACAGTGTAGGACATCCAAACAAAAAATAAAATATCTGGAGACTCATGTTTGCAATGACCTGAGTGTGGGTTACATGACCAAAGGAGAAATGGATGCCAAGCTAATTCACTGGCATCAATCACAGCAGTGCTTAAGACTAATTTAGTGATACAACTATTAAAAATCTAATTTAGAGAACAGATTGGAGAAACACTGCTTTTTATTACACAGATAAGAAGTAATCAGTAAGAGAAACAGGGATGCTGGTTAAAGAGGAAATATATTAACAATAGCCTAAACCCAAAAATCGTCCTACACTGGATATCACCGATGCAGCCTGATCTGTATTTGAGTCAATACCTTGTCAGAAGGTCATGTCGAATGGTTTTCAGGTGCACAAGAGAATTGTCATCTTCTACAAATTTAAACAACTCTACAGTGCTCTTCTGGTGGGGATGGTTCACCACAAAGAGGTACACGGTGTCATCTTGAAAAAGAAATGGAAGCAGCTGAATTCTCTGCAGCAATCTGTGTGTGTGTGAGCAGCCCAGCCCTGAGGCAGCCTCCAGCACAGGGCACATGCTGGGCTCGGTGCATTTCTCTCATGGCTCTGCAGAGGCACAGGGACGAGTACCCACATCCTGCAAGATGCCTCTGCAACCACATCCAGGCCTCCAGCTGCTTTTCTCCCAGGCTGGCTCTACAGGAAACTACTTTGTTAATAATAGATTTTTGCTATTTCTTCCAAGGAAGAAAGAAACCACCACCTCATCCTTATAGTGAAGCCACTGGGTTTTGCAATCTCTGAAACAGCCCCAGTCAGTTGGAAGAAGGGTTTGTGGCCAAGGCAGTTTGGGCTCTTGGGTTTGTCCACCACATCCCCGGCAGAGTGGAAGGAGCATCCCTCTCCTGCATTCCATGCAAAGCTGCAGCCCATCTGCCCAGGCCTTCTGGCAGGACCCAAATTAGTCACCACTGACTTTTCCAACACCTTCCCTTAAAGGGTGGGGATGCAGGTCAAACTGCAACAATTGTTTTCTTTATACTTGCAGAATTCTACTTGCTCTGTTAAAAACCCCAATGAAAGGACAGGGAAAAAGATCCTTTATTGGTAGTCAGAGCCTGATGTAGGAGAACATGCCTTGGAGAAGAGAACCTGGCTTGGCCAAAGAGAAACAGGGGTTTTGGTAATTTACAGACAGTTGATAATTTACTGTTTTGCCACAAAAGTTTCCATTCTGGGCACTACTAGTCAGTGAAGGATGTGTCTCCTCAAAACACCTACCCAGTGTGAGACAGACGTAAATGTAAAATCAATTTTCTGTGGTTTTCAACTCTAAATTTTACCATGTTTTCTTTCCTTTTAATATCCAGGGCATCCTTTTATTTCAGACAGACTGAAATTATGTGCAAATGTGTTTCCTTTGGCAACTGACATTCAGAAAAGGGCAAAACAAAGGTAAAAAGCCCCAAGCCTTTTTGTCTCCCAGCAAGAACCACCATGGGGGTGCAGGGCAAGGCTGCAAAGGGATTCCTGACTGTGTTCTCTAGGCTGATATTTGCCACCATCTCAAGGTCTTTACCTCTGTCTATGTAGGTGCTGATTCCATGAGGGTTGAACGATGCCAGATCAAACCCTCGGCTGATTCTCAGTTCCACTGCTCTGGGATTGTCTTCATTCAAATCCATCAAAAATATTTCACCTGGCTTATCTGGAGCAAAGCTCTTTAATCCTGGATATTTCAAGCCCTGTAGAATCCAAACATAAGAAAAGAATTCCCAGATAAAAGGTAAACAGGAGCATCACAGGGCTGAAAAAGCCGAGGCCTTGATCAGACTTGCAAGCACACATGAAGATGTCCCATGGCCAGCCACCATAATTGCAAAGAGAAGGTTGAAAACTTAACTCTTGAAGGCAAAAAAACAACCAGGAACAACAAAACCAATACATAAAATTTGGGGTTTTTTTTTTAAGTTAGGGAATTAACACAGCTTCTTAACACGGCAGAGACATTTCAACATTTCAATGAAGTAGCATGAAAGAAAGCCAAGGTTACGTGGCCAGGTAAGTCACCTGTGGACAGGACACCTGTGTCAGAGCCAGCAACACCACCTCTGTGTCAAGCAGCACGCCTGCTGAGGGATATTACAGTGACCTTATGAGGTCACTGGGTGAGAGAAGGACGAGAATCTTGTTCCTTGATCAGAAGGCTTGATTTATTGATATATAATATATAATACATTATAACTATACTAAAAGGAATAAAGAGAGAGCTTGCAGAGAGCTGCTATGCTAAGAATAGAATAGAAGGAATGAATAACAAAGTTCTGTGTTCAGGGAATCTCCCCTGAGCTGCTCCTGTGATTGGCCCTTAGCTGGAAACATGCAAGATGAGCCAATCACAGGATCACCTGCACATTTCACAACAGCCGATAACAATTTGTTTACATTCTTTTTCTGGGGCTCTGCTTCCCAGAAAATGGACAAATCCCAAAGAAAGGATTTCTATGAAGAAATGGCTGCGACAGAGGGGGATGACAGCTAAGCCACACAAGACTGGGCTGCTCTTTGGGAGCCAGTCAGACCTGTAGAAAAGAGCCCCTCCTGCTCCTTTCACCCATGGCTTCTGCAGGAAAGGAAGCAGGCAAGCCCCAGCGCGGGGAGGTGGCATGGGCACTTACAGAGCTGATGAAAGCCAGTCCATTGGGAAGTATATCGATGTCTTCTGAACCAGTTTCTGCAAAACAGAGACAAACAGGGGGTTTCAGGTGACATCAAGCATTTCCCATTGAAAAAAATCTTCTTTTAAGTACAATTCCAGCTCTCATGAATGACCCTTTCAGGCATGACTGCACACACGATGACGTTTGGTGGAAGTTTGGCCACTGCATTAAAAGTGGTAGCAGAAGACAGCACGTTGGGTTAGGAAATAGTACTGGGGTTCACCTCTTTTGGGGCCCAAGGGTGCCCCTGCAGTGGCCAGGCAGTCTCCTACCCAGCTCCAGCTGCCCCCAGATGTTGTGAGGTGAATCACCAGGTGTGGGATGAATCACCAGCTCCTGAGGATGTGTTCTGCAGCGAGCAATTAATGTGGGCATGGAGATTTCCAGGGTAGGAACATACCCTGACTCATGCCTCAGCCTTGCATAAGGCAGCTGTGGGAATTGTGCACACAAATTCTCCTGATTGAGCTCAGACACTTCACAAAAATGGATTGTCAAATATTTAGTTAAAGCTCTCAAGTGACAGAGAACCTACTATATCTGTAACAGCTAAGGGTTTTCATAGTTAGACCTCACTTTCAACTACAGGTAATTATTTCCAATATTGCCTATTGTTCCTGTAGCTCCTGTAATATTTTTCCCTTTTAAGAAAGGAAGATAAAATAAAAACTCTTTAGTAAGAACCGTTGAGCAATTTTAGGCTTTCATAAAGCACTCTCCAAAGAGCCTTTAGTCCAATGCTGAAGGCTGTTTGCCATCCCACATTTCCACCTCCTCCCTGAGAACCCTCCCCTCTTTTCTCCAAGTCACCAGCAAAACCAGCATTTCTCACAAGTCACTTTCCAGATGATGAGGGAAACCACTCAGGAGCACTTGCTTAGAGAAAATTCTTCTGCAGGTTTTCTTTATCAGAGCCATCAACACTAAGTTTTTCCACCCAGCTTGTCCCATGTCCCACACCCCCTCCTGCTTTGCCATAACCATGTGTGAGCCTGCATGGCTCACACAATCCCTTGCACCTCAGCACCTCTTCCCAAGGAAGCACCTGCACATTTGAGCTGGGTTTGCTGTTTGCTTTTAAGCAACTCCTATTTATCCAAACACTAGTTTGCCTGGGTTGTAATTGATCCTGGGATCACTGGCAGCCTCTGTGAGAGGAACCAGAACCCCAAATTCACCCATCCAGGAAAGTTCCTCCCCAGCTGAGCCCTGGGAAGATGCAGAGGCACAACTTCTCACTTCTGGCCAGGGCCAGCTGCTCCTCAGCCTCAGCAAGTTCCTGCTCCATCCCATGACAGCAATGAGCACAGTATCCCTGCCTTCTGAAGAGCAAATTGTCTGAAATGCATTTTGGAGGAGTCAGCTGTTATCCCACCCTGGGTTTTGGTTCTGAATTTTGACTAACCCAAGCAGGAGACAACATCTGCACTGATGTGTCCAGAAACACTTAGAGCCTGTATTTACCAATTAAAGTTTTGAATTTGGGCTTTATTTTTTCCTTTTTTTTTTTTTCTCAGCTAAGCTTACACTCTGGTTTGAGCCACAAACTCCTTTCCCTTGCCCCAGTCTCTCCAAGCCTGGGTTAATTTATAAAATGGGGTTAGTGGTAATTCTCCACTTCCCAGGATTGCTGCAAAGCTAACAGCATAAATAAATGCTGAGAGGCTCAATTGCCATGGTGACATGAGCTGGACAGACAGCTTTTACTGGCAGCACACACTGGTGAGTGAATAAACAGAGATATAATCATTTATCGCTACTGAATCGGCGAGGCTGCCAAGCAGAAAGATGAGCAGGCTAATTGGGAGCGGATCATTAAAAACTTTCCAAGTTTCCAGTGGAAGGAGCACACTGAGAGCCCTGCACCCAACTGCCCCAAGAGAAACTGCCCGGCAAAGCACATTTTGGGCGCTCCATGGCCAGCTCCTGGAATGTGTGGAAGTCAGGAGAGCAGAGGAATGCTGACTCAGCACAGCCCTGCTGATCCAGCCCCTGCCAGGGGCTGCAGGCACACGGCAGGGAAGCTCAGGGACTCTCTGCACGCCCTTCTGGGAGGGTTCTGTGCTGCTGCAGGCGCCCTGTGGGCCAGGAGAGTCAGGAGCTCACTCCTCAGGCATCACTTGCATGCACTCTGTTGTTTAATCGTATCACTGAGCCCAGCTTGTCCATGGCATTATCTGAAGAGAGGTGGCATTTAAGAGAAATCAAAAGATAGTGTGAAAAACTGCTGCCTACTCTAGAAATGTTGTTCTTTATTTGTTGCTCTTTATTTCATCTTAGTATGATGTATTCGGCAGGTGTATCTAACAAAAAAACCCATCTGGGTTTCATGTACGAAAGTGTGACACCGTTTTGCCCACATCCCACGAACTGTTCCAAGATGCAAGTAGTTCTAGCAACTTCTGTAGTAGCTTCTTGAACTTTGGGAATTAGTACAGGAGATATAGTTAGTTTATTATAAACCAGTAACATGATAAGGCATCAATAAACCTCAGAAGCTGGTGTTTATTCTACAAATACAGCCTTTCCTACATATTTGAGAATGAGGCCCCAGGACAAGCTGCAATTTTTGTTTGTTCAATGTTTGCATCTGTGCTTATATTGCACAATATTTGAAAAGCAGAATAGATAAAAGTCTTTAGAAAGATACAGAAAAGATGCAACTGTGCAGAAACAAAAAGGTCCACTAGAGAAATCTTCCATTTACTCTGTGTTTGCCTCACTCACTTAGATCCATCACTTATATTTCATAGACTGTACCAGAGGTCTGCTCCTCCATGTACAGAATGGATGGATTAAGATTATTTTGCTCAGATCCAGATGATCCTGCTCTGGGATCTATGTCACATTTAAGAGTTCAGGAGGACTGATTTAAACATTAAAGACAGATTGTTTATTCAGCTTTATCCTAGCATTTTAAAGGAAAAAGGCCCAGGAGGCCAAGACATCCATGTACAAAGACATCCTAAGACAAAGTCACCCACACAAGCAACCATACACATCCAAGAACAGCAGAGCCCCATGTCTGAACAGTACTACCTAGGCAGAATTTAAGCTTAAGGGGTCCTTGGTCACCTTGAGTGATTTAAGACCCCTGGTCACAGCAAATGAGTTTTAGAAGACATTTGAGTGAACATGCCAACTTTTCAGTTTGCACAATCCTTTGTTACTTCTCTTTCTGCCACACTGGGCCTGCTAAACTAATTCTTGACATTTTTATTTTTCTAATGAGCAGTAAACTGCACAGCAAAGGCAAGGCAAGGTGCAGTTCTCTTCTCTGTGTGAAGAGGCAGCATGAGAGCAGCCAGCAAGAAGCAGAAATGAAGCTCTGTAAATGGATCCACTGCCTCTAAGCAGAGACAGGTTCTCAGAAATAACCTAATCTGCATGTAAATGTCAGGCACAAAAACCAAGATACTGTTCAGAAATGAAACACAACTCTATCTGTCTTTTCCAGGTTTCCTTCTTTCCTCAACAGAACAATCATGTTGCAAAAGAAGTCTTATAATTATTGCAATATTGATATGCCTAAAAAATTACTCAGAAATTATTTTATATTAATCACTGCCAAACAAGCATCATTCATAGTCTTGTATGAGTAAACTACAGCTTAATCTAGAAGACCTGGAAAATTTTTTTCAATGCAATTTTTTCTGTATGTATTTTCGAGCACAGGAACTCTGCATATATGCATTCATAGCAGCAATTTGACTTTATAAAGATGTTTGAATCCTGACACAAGGAAGAAACAAGATTTATGACATTAACTCAGTGACTCAGCAAGCTCATAGGCAAGGTTGTAAAAGCTCATCCAATGACTTTTTACACATGAAAAATCTAGACAAATTTCAACATAATTTAAGCCATTTCCAAAAATACTAAGGAAGGGAAAATTCTTAGCCATCAAGCCTGCATTGAGGTTTTCTGGGAGAATGGGAGACACAAAAAAGCAATCTATTTCAAAGCTATCAATTTTATAAACTGGTTATCCTAAGTGGAGAGAAAAAAAACCAAGACATAAATATTGCTGTGTGCTAAACACACGGCCCAAAGTACAAAGTCAACATTGGAGCCACTCTGTTAAACCTCTCTGCAAACCAGACTAGGATGACAAACACGACCTCTCGCTCTTTGGAACCCACAGCCGCATTGCACAACCGCGCCGAGCTCCCGGCACCAGGCGGCTCCCAAATATCCCAAAATGTGGCACTAAGGAGGGGCAGCCTGGCTGGCATTTAGCAGCCACTCCTTCCCCATGTGCCTATGGCCTTCCCCTAAGGCTTCCACCTGTGAAAAATGTGAATTTTATGATTGGCTTTTCACAAATACTAAAATGAATATTATATGTGTTGCGTTAGAAAGTAATGCTGTATTAATTCTCCCAAGTAGTGTGGTAAATATAGTCTTAGGTTATAACAAAATGTTAAAATAGAAACTATGCTGTGTAGGATCCTTTTTTTCTAAAGAAAGGACTTGCCCTGGGATAGCAGTCACAGGACACCTAAATCTTTCTGAGAAAGAGAATTTATTGCTCCATTATCAGGAGAAACAACCTTCTTTCCACCTCGTTTGGATAGGATGACGCTGTTAGCAATATGAGGAAGAAGTTGATGATGACCAGACAAAATCCTATTTTGAATGGAATTTATGCATCATGTAGGGCGGTGTATGAATATTCAACAGGCTACTGTTTCTAAGGGTTAATCCTCTATTAACATGTGTCCTTTTTTGGGCTGTGCTGCCCAGAAAAAGGTACCCAGACGTCCGTAACTCTTTGTTTCTCTTGTCTAATATTGTCCTAATTCAAATTGTCCAAATTATTATTACTCTAATTGTATTATTATTTTTATAACCATTATATTACTATTAAACTTTTAAAATTTTAAAAACAAGTGATTGGCATTTTCCACACACCCTTGCAGCATTTCCCATCTCCAAGGCGTAACCAGCTGACAGCCTCCTGTAGGTACCTGCACACCCTCATCTGAAAGCCAAATCATTTTCTAAGTGACTTAGCAAAGAAGTGTTTGCAAGGTACTCAATTTTAAGAAAAGGAAAAGAAACTTAATACCGACTTACACCCAGCTAGCTTTTCAGTACTATTTTCTGCCTGCAGTTTCTCTCTATCTCCAAGTCCAAGCAGCAAATCAAAGTCAAATTAGCACTTTGTTTTTGGGATCAGGCTTGGAAGTTGGCTTTAAGAAGCCATTACAAAAGAGGCTGGACAAAAGCAGTGCACTCAGTAATTTTGAGCACGTACCGATGCCTTTAATGAGCCGGCAGTTCGGGAGGCTCACCGGGGCTACTTCCCGTGAAGCATTGAGTCTGCTCCTGCAAGAGGAAAGAGCAGGGTTAAACAGCACACAGCCAGTTTGAAAACAGGTAACTTTCCTAGTTTTCAGCTTTATTGTCTGCCACATTGCAGCAACAAATCAGCCGTAAAATACTGAATAAGCAAACTCCAGAACCAACAACAGCAACCGCTCCAAATCACTGCAATGGTTACACATGACCACGGATTAAGTGATTCTTCTACTCTGAGTAACTTCAGAAACTTCATTTTGTGCATGAGCTCCAGCAACAAGCTTTCATGACCCACTGCAGCTCAGATGATAACATAACCACACTTTCTTCAGGTTACAGACACCTAAATATAGAAGCATCCTGCAGTTAGGACCAACATTTCACATGAGGAGAGGGCAATATTCTACTGCAGCCCACTGCCTATTTTTGGTGACCAGCAGTTGCACTTTCTTCAGTTTTTGTCTACATTCAAAGGTAGCAATAGCACTGTTGCAAGGCAGGAGCACTCTTTCCCTCACAACAAGCAGGAGTTGGTAGTACAGTTTTCAGCAATTACCCTGTGCCCTCCTCTCCACTCCTGGTAACCACCCCAAGCATTATCCTTCATCAGTGCTTATTTCATTCATGAATGTGCATGAAATTCCACCTCTGGCTCATACTTCACTGGAAAAACAGATACAGACAGGCAGACACAAGTTCATATTTCTCTGCTCCAAGCTGTTTGCAAATCTGCATGAGCACCACCTCACAACAACCAGGAGGTTTGACCATGCTGGTCTGCAGTGACACAATAAAATATGTTGAATTTCTATGAATTCCATGTGCTAGAATATTTTTTTTTTCTGCCCAGAAGGAAGTATTTAACCTAACCTAGTAACACTTCTGCATGACTATCATATGCATATGTCGAGGCTATTGCTGCAAACACAGGAAATTCTGAACGCAAAGATCCCATAGCAAAACCTTGCCATGTTTATGTTATGGTTTTAGGCATAAACATAAAGTAAACAGCAGTATCAGTCAGTGATATGAAAAATATGTGATACAGTTGAGCACTACGTGGTATGCCAGTCCTGCATTTTTTGAATCACTTAAATATGAATTGTAAATTGCTTCAATTTTGTATCACCGACACAGTTTGTTAATATAAGGCCAAAAGAAAATAAGAAAAAGAGTTTAAAAGTGCAGACAACTGCAAAGGAAAGGAGCCAAGTTAAACCCTCCCAAGCCCTCTCTGCCAGCACAGGAGAACTGACAGATCACGATGCTGGCTGCCAGCCCACAAACAGCGCAGGAGGGATCTCCCCCTGCTGCCCCCTCACCCACTGGCATCCTGGCACAGCCAAACCCACCAAACCCTCCAGGGTGGCTCAGGGGGATCCTGCCTGAAGCTGCACTGCTGCCTGCTTAGGGTTTTTCCCTTCCCTATTTTCAGCAGCCTTTCCCAGGCAGGCTGCAAGCCACCCCGAGCCAAAAGCACAGCAGGAACTCAGCCAGCAGCCAGCAGGGGATGATGATATCCCGACAGCATTCCCAGGGAAACACTTCATGGGCTGGAATGAGAGTAATTCAAAAGGACACCAGTCACAAGCCTACAGCACATACAGAGGCTTTTCCAAAATGTGTCAGTTTATCTAGCTCAGACAGCCCCAGCCACGCAGCCAGATGGCCCAGATTACCAACTGACCATACCAAGAGCGGCCTGGAATATGGAGGACCTGCAATATGTGCTGGATGCAACTTCAAAGAAAGCAAGAGGTTTTGCCACTTGGTGCAAGTCCAGTGCATGGCACCTTTCCCCTCAGTTTCTCTTTCCAGTTTTGAGTCCTCCACCTGCTGCCCTACTTCATGGGACACAGACCACAGGCCTTCCCCTTCCTTCAGAAGGAACCCGTTCCATATTCAAAGACCTTTCTCTCTGTTTTAGTTTTTTTCATCTCTAGACTAACCAATCATGAATCACTTGGGATTTGATTCTGGGGTTTTTTAACAAGTTCAGAAGGAGCTACAGAAAGTCTTTGCTGGATTCTTGCCCTCTGGGTAGGGGATGAATAAAAAAGACCCTTGGCACGAGCTAACACCACCCACAGTTTCTCCTCTCAAGACTGTGTTAAATTACTTTTAGAGTACTTTGTGATCTGAAGTTGTGTGTTTCCAAACTTGGCAACTGTCTTAAGACTGCTGGTACATTGCAGTTTGCAGAAAACAGCACACAGGGAAAACCCACAGAGAGCTACAGAGACAGGGGGATCCTGCTTCTTCAGGGAGATTCTCCTTTTAGAGATTCCTAATGTTTCATTTGTTCATTCAGTTTGGAGGAGAGGTGGAGTCCTCTGCTCTTCACAGCACTTTGAAATGGCTCACCCGACTAAAGCCTGGGAGTTCCAGTTCTGCTGTCCCAGTTTATGCAACTCCAGGACAGGTGGGCCCTGTTACCACTGTGTCTATCACCAGTAATACTCATGGTGGGTTTAAGGCAGCCATCATCCATGCCAGACACCAGAGTCCAGGCAGTAAAGCTCACCTTCTGTAATTAGATACAATTACTATCTACACAAAGTTCAATTAGCTGGATGTCATTGCTGAAATCAGGCATTTGGAGTACTATGAATGTAAGCAAAATTATAATGACTTAGCCACATTCCAATACAGTAATTCAGCATCACTTCTGTGACCTGAAAGGACCAGTGACACATTTGGGAGCTTTCAGGACAGAAGCTGCTGTAACACCAGTGTTCACATTCATACCTCATGGCATGAGGTGTGTGATATGGAGCATGACTGGGTATTTCAGCTCACAGCCAGTGAGGTCACAACTTCGGATCACCACAGCCTGGGCTCCGTCACAGGAAACCTCATGTACACAGGGGCTACTGTTATCCAGAGATGAGCTTTGGTAGAGCATAACCCAAGTTTCTGGCAAACTATTTGGAGTGACTGTTTGGCCAGTCGGCAGGAGATGAGGTAAATTCAGAGACAGTGCATTTGGCACATCTCTGTTAATTGCAGTCTCTATAAAAACAGAGGTACTACTCCCTGCCCCTGGGCACCTTCTTTGCTTGTCCCCCTTGCTCCCGTCATCCTGGGGAGGATTTCACGCACCCGGAGGGCTCAGCCCCGCACAGGGGGAGCTCAGCCCCGCACCCGGGGGGCTCAGCCACGCACAGGTGGGCTCAGCCCCGCACAGGTGGGAGCTCAGCCCCGCACAGGTGGGAGCTCAGCCCCGCACCCGGAGGGCTCAGCCCCGCACAGGGGGAGCTCAGCCCCGCACCCGGAGGACTCAGCCCCGCACCCGGAGGGCTCAGCCCCGCACCGGGAGAGCTCACCCGGAGGGCTTAGCCCCGTCCCGCCCCGCTGGCACCAGGACCCGCGGCTCCGATCCCCGCTCACCCACCGGAATGCCAGCAGCCGCTCGGCCGCCAAGGCTGCCGCGATCCCGACGAGAGCCACCGCCAGCAGCTTCCCCATGGCCGCTCCCAGCTCGGCCGCGTCCCGTCCCGTCCCGTTCCGTCCGTGCGGTCCCGTCCCGCCCCCGGGGCCCGGCGCTGCCTCCTCGCCCCCGCCCCGCCCGGCCGTGCCCGCTCCCGTTCCCGGGCAGCGGCTCTCCAGGCTCCGTGCTACGGCTCCCCGGGGAAAGACAAGCGTACCAACTTCCAGCTCCGTTATAGACAATGTGTGCCTTGTACAAACACAATAGTGTCAGACCAAGGCTGCGTGATGCGGAATGCTCGCTAATCCGTGTACAACTCTGCTGGGATGCACACACTAATATATATGTGTACACTCATACCAGAGTTTCCCCCCAAATGATGTTTCTTCCACTGCCACCCTCCCACCAATATCTTTTACCTCTGTGAAGGAGAAGGGCGGCAGAACCCACCCCAGGGCCCCAGGGTTCCTCCATTCTGCAATCTGCTTTTGCATCATCTTCCGTGTTGGCCTCCCTGTGCCTTCTGCTTTTCGGAGGAACACACTTGGCAGGGTAATGACCTCCCTCAGCAGTTTTCTTTCCCTTCCTAGCACAATGAATGTCCTCACCTGCACACATTCCTTTGCACTTTTCTGAACGTCTGAGCAATCACTTAAAAGGGCTTTTCTGCTCTTCTTGCCCTTGCCCTCGAGGCCAAGCTTCACGTGTAGTAGTACTTCAAGTAAAGTGTGTCAGGGAAGAGAAGGGACTCTAAAATACCTTTTCCCCTCAGTTATGGAATACTCCTTTTCCCTTTTCTGGTCCTTGATTACATTGAAATTATAGATAGATGAGGTTTTTTTGGAGGAATGCATGGGGTTGTTGTGACCCAAGTGTAGGATCTGGCACTTGGCCCTTGTTGAACCTCATACCATGGGCTTCAGTCCATGGATCCAGCCTGTGCAGAGCCTTCCTACCCTCCAGCAGATCAACACTCCCACACAGCTTGGTGCTGCCTCAAACTTACTGAGGGTGTGCCAGATCTCCACATCCAGATAAATACATTAAACAGGAATAGCACAAATTCTGAGCCCCAGGGAACACCACTCATGGCTGGCCACCAGCTGGGTTTAACTCCATGCACCACCACTCTCTGGGTCCAGCCATCCAGACAGCTTTTTCACCCAGTGGACAATGCACCCATCCAAGCCATGAGCATTTTCTCCAGGAGAATTCAGTGTGAAATGATGTCAAAGAATTTGTAAAGTCTAGGTAGACACATCCACAGCCTTTCCCTCATCCACTGGGCAGGTCACCCTGTCACAGGAGGAGACAGGTTGGTCAAGCAGGACCTGCCTTTCACAAGCCCATCCCCTGCTTGTCCTGTTCCATTTGATGGCACTCAAGATGATCTGCTCCATGATCTTCCCTGGCACTGAAGTCAGGCTGGCAGGGCTGCATTGCAATACCCCAGTTGTGCAAGTTCCCCACCTTGTTTCCATGATGGCAACGGTATCACAATTTTCCTGCTGCCTAATCAATTCCTGTTCCTTCTGTTTATTGCCCATTCTGCATGCACTGGCACAGATGCACTTCATTTGGGCTGTTGTCCCCACTGCCCCTTGGGGGTGGAAGCCCTGAGTCTTGCATGATCATTTTCACACACCTGTGTGACTTCTGACACCTCACTGACACCGGAATCTTTGCTGCCACGTGGATCTCCATCCATCCCCACCCCTGCCACCGAGGCAGCAGACTAGAGGAGCATATTAGCACACCATCCACCAAACACTGATGTACTGCCTCCAGGCTTGTCTCTATCTAGACTGGTTTTAACCCCTTCCCCCTTCAAATCTACTTTAAAGCTCTTCCAGTTTAAAGCCCTTCTAACTGGGCAAAGATCTTTGAGATCAGGCATTATCCTGTCTGTCACATCAGACCTGATGTCATGTAAATTGACCCATAACCAAAAAACCAGATTCTGCTGTTTTATGGTGTCAGGTTTCACACCAAGACCACTTTCCTAGCATAGTATTTTCCATTCATTTATTTACACTGCAGTTTAATTTGCAAAAGCACATACTACTAGCTGTCCAGAACTCAGTTTTGAGACAAGAAGGGTGCAATTCATCTGATAAAATGCAGGGGAGATGGAAACATCAGAGCTGGTCATAAGATTGCCAGAGTGGCCACACTGTGTCAGATCAAGTGTTCAGCTCAACAGCTAACAAAGGCAGTAAGCCTGAGCTTGGGAAGAGTAAGGAAATAGGGGGCAAGCTGGATAGATCCCCCAAGTTTCTTTCCTAGCTCTTCATTATTTTTAGCTCAGTATGATGAGCTTTACATTTTCAGTAACCCGTAATAGAGTTATCATTCCAGTACTTTCCTGTCATTCCTTTGAAGTGAGTTGTGCTTTTACCATACTTCTTGCTGATGTCAAACCACCTAGACACCCTTTATGGTCACAGCAGGAAAACAGTTACTTTGAGACAGCAATTCATATAAAAGGTACCTAAAATAGCTCAATAAATCTTTCCTAGGATGTGGACGTTGCTCTGCATTCATTGGAAAGGAGCCTACAGCAACTAATTCAAGTGCAGAAATCTGCTCTGTAGGTGCCTGAAGGCGGATGGAATGAATCTCCCTTGAAGTCTCTGCTTATCAAGTGCCCCTTGGCTGAAGGAAGGCTCTGGCTGCTCAGCAGCCTGCCTCCCCAGCACACGCCAGCCAGCCTGGGCTCTGCCCGCTGGCCCTGTCACATCCTCTCTGGCTGTCCCCCACCAGCACCCCCCAGCTGGCCAAGCGGCTGCAGCCAGGCTGGAAAACTCCTGATAGCTTTTCAGTCTGCTGCAAATCCTCTGTGGTCTTGCTTTGGGCAGCCAGGAGAGATATGGGGTGACCTTCTGCCGCACAGCATCATGACTAAGGCAGGAATGAGTTCTGTGCATGTAATCAGCAGGGGAGGGATGTGTACCAAGCCTGGTAGTGCAGGAAGTGAGCAGAGCAGGGAGACAAGAAAAGTCTTATGCTAATTTAGTAATTTAGACTCCTGCACAGTCAATGAAAGAAAAGAAACCCTCAGTAAACAAGTCCAAGGGTGGATTTATTCCATCTGGGAAAGCATGCATGAAGTAGGACAAGTAGCAGACTGTGGATGCTTAGGCTTGCTCTCTCCCAGCTGATGGAAAGGAGACTGCTTCCTGAGAAAACAAAAGGGAGATTTTAAGTTACTGAAAGTAAGGGAAATTTTTCTACTAAAAATTTTGGAATTCTTTGGTCTTGTAAAAGAAAAGCCCTTTACATGTGCTTCTCTATCTTGTATCATCATCTTTTTAAACAGGTAAGATACAGGAGCTATGTAAACACATTTGGATTTCACAACTATTTCAAAATGCATCATTCTCGAGTCATTAATGAAACACAATATGTTTTGCCAAACAAACTTTTAAAAAGCCAAAACTCTCTTTTTTCCCAGATTTTACTCTCCTACAGTGATGTTAATCTGAAGTAAATCCACTAATATCTGCATTGCCAAAGTATTTACAGTGAATTTACACTAAAGATTAAAGGTCAGAATATGATTCTAGAGCACTTTTGGGGGGATAATCTGACTAAATACAAAAGCCTGCAATGCAGGTGTGATAATATTAAGTGGATCCTTCGGTTCAAGGAGGGCACTGAGGGCCCCAAGCTCTGGAGGGCATTGGGGGCAGATCTGATTGACAGCTCTTGAGGAGTCAGTAGTGCTCAGTGACCCCCACAAATACTGAATGAAATTCAGAAAAGGGCGTGTGGGTGTGAAGATAAAGAAGATGTTGCTGTAGCTTAACTGCAGAAACAAGCAGAAGATGTCAACACAGTGTGGAAAGGTTCAAAGAGAGTCTAGTGAGGTCTTAAACTGAACTCACTGGTTTTGTTGAATTCAGATCTTAAAACTGGGTTAATGTAAAGGCCATCCATTAGATTGCTGCTGACATGCAGGTGCTGAACTAGCTTCAAGTAAAAATAAAACCTGGCATGCAAGAAAGCTGTTTCCCACAAAACCAGGCAGAAATCACAAGCAAAGCCTATGGTTTGCCAACTGAAAGATGAGGAAAAGCACTTCTAAAGCTGCAGATTGTGGGAATAACAAGATTCTCTACAAACACTGTGGTCTAACACCACTTTAACCCTGTTAGCTGATCAAAGGGAAATTGCAGATGGCCTGCTCAAATATCTCAGCATTTTCTTAAACCTTGCATTCTTTAGCCCTGTTAGAAGCCACTTCTCAGCTCCCCATGCAAAAACTGGGAGCAAAGATTTTTACAGCATCTGAGCCACTGCCACAGAGCAAGGCAAAGTCCCTACTCACACCGTACCACTGCACATAAATAGAGTGTCACCGATCTGTTAGAAAACAGGAGCTCATTACTATCACCTAATAAAGAGATTGGTACCTCAAGGCTTTCGAGAAGACAGCACCTTTTACAATGAAAAAGGTGAAAACATTCCTGCAGTGACACCAAGGTATATTGACTTTCTCAACTGCTGGGAAAAACGCCTGTCACAATGACATCAGCAGATTTATGGGTGAGGGTGTTGAAAAGGCTTTTGCAGAAACAGTCTGACTTAGCCCTGTCCTGCTTCAAAGCCTGCAAAAGTCTCTACCTGGCCTTTGCAGAGCTGGGTGAAGGTTCCAGCACTGCCAGCCATGAGCAGCCCAGAGGCATCTGCATAAATTTGGGTATCCAAATAAGTTTCTGAATATATTTTGGTCCTTTCATGATGATGTGAGGTAATGAAAATGTTCTTAGTGATGACAAGATGTCAGAACATGTCACTGTCAAAAGCAGCCTCAAGCAAGGCTATGTCCTAGCCCAACTCTTGTTTACTGCCTTCATGCAGCAGTTTTTGTTGCTGCACCTGGAAGCAGTGGTAAAGCAAGCTGCTTTAATTATTTTATAGGTGGCAGAATTGCTGAACTGGAGAGATGCCAGGCTGAATCGACAGTGAGAGAGGTCCCCTCAGGCAATCTGCCCTTTGGTGCTGGCTGGGTGCTGGGTGTGCAGGATGGTACTGGTGGTTTTCACTGCACTGCCGCAGTTTAGCCCTGTCACAAGCATAAAGAAAATAATGCTGGGGATTTTTTCAGCCAGAAGCATGCTGAGCCAGTAGTGTGCCTTGGCAGTACAATCCTTCAGTCTTGCAGGTGACATTCTGCTATCGTGGCAGCAAGCTCTGATAATTCAGCTGAGAGAGAGGACCATGTGGCTTTTGAAAGATTAAAGCTGTGTATAAAAGCAAGGAGGCTCCTGACTTCAAAGACAAGTAGAGGAGAGCATGTTCCTGTCATTATCACTCCTCTGTACAGTAGCACTCTCCAGCAATACACGATTTTTCTGACTCTCAACCCACTCTATGTGCATTACTTTCATGCATTGGCAAATAAAAAAAACCCAAAAAGTCAATGTCCTGAATGCTGAGATTTGATCCATTGTCAAATATTAACCACTGCCAAAGACTCTTGCACTCTTAGGTAACGGGTGTGAGCATTGGTGCATGTATCACATATATGTGTTGCACATAGTTGTGTTTTGGGGCAGAAAGTGAAATAAAAAACAGCATAACCATACAAAGATATAATGGAATCATAAGCTATTTAACTTTTCTTTTAAGCATGAACTATGAGCACATAATATGAAAAGGAGAGTAGGACCTAATCCAACATGTACTGAAATCCTTGAGGGCTGCTACATCATAGCCTCTCCTCTGTAAACATGTGCCAAAGAGCAAAGAAGGTGGCTTTGGTAGCACCAGAGCCTTTGCAGCATCATAAAACAACAGCCTGCACCCACACCTTCTTCACTCTGCTTCTGTGGAGGAGGTGTCACTGAGTGGCCAGGAAAGAAGGCACCACGGGGTGTTACAGAGCACTGCCAGATGTAACATGTGTCTCACCAGACCAGATCTATCTCACTCTCAACCTCATGCAGCTCAAGAGCAGGCTGTACGTGAATCTCATGAGGCCCTGAGGTACCTTCTAGAAGAAGGCAGGCTTTGTGTTTTCTGCCTAATATCATCACAAGGAAAGCAAAGTGGAGCTAGAGAGTACAGAGCATGGAGTACTGTACACCTGACACCCAGAAACACTGAATTTCTCCTCATCTCCCTGGAGTGCCCTGGTGACTGCCCCCAGCAGCCCCCCAGCAGGTTGACAGCTTGAGTATGTGGTACCAAAACCACGGGAATTTGGCTGACAACAGCTTTTAGGAGACACTACAGACATTTTTTCTGTGGTTCACCTTTTGTTCTTACATGAGCGGAACTTTGAAATTTAAAAGCGAACAGCTGATTTCTATTGTATCATAAGAAAGCAGCAGTGATTAATTAATTTTAAATCCTTGATTAGCAACTTTGAGAGAAGCTCAACATTTCTGATCAAAGTGTGGAGGTACACATAATGCTGACCATATTCCCATTTTTGACCACAATAATTTGATTGATAAATACCAGTACCATGAGCAAGAAATAAAGCCATGTACCTTCATCTTTCAGCAATCCTGCATACAGTGGTCAGAAGGTAGAGCACTTCAGTACCCCCTGTTAAAAACATTCTTGTGATATATCTCAATATTTATACATTCTGATTTTTAAAAGTTCTACATCCATATAAATGGGTTTGGTGTTGGGTTTGGTAGTTGGGTTTGGTGGTTGGGTATGGGGTTTTTTTTCCCATTAGCAGCTTCAAAACTTGTTGAATTAATGTTTTCTTATAATGTAGTGGCACAAGTCTCCAATTCAATAAAATTACACATAGCTGGAACTTTCAGCACTTTCCTTTAAAGCCTAGGTGGGACTTCAGCTGTTCACAATTTGATTTCACTGTTAAGTAAGCAAAAATTTGAATTAATAAAAGAAAAAAGTAATGTTCTATTTCTGCATAGAAAGCAGTTTGAAACATATTTGAAAGCAGTTTCTAACATTACCTTATTTACTAATAAGCTTTTATTTATGCATACTATTACCAAACATGTTCTACAAATCAACTCACTTATCTAAATATTGGTTAAATTACTGCCTTTGAGAAACATCGATACTACTGAAAATACTCTCCTACAGAGGGTTTTTTCTTGCCCTGTTTTATCTGGCTTACTTTAGAATTAGATTTATAGCCCTGGTTATATTTGTTTTACTCTACACTTAATGTTTCCAGAGCATGTCTGATCTGGTTTTGATTTCCATCTTCAGACAAGTGAAATTTCATCCTACAAGTGTTTCACAGACTCTTCCAGGGGACAATGTGACAAGCTCAAGACTCAGATATTTATGCTGTGGGTATTGATGTTTGGGCTCAGGAGGAAAAATATTTTCTTGTCTGAGCTGAGCAGTGGCATGCTGCAAGAGTCACATAATCCTCAAAACTACCTCACTCTGGCTTGTGTCTGACTTTGAATAGTTTTATTTGCTTTCCTGTGCCTACCGAGGAAACAAGTTTTACCTTGAGAAAGGTGGCGGCACAAGTGGGTGAATACATCCCCGCTCTACACTTATCCTTGCTTCAGAAATGTTCTTGCGCCTCTTCCCATGTAAAAAAATCTTTCACCAGCCTTAAGGGGAGAGGATACAGCAATGTGAAGGCTCCTTAGCCTATTCTTCTCTTGGAGAAGCTATATATTTCAACCAGGAATAAAAGCACCACTCCAAGTCACCATTTCTCAGAAGGAAGTACATTCTTGACAGCACAAGCAAGATTTGTGCTACAACAGAATGATAAGTGGGTTGATTTTTTTAAAGGTTTAATTATAAGGAATCTTCTTGAAATATCTTGAAATTGGAGAGTTTTCTCCAAGTGCTTTTCAGTTTTAGATGCAATTCACCAGGCCTTTGACATGACTATATTGATACTAAAAAGTGTCAGACTCCTGGGGCTTTTGGTATTTCAGGACTTCTTATGTTAGGTCTGGGTAATCTGTTGACGACAAAGAAAGCCCACAGTGCACAGCCCTGTATCTTCCAGTTTCTTACATAATGATTTAAAAGGAAGAACCAAGTGGTGATCTTTATTTTAAATGTAGTTAAAATGATTTAATTGAGAATATGGTTGTAAAAGGACAGACTATAAAAAGAATAAAAAATGAGTTAAATGAGGACTTGGCCCAGAGAATGCAGGAGAAAAAAATGAAAATGAAGCAAAAATAAAGCCTTCATGCAATGCCTAGACAAAGCTACTGAGAAAGTTGTGATTGGTCACTATGGCAACAGATTTTTAAATGGAAATAAAATGCTTTTAATACTGCAGGCACATTTTTCTATACAGATCTAGTAAATTAACTCAGACTCATTAAAGTGAACATAATTTTACAATACATATTCTATATAATGTTAGAAACAGCAATACACAGAAAATCAAAATATAAATAGCTATAAGATGTTGATGTTTTTACCATATTACTGGTTCAGTCATTCAGAGGCTCAGGAGGTAAATGGTAACATTGCTTATTTTCTTTCCTCAGGGAACAGTTTAATAACTGGTGTAAATCAAGGCAACTGCAAGCTTAAATGAGAAATATTTTCTTTTATTTTCTTGGCTTTTATACTAATGGTCTTGGGGTGGTGAATAAACATATTAAGCTCCATTCCATGGTGTAAGAGTTTGTTCATACACCCTGAACACTGGAGATAATTCACTTCTCATCCCCTTTGCTCCACATCCCACACAACAGCATCAAAGCCAAGCCAGCCTTGCATCACTCATGCACATTTTGGATGTCTGTCAATAAGAACTGGAATTCCTGCACTTGGAGCAGGATTTATCCTGTCCACTACCAATAAAACCAGCATCTGAAATGATGTGCATATCCTGTTTTAGACTAACACAGCTATGTTGTCACTTCTGCATCTTCAAACTGGATCTGTTGTGCTCAGGGAAGGTAGAGGTCAATACCCCGAATGAGCACAATTAACAGCTTACATTGCTTGGAAATGTAGCAAGCAGCCACTGTGTAAGAATTGCTGATTTATCAGCAAAATGGTTGGGAAACACAGGCCGCAGCAGAGATTGAAAACATTAATCAAAACCCCTGGCACAACCCCGTGGGCATGGGACGATGGTGAAGCCCCATCAGAGCTGCGCTGTCCCTGCCCCTCTGTCGCCTCCAGCCGTGTTCCCGATGCACTGCCTGATTTGTGATCCCTCCTCCTCCCTCGCCACACATTCACCCTTCCGGCAGATTCCTCCTCATGCTTTATTTCAGCATTGCTTCAGATTCAGTCCGTCTGAGCAAGAACAGCTCGATTCCCAGGCCAGCAAAGAGCTGCCTCTTTGGTGTCTGTTTAAACACCAGTACTGCTTCTGCTGGAAGTGTTTATATTTTCATATATCAGCATTTTGATCCAAGAAGACTGGCATTACAGAGCAGTTTCAGAACTGGAGATCCTTTCACACTTTGGCTGTTTGCCTGTCCTAAAACTCCTGTCACTTCATTCAATAGATATTTAATATCAAGGAAATAATTTAATATATAGGAACTATCTCATAAACACCATCTCAGCTCTCACAAGTCTCACTTTGACAGGCAAGGCAGAAGTTGCTGGAAGAGCCTGATGATAATCTCCCATCTTCAGCCAGCTGCTGCCACGCTCAGCCCCAGCAGGGAGCTCGGCCAAGCAGCAGCAGCCCCACATCAGAGTGGGAAGGGAAGATGCAGCTGCCTGCAAGGCACTTTCTCTGCGCAATGAATTTTTTTTGCCCTGAAGGAATACTTGTCTGTAAAGAACTGCTTTCCCAAGGCTTCGTTGAAACCATAGTCCATGCCTCACTGCATCAGGAGGAAAGAAGAGGTGAAGATTCACATTCATATTTAAGTTTGGTTGCAAAGTCCTACCTACTGCTTTACATACATACTGAGACATCAAACTGCAAAAAACATGAGGAGAATTTTCCACTAAGCATAGACAGGCAAGACTTGCTTTCTCCATGTCTTAGAAATATTGTCCACTTGATTTTAAATTCTGTGTACATGCTTCGTGTTTACAACACTCATGCCCTTTGAATCAAAGAGAACCTTCATTCTGGCTTGGTATCTATGTTATTTATTTCAATGGTTTTGTAGAACAAATGCATTTTGAACATACTTCTTATAGGACAATAAACTAATAATTATCTTAGTAGTAATTTTTGAAGGGCTATTCTTTAATGTAAAATACCCTAAATTTAACAGCTAACACATCAATATCAATAGCTAATCCAACCCTGAGCTTCTGAACCTGCTAATAAATACACTGATAGCAGGAACTAGAACAATGTGCAGGAATAAAGGAAAATGGATCCCTGGAGCTGAAGATGGAAAGAGCGTGCATAAAAGCCAAAACCAAATCCATGGAAGGATGGGCTAAGATTTCACCATGAATACAAGAACCTCCATGAGAATAAAATACTGGATTGTTTCCATCAACTTTTGATTTTGTAACATGTGTGTACCTTAAGGCTTAAGCATGTCACTTGCTCCATATTTCTAAATTACTCTTGCTTTACTGGAAACAAAGCCCAACTCTCCTAGGAGCATAGCCCAGTTCCTAGAAGCTGTACTTCACTGACATGGGAAATTTATGTCTAAATGCCTTTCAGTATCTGAGACTGTTTCTATCCCTTACAAATGAGAACAAAAGTGAAATAATATAACAAAGAACAAGTGGAGAACTCAAAACCAATGATACCAAGAAGGTGTCAGGTTAACCAGTCACAGGGATGAATTTAAAGAGATGATTTTTCTCAAAAGATGATTTACAGCTGAGCACCTGGAGAAAATAGTTTTCACCTGGCAGAGACAAAGAGCTTTTTTGTAATAAGAAATAAAGCAAGAAGCATGGGGATGATTTATGTAATCTTCAGACTCAGAGTTGGCATCCTGGAAAGAGAAAATCAGATAAAATACAATGATGGCTAAGGCTGGCAGAAAGATCTGCAGCAGTGGGGAAAAAAAATCAATATTAATATTAGCAAAAAAAATGTGCAAAATGAATAAGAGAGCTATGCTTAATCCAGTTTGGAAAGGGAGAGGTGAAATTGCACCCTACAATTGTTTCCACAGGCTGTTGCAGGAGACAATGTGACAAACTCAAGACTCAGATATTTATGCTGTAGGGATTGATGTTTGGGCTCAGGAGGAAAAATATTTTCTCATTTGAGCTGAGCAGTGGCATGCTGCAAGAGTCACATAATCCTCAAAACTGCCTCGCTCTGGCTTGTGTCTGACTTTGAATAGTTTTATTTGCTTTCCTGTGCCTACCGAGGAAACAAGTTTTACCTTGAGAAAGGTGGTGGCACAAGTGGGTGAATACATCCCCTCTCTACACTTATCCCTGTGCCTCTAATCCTACACCTTCCTTCAGAAATGTTTTTGTGCCTCTTCCCATGTAAAAAAATCTTGGGAAGAAGACAAGAAACAAGGGATATACTTGGCAACACAAGGGATACACAAGGTAACATTGCCGGAGCTCAGCAGCGGGGCAGGCTTGGTCAGATGCTGCTGATGCTGTAAGGGCCAGGGCAAAGTGAGGGGCTGTCATCACTGCTGCTACAGTATTTCTGCAAGCATGGGGTGTTCAGAAGAGATCAAAGTGTGGGATTAACTCAAGGATCTGGTTTTTGCTCCAGGCCCACAGATGTGGCATTCAGCACATCTCCCTCCTTAGCATGCACGGCCCAAGAGCAGAGCAGGCTGCCTCACAGGGCGGCGGCTCCTGCAGCTGGAGCAGCCCTGCTCAGCTGGCCCCCATCCTCCCTGGCAGGACGCTGCTGCAGGGCAGTCCCTGTGCAGCTGGGGAGGGACAGCCTTTGTGACACCCCCGTGTGGGTGACCCTGGACCTGCTCTCTGCATGCCCAGGGTGCTGCCACAGGAGCAGGGCTGCTCCCGAGCAGGCTGGCTGGGGACTGCCCGGGTGTTCATTATCGCAACTTGGAGCAGCCCCACGGCTCTGCCCGCATCACCACCTTGCTTTGGGAGCATTTCTCATTCTGCTGGCTTCCTGCCTGCCCCAGCATAGAGTTCAGGATGTTTGGTTTCACCTCCAAATTCCATTCAAGCTGTTCCCAGCATTGCTGTGAGTTATGTGTCTGCCAATAGATTACTGCTACATATCAGCAGGTGCCAAGGAAGGGGTGCTGACTCCTCAGGAATCACACTCAGCACAGTCTGCCAGAGTATGTCTTTTCTCACTCTCTGCTTAAGCCTGTCTTTGTCTTCCTATGAGCAGTTCCAGCTCTGATTTTCATTCATACCCCTGTGCCACCATCATCCTCCTCATAACACCACCCCAGTGGCTCTCAAGTACTCACCTCCAGCCAGCTGTCCCTTGCTCAGCTCAGCTGCTTGGTGCCCAACCTAATAAAGGACATGACCCTCTGAAAGCAGTGGAAATGCTTCCCTTGACTTCAGCGGGCTTTAGAATAAACCTGTGAAAATGCTGATGGAGAGGGTCCCCAGCAGCCCAACTGAAGCCAGGCACAGCGGTCCCATCACCTGAAGTGGGAAGCAGAGTGCACCTCAAGATGTTGTCTGCCCTTCTCTTGTTTGCTGTGTAACATTCACACCTGCTTCTTATGACCTGCTGTAGCCTCTTCTGAGGGGCAGATGCAGCCTGTCCCCCGAGGTGCAGGTGTCTGTGTGCCTGTGGGTTGTCCTGTGCTGTGTGGCACTGCATAGAGCTGAAGGGAGGCCTGGGGGCAGGATCTGTCTCCCTGGAAAAAGCGTGCCCTCTCATTAGCTCTGTAATTTAGACAATTGATCCTAAATGTGGAAACCATGTGTTTCTTTAGTAGATACTAGGTACGTGAATGCACAGCACCCATGACAGTGGCGTCTAGTCTAACTTACAAATATTGTAAATACTGTAACTGCCATTTATATTAACCAAAGGACGAGCTTTTGTTTCACAGTGTAATGTTCAGAATATTTGGCAGACCTGGGGATTGGATGGCATCCGTGTTGACTTTCAAAGTCAAACTGCCACCTTGTGGTACGGCGAGGGAGAAGCCTGCAGGAAATCATACAGACAACAAAAATACAGATGTATAGTAAAAACTGGTCCCTTTTGTTCCCCCCATGTCTTACACTATTTATGTATTCATATATATTAAAAACCATTATATATGTTTTGACTATACTTCAGGCAAATTAATAAAAATATTTATGTCATTATTTAAAAATACTATCTAACATTTTGGGATTGTTTGTCAATTCAAAACATAGAAACATTTCCTTATTCTTGTGTGTAATTGCACTGAAACCATACATAGCAGTAGATTTTTTTCAAGATTAGACCCAAACACTGCTTACAGGAAAACACTAACTACTAAGGCCATGTAGGTATCTATATAGGCAATATATCTATAATTGCTTCCTTTCTCTCTTTTAAACATAATGATAAGAAAAATTTCTGTGAGAGGGCAGGGCCACACAAATTGATGAAGGTGAGCAAGTTGTAATCTGGTCTGAGGTGCTGTCCCTCCTCACATTCTCTTGGACCATGACAAATGTAAGGTAATTTTAATCAGCTTTCTCTTTCACTGTGGGCCAGGCCAGCACAAATTACTTCATCGGGCTTGTCAACCAAGAGCAAGCACGATGGATCAGCAGATGTGCAGAAATCTGTTACAGCAACATGCTTGAGCGTGTCAACCTTTGAGCAGCAGAGAGGCACAGAGATGTCCCAGCACAAATCTTTCAGCCAGACTGAACATCCTCCTGTCATATTACACCATTTATGAAAGATGAGAGATAAAAAGCTAATCAACTCCAAATCAAAAGTGTAGCTGAGGGGGACAATTGATTGCAGCCACATAGCAGTGCTTTGAGCATCCACAATGTTCCAGGAATATAGTGATTTAAAAATAAAGTTGCAGGTAACAAGAAGCCTGTAAGATCTGGGGTTCACATCCTGTTCCTCTCCTCATACCAGGGAAGCATCAACACTTTTTTAAAGCCTGAAGTCATCCACTGCTGACAGTAACAAAGTAGGCAGGAGGTGGTTCTGTGGGAGGGAATCTAAAGGTATGAAGAGCCCAATACTGACTCTGCTCTTAAGCCTCAAAAGACACAAATGAGCTGCCTGGGACCTCTAGCACCAGAGGAAGCCATTTTCCTTCCCCTTGTGTCTATTACAATGTACATTACCTTGGGAAATTGGTTTTTGTAAAGTATTTTTCATTCAGAAGTGCATAGGTAGAAGGAGCTCACAAATATGAGCTGCTGTCTGGTACCACCTTTGCTGAGCACACGCTGTAGGAGAGAGTTGGTGAGCAGTTCCAGGGACAGGGGTCCTGCAGGTGCTGATGGGACTGCCTGAGGAATCTCTGGAAACCATTCCAGCAGAGAGGCTGCTCTGACCTCCCCTGTCACCTGGCTCACGTCTCTCCACCAGCCCACTTGGCAGCCGAACTCGCAGGAAGGAGAAACATGAAGATTTCTTTATAATGGCAGTTATAGTGATGGTGTCTGCTTTGCTGGGCAATTTAAATCAAGGTAAGCAATGTCCTTCTAGCTGTGGTCTCATCCTGCAGCCCCAGTGGGTGCAGGTGTGAGCCACTTCTAAGTGATGCATGGCAGCAGCACATCTAGCTACATGCGGGCCCTCATCCTCCAACAGCTGTCAGCACAGGGATGGGGCTGGCAAAGACTGCAGGAAAAAGCAGGGAGGGGGCAGTGTTTAGAGGGTGATGGGCTTATGAGAGAGAAGTTCTGAATTTAGATGAAGGGTGAGCAGGGGAAGGAGGAGAGCCTATGGACCCAAGCAGCCTCCTATGCTTGCAGCCCCCTGTGATTGTCACACAAACCCCCTGCAGTGTGTGAGATCCCCCACCCCACAATGTGGCTGTACAGCTCTGCAGCCCCCTTGCCCCAGCATTTCTCCTTCCAAGGAGCCCTGCTTGTTGCCCCTGAGCTCAGCACCAGCAAGCAGAATGCTGTCCTGGAGAAGAGTGGGTTGCCTCCCACATGAAGAGTGCCCTGGAGATTTTTTAGAGTTGTTTTTTTCCTGAACTGCACTAGTTAAAAGGCATCTGCGGGCAGAGCATCTCTTCCCATTGCAGCCAATAAATCAGCCATGGCCAGTCTGAAAGGAAGTGTGGGTGCTTCTCCAGCTGAGGAAAAACACCCTGGACTAGTTCTTTTAATATAAGTGTATGGGCAGCACCAGAAGGTAATCAGTGGTTAATAAAGCTTAATGTGTATGCAGCCCATGGAGGTAACTCTTAATTTGTTTTGATTGCTGGTGTGTCTGTCCTCACTTTCATCAAAAGAGCGTGGTGATATCCAAGAGCGGCATTTCAACACCCGAAATGCTCCTCATATAAATAGAACAGGCAGATCAGCATGACTGAGTGATAAAATTACCTTCTGGTCTTCAGAAACTTCAGCATGCAACTGTGCTCTAGGCACCTCAGCGTGCCCCTGTTCACAGCACAAACAGACCTGTTTGGAAATGGATTTGGAGGAGACACACAAAGAGGGAGAGAGCACAAAGGGGAAAATGACTCGAGCTGCAGCTGAAAAGTTGGTGAAAAAAGCTTTTCTTGAAGCCCTGAAGTCCAATGACTCTGAAACACTGGAAGAGCTCTTGAGCCAAAAGAAAATAGACGTGGACACAGTGTTTGAAGTGGAAGATGAAAACCTGATTCTGGCATCCTACAAACAAGGTAAATGTGGCAGCATTCCCCAGACAGGAAGCAGAGGGGTTTGAGTGATTTTCAAGGATCTCTGGCCTTTTATCTCTTCTGAAGCTGCAGCACAAGCGGATCCACAGGCAGGACCGTCTCGGCAGGCTCACATGGTCAGGGCCACTGCAGCAGGGGAGCTCCTCAGCTCTGTGGGCTCGGAGAGGGGCAGCCCAGAGCCAGGCTGACCTCCCTGCTGCAGCTGCAGGAGATTGCAGAAACAGGAGCCCTTTGCCATTTCCTCTCTGAGAACTCAGGTGCAAAGCCCTGAATGGACACATGCAGGTGTATGAATGGGATGTGTGCATTTCTTGCATGAACCCATTCACATGTACAGATTTTTTAGAAACATAAAATATCCCCGTCTTCCATTTTCAATGGAAGTAAAGTGGATTCTCCCTAGCTGAAGGGAACTAAGGAAATCCTGTGGATCTTGGATGTTGCTGGATGTGAGAAGGTTTATTTTTCCAAATGACAGAAAGTGAGGATGTGGTAGTTTATCAAAACAGAAAAAATAATCTGGAATAAACAACTAGAACAATCAACACAACATCTGTTCTGCAGTGTAGAAAACCCAAACCATTTCCCAGCCAGACACTGAAAGAGCTTCCAAAACCTTACAACTTAAAGCAATAAACCATGTTTGCTCTTTGCTAAAATCAACATTCTTCATGACCTACTTGCTAACAGACTCTTCTTGTGTATTTAGAAAGCAGTAATGGTCAGTCTCTGCCAGAAGTTAATCATATGTGGAGATAAACAGCTCCAGTAGCAGCAGCAGAACAGCAAATGCACTTTCTCTTCTGTGGCAAAAAGAAGGAACTATCTCATCTCTTCTCCTTTTCTGTATTTACCCCTTATTTAATGATTTTTTTCCTGCTCTTTTGATTTCTTAAGGGCAAGGATGGTACAGTCATTATGTACTTCCCTTAGGAACAGTGTCTGAACTAAGCCACAGTGTGCTGAATTTATCTTAAAATAGATCTTAGTCTGTCCTCAGTAGACTAAAATGCAATCTGGTTGTGGTTTGAGACTACAGGATTAATGAACAGATTTTTAATCACAGATCATTTTACTGCAATCAGTAACTGGTCTCTTTTGAAGAATCCTCTTTGTTTTCCAAAAAGTAGAGAGAGAGGAAAATGCACCCTTATGGCCTAAATCACAGTATTGTATTCACTTTGCCTGAAAGGCAGGAAGAACTTCTATCAAAACACTTATGTAAATTTTACTTTGGTTCTGAATGATAGATAACTGATATGCAAGGGGGATTTCCTCAAGGATGAAGAGGGGAGAAAAATTCACCACCCCACCATTCTGGCAGTCTGATCTTTGCCATAGCCCTCAGTGATGAAGTGGAAAAGAGATGTCATGGGTGACAGAGTGACTTTTCTTCCTCTCTTCCAAAGAGGCTGAGAGCTTTCAAAGATGCTGATCTTGCTTACAGCACGGCTTCTTCATGTTACTAGCCACAGAAACAGGGAATCTGAATGAGGTCTCCCATGGGGGCCACATCTGCTTCCTGCCCAGTGTCCATCCCTGTCCCTCTGAGCTCAGAGATCTCAGCAGGTTTGGGCAGAGGACATGGGAGAGGCTCCCTGGGGATGTCTGAGCACAACTCACTTGCAAGCAGCACAGAAATACATTGTGTACTCAGGCAGGAAAATTGCGGCTATTAAATGTGATAACTTGGCTTCTAAGTATCACTTTCCTGCTGTTAATGTACAATTTATGACCTGTATCTGGCCATAAATGGAAGGCCCAGCTCTCTGTGGGATAAGCCTGAAGTGTATCACAGGTCACCAGCAGCAAGGGGGAACACTGCACATGCAGCTGGGCAGGGAGGGGATTTAAGAATCTTGCTCTGCTATATGCAGAGACTTTGGGATACTTTTGGGTTTAACCTATACCACCTTCCCTATGCCTGGCTTGAGGGGGTGTGAAGAGGAGGATGGCAGTGTGACCTGCACAGTCAGCAGGGTCAGTGTCCCCAGAGGAGGCTGTCACCCTGCCCAGGCACCCCGGGGCCTCAGGGCTGCTGCTCTTGCCTTTCACAGTGTGGGCTCCTTCAGGACTGGGCTTGGCAGTCCCAACAATTTGGGAGTACCTGACATGGTCTACAGTTTTTGCCCCTCTCTGAAAATATACTTGTATTTTATCTAGGAGGGAAGAAAAACTTTAATCCCAGAGACTAAAATAGAATATTTGAATTAATTTGACCTCTCTTTACATCTCTAATATTTTTCTGTGTTTTTTACATGATAACATATTCCAGCCAGGCAGTTGTCCAAGGAGAAATAGATAAATCAAACCCAGAGAATTTTTTAGTCACATTCTAGCTAAGATGAAGGCATTGTATATATATTAAAGAAATTAGACTTCTCTTGCCCTTCTGCACATTATTATGATGCTTTACTTTTCTTAAACAAGTGACTATAGTAATCACTTCTGGGACTGTATCTGTGCCCTCATTAAGCACATAGTCCTAATTTGGGAACAAGTATTCTTGTGTTGTTTGGCCTTACATCTGTTTGTAAATAAAAAAAAAATAAAAAAAAAACACTGTAAAATTTTCTGAGAAAAAAATACAAATATTTTACAGCCAAATTTCATGCTGAAGTGTCACTGCCTCTATTTGGCTCTTCAGCCTAATTTATATCAGCATCCAATCTCCTCTCTCTGTGCTCCTCAGGGCAGTAGTTGGGGTGTATTGCCAGGGGCCATCTATGTGCAATGCATCCCTGGAGGTCTGAATCCAGATGCTGACATGCAAGATCCTGCCACCTCCCACACCAAAACAGTAGGATGAGCTATCTGCCGAGTCACTGTCCTAAATAAATGCTGTCATTCCAATGCCCCCTTTGTTCAGCTATTGGCAGGCTGGAGATCCCACTTCCCCCATGTTTTTTAGCTGTTGGCAATTCAAACCCTCTAAGCATTTTTTTAAAATTGATTTGTTTAACCTATACCAGTCACAAAAAAGTCTAATAGCTTCTTTCAGAGTTCATCTACACAGGATTATCTCTCCAAAAGGCAGGCTATTCAGTACACACAGTAACAGTGCTTAATGAAAATGAAGTTACGCTTGAGAGAACTTTGTGTGTACTATGCTGGTGAAATTACAGTAAATTACATTTAAACTCCAACCCTTTCTTCCCCTTCAATTGTTCTCAATAGGTGGATAGTCCTAAGAAAAGTCTTTGCCAAGGCTGGTAACACATTCTCACTTTGTACAGGGTACTGGCTTCCCAGCTACAAATTAAAAATCTCCTGGGCAACTGGGCTTCACATAGCTGTCATGTATGGCCACCTGGAGAGTGTCCTGGTCCTCCTCAACCACAAAGCTACAATCAACTGCCGGCCCAATGGGAAAGCTGCCATCCACATCGCCTGTGAGATGGCAAATGTTGAGTGTCTCAAGATCCTCTGCAACCACGGGGCCAAGCTGAACTGCTTCTCAATGAGCGGCCAGGCGCCCTTGCACTTCTGCACCACACGCACCTCCATGCCCTGTGCCCAGCAGCTGCTCTGCAGAGGTAAGGGAAAGCTCTGGAGTGCCTCTCCTGGCATGGGCATGGGCTGGGCTTTCTCTTAGGAGGCAATTCCTCAAAATAGATGTGTATTTATCCCTTCTATCCACAGGTGTCTCATGTCTTCATCTCAGGTTCCTTGTCTTCACCTCTTTGATCAGAGCAAGTTTCTCCTATACTGTTTCCTCACCTCACCCATCTTTCCCTTTCCCTGGCCACTGGTCCTTACTCCAAGATTGTTTCCCATTTCAGCGTCTCCAGTCCACTGCCCAATCAGTCCATCAGCAGCAGAGCTCCTCTGAAACAGGGAGTTTCTGTGTCTCTTGGGGGATTTTTCCATCTTTTTCACCTAGGTTTACTTTTGAGCTACTTTCATATGAAAGGGCATCCCTCATTTCCTTTCTTTTTTCAAATTTTCTGGACCTGAGTAAAATTTTTCAAACCGCTTGGTTTTTGAGATCTGGCCTTGAAAAACTGGATGCAGTTTTTTGTACCATCTTTTCATTTGTCATGAATGCAGCCAAACTCATGCCTGGAGGGGGAAAAGGGTATTATATAAGATTTTTGTTTTCCCATAGTAAGGTGCATTATGCTTCTGGTCATCTGCAACAAATGAGGCCATGAATAGATGTAATTCTTCCATAAATATATTTATCACACACTATTTCCTGAACAGAAGGGCAGTGACAAAGGACAGAGTAAAAGAAATAGAGTTCAAGTCCTTAGTTACAGAGAGACTCCCCTGTTTATCACACTGTGCCATGGCAATACAAATGATTTTGGGTTGGTTTTGTTACATGTGTTGTTATTGAAAGCTTTTCCTGAGATGCAGAGCCCAAGTGCAAAGTCCATGCTTCGTGGGCAAGGCAATCTGCAGTCATAAATGAATAACAACATTGCTTTTCTTCTTCTGGAAAGATACATATTATTTTGTTTGGTAGAAAGGAAAATAAATGCTGCCAGTTGTATCCTGCCCAAAGCAAACAGTCCTGACAGCAGGAGTTGAATTTGCTTACATAGAAAAGCTCAAAAGTCAAATGTACTCTTATGAAAGGCAGCAGAGGATGAATGCAAGTGAAAGGATGTATTCTGCAGGCTTTCTCCACCCACCCATCAACAGCATAATAGTACTTTAAAAGCCACCCTTCCTCCCAAAGCACTCTTTAAGCTCTGATTTCTATGTGAGCTGAATACTGACACTCCAAATAGAGTGGGATAGGTCTGGAGCAAACCCTGTCAGGGGTGCACATTCACAGAGCAGCACCCCCAAGAGCTGAGGCCAGGGTGCCAGTTAATATCCCTGCCCCAAAGTTTCCAAGGTGCATCTTTCCCCTGCCATCTCACTCAGTGATGTCCCTTGGGACCCATCCAGGCCATTGCAGTTCATCCCCTCTGGCTGGGGCCAGGGGGATCAGCAAGCAGCGCTGATCCCACGTTTGGTCACCGCCTCCAGACTCGGGTTGCCGATGCCGCCTCGGGGACACCGGACACGACCGACACTGAGCACGGCTTAGCAGCATTAGCACGGGGGTTTCCAGCCCAGAGGCGGCGTCTGCCCCTGCCCTGCCCCGCTCCCGGCTCGCAGCTCGGCAGATGGTGCTGTTGCTCCAGCCGAGACAGCGCGCTGGTCCCACTCCGCAGCGCTTCGGGTCGGGATCCGGCCCCGCCGGGGACCCTGCAATGGGTTCTTTAATATCATCCACGGTCTGTCCTAAAATGTCCTTTCATCCAGGCTGGCGTTAACGAAGTGCTGCAGGGAGTGTTTTCAGGGTACAGAGCAGAGCAGTTCGGAGTAGGAGTAATGATCTCCTTCCTCCACCAGTTCTCAAATTATAGGAAAAAGCATTTTATGCAGAAATTTGGGCTTGCTCTGAAATAGAATGTTTAGATAAGATCTTCCTTGGGGCCAGCATAGAAGCTGGATCCAAGAACCTTAAGTTTCTAAGAGTTTCCCTGGAGACTGAACCAATGCAGGATCAATGCTATTTGCATTTACACATGTGTCTTTCATACCAGCAGCCCACCCTGAGCTTCTCCTTGGGAAGAAGGGCCCATACAGAGAGAAGACCAAACAAGTGTTTCATTGCCTTCATCTTCCCCCATCATCTTTCTTTGGCAGGGGCAAATGTGAACATAAGAACAAACAACAAGGACGAGGAGACTCCTCTGCACGTCGCTGCGCGTTTGGGTGTCCCAGAGCTCGTGGCCTTTTACGTGGAGCAGGGAGCACAGGTGGATGCTCTCAATGCCTACATGGAGACTCCCCTGGCCTGTGCAGCCTACTGGGCCCTTCACTACAAGGATCAGATATACAGCCAGGACCACCACCTCATCTGCCGCATGCTCCTGGACTACAAAGCTGAAGTGAATGCTCGTGATGAGGATTTCAAATCCCCGCTCCACAAAGCTGCCTGGAACTGTGATCACGTCCTGGTGCACATGCTGCTGGAGGCAGGAGCAGAAGCAAACATCATGGATGTCAATGGCTGTGCACCCCTACAGTATATCATAAAAGTGACGTCTGTGCGGCCAGCTGCTCAGCCAGACATCTGCTACCAGCTGCTGCTGAACCATGGGGCAGCTAGGATATACCCTCTGCAATTCCACAAGGTTAAGCATGTCTTCGTACAGCAGGGGCTTGGAGAGGGGTGGTGTCTTGAGCAGGAATGGGATGAGAGATCCAGACTATCTGGATTTGCTGGAGTCCTGTCAGTCTGAGCCCAGAATGCCTAGAATATTGTGAGATGCCCTACTGTAAGAGTGGTATCATGTAACCATTTAACTGAAGTGAAATTACAGTTGCTTGCACCAGAAACCAGACACAGATCTAATTTTTGCTCTTAACCAACCTGGAATGCCAAAATCTAAATGCTGGTTGAAGCCTAATTTTTCAGAGCAGATTTATTTTCTCATTTCAGAGAAGCCACGTCCCTTTGTCAAACCTGGCTTTCAGATTCACATTCTCATTTCAGAGAACCCACATCCCTTTGTCAGACCTGGCTTCATACAGGTTTAACTGAGTTCTGTGAAATGTGCATTTCATGGTCTCCACCAAAGATTAGAGATGAGACAACTTGATTCAGTTTGTCACATCTGACATCTAAAAATGTATTCAAATCTATTAAAGATGAAATGCATCTTAATAAAGCTTTGGATTATTCCCAGGAAATGTGAGAATTAAGGAGAAGGGCCTGGGCTCATAGCTGATGACCAAAAAAAGAGAAAAAAGTATTGCAAGAGAGATCCTAAAAAGTTTTTAAACACCTGCAAAGCCCACGACACTGACAAAAGTACCTAAGAGTGTTGTTATATCAGATAACTAAGTAAGCTTGCTGAAGTCAGGACTTATTCTCTCTCATCCAATACCCTAAGCAACAGTTTTCAGTTCCCTGACTGTATATGTAAAGTTTTAACAAGCCAAACAACCAGAAGCCTTTGAATAAAATGCCAAAATTTTGATTCTGCCCTCTTGAGTCCAGCATGACCAGGCCCTGTGTGTAGCAGGACAATGCTTATTCTCCTAGAGGGTATTTGAGAGCAGGGTCTGAAGTCTCTTCTTCCTCCATCTTATTGCATGAAGTGGGTCTCTCTTCCAAACCATCATTTGCCCATCTGTAAAAATGTAGGATATTTACCCCAGAGGGATGTTCTGCAGGGTTTTTTTGTGAAACCTGGAGAGTGCATGAGACAAAATTGGGTTAATACAGTGTTATTCTCTGCATATGGGTGACAATAGACTGGATATTTTTCCTGTTGAGCTAAAATTACTGGGCAGAACAGTTGTGTCAGGGTCCTTCCTTGTGTGGCTTGAAAGCCTTACTTCTGAACTGTCTCTTCTTATGGTCATATTTTAAATTTTTCTCTAATAATGCATTTTTTATTCATATAATGGAATTTTTTCTGTTCCTGAGCTGCATGTGCTGAAGCAAGAATTTTTGTGCATGGCTTTGCCTGGTGTTGAGTCAACCCAGCTATGGACAAGCTAACTCTAGATTTGGGTGATAAAGCCCACCCCATCTAGACATCTGTGGAGATCTAAGCCAGCATTTCCAGCCCTGCCTTCCTGGGGCTGCTCATGTTCTCCTCATCCTGCCTGCAGGTGCTGCAAGCCTGCCACTCCCACCCCAGGGCTGTGGAGGTCGTTGTCAACTCCTATGAACACATCAAATCGACATATAAGTGGAAAGCAGCCATACCTGAGGATGTCTTGGAGGTAAGCTCTCCAAGGGTTATAACTGAGTAAAATCCAGGCTTATTATTTGCATAACCCACACCAAACCATTAGAAAGAGGTAATTATTATTGTTATTCACTTTTGAAAGAGAATAACATCTCAGAGGATGGGGACTTCCCCACTTACGATCTCTCATTTGACAAAAGCATATCACTCACTGAAAAAATACATATTTTTGATTTTTGATATTTTAATTGCGATGTCATCCTTTGGAGCACCCCCTGTCAATGGTACAGCAGGAGCTCAGCTGTCCCTGTACTCAGCTAGTGAAAAGATTCTGGCTGTGATTGGTGTTTTTTCAGATTTTTCAATATGTATATTTATATTTCTTTTAATTCAGCAAATATTTTTAAAGGGCCAAATTACATGGGTATGACTATGTAACTCTAGGTTTTGTTGCATGGGTCAGATTTCTGTGAACAGGATGAGTTAGCTGCAAATGCAAGGGAGAATTTAAATGAAAAGTAAGAAATTAAAGAGGAAAATACGTGGTCAGAAGGCAAAACTGTGGGACAAATGACATGCTTTGACATAGCTGTCCCTTTAATTCAAAAATCCTCGCTCCAAATATTCTGGTTGCCCTAAAACAGACTTTTGGTTTATTTTACAGCGGCACCAGGATTTCTATGACTCTTTGTTCACTGTGTGCAGCAATTCCCCACGGTCCCTGATGCACCTGTGCAGGTGTGCTATTCGGGCAATACTGTCGGAAAGGTGCCATCGACAAGTGCCCTTGCTCTCCATTCCCGTGTCCATGAAGAAATACTTGCTGCTGGAACCAGAGGGAATCATCTACTGAGGCACCACGGGGCAGGCACCGGCATCTCCCTTCCCGGATCCAGGAGCCTCTGTGGGTGCCAGAGCTCCAGGCACAATCCTGACACAGCCCTGAGTGTGTGTGTCCATTGGCTGGCCAGGCTGGGCTGGCATTCACTGGCTCTCCTGGAGCTGCTCTCTTTCCCTGCATTGGGAAACCACGGCTGCAGTTTGCACTGGGGAGGCAGAGCTGGAAAAGCCCCTGCTGCAAACTCACCCAGGACACACACTGCTCTGTTCAGCCTAGCTTAAACAATGCTGCTGCTTCCTGCAGTGCTTCTACCACTGCCTGCTAGATAGCATTAGATTAAATATGAGCAACCTTTGGTATTGTTTCACAATGGCTTTCTGCAGCTGTCATTTTGGGAGTAAAAGAAAGGATACTGTCAAAAAATAAGTCACAGAAATGCCTTCCCAGAATGAAATAGGCAAACAGCTTTGGTTTGTGACCACAGACAGGCCTTCAGTAGTTTCTGTGTTTTCCTGTGCACTGACTCTCAATTCAGTGTTAGCTCACTCTTCACTACCTGTCTGATTCTTATAAATCTTTGTCATAATGATCCTTTCTTAATTGCAAGAATTTTTTTTCCTTTATCAACCACAGTATGTAAACAAGTAGAAACAGGCAGCCCTGAAATTTCTGTATGTTGATACTGGGTAGCTTTGAGCAAATACTGTCTCTGTTTCTGCTCTCACTGTGATCAATGATAAATTAATATCCTGGTGTTAAGAAAGGCAGGTAAAAAAAGCTTTCCCCCAAAGCCTGCATAGCTGTACTTGTACCCATCCCTAATATCTCTCAGAATTATGTTGGATGTGATCGGGGAAGCGTAACACCCTTCTCTTCATTGACTATAAAATGAACCTAGCCTGCTAGCATGTACTATTCACCTCATTTTTGGCAGCTGGGTGCAGGTGAGAGGAATCCCACATTAACCAAAAGGTGTTTCCAAGATAAGATGTGTTGCCTGTGCTGTTACAGACCTGCCAGGCCCCCTGATTTGCAGTTCCTGTGCTTTTGGACCTGCTAGCACTGGTTTCCTTTACTTGAGCAAGCTACTTTCTCCAGTCCAGGAGGACGAAATGCAGAGCAGTGGCATTTCACACAGCAAGTATCCCACACCAAGCACAAGTGTGTGACCTGGCCTACAGGCAAACCCTCATTTTCTTCCCTTTTTTAGTTTGATGCAACCCATCTGGGCTGTTCCACTTTTTTTGGATTCGAACAATTCTGGGCTCTCTGAAAAGAGAGGTAAGCCAGGCCCACACTGGGAGCCAGTAACTCCTGACTTCTCATTGCTTCTCTGACTGTGAAGCTGTCAGTCCCAATCATTTTTGTTATCACTTTGCAAGACAGCCCAGAGCACACTAGGCTCTTCCCAGACAAACCAGAGCAGCCAAGCTGTTCAAGTGTCTCTGTGTCTCACACAGTGGCAACAACAGCATTTGAAGAAACACACAGATTGTTTAGTGTTACAAATATCTTCCCTCTCCTCTCCTCTCCTCTCCTCTCCTCTCCTCTCCTCTCCCTCTCTCTCTCCTCTCCTCTCCTCTCTCTCTCCTCCTCTCCTCTCCTCTCCTCTCCTCTCCTCTCCTCTCCTCTCCTCTCCTCTCCTCTCCTCTCCTCTCCTCTCCTCTCCTCTCCTCTCCTCTCCTCTCCTCTCCTCTCCTCTCCTCTCCTCTCCTCTCCTCTCCTCTCCTCTCAGTTTTCATCAATTAAAGCTTGTACACTGTGTACAAGAATCCAGTTCATGTGTCTGTTTATGTTTAACCAGACAGCAATGAAGATTGCTATTTAACAGTTTCCCATTCCAATAAGGAATTTCAAAGTGAACACAGACCATGAGTAAATGTTTTCTTATGTGAATAAAGTTGTAAAATAGGTCCCTGTGATTCACTAAGCCAATGATAGATTTCCATACAGCTGCAGAGATGTCTCTATCAGAGATACTACAGTAACTTACTGGGGAGAATAATCAGCATCTGAGACAGGTTTTCTATAGAAAAATCAGCTTGAGACATGTTCTGATCAATGGGATCCACTGGATTCTGCACTGCAGAAAAAGATTGAATTTGGAAAGATGAAAAAGCATAGGTTATCTAAACCCACTGTTTTTCTAGGCGATGCATGTCTAAGTCAGGCATAAGGAAGAAGATTTGCCAGCTGGTCGAGTCAAGAAATATTTGTTGCTTTCTTAACAGTCTGACAATGGGGCAAGCTGGGCAGTGCAGAAGAGACAGATGGAGGTAGCTGATATTATTGGAAACACATCCCCACACTGGCTCCTTCTGAAATTCTGCATCTGGCAAAGGGAGGTTTAAGGCAGAACAATAGCAGTGTTTGCTGACCTGTCGTAGCCAGGACTCTCTTGCTGAGAGAGAAAAATAAAGGCTGTCACCAGTGTTCCCTCTGATCCTCTCCCTCTGCAGTGAACACACTTAATTTTTATTCTGTGGGCACCCAGGCTCACTTCCAAGCTTTGTACCAAGCAGGTGCCAGATTATAGCCATTGTGGTATCTGACAGGGAGCACAGTGGGATCAGCCTGATTATAGTCATAGGAATTTGCAAGCTGTTAAAAACACTAGAGAACATCACTATCACAGAAAAAAGACCTGATTGATGCACTTTAATTGCTTTTGTTGTTGAAGTTAGAAAGACCAAGAGTAAGCAAACCTTACTATTTGTAGTATTAGCACTTTTTTCTTCTGTTACTGTACTCTATTCCCACACACTGGATGGAGTTGATCATGTGAGATGTGGGAGTACCTGACAATAAGATCATCATTTATTAAATTCATGGGATGCACAAAGGAGGCACAAAGGAAGGATCTCTTTTCTGTGGTTACCAGTGACAGGACCCAAGGGAATGGCCTGAAGTGTCAGGGAGATTTAAGCTGGATATGAGAAAAATGTTCTTGCCCCAGAGGGTGTTTGGGCACTGGAAGAGGCTCCTCGGGGAAGTGACCACAGCAGCAAGACTCACAGAGTTCAAGAAGTGTTTGGACAATGCCCTCAGGCTCTTGTTGTGGCTCTTTGAAATGGTCCAATGAAGGGACAGGAGTCGGACTCAATGATCCTTGTGGGTCCCTTCCAACTCAGCAGATTCTGTGATTCTGCAATTCTGTGATTCTGTGAGATGTCTTGAAATTTCATACCATCATATAATTCCTGATTGTGCTTTTGTATTTTCAAAGCCTCATCAGATTGGATGATTCCACCTGGAAGAGAGACCTCTACACCACAAGTTTGAGTACAGTCATGGCCTAAAATGACAGAAAATTGTTTTCAGGGTTGTTTGGTGTCCTCTGTGAAATAAATTGCTTTTTTCCTTTTGGCTTCTTAGTAGAGATGTAGATATGTTTGAAACATATCCACTCTATTCCATGGCCTATCAGAATATTTAAAGCACAAATGGGTGCAAAGAATGAACGATCCTTTCCCATTCCCATTGGCAACCCTTTCCCAGAGCTCCCTTAATGACTTCTCAATGGGTAACAGTGAGATTCTAGGTTTTTAGATTCTAGGTTTCAGGTCTTTGTGGTTTTGAGAAATTGTATATAAAGAGATGTTCTTAAGCCACATGCACTGTGGACAAAAGAAGTTACCCATTCTATGACCATAGGGACACTCTGCATGTATTTGGGGACCCATGCAGCTGTTCATGGAAATATGGGCATCCTCCTTGGAAAGTGCTCTTGCAATAATTTTAAACTTAGCCCCTGATGTCTGCTGGGTCCAGCTTTACCCAAAACTCCAATAATTTATCCGTGGAGAGTGTGTAGGTGAAACTGAAGTCTAACAGTGTTCAGGACTGTATTTCCCTGCAAAATCTTTATAAGTCTGTTCATACTTAGTCAGCTTTTAGATACTAGGACAAGGAGTCTAAAAGAACCTGGATGGTTTATCTCTCCAGCATTGCTGCCTGTCCTGATGGCATTATGCCTGTAAGTGTTCTGGCATCAATGACATTTTATCTATTCAAAACCACTAACCATCTTTAAAAGAAAAATTTCTCATCTTTTTATTGTGCAACATCTTACAGCCTATATACCAGTTTTGACAGAATCAAGTTAACTGCTGTGGTCATGAATTTATAGAAATCTCCCAGACTGAGCAAGACTGACTATTTTTGTAAAATGTCAGGAATACAAATATTAGGCAGCAGGGGAAAAGGTCTGGTCTGCCATGAAAGGTGGCAGCTTTACTTCTAGCTGCAAGCACTGCTGGATCAATTAGGGTGATCACAGGGGCTCAGCTCATTCATATTTAAGGAACGTCCTTTGAAAAACCACTAATGCTTCTGGCAGCAGATTTTGCTCATGGGACAAATACCTTTAAATTAAACATACAAGAGTTCAGTCTTTGAGATGAAAGGGAAGATTGAAACAGTCTGGGGTGGTCTATGCTATTATATATCTTTATTAAACTCTCAGAGGACAAAGAGGCACGCCGGGTTTGCAGGGCTGGAAGGTTTGCAGGGCTCTTGAAGGGCTGCTGGTTTTTTTTCTGTAACACTTCACGATACACATGGGTCAGACAGAGCAATATTTCCATTTACTTTCACATATGCCAATAGAATTTCCCTGTAATCCCTAGGGTTTGCTTTTCTACTAAATAGTGCAGAACATGCTGTTAGCAGAGATGCCAAAGCCTAGCTAGTGTCTGACACCTAAACCTCCTCAGGAGTTACATTAAAGCACTGGAAAGATCGACCACAGCCTCTCTTTGTAGAGAGGCAGGGACCTCTGGCACAGCAGATGAGTGGGTCAGAAAAGATTGCTGTATGCAGCAACCATCAGATGAAATCTGTTGGCTGCTCAGAAATTTGTTTCTGACTCTTTCTCCAAATACGTCTGAAGCTTCATAGGACACAGTGTAGGAGTGACAGTGGACATCATGCATTCCAATGATTTGTTTGATTTTAATACACAGTTAACTTTTTCTTTTTTAACATGTACCAGCTGTGTGTTGCCCCTCACCTTGCAGAGGCACCCCATAGAGTGCTGCTAAATTACAATTAAGGCATTTTAAATGAAAACATTGGGCATGTGAAGATTTTTATACCACTGAAAAAACATCTAGTTCTGCTCTTTCAAGCTGGGGCTGACTGGAGATGCTGGTATCAGCCTTCTGCCCAATGCCTGAGTTGACCATGCTTAAGCTTTGTAACAGCTTTAAAGCTGTAAAAGCTTTGTGCAATTGATGTGGCTGCTCAGGCTGCTGGTACTGCAATCAGCACTGAATTATTTTATGTCAATAGTAACTGTCAGTGGGGAGTTGCACTGCCTCAGTATAGCCATGAGCTTGCTGGCTGCTTGTGGGAAGGAAGGAGGCTGAATCCAGACAGCTCTGGTCAAGGATAGGGATTTTTACTTACTCCTGGTAACTTAACAAAAATTACTAGTTGTGTATGAAGTAAGGATAAATGACTGCTAAGGTCTGAGGAGGAAAGTGCAGGAAGAAAAGAGCAGGAATACTCACAGAAAGTCTACTTTATAACATGCCATAAAAGAGGGGACAGAACTGTGTGCCTTATTAATGTATGGCCATAGGTTCATACAATGTGAAAACCGGGCATTGCTGAAGGGCAGTGCCTGAGCTGGCTGCAAGCACACAGCATGCTGGAAAGTGCAGGCAACGGGACATCACTGCAGTCAGGGCAAAGCCTGTATGGCAAAAAGTAATATTTTTTATAGGCATTTTAACATTCATGCAGAGTAAAGCTGGCCCAAAAAGCCCAGTGGCAACAGAGGCCACTGAATTACACCTACCTCCCAATGGCTGAGCCTACCCCAGGTGAGTCTGTCCTGCTGTTTCCAAGTTCCTTGTTGGGGAAAGGTGCATGGCTGTCCTGAACTCAAGGGCACACTGTCAGCCTGTATCCATGGTGAGCACACCTTGGAGTGGCAGCAGCAGCTCTGAACTATACCCTGCTGGAAATTCTGACTTCAGTTTGCCATATGGCTCCATTTCTTCCACAGCCCTGTCCTTCCCTTCACCACAAATCCATAGGATTTCACTGATTTTTTCTCCTCCCCTTCCTGGCTATATAGCCTCTAGCACATGACATAGGGCCTGACCCCCTCTGCAACCCTTTCACTACACCCTTTTCTAGCAAGGGCAGCAGAGGCACTGCCCCTCTACACCCCTGTGGTTCTGCAGGTTTGTGCCATCCTCCACCACATCTGGACTTCCTACCCACAGCAACTTACTCATTCCTCAGTCTGCTGGAACAAAATCTTTTCTCAAATCCCCCTGATGCCTATGGTGGGTGGATGAAACCCAAATGTTGGACGGCTTTTGTGGGGTAGGCTGTGGGCTTTGCCTTGCTGAGTTGAGCTGTGCTCACACATTTCACCTGCCAGCATAGTAGGAGGCTTCTACTCCACAGTCAGAAACATGTCAGAGACTCCTTATTCTGCTAGTTTTACATGAATCAAATTTTGCATCCTCCAGTGATGTGGGAAGAAATACAAACCAGTGACCTTGGCTTCTAATGACACCAGGAAGCTCTAAATGTCTGAAATCTATCAGCAAAGCCTCTGTTCACAAAGCCATTTATCTCTGGCAGCTTCTTTTTGCACTGCTGGAGCAGGGGCTGCACCCTACCCTGGCCAAGTCAGTTCAGCCTGGTGGGTGGAAACAGGCAGATGTGGCAGGGAGCTGTGCAGAGGAGAGGGAGGAGCTCAGTCTGCCCAAATGGTGGGGGGGGAAGAACTGAGAAAGGGGAGAACTGGCATTAGAATCAGAACTGATATTGTAGATTTTCACATGGTATTGTAGATTTTCACATGGTGAATAGTGAGTGTCTCAAATAACCTGGGAGAGTTGCCATGCACATTTGGAGGTGAAGTTCAACAGCAAATGAGAAAAACAAAATAAGAAATCTAATGTTAAATGTGAGGATTAAACATTGTTTTCTTAACAATTTGAATCTGCATTTTGAGGGCTGTGAACTATGACTTGTGGTACGTGAAGCTGACAGTGTTGTTATGAACACAGGAACTCACAATGCTCCTGTGTGCTCTGCCCCCTCAGGCGCACCCGAAGCATGTTCCTGGCACCAAGGCCTCACAAGCCCCAGTGTGGGCTGCAGCCCCTCTGTGCAGAGCAGCTTTGCACTGCAGGGACTGCAAGGTCAAGGCAAACCCAAGCATTTTCTTCAGGGAACCTTATAGTGGGCAAACAGATGCATGCACAGCCCCATCCCAGGCAGACAGGTGGCATTAGCACGGCTGGATGGAGGCATCCAAGAGACCCTGACACAGCTGCACAGAGCTGAATGCTGGAGGTCTCCAAATCCCAGCTCTCTCCTGCTTTAATTTCCAGCTGATTGAAACTCCACTGAGCACTTGACATGCTGTGCTACGGCTGCCAGGTCCCCTCTTGCAGGGCACCCCACACAGCCCCTCTGTGCCTCAGAGATGTACTTGAGCCGTGCACTTGGGGTCCCTTTCAGCCTTTGGCAGGGGGTGCATACTGTGTGTGGGAGATCAAAGAGAAGGACTCCTTTTTCAGCTGTCCAGGACACACTGTCTGCTGTTGCCTGGCCGTGCTGTGAGTGTGGAAGGGTTTGATATCAGATGGCACAGAGTTCTGCCCAGTTGCTGGAACTCATTGAGCATAGGGAGAGCTGCCCTTTCCGACACAGAGCAGGAGGGGGGCCGGGAGGAGGCAGCCCTGTCTGCCCCTCACTTTCAGGGGGCATTGGTGAGACGCTGGGTGAGCGACTCTGGGCAGGCAGGAGCCAACTGCAGATAACACCTGGAACAGACTTAACTGTGGGCTTGGACTTTGACACGGCTCCTTCCAGCAGCCCGGAAAGGGAGGGAGAGCAGGGCATGACCAGTGTGGGCGGCTCTTGCTGACTCGACACAAACATGTTTTGAAGCTGGTAGCGCCGGCAGCCGGGAACACGCTGTGCCCGTGGGTTCCCTGCCCCTGGCTCAGGAGGCTGCAGAACAGCAGCCAGAACAGCACCACTGCTTCCCTTGCCTCCAGTCCCGGCTGGAGCAGGCTATGCTGTGTATATGCAGCCAGGGTTTGTACTCATAAGAAAAAAAAAAAAAAAAAAAAAGGAAAAGAAAAGGATGAAAAGCTGCAAGTGGAACAAAAGGTCCAGCAGCTAGCAGCAGACAGCAGTCATGGGTTTCCTGAAGGGTATTTTAAAGGTTTATAATTGTTCATTTCTTATTTACAGTGCTGTTTTGTATCCTTTTATCCAGCACTATCTACCAGTCTGCCCTCTGCTTAAACCAAGCCATTCATGTCCAAGTGTCTGGAGCTCCACTAACTATGGGAGGCAAGCTTTGCTTTTTTAGGTACCTGGCTCCAAACAGCTGGAATAATCTTCCAGGCGTATTGAGGCAGGCCCTTACATTGTTTGGGGTTTGGACACTCTTAATCCTTTTCTAAAAAAGCCTCAGCTGTGTGAAATGAGCACAAGCTGTGGCTAATCACTGTCATGTGCTGTTAAAGAGTTCTGTCCCTTTCTCTCCAGGCACGGGCAAATTCCCTTTATCTCAGTGGTGCTCTTGGTGCCTGGGATGCAAGGACAAACTGCCCACTTTGTGGAACAGGGACACGCTTACACCTCAGACACAATGGTGTCTCTGCACCCAGAATTCTGCAGCGTGTATCAGGGCTTTTGGTCTCACCTGGCTTGAACAGAGAGGCTGAGAGCTGACCTCCCTCCCTCAGGGGTGTTTGGATCTCAGGCTTCTCCAGTATTAGGGCTGTAGTGCATTAAGGAAGGAGGATGAGCTGAAGCCAGAGCTGTCAGCCAGTTCAGTGTACTTAAATTGGCCAAATGTGCATACACACATTTATGTTCAACATATCTTGAAGGTCTAAATGTCAGTCATATGCTTATCTTCCTCTCCTAGCTGTGGCTCTTGATTTTAGATTCCTCCTGCACAATGAATGGCATCTTGAAGATCTCATGGCAGTTAACAGAGTGAGGCCAACCTCTTGTCTGCTCTTGCACCCTGAGGAACTTAGAAATTAGTTTGCTTGCTGTTTTCTAGAGACCTTTAGGGTTGTGTTTGTGTCTCTTCTACAGATCAGCAACTCAAACAGTTTTGGCCTTGTCCACCATTCACTGCTGTCAGCAGGAAGCTTGTCACAGATTTCAGTGTATGTGATGTGAAGTCTAAAGGTCAATTATTACTACTATCATATTGTTTAATATGTTGATCCCACACTATATTACACTCTTTTATCAATTGAAAAAGAGTTAGCATATGTTAGAAACATCACAGAAAAGAGCAGGGAATTCAATCAAATTCAATCAGCAGTTCTCAGACATGCTTATAGACAACCCATTGATGCATCATCTATATTCTGTATTCCACACACTACTAATATAAGATCAATATTGAATTGATCTTTTGATTCAGTTCAATTGAATATTGAACTGAATAACTGCTTCTGAATCTATTATTCTATTATTTTTTACTGATGTGCAGTAAAGAAATACTTCTATAAGTGAAAATTTACTGTAATTTATACCAATAAACTGTTATTCTCCTAGAAATGTTTACATTTTTCAAAACTCCCAAACTTTCCGGTGTAAATATACTTTAAAGAAATGCTGAAAAACATTTATTTTCCACTTTCAGTGTCAACAGCTTTGCTGGAATCTTTTTCTACTCTTATGAAAAGAAACAGCCCCTTGATAAGGGTAGACCTTTTTCCTCCAAAACTCTCATTTCCTAAGGCAGTGGATATGTTTGTTCCTGGGAAGAACTGGGAGGATTCCCAGTTCTTCTCCGCTTTGTTTGACTACTATAGCTCAGATTTAAAGTCAAGACAAATCCTCTGCCTTAAGATCAATTCTCAGAGGTGAGGAATATCATTCTGCTGCAAAGGAAAAGGCAAGAACAATCATTGGAGAAGAATGGTAACATCTCTTTCAGGAAGTTCTGAGTACTGAAATATAATTTCCAAGGTCTGTCTGCATCAGTTTATGGCACTCCAGTGAATAATTCTGCCATTGTTTCAGCTGTTCTTACATAGATGTTGCCATTCAAAACAACATCTATGTAAGAAGATGTTGTTCTTCTTAGCCTGGCAATATGCAGGTGGTATTACAATTTGATTTTTTCCTCAAGTGAACTGACCATTCAGTGGCCTTGAAAAATCATCAAAAGCTTTTGGAAGTGTGACATGTCTCCAAAGGACTGTTCCCATCCTTTGGCTACAGAAGATAGGCTCAGACCATGCAAAGCCAGGCATCAGTAGGAGAATTAGGAAGAACACAGGAACAAGAGGCAAGGCCATGGAGGAGAAGCACATGAATGAATTTGTATCAGCAGATTTCTGGGCATCTCCATTAATAACATGAATAATGAAAACTTCAGGTGCCCCTGGCTAGAGCTTTAAAATGAAGATTTTTTCATTGTGTACTTATGTAAAACCCGAGGTGAAGCTGGTTACAAGCAGGGGAAAGTTGAGATCAGAAGGTTTTATAACAGGCCCTAACTAAGCAGAAACAAGTGTCAACACAAACATAGTTTTATGCCTGAGCAAACAGCTTGCTGTGGTCTTTGAGGCAATGACACAAGCCTGGTAACACTGAGAGTGGTCCAAACCATCTGATCCAGCCCTGTGTGAAGGTTGAATTCCACCTGTAATGCCCTTCGTGAGCAGGGGAGTGACGCTGGGCACCAATAGTCTTTGCAGTGCTTGTTACTAACTCTGCTCCACGCCACAGGGATTGGAGGAGGCAGCAAGTAGCTCTGGCACGTATTCAAACCTGTTTTCCAGTTAATTTGTTAAAAATCAACCCAGGGTGTTGTGGGCAGTAAAGCTGCTAGCAAGAGAAAACCACTCTAAGGAATAAACACTACAAAAAAGAGCTATCAGTGCATCTGATTTATCCATATGCCTCATGGCATTTAACAATCAGCATCAGCTACAGTTATCTCCTAAGTTTCTGTAAAAGGCCTGCTCAGCAATTGGAATTTGGCTGTCCCAGGAGCAGTAAGCATGGCTCAGAGCTGTCTGGCAGCCCTGCTGCCCTGTGGGGTGCAGAGAGATGAGGCTCATGCTGTCTCCTGTGATCATGTGGCCCTAGGACCAGTCCCAAACCCAGACAGATCAGTAGTGTCAGTGATGACAAGCTGCAAGAGGCAGCTCCAGGCTGACACAGTTTGTGCCAGCAGCCAGCTCATCTGCAGTGATCCCATTGGCATTTGCTGCAGAATAAACATTGTCTAGGATTTTCCATTATAATCCACCCTGGCCAGCAATGACACAGCAGCAATGTAATTTTGAGCTCTGTATTTCCAGTTTCCTACAACCACACAGAGCTAGTAAGAGGGTTGGAGTCATTTACCTAAACATAAATATTCACTGATACTTCAGAAAGCCAGGATTGCCCAAACAAGGTATTTGATGGGACTAGCAGGCATGACAAAGGACTTGTGGAAGTCTTCCAGAGTGACAGATGAGAGACAGGAAGGGTACTCCAGCCTGCCTCATATAGGACTGGGTGTCTATTTTTAGGTCACTGAATGAGCTGGGAGCCAGCTCACAGCTGAAGCCATCTAAATAGAGGTGCCTGGAGGTGCCCCCGTGTCTGGGACTCCATTACAGTCAGTTAGCTCTGCCACTGGGGACAGGACCGCTATTCAGGCACCAGAAGTAGGTGTCTGGTTCAGAACAGTTTCAGGAGTTCTCTGGGTGCACTGACACTGGTCAGGAGAGGCAGCTGTGATATCCAGCTCACACCTCAGCACACACACAGCCATGTACACAGTGCCATGATAAGGTGTCGTACTCGGTGTGCCCAATCCCATGCCAAGGTTCTCAGCTTTCAGGCCCAGTCCAGGGATGTGACAAAGTACAGAAAGCCCAACCTATAACAGCAATGTAGACAAGTGTCTTTTTTTTTTTATTTATTTTCTTATTTGGGGCTTGCAGACAGGGCTGTATCACATTAATGTAACTTAAAGCATACTTGTTCTAAACTAGAAACTCTCTGTCACGTTCCAGTAGAATGTTCAGCAGCTCAAAATAGTGGGATTGGTGGTCACACCTCTTGCTGTGTTTCCTGCATCACAGTTCTGTCTGCATTTTCAATTGGCCATGACTCCCAGGAAGGCAGTGAGACTCATTCCTCAAGGCTGTGCCCCTCACACAGCAGGAAATCAGATGCTTTCCTTTCTTTCCTCTTCCTATTAGGAACTGCAAAGCAAGTGTGACACAGGGAAATTGTGCTAATTTTACATGAGCCAATTTGTTGCACTCTGCTTTGATTTGCTTTTATAGCTGCAGGAGGAATACTGAGGAGAGCTGATGAGGAGCAGCTCCTGATCATACATATACATACATGCTTCCCATATGTATTTTTTTGTGCATATAAAAATCTTACATTATTAAGAGCCCTCAGGATACTCCAAAGAGCCAGGACTGTGTTCCAGCTACTTGCTTTGACACCCAACACTTGAAATTGCGAGGAAGAATTAAGACTGCCCATGGGTATTTCTGCCCTTTCTTCCCTGTGAGGTGAGTGGAGAGAGGCAGGACTGACTCAAGCTGCCTACCAACATGTCCTTTCTCCTTGCTGACTGTGAGGAGTAGCAGCATCTAGCCAGGTACTGCGTCAGTCATTCTGTCCAAATGTGTACGACAGCACAGATGTGCAAAGCTACCTTAGGGCCTGTAATACAGGGTCAGGACACAGGCATTTAAAACTGTGTTGTCAGTTCTTGGGAAATACAAACCCAAAGATGTTAATGCAGAAGTGTGCCCCTTATTCTTCACCATCCCCACCCCCAAAAATTAGCTGAGCTGAGGGATCATAAACTGCCATGTTCTACCTCCTCTTTGCCAAATGGCTAAAGAACTTATAGGCAAAAATTTCTTTGGTGTTTTACCTAATTCTCTAAAGTCATCATTGCTGCCATAAGGAGGGAAAAGACCCAACTATTTTTCCAGTCCAGTAGTGTTTCTCATGAAAGGTAGAAAAGCTTGTTTTGTAATAATTCTTTGGGAAGGACATTATTGCATGTAAAGGGCAAAGTCTGGCAGATTTAAAAACTTGGTTAAGTGATAGGGAAATGATGATAATGAACAACTGTGTATCAAGGCTCCAGGGAGATTAATCTGGATTTGTGCCCCAGGCACCAGTAACACTAACCAGCAATCAGTGTACACTTTTTAGCTAATGATCTAGAAGAGAAAACACAGGGTGCTTTGGCGTGGTTTCTGTTGACATCAGGAACCTGGCCGTGTAAGGTCCCAGTCAGAGAGCAAAGGGCGAAAGTGCAACGCCTGCTTATCTCCTGTGAAACCAGAACACTCCAGCCGTGGGTAAATGTGCTGATGTCAGTGCCCCCCTGACATGCCAGCAACAAGGCAGCCCCACACAGTGACCAAGAGCTGGTGCATGGCCTCCTACTCACTGGACCTATGCAGGGGAAGGAAAACCCCCACATTTTGCCTTCTAGACTGCAGGAGCTTGGCTGGGACTGATGGTCTGTGCACATTATGCTGCACAGAGTCCTGGGTCTGCTGGGGCCATGAGCTCAACAGGGAGTTGCACAGACAGCAGCTGGGTCCATCCTACTGCACTTGGGCACCCCTGCTCCCAAGCCTGTCATAGGCAAGGTATAGAAAGCATGTATGTGTATTTCTGCCTTGAAAAACATGACAGGAAATATGCAAGTCCTGTCTACAGAGACTGCAGCATGGTAAAAATTATGGGAAAACACAATGTGTGTTTGTGTTGTTGGTTTCCTTTTGTTGGCTGTAGTAGTTCATTGAAGTCCCTGGTGTATTTCAGTTTGGGGTTGCTTCTCCCAACATACCTGGCACACTGGTATATGTCGGAGTGGTACATTTCTGTAACTGCAGAATGCAAGAACAGGATGTCATGTAATCTGCTTCCCTGGCATTATGAGTCAAAACCCTTAGGAAGGTGAAACTCTCCTTGTTAAGGAAGGTAAACTCAGTACTCAAGGGTGTCGCTTTTAGACTTGCTGCCAGACACCTAGAGTCAGGTTGGTTTTTTACCTCTCCTCTTTCAGGTAAAGTGTATATGTATATTTTTACAGTTACTCTATACTCTTAAAATTAAGAGATGCAAGATGGCCCCAGGCCAACACAAGTCTGCTGAAGCACCAGTTGTACAGGTGGACTTTTGGGTCATGACACCATCAGATCACTACCATTTTCTTTCACACCAGCTATGAAAAGCCAGCTGGCCCATTGCTTCAGAGCTGAAAGACAGCCATCCCTTTAGTCTGTGGGAAAACTTTTTTCTTAGATATAAACCCAGCGATGGATGTCTTTTTTTCTTAGTCAATTTTCGCACTCTTCAAAACTGAACAAAAGACAACTATTTTAGAGTGCAGAACATACACTGATGGAACATTCCCCATTCTCATCTCAAAATGCATACCCTCCTAATTAAAAAGAGTAAGGACATGGCTAAGGTGATGCACTGATTTTAGGTACTGTGTAAGCTCTCAACCAATGCAACATTAAGCATAAGCAGATCATTCTTCCAGTGTTTCTCCCCCCTGCTGTACCTGACATGGTATGAGTGTTTGTGTTAACTCCATTTCCTAAGATTTAAAATAAAAAGCCCTTGCTTGCATCAGACTTCTTAAAAACCAAAGACACAGACAAGCATTTAAAACATTTTATTATAAAACTATTTCAACATCTACATCCAAGTTAAAAGACTTAAAATTACAGCTCTGCTTTTAGAATAAAAAGTCAGTGAATGCTGCAAAAGGTGGAGTAGTAGTAGCATTATCTAGGTAGATAGCCTAGATACTACACAGATTTCATGTGTGTTCCTTAAGTGCTTCACAACTTCTGCCTGCATCATGAATGTTCCACAGCTTTGCTCTGCAAGCAGCATCACAAACATTTTTGCAGCACACATGTGCCTCAGCTGCTTTGAACTAAAGCAGCTGTGTTACAAGTGTACCATCAGAGCATAACTCAGGTTCAAGCATTACTGGATGCAGACAGAAAGGTATAAATTGTGTGTACCTAACAACAATGACTGTTTTGGTATGTGTTTGTGACCTTGTATTCCATTCAAAAATCAACAACTATCAATTACTTTTGATAGTGAAAGCAGCTTTTTTACACCTGTATATTCTAGACAAAGGTATTTCCTTTTTATTAGCCATATCATTCACTGAGCTGAGCTCAGATGCATGATCTGGTAACTTTTGGTGACTGCAGCTTATTCACCAGGATAAAAACAGCCTAGATGCAGTACTAAGATCATAATGCTCAGCAGTTATCATTTATACATCTAAAATTAGTTTTTAAAATAAATGAGGCATATCAAAATATATTTTATTTTCAATGAGAAATATATCTCAACAGGACTTCAAGAATGCAAAGGTAGTTTCCTATTGAAAACCATTTTAGATTCACAGTAGAATATGGAGTAATTTTCTGCCCTACAAATAGAAATCTCTAATAGAAAACTGTCACACTGAGCAGGATGTTTTACTGTATTTGTAACTTTTTGCAAAGGATCACAAACAGAAGATAATATGATAATTAGTAAAAAAAATAATTTCAAGTAATATTCTACATCCCTGATGAACTTTTGACTGGCCAGCTTGGCAACATCCACTGATTTAGCATCTGTTAAAGTCTACCTTGCTTACAAAAGTGAAAACACACAAAGATGGGCAAGGAAGAAGCTTACTGAGAATGGAACATTTTCTGAACAACTCTCTCTCACTGGCATTTTTCCTGTGGGATTGCCCCTATTTTGCTCTTCATAAAAGCTTTCCAGTAGTTTTTAGTGTTGTTTACATTCTGAAACATTTCCTAAGCTCTTTCCATTGCAAGGAACAGTTCTTAGGATAATTTTTTACAGTTCCAACACCACTCCTGAAAACCTTTCTACAGACCTTCAGTGCTCAGCTGCAGCTTTCAGGGTACAGATTCCCTATGTACATCTTTGAGCTGATGTGGTCCAACACAAATTTGAAAAAGATAATTTGCAAGTTGACAATTTGAAATGGTGTTGTGACAGTTTGAAATTGACAATTTGACAATCTGAAAAAGACAATTTTGGTTTAGTGTACTGAGCCACTAATCTAACAGCATAACAGAAACAAGCCACAAACTGTATTTTAAACATGCTGTTCTTCACAACATGCTTATACAATACACATCACCAAAACCTTTCTGTTCAACTTGCAATGTCTGACCTCAGTTCTTGCTAAATCCTAACTGACTTGGCACACAATCTCCAGAATACAGGGACAAAGGCCAGATGTACCCTAACGTTAGAGCTATTATAACCAAGTAGCTTTCCATTTCTTTTTAGTAGGTCTTAAAAATATCCTGATTTTCTTCTTCATTACCTTATGCATAGAAGCCCTACTTGGCTGATTTCCCATGAACAGTTTAACATAAAATATCTAGCAGTGTGACTCAAAGAGCAAGGCATCACTTAAGATGAAGATCACTTAAGAATTATTTCTGGAATAGCTTTTTTTTTTTAAATGGGACTTCCTTACATATGGCAAACACTTTGTCCCTACCTCCCAGGCTCCCCCTCTTCCAGTCAGGCTGTACTTGAATGCTGTTTGTATCTTGCTACAAGACTCCCATGTTAAGTAGATCTTTTCCAAATATTATAAATACAACTTTAAAATATGGATGCTATCTATCTACCTGAGAAATTCTGTAATAAGATAAACTGCTGATAACTATTCTAATAGAAAAATATGCATCAGCATAACTCGTTTATCAGTCAGTATTAAGAATTCAAGCATTAAACAGGATTTAAAAATTGCACACCCCTACCACACCAAGTCTTTGATCATAGTAAAAAAATAGCTTGATTTTTCTCTATACACAGCTCTTCTTTAAAGACATATGTGCTCCTATTTTCCTCATTCTGAAGTCCACAGCAAGGTTTCAGATTCAGTGCATACAGCCTACGTTTATGATACTCTTATCTTCTTTTTCTTCTGCTAGTCCTGAAACTTGCTTGTTTGAAGGTAGATGAATACTTCCAAATGCTGCTCTTGAAGCCAGCTTGATCCCCTGGGATGTCTCGATATCAGCTTCTCTTCAGGAAGCTGCACTCTGCTTTGCCATATTCTTTGGGTCTTTACTTGGGACACACCAGTCATCTGCCTCTGAGGTAGCCTGGTAATGCTTGGAAGCTGATTTGTTAAAAACTGGGAGTTTTTCTATTGATTCTGTTGATAAGGCCTAAAAGTCAAGAAGGAACAGGTTAATATCTCTCAATAATGTCACTCAGCAAAAATTCATTCAGCATGCCTAAAGTGATACTACAAAACAAAGTTTATCTGCACAAATGTTTCTGCAATAGGTGTGGTAGTTTATGTGTTTCAGTATCTATGATTGGTTGGGTAATTTGGTAGAACAACTGCAGTAACATCTCATCCTATTTATGCATTTTTCATAGGCCTTAATCAGTAGGCTCTAACATGTTTTCAAGATAGTCCAGGAATACATGGAAAAGGACTTTGATTTGCAAAATTCCAGTGAAAATTTTTCAATAGAAGTGTTATTTATATATATATATATATATATATATGTATATTTATATATCTGAACTGTCTTTTCCTTTCCTATTTCTGCTCTTGATTGTGCTTCAGTGTTTTCAGTTTAGCAAGAGGAATTCAAAGCAAGTTTTTCCCACTATTAGGCACAGAAAATAGAAAACAGCATGTAGTGTTGTTTGCATGTGTTTGAACATGTGTTTCTCATAGAAACAGCAGTGCAAGTTACATGCCTAGTGTTCAAAATTACTGGTATCTGAATCCCACAGAGGGGCTATATGGCAGATGTTGAGTAGCACCTTGACTCCTTAAGGATTTAGTTTATACAGACTTTCTGGTTTTCAGAGTAAACAAAACCAGATCTGTTGCTCACACTTCACTCTCTTCAAGTACTTGGTATTCCACAAACAAGTAGATAACACCTTAACACAATCTGAAAACCAACAGGGCTCTCACTAGGAGTTGTTCAAGTAGACTAGTTAAAGCTAAGCAACTTTTTTTGATACCAGTTAAAAACCAGTTACTAAATCTGTAATGTCTCAAGAAAAAACAAGAGGTACTCATGAGCAGAGAATCTGTTTACCTTAAAATGGTAACAAGTAGTTATCCCACTGCATTGATGGTAGTAATCTTTTATGTAACTAAATTTAAATACATACCTTCAAGTAGATGATAGCATCTGTTCCATAACCACATATGGAGTAAAGATTTAGATCTCCTTGAAAGTACTTAGCATACAGACGAGAAATTGGCAAGCCATACCCAAAGCCAGCCTAAAAATAAAGCACAATATAAAATTAATTATTTTTTTACTAGCTCAATGGCTTCAAGTTAAATAGCTGAAAAGTCTTCAGAAATTTTTAAGCTGTTAAAAATCTTTTGAATTTCCTCTTTTCTTAGAAGAAAACATAAATCTCTAATCAGTTTCATTGAGAATGCTGAAGCTGACTGTTAAAAACTCCAAGTCACAAGAAAAAAGATCTCCATGGAAGAGGGAGGGTCTATACATATGTCCCACTTTAGCACATTAGATTTCAGTTTTTTTCCCTCATTTGTTATTGCTAGTACAGCTTGATTAGTAAAAGGAGCTTTCTACTGGGAGATAAACATAATAATCTAAAAGACTGTTCCAGTTGTGCTTTCCTCCAGAAAGACTCCATGATCTACAGTAAGTTTGAAGACTGAATGGAGAGTGAGGACAAAGAAAATTAGTGTCATTGTAATGCACGAAGAAAAAAAATTTGGGCTTTAGATTCAGGTTGTAATGTTCTTCTTTATGCCTTTAAAAGTATATTTTTGTCCATTAGGCTAAATACTAAAATTCTGTTTCAGAAAGTGTAAATAATTCATACTTATGGGACACAGTAAATCTTTGAATACACCACAGAACAGTAGGATGGACACAGTGCTTCATTATTAACCCACCAACACTTACAACACCAAAATTGCAACACAAGTATTGAAAGTATCTTACAAGAGGGGTATTTCGAGAATCATCCACATTCGGCCTTGGTGCAGTGGAATACATGTAGCTAAACAGCCGCTCAATTTTCCTCACGGGAACACCACCTCCCCGGTCTGAGATCTGATTTAAGGCAGAACAAAGTTAATAACAAGCATGCACTAAGAATGGTATTTAAAATGCTGTTATTTGAACACACCTTTCCAACAGTCAGAAATGCAAAGATTTGTTTTACAGCACATTATTATTCAGCTAGATAATTGTGCTACATGGAAGCTCACATCATCAAGAGAATGCTCTTGTGCTCATGTACAGTGTATTCGACCTGTTCTCAGAGGCCAGATCTTTTAATAGAACCAGCTATGCATGTATAATAACAAACATTACAGTAAGTCCATTGTAGTAGGCCAACAAAATACCTTGATTGCCAGGTCTTCTTTCCCAAGAACAACTGTCACTTCAACTGGAGAAAGAGTGGAACTGTTTTCTTGGAATTCAACAGTTGCTCTCATTGAATTCTATGGAAAAGAAGGTTACTGTGATCAGACATTGCTTAATCCATGCACTTCAAACCAAATCTCTTCTACACAGAGGCAAAATTATCCTCTACTCCTATCAGTGCCTGGTTTCCAAGGGACACACTTAGCATTTTGGCATAATGCGAGCAGATTTATCATCATTTAAGGTGTGAGAGGAGGTCTCACAATTTAAAGCATCTATGCATAGCCAAGACTCTTCTGAGTGAAAGATTACAACATTCTTGCCCAACATCAACTCAGGCACTGTAAATTAAATAATATAACTCCCTTAAAGTCAACAGGTTTCTGGAGAAGAGCAAAGTTCAGCAGTTGCTAAAGGTTGCCAGACTTCTGTATGTCATGTTGGCAGCACTAAAGTTCAGCTGCACTCACTACTCCTTAAAGACATTGTCCATTTCACAATGGAAAAGGCAGCAAGGCAAACCTGCAGATGTAATCTCTAAAAGCAGAAGGCTACTGGTGGCCACAATCCCACATCCCACTTCACTCTCTCAGTCTATACTAACATACCTTAAAGAGCTCAAAAAGCATGTGAAAAAGATGAGATGGAACATATACAATGTTAATTGGTTCTCCTGGAGCTTTTCCTAAAGGAAAGGAAAAATAAAAACACTTAAGTGTGATGATACTTTTCTATGGTATCCAAATTTTACAATGAGCAAGTTGCCAAAACAAACAAAAAAATAAATCAAGTTTTACTTTTGGTTTTCCCCCCTCCAAAATTGGCTAACAGCTTTATGCATTCATTACAGTATTTACATTACAATTTCCACTTGCTTAATAAGTTTCTTTTCAAATAAACAAATAAAAAAATCAAGTATTTATTCCCCTTTTATTTATAAAGAATTTCAAACATTAACCAGACTGCTGTGACCAGACACATGCAGGCAGCTCAGACCAGACCCAGCATTTCTGTCACAAGCCCCAGTTCCTCACTCCAGATATGGAGGTCCTCTCTAGCAACTTCTCATATTACTTTAGGTACAACTTTGTCTGACTTTTCTCAAATTTATAAATGGTACCTCAAAAATGTTGTGTTTAAGGTACACCAACATTTGAGTCCTAGCATGGGAGGTTAAATGAGTTGCCTATAATAGAAAATGGAAGAGGAACTAGCCCAAGCCAGATCAACTGGTATGTGCCCTAAGGTTACAGAATTAGGAGACCTTTTCACTCAGTTTTGGATACTCATAGGCTCTTATCTTACCATTCACTTGAGTAAGTTTCAGTTCTGGAGATGTCAAGTAATACTGGTCACACAACATCTTGGCACTCTCATAAGCATCTGAAATAGTAATTTAAATAAATTATATAAAGTATAATATCAAGCAATGTAAAAATTCATTCAAATGCAAGGCAAAATACAGCTTTTAACCACCTTAGCTGCTAAGGTGTTCAACAGTCGAAGTCTGGAATGTGTCTCAAGGGAATGATAACATTGCATCCACTGTGTGCACTAAAAATTGAGAACAATGGCAATTACAGAAGCATGAGCAAATCTTTGTACAGTTTGATAATTGTGTGGAACTGATACATCTGTTATCTACCAGTTGGTAAAGCCAATCTCAACATCTCAGACAACTTAACTCCTACCTCATCTGTCACTAGCTAGAACTTACTCCAACATGGTTTTTTTTACTGCTATTTTGTATTTTAAATTCTGTCCTCTAAAAGCTCATGCTTTGATAAGACTGCTTTCAGCTATTTCAATTAAAGCCAGTCAGCATCCTCTGCAACTGAAGCTGGTTACCCAAACTGCTTGCAGTCAGATACAGACACTGATCAGGAAGAGAAACTTCAAAGCTCTGAGAATACGCACCATTCACCACTTCAACAACGTCACAGCAAGGATCAATACTTCCAATGTGCCTTGGGTGCCCCGAGCCAGATTTATCATCAAAAAGAAGAGCTGTTTGACATGAGGACAATACAACATTTAATTCCAAATACTGGGTTATAAAAAAGCCCCAAAACTGAGACTAATGCAGTGTGATTGCAACATATAATTACATTAAATACTGAATATTGTTTATGCCTTTTATGAGTTAAAGTACTATCTACTGTCAGCAAACTATGTTGGCTTTTCTGTAGCTCACATCTAAAGGTTTTTCAGACATAAAGAACGATATCCCTACATATTCCACAAAATAGCTATTTCAATTGTTCTTTAGTCTAGAAAACAAGTTTTCCCATTACTTTCTTAAGTGATAGATTCAGTTTCTAACTTTTCAGTGTCACACAAAATCATGTAAAGCAGTTCCCCAGCAGTTTTAAGAAGTGTTTACATTAACATGTTACTCATTAGATTGAAATTTTTTCTCAGGTAAAAATTTCTACTTACTGTGTTGGTTCATTAGCATCCGGGTAGAAATACGGCTCATGTAAAAACGATCCAAAAAATACTGGATGTTTTGATTGGTGACAGGATCCACTTTAAAAGTGTCTTTGTATTCAATTACTCCTTGTGCCATTGTAGGAACCACATCATGATGTCTGTTTCGGACTCTAATTAGAGTATCTATAAAGCTAGGTTAAAAAAAATCTTTTTAGAACATTATTCTCAGACTACATAGAAGCAAGCTTTGTGTAATGTAATTATCTAATCTAGCACCAGCACAGATAAGTGCTTAACAGCATTAATACTAAAATACGGTGCAGGTTTTTTTTACTCTTTTGAAAGTAATTTTTTATTGATCTAACACAGAAGTATTTTGCATTTTTAAAACAAAAGGTATAATGAGCCATATCAAATTCACCCCCTGTTTACTCATTTATTTGAGCAGAGGAAAATGCAAGAAAAGGAAAAAGATCCCAAGCTGATATCTTGGAAAAAAGCAGAAATATGACTGCAGAGATAATATTTTTTCTGTATTTCTCTGTCATGACAGTTCAAAGAGCAACATGACCTTGAAATTAGGCTGCAACAGGTCATATTTATTTGCAGCACTGCTAGACATGGTCAGAGATTTCAACCAGCTTGTTCTATGCTCAGCTCTTCCTGCTAGATTATCAAATTCAGCTCATCGTGGCTGTTAGTCTAAAGTGAATATACTGTGACAAGTAGAATGTGAACTAAAAAGTTCAAAGAAAAACATGAAAAGCTTACTCAGATAAGACTTTTTGGTCATCTGGGCTTTTCTGATGGAATTCAATCAACTCCTTTAGGCTTTGGATGTACCTATTGAAGAAGAAAAGAAATATTGCTAGATTAGTAAAAATCAAATTAATAGCATATATCAAAAATGTTTGTGCACATCATTAGTCCTAATAAGTCATCTAGGAGCTTTAAGTATCTTTGAAATATCCAAGTTACAACCAACAATGGAATGACAGATGGACATTTCTTGGCTGCCTGAACTCCAGAAGTTTTCAGTCTTTCTTGTGCCTGTCACCAGAAATCTAAGCCCTCCCTTAAGGTACACAAGATCCCCTTATTATTCTTTACAAGATATGCATTTCAGAAGAAGATCCAAATGACAATGCCAATCAGGAATCCACTTAAGCAAAATTTTTCCAAATCTGATCAGCTTTGGCAGAAGCTAAGTAGCTGAGCCGCTTGCACTAACATCTGACAGCCCTGACGCATACAGCAAAGGCCCAGCAGTTTGCTATATTAAGAAGAGTTTTTAGATCTGACTCTAATACTTCTGCTCTTTATGTCAGCCATCCTGGCAAATGATGCAACTGAGCCAGTAAACAAGGTTAAATCAGATTCAACCACTGTGTCAACTGCAGGGATTATGGTAATTGAATTTCAAACACTTGTTGCACAGGTCAAGACAATATACTTTGACATAGAAGCTCAGTTAGTAACTCCTTCAGTGAGAGATCAAAACAAGTACATAGCCTGCTTTCCCCTTTCGTGTGGGTCCAAGAGTCTGTAATGCCGTATGGAAACGGAACACGTTTTCTTTTCTCCCTTCTCTATTTCAAACTGTTAACTCCCTGCCCCCCGCACCTATTTAAAGATAACAATATAATCATATTGGTTTGCAATTTAATTTTAGTATGCTAGAAAAAGAAAGTGTGTAACAGCTTGCAACTCAGATTTCATGAAGGAACTGTATTTCTACTGTATTTTGTTATACTTTCTACTATTCAAAGAAGTCTGTATCTCAAAGCTGTGTAACTTTGCATGCTGAATTAGAGCAGTTCATACTTACCAGCTTCTTACTAATTTTACTGATGGAGTGCTTAGTAATTTATCAGGAAGAAGATCAATTTCTTTCAAGATGTTTGCAAACCTCACAGGAAGTTCTTGTCGCAAAAATGCAAAAGAAGTTCTCTCACATCCATTAGTCGAGCCTATGAATAAATCCAAAACATAGTTTTCGCTTAAGGGAAGTTTCAAGATAGAGATACAGATTGCTGATTTCCCATGAACTTCAGGACTCTATTTCTCTGCAATCGTGAGGTTTTCACTAGCCGGCTCATCTAAGAGTTAGGCGTTATATGTTTATGCAGAACGCTGTTTACATGACAGTAAGACACAGCGTGTTCCCGGACGGAATACTTGTACAGCGCCCACTTAGACACGAGCCTGAATTGTAATCCCCTAAGAAGCGCTCCGGCCGCTGTAAACAGGAGGTTGCTCGGGGTGACGTCGGGCAGTATCATGTGCGCACAGCCGCCAGAGCGATAACGGGAGCGGGAACTGCGCGTTCGCTCCGCCGGAGGCTCCTCCCGCCTCCGTGTGCGCGGAGCAGGAACGCGCCCCGCAGCCCGCGTCCCCCTCCGTGCCCGCACGCTGCCAACACCGCCGAAGCAGTGCTGGAGCGCATCTTCAGCTCTGCTGGCGGCACCCGCAGGTCTCCAGCCCCTGACACCTGGCCGGCGGGTAACTGCGGCCGGGGGTGCCCGCCAGAGGCGACCGCCCCGCTGCCACCACCACCGGGGCTGGGAATACCCGGCGTGCCCGCTCCCCTCCTCCGCCCTGGCGCTGGGCAGCCGAGCCGGGGGCCGGCAGCGACTTCAGCGCTGGCTGAGCTCTGAGCCCTCCGGGCGGGGATCGCCGCCTCCTCTGTCCCGCAAAGCGCCGCTCCCGCGCCCCGCCCGCGGCAGCCCCCGGGCTCGCTCCTCCATGGGGAAACGAGCCTCCGAGCCCCGGCTGCCCCCCAACATGACCTCCCTCCGCTGCCCCCGACTCTCACCGAAGTCCAACAACTGCTTGATGGAGAGCGGGGAGGGGGAGAAGCGGGAAAACTGCTCCACCTCCTGTGGCAACCGGCCGCTGCTGCTGCCGGCGCTGGCCCCTGCCAGCGGGGCGGCGCTGCGGAGGGCGATGCGGGCGGCCTTCATCGCTGCCGGGCAGGCAGGTGCGTGGCAGGTAAGCGATCGCTGGGAGAGCGAGTGCTCCGCGGGCTCCGGGGCTGTCACCGTCCCCTCGCCTGTGGCAGGCGGCCTCACATGGCGCCTCTATTTACAATCGCAAGGGGGCGGGGCTCCGGCAGGCCGCGCCCCCCGCGCCCCTCGTGACGGCGCTGGCGGCGTTCCCTGTGCCCGGCCCGGCCCGGTGGGCACTTCGCCAGCGGCACGGGCAGTGCCCGGGGTGCTGGCTCGGGGGGCACCCGCGGGGCCAGGGCACATGGTGCTGGGTGTTGCTGCTGCGCCGCTCGCGGTGACCTTGTGCATCAGGCAGGGGCTGGGCGAGGCTGGCAGGGTGCCGTGCCCAGCCGCGGGGGTGCCGCCCCTCACGGGCTGCGGGGTCCGTCTCTGTGCGGACTGTGCACCCAGTGGGCGCCAGGGCTCGGGGGAAGCGGTGCAGGGCACCATGGCCCGGCCTGAGGGGTGCGATGGTGCCCGGGGCAGTTGTGTGTTTGCACTCGTACAGGGGGTGCTGCAATGCTGGCACTGACGGGGTAGCTCCGGGGTCGGCTGGCCGACTGCGTGGAAGGCAAAGGGAGCAAAATCAGATCCCAGCCTCAGGTTGTTGACATGTAGGTCATGGCTGTGACCGGTTAATAGTGACCAAATACCGGAGGACAGCTGTGCTGGTGACGCACTGGGCCCAGATCAGCATGTGGCCTTTATTTACTGTCATAGAGCTGCCCTAAGAAGGGGATGACGCAGGGCTCTCAGGGACTGCTCATCTCCCAGGGTCACAGTCGAGCTGGGAAAAGCCCCCTCGCCTTTCCTCTTTGCTGGGGAAGGAGCTTGGATCTCCCCTGCTGCCCGGCCTTTCCCCACCACGGCCTGTCCCCTTCACTGAGGGCAGGGTTTGCGTAAGGCATGGAAGAGTGGAACGAATGTCACCGGAGGGCTTTCTGACATCTGAAATCTTGGTCTGTGGCAGTAAAATAATACAAAGTAATTGTGCCCTAATATTTGCATACAACTCTCCAGTCCAATTTTATATGAATATATTTACACACACAAACATGTAAACTCTTTTTCAAGGGAGGGAAGATCAAATTCCTGACAAGAAAGCTGTGCACGTAGTTTAATAGACGGAGGAAAATACTTTAGCTTGTCATTAGACTGTTTTTTTAACTTTATCTTATTTTTGCCTTCCTAGTATATCTATTATCCCTACTTACGGTTCTACTCCTGCTGTACTTTATGTTTTATTATTTTATTGCTCCCTCTTTTATTATTTTATTGGGAGAATTATTCTGTTATTTTTCCATGAGATATATTCTGGTTTTCCACAGTGATTGAAATGTGAAATGAAGCAAAATTTAGACGTGAAATAGCAGCAAATGTAATGACTTCGATTTTTCCTGTCCTTTCCAGAAGTTAAAAATGAAAGAATTTGAGATTTGTTTTTGACTGTTTAAACTTGATTTGACTGCAAGTTGCAGATGAGTCACAGAAATAAAAATATCATACACATTTGTTTAAACCGTGAAACATATAGGATAGCTTTTGTTTAGTTCCACTCTCTTTCTTAGCCACTAATTGATGGCAAGCAGGGACCTCAAAATTAACTCTTTGCAATAAAATCTGGATCAGGAAGTTCTCTGCAGCAGGCAGTTGTTGCAGTTTATAAAGTCATTATTTCTATTCCTATGAGATGCTTTATTTAATCTGTTGGTGTGCTGAGCCTGCTTAATAGAAGTAACTCAAATATCCTTTGTGAGCAGTCTGATTAGGGAAATAGTCTACTAAGAACAATTTCTGTTGTTTGCTTTAATTTTCTTTACAGCAACTTGCTTTCTTATTGTTTTCCTGGCAGTTATATGCAGTAAGGTATGAACAAATATCTTACGTATTCAATTTAGCTATGAACAAAGGTAAAATTGTAGTTTCAGGAAATACAGGAAGTGTGTTGCCTTCCCCGTTTGTTAAAAGGACAAGGCACCAGTAACTCAAAACCTGGGTGTTTTTCAAATCAAAACAAACTTCTACAAGAATTTTACACATCAGCAGTGCAACAACTGAGAGTTTTTTTACTCAAATGGTCTTCTAAAAAAGTGTGTCTCCTTCATAATTCAGATTTGATCTTTGCTCTTTGTATGATGGTTATATGTTACAGGAGGTTCTGAACAACATTAATTTCTATTCTTGCATATATAAACTATATATCTGTGAAGTAATTGTTATGGATGTCCTGAATGTTGAGCAAGACAGCTAAGTTTTAGGCACAAATGCAACAATATATGAGGATTCATCATCTGCCAAGATGCAGGTGAACTAGGCTGTGAAAATTGTAACCACTTCATATAATGCCTTCATCTCTCCTATCTTTAGCAGTGTACTCACTTTATTTCCTCTCCAACCACCATTTCACCTTCCTTCTGAAACACCTGACAGTTATAAGTGCAGGTGTCAGAGAACAATGGCTATGAAGCACAGTGCCAAATTCTGGAGTATTCATCAGAGGGGGTCTCATTTCTGCTGATTATATCCTTTAACTTTCCTCTTCTGAACTGCCCTGGGGCAAGTTTTGAAAAGGCAGTAGCAACACTTGCAGTTGCTTGGTCACAGTAACGTTTTGCTGACTGTGCTTAAGAAAATGGAGCTGCATTAACATTCTGCTTTTTTCCACAACAGATGGGTCCAGAAGAGTGGAATGAATGAAGCCTGGATTCCTGTCCATTTGGCTCCTAATAGCTCTCCACTGCAATCAGCTGTCTCTCGCCTCATGTTCCTTGTGTGGTCGCCCCTGCCGGAGACACAGCGTGCTGTACTGAGGTCAGAGCTGTGTTCCTGGTCAGGCAGCCTGTGTAATAACTGACCATGTTGCTGATGTCTAAAAAAAGGTATCATGGTTGCTTTTGCCCTTCCTTTTTCTCTGTGGGAACAGAAAAAAAATGTAAGGATCTTTTTCCTAACCCAACAAATGCTGGAGACTCAATAGGATATGCTGGGATGAGTGCCCTCTCCTGACCAGCCAGAATGTGTGGGATGTCTACTGATGTGGTTGCTACTCTTTAGTAGTATGAGTCTGGTTGAGTTTCCCCTCCCTTTTATCCAGTGTGTAGCAAAATTCTAATCTCTCCTCCCTAAACCACCTGCTAGTTTGTACACAGTTTGTAGGGAGTTGATTATTCAAATTTGGTTAAAATTCTTAGGAGGGACAGTTTGGTGAACAGGTGGGCAGGCAACATCATCAGTTTTTTCTCTTATGGAACCAGACTAACATTTTCTGCTGGGGACAAAGGCAGCTTCTAATTCAGCTTCTGTAGGAAGGGTAAATGATAACCCAGGAGGAGCAGTAAGTCTGGGTGGAAATTAATGGTAGCACTAGGAAGTTTTGAAAGTAAGCAGAGCAGTCTGGTGACAAGTGCTTGAGTCATATTCACAGCACTTCATGAAATTTCCTGCAGTGCCAAGGGCAAATCACTTGCCCTCCGCCTGCAGATGGGTCTGCATTTATGGAATTGGATTGATACTTTAACCTACTGATACATTTGTTTTCTAAATATTTATGTGGCCCTTTACATGGAAAAAAGGACAGAAATAGCATTAAAAACAAAGGTCATATCTTCCCGTTCTCATCTTTCTGTCACCCGACGCTGCGGCTGCACAAGCTGTCAAGTTGCTGGGGGCTCCCAGTACAGCCAAAACAGCCAAAGTAGGTGAAAGGTTGTGGAGGAGCACACAAACAAGCTGGCATGCCTCCTCAGTAGTTCAGTGAGGGAAAGGTTCTGCAGCTGCTCCAGCACTTACACCATCTCCTGTGGCTGCTCATAACTTGCAAAAGTCAAGAGTACAGTAGCTGGATCATTTTACAGATGGAGCTGTGGCTGGTCAGCAGCCTGCTTGGAGCTGTAAACATGGCAACTCAGCAGCCCTGAACAGGAGACACCCATTTTCCTCATTCCCTGCCTTTGTTACCCATGTATGAAATTATCTGTTACCTCCTTTAAAATCATGGAAAATGAGACTGGATTGCTGGTTTCAAAACTGCTTTTCCAAAAAATAGCTAGAGGCTTGCACAAGATTAACTGTGGGTGTTCAAACTGGGAGTGTAGAGATAGCTGAGGGGAAAAAACTGTTTTGGAGTATAGCTGTACCATTCAGGAAATAAAGCTAGGACTCAAACTGTGATAAAAGTAGGACTCAAAAGCATTTATCTTGAAATGCTTGTCACAATTCAGGAGGCTGCTTACTAAGTAGGGGAATAGTAATCTTCAGCCAAGCACACCATTGCAGAGGAAATAAAGGTAGGCTTTCAGAGTGGGCTGGCACTGATCTAAAGTAAATACTAGACACAAAATAATGTCCTTTTTCAGCCTCAGCTGACTACCATCGCAGTTCTTGTGGAAGAGCATGTGGCATCCTCCATGAGAACTGCAGAGGCAAAGGAAAATAAAGAGGAAAGGTATCATCAGGACAACTGCTACTTTGGGCCACAGCTGCCTTTACTGTGAACAGCCCTGCTCTGGAGAAAATCACCTGGGAAAAAGTGGACACCTTGTAAAAAAGTCAGGGAAAAAGTTCATATTACCAAAAGAATACATCTTTTAAGGTCTAAATATGTTTCATCTGAACAGTTGTGCTTTTTTTCTGTAGGAATATGGAAATGGGGTTAGCGGAACAGGGTATTTAAAATTAAAAGCCTTGGATTTGACACCTTAGGTGACACCTCACCCTGAGGAGGAGTTCTAGCTTCACCTGTAACCCTTACATGGGTCCGGGGCTTTGAACTGGTAGTGGGAGTTTTTCCAGACTAGATCACTCTGGGTGAAGAGGAGATGTTTTTGCTAAGTTTTCTATCAGATGCACTTGATACTGTTGGCTGTAGCAGGACAGTTGGTAAAGTGGATGTGGTGGCTTGAGTTTCGGTCCTGAACTGGAGCCTGAAACTTACTCCAGGTTTGTTGTCTGAGACTGATCTTAGAAAGCATTCCCAGTTGCTCCCTCTCATCATTTCCTCCATCAGATTTGAAAGAGTTTATTTTCCTTTAGTGTCCACATCATATGAACTTGAATGAGAAGTTTAGTCCAGGAAATAGTAAGCCAAGACATCATCTAGAAAAGGGCTCTTTATGGTGTTACCTGGCTACACTTTCAAAGGGCTCATGGTATCTCTGGAATGCCACCTCTCCTTGGTGCTTAGGATTACCCAAGGGAAGTTTATTTTTTGTTTGCAACATCCTGACTACTATCCCTGAAGAGTGAATTCACAGATACTAATCAGTTGTTCTCATAAAGACTGAGTTTCCATAACATACTCTACAGGGGTTGTCTACACAGTAGGTCTGTGGGAGTTTTCTTACTTGATTAAATGTATAGCCACAGGCTAAGGTGTGATGATAACTGCAATTAAATATGAAATGATATGAAAATGTAGCTTGTGTATTGAAATATTCCTGATAAAGAGCCAGTACAAGAAAAAATGTTGCACTGCACAATTAAAATGCTTTACCTTTGGGTCTGAGGAAGCGCAAGATATTTTTGTGTCATGACTAACAGATAATGGGTAAATTGTCAATACAACATTGCTGGAACATTAACAACAGTTTAAACAAGGGAATTCTCCCTCTCTCCATTTATTGTGGCAAAATCTCGTGGTATATTAGACAAAATCTGCAGTTCTGCTGTGCAGGATTAAGTATGCTTTCTTGTTACTGTAATTATTTTAATATTATTTATTCCTCTATCCACTTTGGTATTTTCAAACTCAATTTTCAATTTAGTTCTTTTCTAATAGTCACTGAATTGAAAAAACAAAATCATCAGAGCTACGGCGGTACTTGATTTCCAAGATTTCTGTCTGCCTAAAGAGACATAAAACCCCACACTAGTTTAATATTTCTTTGTTTCATTTGGTGAAATTACACCAATATTCTAAATTTACTGTGGTGGCAACATTCATATGCAAGCATTCATGAACATACATTTTATTTTGTTTCTAATGAGTAAAGACCCCTATATATCAAAAACTATTTAAATATTTACCTATTTAAAAGTTAAGAATATGTGTAAATACAAGTCTTGATTCCCTGTTTTCTGGGGCATAATATCTGGGTACCAATAATCAGCAATAAGTTTGCAGGCATTGGTTTCAAAAGGCCCCCTTTGAAAGAAAATATTTTAACATACTCACAGGAGGATAGAGTCTGAAACAGAGATAAAAAATATCTTTGTCTGTTGTGAGACTAATTGAATTAAAAATTTAGTTTGAAAAAAATATATTAAGACATTTTCACTGCTGAAAAATTAGAAAAACTAGATTCACTAAGATGTGTAAGATCTCTTTTTACACCATATAAGAAGCATTGTAATTTCTTCTTACACACTCACACAACTACTGTTGAAGTGAGAGTTGTTAAGACTTCCACTTTGTGGGTACTCATCATGAATACATATTCAAGTAAAGTTGAATATTTGGGCATTTCCTCATTCGCAGAAAGAAATACAAGCTTCTTATTCTCTGTTTCAACAGTACTGGAGAAATTTTGAATACTGTTTTGAATTTTCAGTATTCAGATCAAGAAATAAATCCAAGGTAAACAACCTTGAAGATTCTATAGACAAGAGGAAACTTGGTAATCACCACAATAGCCCTTGCTCGCTTTCAGCAGGTGCTGAGAGGGAGGGCAATGCTTTCCCCTGGGTTGGGTGTTGGGCAACCAATTTTCCTTCTGCTTTTTGTTCCAGAAATGCTACATGGAATCCTGAAAAACAGTTCCTTATTTGCAACTGCCTAAATGCTGAAACTTAGGAAAGAGAAATAAGAATATTATTAAAGAAGCAATGTGGGATTTAATTGGTGTAAGATATGCAACAGAAACTGCATGGGAGTGATGCCATGTTGAAGTAAACACAAGTGTATCTGTGTTTTATTGGTATTATGGGCTTACAGCACACGCATCAAACGATGTACATGCTTACCACCCCTCATGTATGGAAATAGTTTTTAAATTCTAAGCATTTCAGTTAAAAGAAGTCAAATCAAATCAATGCCAAGAATCCTAGTTAGGATGTAATTTTTGCTGAAAATTACCATCTTCAAGGCCTTGGAGGAAAAAAGCAGCAATTTAGTAAAATTGAACAAATAAAGACATTTCTATCACATTCCCCTTAGTCAAACCTTCATTACATTTCCCCTCTTTTTGTGAAATACAGTAAGTGGATGTGGTATTATTTACCCTTTCCATGAGAAAGACTCAAAAAAGTGTTGGACTGCATTTTGAGCAGCAGTCTGTAGTTTTGTATGAGCACTTCTGGCTGCTTAATAAAGGCTGCAAGATCTTGCATGTCTGAGGGATTTCAGTCAGAGTTATGAACCCATAGCACCTTGAGAAATTAGGTGCTAGCCTGACCAACATGCTGAATTAAACTGTACTGTTGAAAACCTGGGATAAATTTCCATCTGAAGTCACTCAAAGAGCATTTTGACTCCAAGAATTTTCTCTTTCAAATAAAAAGGGTGTCTCTATTTAACCATTCCTGGAGGAGAATATCTAATATTGTACTTTTGTAACATCCAAATAATTCCTGTCCTTTACAGTCAGTTCATGTTTCAAATAGTGTGCCAAATGCTCAAATCCTAGGACTAGAGAAGACCCAGAGGGAACTCATAAAATTATATAGGAAAGGCACCAATTCACTCTTGCTGAGAAGTAATTTGGTTTGGTTTAGTAACCTGTGAAATAGTTCTGTAAAATTATGAACTTTAAGGAAACTGTAAAGAGTGTGATTATTGACATCTGCTGTAGGTGACCTTTATGTGCTGAAAAGATCACAAGGTAGTAAAGACAAAAAAATTACAACCTCCTTTCCTTCTTCTCTCTAATGGTCTGAAATTGAAAAATTGAATCTATTGAACCCCAGTTAAAGTCAGGACAGCCAAATAAAACAAGGCTACAACCTGCAACTTGCAGTTTCCCAAGTATGTAATTTATATACTTTAGAAACTAAATGCTGCTGCTCGAGGGAGTTGTGAGTCGCCACTGTCACCTGAACATAAATCACTTCATGTTATTTCCATCCATTCACTACCTCTTCCATTAACTTCCCCCTCTATGGTAAAGAAACATATCCCAGCATTTCAAAGGAATAGATGTACACGTGCAGATCATCCAAAGCTGTTTGTCCTGATTCTTTTCTCAAGGCTGTCATAAGGGCTGTGTGCCTTGCTATCATTCCTACTTCTCAGTATCTTTTCTGGCTGTTCTTTCTTTGCTGTTTGTGTTAACATAATCTAAGCTCCTGGCAGCTTTATGAAATTTACTGGTATTGATCAGCTTGCAGGGTATGGCGAATGCCTGAACGTCACGGTTTGCTGGCGTTACAGCTCTACGTAGCAGCTCACATTTCTAGTGCATGAGCTGTGCACATGACCTTTTAGCTCTCCTTAAGAGCATCTCACAGCTGTCCTGACTCAGCGTGCCAGTTACCACAGTAGTCTGAGGGTGGCATTTTAAGTGTCCCTTGTCATCTTGATAAGGGACCAAAAAGGCAGCAGCATGACACTGGGTATGCCCTATGACACAGATACTGCCTAAATGTGCTGGTTGCTGGGAAATGCTGAAGGGGGCCCAGACCAGACCCAGAATAGCATTGCTTTCCTCATCGTAAATATCCCCTAACAATTTCCCTGTAAACACGTAAGTTAAATTATTTTATCCACAGCTCCCCTTGGAAAGGGACCCTGTCCCTGTCCTATCTCACTCTTTTTATTTTAATGAACGTCTTCCAGAAGTGCACTGAACAACACAACTAGCATTGAGATATGCAATTTCATTGTTCTTCCTTTTTTTCATTATGAAAGTTATTAACATTTGCATTTTTGAAAATCTAATTTTATGTCCGATACACTGTTTACTGTTTGCATGTTCAAAAAGATGTGTTCCCCTGTTCTAGTAGAAGAGTATGGACTGTCTGATCCCAAGTGCTGTGTGTCTTTTTACATAACCTTGATTTGTCCTAAGAGAAAGCCTTTATGCTTACAAAACAGGCTTGTTCTGTGTCATGACTGGGAATCTGGGCTGTCTCCAGTAGGGTGCAACCCAGATTTTCAAATGCTTTTTAAAGTATTTGGGCATGGCACAGCTGTGTCTGAAAATACATTAAGGAGAGGTTGTTTACAGGAAAGGACAGGCTTGGTGTGCTCACTAACTACTGCACTGCTGAAGAGCTGGCTGTGGTTTTCTCTACTCAGACTCAGATAGTAACTCATGAGTCGTTGTATGAGTTAAATGGATGGTTTTCAGCAGGATGGTGGGAAATCTTATTGCCAGCTGCACATATTAAGTACTATGCATAGCTACTGCAGTGTGAGATACTAGAGGGGGTTGCTGGGGCATCCTTGCAGTGATGGGTTAACTTCTCAGCCAGAGGGAAGTTGTACATGTGTTATTTCCAGTTACTGGATAGTGTGTGAATGACTGTGAATGAAGTCCTAATCTAATGCCCGCTGCATTCAGTTAAATGTTTCCAGTCATTTCAGCTGTAGTTTTAAGTGGGAACTGGATCAAACCTCTCTTTGTAAGATTGGAGATAGAAAAAGTCACACTGAAAGGAAAAAGTCAGGTTTAGGGTTCCTATTTTAATTTTTCAATAATTTCTAAAGACTTCTAGGGAAGTATCTTTTAAAGTCTGATTTGCCCTTTGTTCGGTTTCCTACATTATGCATAGATTAATTCTATGAGTTGAATTTTTTTTTCTTATGGCTAACTTGAGGAAGTAAGTGACCATGCCACCTTTTTAGCAAGAAAAAATAAACCAGACATTCATATCCTTGTTTTCAAATACTTTTCTCTGTGTGCTTTGTTATTTCTGGATGAAATAAACAGTACTTTTGTTTTAAAAGTGCTCTGACAATGTGATGTCCATCATTGCACATGGACTGTTAGAGGAAACATGGGATATCTGAATTGAGAGATCTGTCAAGACTAGTCAAAAGATGAGATATGGGTTGTAAGTTGCTGCACACTTTATTCCTAGCAGGGCATGCAAGCCTTCTGTTTTCTTCTGGTCAAAACATCTTTGTTTTCCTTACTCCTTCAGATTTTGGATAGATGCTCTAGCTATCAGGATGAACAGTGTTTTGGGTTTTTCCATGATTCAGTGACATATATATGTTTAGAAACTCCCTATATGCTTTACAGGTGTAACTGTGTTATCTGCATTAGCCTAAATTCTGAAACTGGGTACTCAGCAGAGAGTCAGATACAGGCCACTGCTTCAATCCAGACAGTAAAACTTCATGAAACATGGAAAATGTCCCTAAGGCCCTTCAAGGAATTGCCTAAATTGCATGTTCTGTAGCAAGTCTCTAGCTCTGAGCTAAACAAAATTCTTTGAAAGGTTTTCACACCCCACCCTGGCTTTTGTGTCAGCTCCCAGATCAAGACTGTCAGCTTTCTGCCCAGTTAGTCAATATCTGGAGGGAGCAATACACAGATACCATTTGCTGCTGACTGCAGACATCAAATCTGAAGATCAAAGTCAGTAAAGGCATCTCTCACTGTAAAGTGGTATCCAAAATAAGCAGAAGCTGAAGATTTTTTATAAGAAAAAGTAGTAGAGCAAATAATCACCAAAAGAGGAGTCTAAGATGGCTTGACTGTCTCTTTAAAACAATTAGAGAAGAGGACCCAGGCATAACTGTCATCCCTCTTTTGCTAACTTAGGAATGGTCCCTGGGATATTGTGAGGGTTGGCATCCATGCAGGCCAACACCCACACCTTGAGTATTGAGGTTTGGCATCTCTCTGCAGTTCTGAGAAGAGCAGGGAAGAGGGTTGATTTGGGAAAGAGGTTGATAGTATCTGAATGAATGAAAGACCTTGTGCTTTATCCTTTATGAAAGTCATTTTTCAGTCAGCTGCACAGAAGCTTCCAGTTTGGCACAGGGGATATTATGGAGGGATGGGAGAGCTCTGCCCAGCTGTGACGAGACCACGGTGGGCATAGCTGGAGTGAGGGCTGGACTTGGAAGGCACTGAAGGCATGCTTTTGTGGGAACCCCTGTGTGAAGGGCTTTACAGATTGGAATGGGGCTGGACTGAGTGTGGAAGGCTGGTGAGTCTCAGGTGGGCACTAAATCCTCAGTCCCAGCTCTCATTGCCCTTGGACAGTGTTCAGCACTGTGCTGAGAGCCAATATCCTGTGCTTTATATTAGGATGGATAGTGGTGTTAGAATTAGGGTAAGAGTTACAGTTAGGAGAGTAACAAGAAATGAAAGAAGTTAAATACCATCATGTCCTGTAGGATCTGCTTGATCATGGGCAGGCTGGTGTGGGCAGTGCACTTAGACAACATTTTCATCAATGTACTCAGGTCATGTATTTTCTTGTGGGCACTAGTCACTTTGCTATTTTTACTTCAAGGATTATTTCAGATTTATGTGTAGGGACAGAAAGAAATGGAGTGGTTTTATACTACATATATAATTTAGAGTTCAAATGAGGTTTGATATCCATACAGGGCAATCGTTTGGTACTGATTTCTGTGAAAACTTTAGTCCCTAAGTGAACAGTAAGATTTCTGAGGACATGAATTTTCCATAAGTATGAACTCACATGACTTTTTTTCCCTGGCAAAATGCTGGTGAGAATTGATGCAAGTTCTGCAAGAAACTTCAGTACAATTCTGCACTAAAGATACAAAGTGTGGAGGACAATGAACAAGGTAGTATATTAGTATATTATTGTCATCTATTTCCAAGGAAACAGGTTGTGAGCATTTGAACTAAGTCTAGACATAATTAGAGCCTGGATTACATCTGCTGCATGACATAAACCCAAAGCTACTAGCTCACCTAAACAGAAATTTGTTAGTTTAAGTATGATATGAAAGAGATATAAACATAGCTGGGGCAACTTGATTTCTGGGGGAACCATGGCAGTTGTAGTTATGGTACTTTAGAAACAGCCTGTTTATGAAAACTAGGCAGCCATGCAACAGTATGGCGTTCCCCTTTTACTCTGGCAGACAGTACTTAAATATCATCTTGCAACTTAACACAATAAAATGAGAAATATTTACTATTGCATAGACCTTTTCTCCTCCTTATGACTGAATTTATTGAAGACCCATTATTTTTCTTATTTGTGAAGTGTCAATATTTCCATAACACATAATTTTTCCCCCACTGTGGAAAGAAGCAGTTCCTCATTCACTGGCATTTGTTTGAGAGGTTGGCATGCCAACACGTGACCAAGTATCCACATGCAGCAGGGTTTGTGTTTTGGCTCTGAGCAGAGATGGTGAGGGAAAACATGATATAGGTGTACAGAAATAGACTGGGTATTTAGGATTCTAATCAAGTCGTCAGATCTAATCTCAGCCTCTGCTAGGGCTAAACCTATGTTCTCATTCAACACAGACATTCTGTGATATTCTGGAGGAAAATGGTATAGCGTTGAAAGTTAAAATTTTCATTGGAATTGAACATAATTCTTCTGATATTATTCTATACATTCAAGTTTTCAATCTAAAATCAGATAAAGGAAATTATTTTAGAAATTACAAATGCCTTTTACATGCCCAAGTTTCTGGTAGTCCAGCTCAAAACATCTTAAATGGACAACTAATTGTTCTTTCAGGAAGTTAACTTCCAGACTGACACTGAATGGACAGACACTACTGTATCCCATCTTTGGCATTGTGAAAATATCTGCTAGGAAATCTGTTTCAAAACAGAAAGGCTCGTTCTTACTGGCCCAGAAAAAGTAACTTTCTGCTAAGTGCTTTTAGCTAGAGTTTGCTTCTGAAATCTTGCTGTGCACTGTGCAAACATAATGTATGTAGCTGTTAAAAGAAATATGTGTTGTAGCCATTCTTGGTAAATAATCAGAGAAAACTTTCTAAGTTAATTATATTCTAATAAATGACAGAAAAATAAAGCAAAATTTTGTAAAACCAGAATTATTTTGTCTAGGAAGCAGAAGGTTTTTAAATGGGCAATAGACATTATTGACTGATCAATTCTGTCTGTGTTCCTAGAGACATTGCACCCCAGTAGATTTCTGTGGCAATGCAGGATGTCATGACAGCTTACCCAGCATAGGTTAGATTTGCCTGTGTGGCACTGTCTAAGCTCAAGGATGTTGCCTGCTGAGATCCTGAAATGTTTTCTTCTTAAAATGCTGATCCTTTCTTTTGCCTGGTTGCAAAGTCCTACTTAAGACTATTATTTATTTCTATTTATTTTTATTTGTTTTCAGTGTGTATAGTTGGGAATTTGAATGTATTTGGTGTTAGCTAAAGAGTTATTTGAATCATAATTTAAGATTTCTTAGGAAAAAAAATAACAATTTTCCAAGAAAAGTCTTCAGACTACTCCCAAAACCACCTGTCGCAGTAGTATTATATATATCCAACAGACAATTCTACAGGGTGTAGTAAATCTGTAAGTACTTTGGAAGTTACTTTTTTGCAGATTCCAGAAAAATAATCTTTCTTTTTCCTGAATATTTTTCTCACTGTTTTCTGTATTATTTGCAGGCTATCTCATGTTTCTGATGGCTAAAATGAAACAGGAATCTTATCTACAGCACACATAATAAAACATAATAGAAAGGGTCCAGTCCCAAGTTCAGTCCCTACAGACAAAGAGATCCTCAGATGGCGTGGCAAAAGGGATCTTGGGTAGTTGTGTGGATCCTGCACAAAGGACTGCCAAAGCCATGGAAGTCAGTTCATGTCACCAGAGTTGAATGTATTGCATAACAAGTTCAATGCACAGCACAGATTTAGATAGTATGACCTGCAGAGCAACAGTGATAACAACACTGTAGAACTTAACAAGCCAGGAAGTTCCTGGAAGGCATTTATGATAACTTCTTCCTCCAAGCCTCCAAGTGAGAGAGAAGCCACTTAGGAGAAGTGCATTGCTGGACCACATCCTTACCGAGGTGGGGCTTGTTGGGATTGTGAAGATCAAAGACAGCCTTGTGTGCAGGTCAGCCTGCAGTGACCGTGAGCTGGTGGAATTCAGGATCCCAGGGGCAGGGAGGCGGGAAAAACAAGGTCAGAACCCTAGACATCAGGAAAGCAGACTTTGGCCTCTTCAGAGCTCTTGAAAAAAATGCTGTGTGATGACACCCTGGAGGAAGGGTGGGGCTAAGAAAGATGATTAATATTAAAAACTTGCCTCCTACATACTCAAGGTTGTTCCATCCCAATGAATAAAAACTCAGATAAAAATTTCAAGAGGGCCATGTGAATAAAGAAGTTGTTCCCGGCCATACTCACACACAAAATGATGCAAGGATGGGTAACCTGTGAGGAACACCTGTGAGAATCTTTGTCTGAATATTGAGAGATGAAGTCTGGAAAGCTAAAACCCAGCTGGATTTGAATCAGACCAAGGGATGATGGAGGCCACAAGAAGAGTTTCTAAAAGTACACAGGTGACAAAAGGAAGACTGCAGAAAATGTGGGCACCTTGCTCAATGAGGTGTGCATCTGGGTACACAGGGCATGGAAAAGGTTGAGATACTGAATGCTTTCTTTGCTTCCATCTTTACTGACCTTCAGGAGTCCCAGATCCCAAAGACCAGGCAGAAAGACTGAATCAAGGAACATGTACCCTTGGTGAAAGAGGGTCAGATCAGGGAATACTTAAGTAAACTGGACATGTATGAGTCCATGGGTCCTGATAGGATGCTGATGGTGCTGGCAGATGCCATTGTGAGGCCACTTTCAATAATCATTCAATGATCTTCAATTGTTCATGATGACTGAGAGAAGCACTTGAAGACCGGAGGAAGGTAAATGCCACTTCTATCATTCAGAAGGGCAAGAAGGAAGACCCAGGGAACTACAGACTGGTCAGCCTCACCCTGATCCCTGGGAGGGTGATGGAATCCTGGAAACCAGTCCCAGGCATATGAACAATCAAAAAAAAATCAAAAAATCACCAGGAGAAGTCAGCATGCTTGCCTAAGGGGAAGGTCTTGAGCAACTTGAGGAACTTGTATGATGGAGTGACTGGCCTGGTAGATGACGGGAGAGCTTTGAATATTGTTCGCCTGGACTTCAGTAAGGCCTTTGACACTATCTCCCATAAGATCCTTATAAACAAGCTGTGGTATATGAGCTGGATGAGCAGTAAGATGGGTTGAAACACAGCTGAATGGCCAGGCCCAGGGGTTGGTGATCAGAGGTGTGAAATCTTTGCTGGACTTCCTTCAGTATGTCCATGTCTGTCTTCTGCTGGGGCCTCAGAACTGGACATGGTACTCCAGGTGTGGCCTCAGCAGTGGTGAGTAGAGTGAAAGGATTACCTCCCTTGACCTGATGGCAGCACTCCTCCTAATGCAGCCCAGGATCCCTTCAGCCCTCCTTGCTACACAAGCACACCACTGGCTTATGTTCAGTTTTGCATCTAGCAGGACCCAGATCTACTGCAAAGATGCTCCTGCTGGGTGTCCCCCAGCATATACTGGTGAATGGGGCTGTTCCTCCCCAGACTCAGGACTTGTCTTTTCCTTTACTGAACCTCCTAAGCTTCCTGCTCACCTATTCCTGTCATGGTCCCTCTGGACAGCAGCACAACCCTCTGGTGTATCAGCCACTCCGCCCAGCTCCCAGATTTGTGTCAGCTGCACCCTGGCAGGGGATACACTGTCATCCAGGCCATTGATGAAGACTTTAAACAGAATTAGACCCAGCCCTGACCCCTGAGGTACACTGCTGGTTCCTGGCCTCTGGCTAGACTCTGCCTCAGATGTTCAGACAGTTTTCAGTGTGCCTCACTGTGTGTGTCTGTCCAGGCCATGCTTCACTGGGTTCTCTGTGAGTTTCTTATGAGAGACAGTGTCAAAGGCCTCACAGCAGTCTGGGCAGACAATTTCAGCTGCTCCGCCCTTGTCTTGTACTTTCTTTGTACTTTGCCTCTTATTTGTATTTGTAACTCCCTCACTATGGCTACCAGGGTGGCAGAGCTAAGTGCACCAGTACACAGAGTTTTCACCACAGTGATCTTCTCAAAGAGAGGACCAATTCCACTGCCTTTTTAAAGTTTTTAACTGAGAGGCGTAAGAGCATAGACAAAATTATCCCTCATCCTTGGGGGACGTGAGCCATAGCTGAGCAAGCCTGTGGGGCTGCTGCTCGGGCAGAGTGAATTGTGTCCCTGACACCTAGTGGCAGCATGGTGCTGTGTAGCAGTAATTGAGTCTCTGATACTCACTTTATTATGATGCTCACACTTTAAGGAGATGTTTTATTTTCCTTTTCTATGTGTTGACCCCCTTTGTACTAATGGAAGATCAAGCATCAATCAATGTCTAAAGTCTTAATGGATATTGGGATATATAATGAGAAGCCTGAATAAACAGGATTGAGAGGACTGAATAACTATTTTACTAGCAGTGTATCAAACATGAGTATTTGAACAAATTCAAAATAAAGAGTTGAATAAGGAAACAAAAGTGGTGTTCTTGTAATAATTAATGACTTATTAGGGCTGATTTTGTTATCTCCTATAGTTTAGACATAAAACTTAGTTATTTAATAAAAAATTAAATGGGAAAAATTAAAAATGAATGGTGACTGTCCCATTTACTCTGTTATGTCATGTATATGTTTTGCCATGGAATATACCCATACCCTTTCATTCACCCATCATATCTTCCTGAAAAGTTTGATGGTTAATAAAGCAATGTATAGTGAAATTATTTTTGCAATAAGAAATAAGGACATAATCTTAAGTATACAGGAACAGAGTCTATGGTTTGTGTGATGGAGAGCAGAACCATCACATGGATGAGATGCTGGCTTTTCAGGCACTGGTGCTGTGGAGCAGCTCACTCTTCTGGAAGATCCCAGCCACTTCATCTGGAGACTGAACATCCAAGTGCTTCCCATCAACCACCTTGATTGACCCTGACTTATTGAAAATGATTATGAAAATGTACTATTTAAACCGAGGTAGGAAAAGCACTTACAGTGGAAGACATAGAGTGAGCACCTCTGTGGGAAGAGATCACAAAACATGCAAGAGGCTGCAGTTTTGGGTAGCAGAACGTGGGACTGATATCAATAGCACAAACGTAAGGATCTGTTTATGAGGTTCCCAAATGCAGGCCTCTCTCTCACTGTGTCAATGGCCATGCCAGACTGATGAGAGTCACTTTGTACATAACTCAGCTTGTTTTGAAGTCGGATGGTGATCTAAAATAATTGCAGGAGCATGGCAGTGGTATGTAATGCAAAAGTTTCTCCTTCAACATGACACCAGATGGTGATGCTACATATCTGTTAAGTTTTGCACAATGCAAAATACGTGTACTCTGAGCAAGGAGGATTTTGGTACTGACTTCCATGTAGTCATCACTGGCTCCTGTAAAAAGACAGGAGCCTGGGGCTTGTCACTGGAATGTTGCATACATTCATGTTTCATACAGCTCAGTGAAACTTTTTGTACAATTTGTTTCACAGATGAAACGCGCATGTCAGAGGTTTGGGAACAAGGAAAGAATACTCCCAAATATTATTAATAAGACCCACAAAACCCAAAATACATAGAACCAAATAATAGAACTATCTCAGCATGCATTGAAATTCCTTGAAATGAAGTTTCCTGTTATACATAGGAAAACATTCTTCAGATAAAGTGGGAAGATAAAATCTTTATCAAAAAGTAGAATATTAGTTGTCTTTAGGATAGTGATTTTTTAAAAGTGTGTATATAGGATGAATCAGTGGAAAGCTGAGTATCTGGCCATGCTGCAAAATATTTTTTTTATGTACTGGAGAGAATTTTGTGAATATTGTCTAGACACACACACAGAACTATTTTTATTTTCGTCATAGTCATGGTGAGAAAACCATGCTGAGGTTTTCATGATGCATTCATCTTCCTAGTGTAGAGTGTGACATAGGTAATGGTTCCTCTGGTTCAGTTTGACATTTTCCACAGATACTTACTTTTTTATTAACTCTGTGACATCTTTATAGTAATACCATAAGGGTTGTTTTTTAGGGAATGTGTTGAAAAGCAGTATGCCTTTATAAATTCACCCACTCTGATTAGTGGTTACAAACACAAAACTCCATCATCATCCCATGTAGTGTAAAGTTAGCAGCGTCCTTCTAGATCTTTATGAGATCTGCTGTGTTTTCTTTTCCTGGAAAAGTGTAACCCTGGAACAAGATTTTTAGGATGTGTAATGCAATGGGGGGACAATTGCAGCACCTCTGTAAACTTTTTACTCCTAATCTGCTTATAATGCTTTCAACATAATTTAATGTAATCATCATTTTGCCTTGCTATAGTTGTATTTATAGAACATTAATAAAAGCTGCCAGTGATGAGGAGGATTTTACATCTGTACTGTACTGCAAAGCCTGACAGTTAATTTTCAAAAACTAAATCCTGCTAATGAATTGCTACTCCTGGAAGGTTTGGAGAGACATTAGCAATATGTGCCAGACCTGGCAGCTGTGCTGCTGGGAAATGGTGAGGTGCAGGAAGCAGATATGGACTGCAGGCAGCTGTCAGGCAATTATGTGAAGGAAGGTATTAAAGAAAACACTGCACAGCAGGTGCAGCCCAGGGAAAAAGGAGCAGCACTAGCCACTGACACAGAATTGGGAAGGGTGGCTGAGATACAAGCTGGTGGCACACCATGTGGAATACACAGTCCCAAGGCTGCAGCCATTGGCTGTGACTGTGCAGGAGCAGGCTGTGACAAAAAGTGAATGTCTCACGATGTGCACTAACACGGTATTTTACAGTGGATGGCTGCACTTGATGTGTAGTTCATCTGACTAAAAGGTGTCACCCACATTTAGGCTACAGACATCTCCCGAAGCTGCAGCCTGCATTCAGTCATGCAGCAAGTACCTCCCTCCCTGCTGATTCAGAGGGAAGCCTGGAGGCACTGAAGGCTGCAGGTGGAGCTGTTCAGTGCTCCACATCCCTGGGCTGCTTGCCAAGGTGGCTGCAGGGCAGCTGCTGAGAGACCCCTCATCCATGGAGCATGCATAGCTCTCCTGAAGCAAAAAGATCTTGGAAGCCCATGTTCTTTCCCAACAGTGAGACCCTCCCTTAATAACACAAGGTCCCAGAAACGCCATCATTACTGCAGGGCTGGGGGGGCAGCAGCACTACCAGGGACAGCAGATCTCCAGCCTCAAGTGGAGGATTCCCACACCTCAGCCAATCACTCACTACCTTCGGCCAATAATACAAATGTCAAGAAGAAATACTTTATCTCAGGAATAGCTGGGGTAGGACAGACTCGCAGCAAGTTCCTTGGGCAAATACTGTGCAAGAGTCAAGACAACACTGACAGATTTGTTTGATGATAGACAAGTTTTCATGGGAAAAATGTGATCTTAAGTTTGTGTTGAGGTCCTTCTTTCATGCTTTCCTCAGACCCTTGGCACTGTACAGCCAGTTAGACTGATGGCAGCATCAGCCCTGGTGGATGATGCTAAACAGCCCTGCTGCAAGCAGGTCAAACAGTGTGCATGTATGAAATCAGTGCCTATCTTAGCTACTCCAAAGCATGGCTTCTCCGTCCTCCTCGAGGAAACAACCCTTTCCAGGAGGCCAGCAGTGTCAAGTGGGGCCTCTGAGATGACATAACTCTGGCAAGAACTCCCTTTTCTCCTTCACATTGGGCATCATGAACAAACAGACTGTTTGGGGACTGTCACATGCCCTGCACAGTGCTCACACGGTCCCATAAGGAATGTGAGTCCATGGGTTTTCAGGTGGCATCTGACTGATGCCTCACTCTGCAGCTGCCTGCGCACAGATGAATCTGGGATGTGACACTGTTGCTGCAGTGAGGGACTAAGTTCATAGGGCAAGAAACAAATCACTTAACACAAGTCTTTGCATCCAGCATGACAGGCAGTAAGATATCAATGCAGACACAATGACATTACTGATCAGTCATCACTGAGACACCACCAAGCCAATGCAGGGTAATTATCCTCTGACCAGATTATAGGCTTTTCCTTTCTTTCTGCACACCATTGTCAGGTGTCTCACAGGCAGTGTGGGAATATGGTCTGTGGGTGGGCACTTAGATGATCTGGCCACAGTGTCTGACCACTTTTAACAGCCCAGGAGGTAAGAGAGACTTATGAACACCAACCTTGACCTCCCTAATACTCCCCCTCTCTCCCTTGTTTCCACTGTAGCTCATCTCTTCCAGCATACAGCTTCCCAGAAGAAGAAATGTTCTTCTAGCATGACCTTGATCTTGTCTTCTCAATCAAGTGTTTCATATTTTGCACTGTTTTCTAAAGATGTCCAGTGTACTCCACAAAACAGAGAACAGCAGCAATTCTACAGTAAAATGCTGAAGCTCTTTGGCACTGCAGAGCACTGCTTTAACTATGTGATTCATCATGGATATATTTCCCACTGTCAGTTACTATCCCAACCCTCCAAATAATGAGCTCTGTCAAGGTGATGTGCAGAAGGAAAGCCAGTACTCAAGTGAGGCCCTGCTGTACTTGATGATCACAGCCCCAGAGGCAACACAGGTTGCCACTGCTTGGGACCATGAATTTCAGGCAGATATCTCCTTTTTTGGGTGGAAGTACAGACACAGCATCTTTCCTCCTTCCATTCCTGTCTCAACATCATCTGGGCTGTGCTAGATTGACATCTAAACTTGACATTACAGCAGCAATGTCTTTGACTTCACCACCTCTCCCTTTACCACTTGTGCTGTGACTGCTCTCATTTATTCACAGAGAGCCAACCCTGGAGCTGCTGTCACCTCAGCTTCTGCAGCAGCTGCCAGACCTTTCCTCCTCAGAAGGTTCAGGGGTGAGTTCCTCTGCTACAATCCAAGAAAACAAAGCAGGTGTCACAATCACTTTCAGACCCTCCCAGTTCTTCAGGCCTATAGCTTTTGGACCCTTGCCTATATCTTGCAGAGCTGCTTGTTCTGACCCTGTCCAGACCTAGAGTTTATCCCAGGTCCTAACTCTCCCTAATCCTTATTCACTCTGATTGTCACTGGCTTTATAACCATCTTGTATACAATTTAGAAGGCTATCTAAGCCTTCTGTCTCCATCTCTTCTGCACTCTTACCTAACCTCCAAGTTAAGAAGAGGGGACAGGAGATTTTATTCTCAATGGATAAGATTCAGTCTTATCCTCGGCACTTCATTCTAGAGATGCCTTTTGGTGCAGACATAGTTCTGTCACACCTGGAGAGAGCAGGCAGGCAGTCCTTGAGAATGGCACAGGGCATGAAATGTCTACATAACAAGGCTTACTGGAGATGCATTATCTGTATGTACATGAGAATGACATAAGCATCCCTCAAAGCAAAATGTTGGAATTGTGCTGCCTACCAAGCACAGACATCCCATTCAGGACATGAGTGTGTTAAAAACTGTGGGGAAGCCAAGTGAATCATTGTCATACACCACAATGTCTAAACTGACACTGGATGCTTGCCTACTTTAAGTTCCAAGTTATAATCTCAGTGTCCTGTGAGCTGAGAGATTCCAAATCACCTTACCTGCTCTATGCCACACATACAGCACTCTGTTCCACTGTGGAGTGAGGACAGATAGCCCTGTTCACATCCAGCTGAGCAGCCCTATTCATTTTGTCTGTGTGGAAGCAGCCTCCTTCCTCTGGACTGAAGTGTATAATTGATCTGATTTTCTAAAAGCCTGGGTATGAAGGCCACTTGTCTGCTGAATTTTAATTTGCCTTGTCTTGGTGGAACAGCCTGTGCTGCCATATCTTTTCCCTTAGGCTTCTGTGGTACGATGGTTGCCATGTTTGAAAGCTCATAGCATTCAGTAGAAATTTTCCCCAACTCCTCTAGTATTTATTTTTAGATTTCAATGAGAAAAATATATACCCATCTACAACTCTAGGCAATGACAGCTATTTGGGATCAGAAGCAATGCTGAAATAATCATGCTCACACAGTGCAACAATAAATTCCCTTAACCAAACAGCACTTTGAAGCAGTGGAACAAGCCTACCCCAGAACTGCTTTATCAGCTATCCCCTTTTAAGAAGATTAAACTGTTATATTTCTCTGCTGCTTCTTTCATCTTCCCTCTGTGAGTGTCATCCAGGCCTCCAGGCAAGCATAACTGCTTATCCTCATCTGGAGACTTTAAGTCAGGAAAAATGAGGGTGAGAGAAAAGAAGAATTACAGACATATTTGTCAATAAGCAGTAGGTATGTATGAGAAGAATCTGGTTAAAGAATGAAAGCCATGGCCAGGGCTGGATGCCTCAGGCCCCAGGTGAGTGGTTTTCTAATACTGCATCATAAACTCAGAGCTAGGACACTGCTTGAAAACTTTCATTGTGGACTGACACATTGATAGCCATTTCCACAAAGATCCAGATCATTACTGTAATTAGCACCTACTGTTGTTGTGTCTGTAGATAGGACATTAAAGCCAGAATTTTCTATTAATTCACACCAATTATTCTATCCATTCATGGTTAAGGCGTAATGAAAAGGCAAGCAAAGATGTCTGTCTTGGGCTGAAAAAAGTATGAAAAATAAAGGACATTTCAAAGAAACATTTTAGATAAATAGCTCCCTTTAGAATCTTCTCTACATAATGCATTTCTACTTTCAATTGTATAAATAATTTACCATAAGGTTCCATTTGTTGTCAAAAATAGCACTTATCTGCTTTCATACACTTTAATACATTTTCATGTTGTATTAAATTCATGTATCACATTGTATATACCACTGATTTTAATTTTTTGTTAAAGCTAAGGTTCAAGTTAATATTTGGGAGGTCTCAGCAATCCTATAAAGGAGTAGCATCCTTTGGTGTTTGCAAAAATGCAAATTGTTGTTGTTTTAAATCAAATATAAAGGTGTGGACTTCAAACCAAAGGTGGTGTGGGGAAATGAGACAACCTTTTATAAAAAGAGCACAAATATTGTAAAGATAGATGGGTGCTGCTGGTAATTCTGTAAGCTCAGACATTTCTTTTGTAGTCTTCAATAAAACTGTTGAGTTCTCAGGAACTCAAAACAGAGGTGAGTGGAGGCAATGGTGTAGTTTGGTTTTTAGGAGAGCATTTCAGAGTCAGTGTTCCCTAAACTGTCCAGTCCTGCCTGAAGCCCATTTCACTTCCAGGCACTGCCACTCAAGCTGTGGAGCTCTCCTTTTGCAGCTTCCCCACTAATTCGGAACATGAGCACAGTAAAACCCTTCAAGCCTGAAGTCCTCTCCATGCTGCTGAGTCTGCATGACCATTGCCAGGAAGTGTCTCCCAGAATGTTCCACTTCCTTCCCAGGTTATCTGCTTTGCTGACATGTTTCTAAGCCCTTCCCAGTATACTGAATCTTTTCAAATAAAAGGAATTGCTTGCATTACATGGCAAGAACCTGCTATTTACAAAGGCAGTAACGAAATTTCTGGAGCCCTTCTTTCTGGCAGGCCATTTCTGTACCTTGGTTACAAGTGCAAAATCAGAAGCCTCGGCTATTACATGTTTTAACAGGCAGAGTCTCAGATGTGAAGTCAAGTTAATGATTCCTGTTGCAGATGTACAGAACTGTTGAATTTTAGGACAACAATTTTTGGTGACAATGTTGTAGGAAAATGAGTAACAAAGCAAGAAAAGAGGCTTAGAAAAGAGCCTGTCACTAAAATACTTGTTTCTAGGAGCACACAGTTGCAACATGTTTGGAGAGTAACCCAAGTCCAGAACAGCGTGGAACTCACCCATCTGCCACAGATCTCCCTTTGCCTTCTACTTGTATACATCATCTCTTATTACTGATGTTTTTTCTGAGAAAGAATTTATCCTTTTTAAGGCATTGGGGAGTTTTTCAGCTTTGTACATGTGTTTTGGCAAAGATCTTGGAACTGGCAGTCTACCAATAGGAAATCAATTGACAGAGGAATTATTAGTTACTGTGTACCAGATACATTTAAAATCTTTCTTTTAAGTTTTGAATGTATTGTGGATATTCAGACTCGTGGAAATTTCAGCTCAGTGATCTGCTCGGAGATCTAACTGATTTCAGCAAACAGTAAAACAAGCTCTCCAATACTTTCCCATTAAGTTTTTAACTGAGCAAGCACCCATACATTTCTTAACATGAGTAACTAACTAGTTCACTTGTGAAGGAAAGATTTCTGAAGCCATGTGGAATAGTGCCCTATAGTGACTTTACTGCTGTAGCAGTAAATCTGACTTCAGAAGTGATATTCCTCACTTTATCTAAAACTTTCATTCTGCCTTTTGATCCTTTATTTAAATCATTGATTTTGAAAAGCTGGAAGGCATTTTGTAACATCCTCTGTTATTTGCCAAACCTAGGTTATGCCTACCATGCAAAGTGTCTAAAATGTGTTGCCATTTCCACTAAGCCTTAGAAATGTCTGCTTTGAAATTAATTTTTAACCTTCAAGTGGCAAAAACTTCCTAGAGGGTTTGCTCATTTATTAACGCCCGCTGTGATGTAGGAGTTGCTGGTGCCTGAGGCATGGAAAGGCAATGCACTACTAATTATTACTAATTATTTGTCTTGTGCTGCATCATAAACAGTTATTAATTTGCCAGAGGAACTTATACCCATCTTCATTAATAACTTAAATGTGAACAACTTTATATAAAGTAACTTCAAAAAGAAAACATGTCAAATTATTTTCCCTTGAACTTTTCCAATCTAGCAATTAACCACACATTGCACTTATTAATGTACACAGAAACCTCTACATTTTACATGTGTGTAAGCTAGAGGAGGGGAGATGGGCAAACAATGAATTTCTGTAATTTTAACAATAGCCTTTTTCTACACAATCCATAGTCTGGGATGGACCTCAAACTTTCCCTTAATCTTTGATTTCTCTTCAGATGACAGCATGGTGGCTGTGTGTCCATGTACAACTGACCTCTGCTGCAGGGAAGGCAGCTTGTCAGATGTCTGTAATTGCTGACCAGTTTGCCCTCTGTTGTTCTCATAAAGCTATCTAGGGCTACAATAACCACCTTCTGAACTCACAGAATGAGTACATAAGAGTTTTGAAAATAATCTTAGCTCTGTGCTACTGCACTTTCACCTGATGACTAAGAATACGTAATCAGAAAATGCTACTAGCAGAATATATTGAGTTGGATAATATTATAGATTTCTGCTTAATGGGAAAATGTAAAATTAGTGGGGTATATTGAAATGACTGGATATTTTTCATTAAAAGGAGTTACAAATACATTATTGATCATAACTATTTTGTTTTGAAAAGAGAATATAATCATATCTTCTTGGTGTATGAAAGACATTGACTGTTGCCACTAATTTTGCCTTGTAAAATAAGTGACAACAGAATTTGCATGCCTAGAGGAAGAAATCCACAAAAATGGTGAGACCTTTTGCTGTGGAAGATTAGAGAAGAAATTGGTGAGATTGAGGTCAAAGAGGACAGAGCATCTCTTCTAGGGAAATTTGTTATTCCTTCAGAGACCTCCTTAACTGGGCTGCTCATAAATTTTTCTTGAGTTCCTGGAGGTCATTACTTGTAGGAACGCCTAGCCTATACTATCTAGGATTGCTTCTCTCCAAATTTCCTTACAACAGTTTATTCTGAGGAGAAATTTGGGAGTTTGTTAATATACTACCCTGGCCACTGAAGTTATTTCTGAACTCCTCTGTTAAAGTAGACATTTTAAAATAATAATTTTACTAAATCTCTCATTTTGATTGATGAGGATTTTTAAACAATTTTTCCTTAACACATACATTTCCATTCTTTATTTTTGTACTTTCAAAAGAGTTAATCACCTCTGGCAAATGTGATAACAGATAAAATCTGTGATAAGAGATATCAAAATTGTGTCCCCACTGAACTTGGGTTTACAGGATTTTTTTAAAGAAATATCTCATGTAGTTATTACTAGAACACAAAATGCTATTAATCTGTAACAAAGCAGATGCAGGCTTAACAAGCTCTGGAAACCCATTTATGGCATACATTAGGGTGCCTGGTATCACCATACAATGTGATGTCATGATATGTGTGTGATACCATGGCATCGTGGCTATATGGATAGGACAGCATCTTAACAATAGCAGGATCTCATCAGGCCCTATGGAGAACCAGTCTCATCTGTCATTTCAGGAATATTAAATGACTCCAAGGCTCTCTTTGGTCAGGAATAATTTAAAGCAATCTGCTGAGTTTGCAGGAAATTTGCAAGTGACACGCAATTCAACGGAACCTAAACAAACCCTATGGCATTTATGTTAAAGCTAAGGCCAACACTCCAACACTTTTAAAAGCAAAAATCAGTTTCTGAAGTTCAGTTTTGGGTGTCTGATATTGAAAGGGCCTTGTTTTAATAAAGAATTGCAATCTAAATGCAACTAACTCAAAATTTTTCAAATTGTGCATTTAAAACCACAGAGTTTTCCCCCACATGCTCCAACCTGCAGAAGCAGAAGATGTTGCTCTTTAAGGACTTCACAGGAGAGCAAAAGATGAATCTTTCCTGATTCAACACCAATTAAATTGAGTAACTGTTATTTCATTACTGTATCTGAACCAGCAATGGAGGCTTTTGCTCCTCCTCAGGATTCCTTGTCTCCTGGCCAGGCACAGTCTGGGAGCTGGAGGTGATGTGAACCCTTTATGGCTTTCCAGTGGCCTGGGCATACCTCACTCTTCCCAGCACAGGCCCTAGACCTCAAATGACAGTAGCTGCAATTAATTTTTCCCACCAAAAGAAAACAAGAGATGAGGTTCCAGGGATGGGGTTCTGGTGGGTACCTCTTGGACCAGAGCGATGGACAACAGTATGTCCAGGACATCAGGTTTTACAGAACAAACCATGGTACCAAAAGGTGCGTTTTCCTCATGTTTGGGGCAACAGACCTGTGTGGAATAAGGGAGTGGAAAGCTGGGTTATCTGCACTGGAGGTGGGTGGTATTTGGCAGGAACATGGACGATCCCCAACAGCTCTCTCTCCCCCAGGAGATGGATATGTCAGTGTGTGGAGAGAAGCAGAGCCAATGCTGGAAGTCAGGCCCTCCTGTCTGGTACCTGTCCCCACAAATGGTGTGAGAAAACAGGGGCAAAACAAAACCTCTGCCTTTGGGCCGTCTTGTCCTTATTTAACCATGACAGCATCTGTTCTGGAGTTTACCTGTTCTTCCAGAAAGGGACAGGACCAAGCAGGAGCCTGGTGCCATGACAGTTGGCCGGGGCTGATGGATGGCCCGGCTGCCGTGGGGATGCTGGTGGGGCTGGCCTGGGGGATATCCTAGGCAGCTTAGAGGCGATGGCTGCCCTTTGTGGGGCTGCCGGCTGCTGCCGTGGGGATGGCGGTGAGGATGCTGCCGCGGCTGTGGTGGGGCTGACGGCTGCTGCCAAGCGATGGTGTCAGGATGCTATGGGGTGGCGGTGGATGCTGCCGGGCTGTCACGGGGCTGGCGGTGATGCCGGAGTCGTGCTGACAGCCGGGAAGCTGGCGGCTCGGCTGCTCCCGAGGCGAGCCCTGCGCCACCGCGGGGGCGGCGGCGAGGGGAGCATCGCGGAGCCGAGCGGGCGCTCTTCAGGCCGGAGTTGCTGTGGGGCCGGGCGGGGACCCCGAGGCGGCCCCGCCGCCGCCACCTGCCCCGCGCCAGCCGCGGCCCCGCCCCGGTCCCACGGGCGGCGGCGGGGGTGTGTGTACCGGGGGCGCGCGGGCGGAGGAGGAGGAGGAGGAGGCGGGAGGAGGAAAGCGGCAGCAGCAGCTCTCGGGAGGAGCCTGTCCACCGTGAGACAGCATATTCAGCCGGCGGCGGCGGTCCTGCCGCAGCGGCGGGCGGCTCGGCACGGCTCGGCTCGGCTCGGCTTGGCAGGGCGCAGCTACTGGCAGCAGCCCTTCAGTCAGCGGGGCATCCCTCTGCTCCCCCGGCGGCGAGGGCTCGGTGGGGGCTGCAAGGCGCCGGAGCCGCTCCGCATCTCCCGCACCGGCGGAGGTGAGGCACCCGCGGGGCGGCGGGGCCGGGACGCGGCGGGGCCGGACCGGAGGGGCGGTGGGGGCTGCCCTTGGGCCCGGCGCCGGCGGCGGAGGAGCGGGGCGGGAGTCGCTCCGCGGGATGCGCAGCGGCCGCGCAGCCTGGTGCGGCCGCGGGAGGCGCTCCCCAGGCAGGCGGCCCGGCCGGGAGAGCGGGCATCCCGGCTGGGCGAGCGGGCATCCCCGGCTGGGCGAGCGGGCATCCCTGGCATCCCGGCTGGGCGAGCGAACATCCCGGCTGGGCGAGGGGGCATCCCCGGCTGGGCGAGCCGGCATTCCTGCCCGCGGGTGGGCTCTGGCAGCCTGGTGGCTCGTCGGCGGGAGGGCTGCGGTGAGCGAGCCTCGCCGGCCCCGGCACCTGCTCCGGTCCCTGGGGCGCCTCTCGGCCCCGGCTGCGAGTAGCGGCCGCAGGCTCCCAGCTGGTGCATGAGCGCCGAACAGCTTAAAGCAAAAGGGGGTGGTAAAAGTTTTTCATCTGTAATTCTTCACACAGCGTGAGCGGTAGCGGGTTTGCTGAAGTCCAGGATGACAGCAGACAGTAAATAGATCTTTCCCCCTTCTTAAGGTCATTCCCTAAAAGGGTGAGAGAAGGAGGGAGTCAGCCAGAGGCCTTTTTTTCACTGGTAGTCCAGTGAAATAGATTTTCAAAAAGATGTTATTGCAGTTACATCATCCCGGGAATCCCCCATGGTCAGCAGAGAACATAAGGCCCCAGATTTCCTAGACAAAGCCCCTGTTTTATGGACTAGAACAAAGTTTGTCTTTCTGTCAATATTGCCATTGACAGAAAGTACAGATTTGAGCTATAAATGCATATGACATAAGGATTCTTGGCAGATCAAGCAATCTAGCCTGCTGATATAGAGGGTATGAGATGGAAGGACCTGACATGAAGTTCGCACGTGACTTTGGCACCTGAAAATTTATCTTGACATACAGGGTTTTGTCAGTGCTTCGTTTCTGCATGAGGACTTTAAATAACATTGGGAACTGCACTAAATATCATGAAGCACAGGACTGCAAAACCTGTTTCAGAATGGAAGTCCCAGGTCCCAGGACTGCCTGTCCCTTGATAGATGGTGTTATCAGAGCAATCAGGGCATTTAATTTCTGGTACTACCAATGGGCTTTGTTGAAGTGCCTTGTTTGTTCTTGCCAAGTTAATGGGGAAAAGTTACATGTTTGCTATTCTGACTCTTTTAAGGTCTTTTTGTTGTTGCTGTTTTTATTTTCATTTGAGATGGCATCTCTAGTCACATTCTCCATATTTAGTGAGGGCAGATAAAATTCCTTTTATAATTTCTCTGCAGCATTTTTCTGCAAGAATGGGTTTCTTCAACACAAACCTTGGGGCTGCATCTGGGTCTTGTCCCCATGAGAGTGCTCACTGTGACACCAGTGCATCCTCTGCTTTGTTTTCTTTTCCCAAAATCATTAATTTATAGTTTGTAAAAATACAAAATTTGTTGTCCCTTCTGTACCTTCTCTGTGAACAGACTGTTTTGAAGTTTGGAACTTACCATCATCCTCCTTGTTGAGCAAGACTTCTGAGGGCCAGGTATGTGAAGATCCAAAAGATTTAGAGTTAGATTGGCTAGATTCCTCTCAGCTCTAAGCACTTCTGCCTCTGTCTACCATAAAAATTCACTAACTGTAGTGCTGCTTTATCCATGGTTTAGGAGAGGAATCTTTAAAGGAGCAGCAATAAACCCCACCTTACACATGCAGCGATTACTGGAAGTTTGTACCCAGCAGATATTAAATTAAGAAGCTGACCTTCCAGCTCTTTCTATGGAAGGAAGGGCAGTGAGCTGCCCTCCTTTGTGATGCCTTTCAGTGGCTATTCTTTTCCATTACTGAAATGTGTTTGTTTTTCATTGTATTTTTCCAACTTCAGGTTTCTGGTTCCTGTTATGCCTCCCATAGATAAAAGCCTTTCTTTAGCAGCTGTCTTCAGGGTAGGTAGTCTGAACCATGCAACAAGAACTTACCTGCCTTATTTTCAAATAAATTAACACATTCAGTCCCTTGGTCTTCTTTTCTTTTGTAAGACAGGTTTCAAAAAGCATTCCTTGCTGCTCTCTGTTTTCCAGCATGCAGGAAGAGAGAGGGGGAATTCTAGATAGAGCTGGTTGCTCTATCTGGCAGGCTGTGTTGAAGGCACCACCATAGCAGGATATTGGACAATGATGTGAAATGGGCTGGAAGGGAAAAAGATAAGGGATTGAAATAGAAAAAACATATGGGTATAGAAAGGCAGTATTGCTTTTGAAAGCTTTACTTACTCCTGTTGGTGAATCAGTTAATAATCTTTCTAAAAGCTGGTATCTTTCAGTTCCTTAATCTTAACTTCTTGCAGAGATTTTAAACATATTTGTGGCCGCTCTCTAGGACTACTCAGGCTTGTTAACCTGGGCTATGCCTCAAGTGCCCTGTTGAGCTTCTTAGGCTTGGTTTGACCAGCAGCAAAAGTAGTAATTTGGAATCTTTCAGAGTTACCAACACCTAGTTCCGAAATGAGTTGCTGCTTGGAGTTGGTAGTGGGATGTTAACAGAATGATCCTCCTTGTAGTTTCCTGGGCTTTAATTTTTAGAGAAGTTGGAGGGAAGTAACACTGAATCCTCATGGAGGTGCACAGGGTAATTCACATCTGCAGAGACAAAGTCTCAGGCTTTCTGCGGCCATAGTCGGACATAATGACCTCTCAGTGCAATACTCATCTGATACTTCCCGATTTTATTTTAAAAACCTTAAATGAAACTAACCATAATGACTCTAGATGTAATCTGTGTTTAAAAATGACATTTTCCAGCCAAAATACTGATGGAATATGATGGCAAAATGCCCTTAGTACAGATGCAACTTGTGTTAGTAAAACTGTGCTTTTGCCAGTGCAGCTTTATTTCAGTTTGTCAGAATAACACAAGTCCTGCAGGTGAGTATACATTTCCATGTCCATATACATGCCCACATTTACATGTCCATATACATGTCCACATTTGGACATGTCCATATGGGGGCTTGCATTTCAGGTGAGGGCTTGAATCAGCTGTTTGCAAGCAGGCAGAAATGGTAATGCAGGAATGATACTGCTTAACAAAAAGACCCTGACTCAGTCTCAATCTCAGATTGATGCAATATGTCCCTTTGCTACTTGATAATAATCCATCTAAAAGTGTGCTAGCTCTTTTTACTTAGAGATGACATTGGGAGCTGTTGTTCACTTGGCCATCTGCAAGCCTCAAAATACGACAGTATACATGAGCTTGCTCCCCCAATACTGTTCATTTTACGTGGCATCATCTTGCCAACTTTTCTGGGAAGATGGCTACTTCCAGGCAGATGGCAGGAGCTGCAGGAAGCTGTGAAGCAGACTAATGTGTGAGCCACTAGATCTTACAGATACAGGACACCTCTGATAATCTGTGACAGGTGATGTACCAACTCCTTCTGAGCTTAAAACTATACCCCTTCTTTTTTTTACTGTGCATTTTCAGCACTTTTTGTTGTACCTTTTGAGGCAAAAGCATGCTGATGAGAATCTGGGAGTGCAGTGCAGCGTGGAGAAGGCACAGGGCAGGGGTGATGGTTTCTTGAAGCCTTTTGTGGGCAGCACACTGGAACTCCATGCTCAAGTTTAAGGACAGAGGTCTCAGCCCTATCACTGCTGACAGTAATGGGAGTTTCTCTCTGACTTCTCTGGTGGTGAGCAGAGCCTACAGAGTGATGGCAGAAGTCGGCTGCCCTCGTTGTTTGAAAGCCATGATACTTCTCCAAACACTATTGAAGGAAATGAGAGCTTTGCATTGACTTAACAGAGTTTTTATGAGTCCCTGTCTAACTGCTGCATTGACCTGTGTGCAGATGTCTAACCTGTGTTACCTGATGAATAAGAGCTGCTTAGATGTCTCTTGTGATTCTTGGCTCCTAATTTTACAGTATAAGTACATGTTTTATATTTAAGCCAGCTCCCATGCATGTGAATCAGCTGATCTGGAGACACAAGGTACATCAACCTGAGGAACAGACCTCCTGGGAGCCCTTCTGGAGCAGTGCAGTTCTCCCCTGTGTGTTCCCCAGATGCTGGCTGACTGTCCCTGCTTGGCCCTAGAATAATTAATCAATAATTTGACTAAGGTAGAAGGCTCATTTATTGCCACTCAGCAGAAAACCAATACAGAAGGAATCTTTTAAGGACCTAACTTTTTGCTTGTGAAGTGGTATCTTTTCTTCAAATTTCCTTTCCCTCTTGCTATCAGTCTTTGAGGCTTACCCTTTTCTCTTTTACTCAATACTTGTCTTAAAATCACATTCCCTTCTTACTGGCCTTCCCTGCCCCTCCCCATTGTTTTCTCTCCCTAGCACAGAAATTATATTAGTTCCTTGGTCTTTCTCCCTCTAGCTGTGATATGGGACAAATAATTCCAAATCCTGTTCCTCAGTTATTAATTTTTCACTTCAGCCCAGCAGAAAGATGCAGTGTGTTTTGTGTTCAGACAATGGGGATTTATTGTAAGGCAAAGACACAAAACTGCCTAGTATGATTAAATATAAATAAGTATAATAGAGGATCTATTTCTTATCTATTTATATCACTTTATATCAAGCTTTCCTTGATTCTAATATTTTCAGGCTGAATTTGAGAGAGAAAGCTATGCTATGTTAGTACTGAAACTATGCCGTGCGAGTATTGAAAGTTAATCATTGAGATCTTAGACCACATGCTGGGAAAATATGGATTTCTCTTGCATTTTGTACCCATTAAAACAGATCTTAGCTTTTAAAGGGCAGAGAGAGTTGTATTAAATCCTTACTATTCAAGGCATGCCCTTGTTTCGTGTTTTGCACATTAGGCCAGCACTGTTAGGATCAGAGTGGTTACCAGGTCACTTGGTAATTGGGGCAAAGACATTTCAAATGATTGCTATTATATATTTCCAGAAATTAAAATACGTAATAAAGCAGGGTTACAAGGGAAAAAAACCAACCAAACAAAAAACAACAGAACAACAAACCAACCCAGGCTGTCTCTAATGTTTTCTTATATTTGAACCTGTCTGTCCTGGTTCAAAGACTATTCCACTGACACTGAGCTTTTGAAAGAATTTCTTCTCAGATTCTCACAGCACAAAGTTGGGGGACTATGTAAACTCATGTGACTTATTTCATAATACATGTTTACCTTCTCTTTAAGTAATATAAAAGATTTGCTATTTCCATTAATCTCACTATTCAAAGTCATATGACATTGTTTCTTTAATCAGTTTATTTCTAGTTACATTTTAAGCAATTGCTGAACCAGAAGGTGGTTTGTATCATAATTCTGATTTATTTCATATCTTAGCTTGTCCCTAAATGAATTAATTCTTTGTCCTTTTTCACTCAAACTGCTCATAGAGCTTTGTCGCACGCTTATAGCACTTTGTTACACACTATCAACTTCTACCAGTCTTCATTGCCTAGGAACAAAAATTACTTCTGCAAAAAACTGAGAAAAGATAGTTCAGGTTATATGTGCTTATGACTGTAAACTGTGTTGTGCATTAAACAATGAATGGCTTAAAAATCTATAACCTTTTGGAATGAAACAAGAAATGTGACCTAAATCATACCCCCTAGTGTGCAGTTAGCTATTCATGTACATAATCTGCTGCACTTGGCAAGCCTGTGAATGTTGTATTCTTGCCTTTCACTATCTCCACAGTAGTAATAATAATACAAGAAAAATTGTGCTGATGGGATAGGAGGGTATTGTACTGGAGACAAAATAAAAAAAACAGTGATGCCATTCTCTCTTTGTACTGAAAGAGCCCGTGGGAAAACTGTCCCTTTATTTCTCACAATATTTTCTTTTTCACAGAAAGCTGAATAGAAAGCAAATGCAGGAAAGCCTCAGCCTTTAAGGGCCTCTGAAAATATTTTAAAAACACCTTGTGCAAATTCAGTACTTTGTCTGATAATTATAAATTAAAAAGCCTTAAGATTTTTCCCATATGCTTAAAGCATAGAATTCAAAAAATGACAGTAAATTCTACTCTTTGTTAGGGGCTAAGATGGAAAAAATTCTGTGTTCCAGCCTTGCTACTGGTGCTGTCCACACCTTTTACAGCAGCCTTTATATACATAATACTTATTGGGTTTTATTGTTTACTTATCAGTGACTGCGAGGACAGGGAAATAAAAAACTCTAGACTTCCACATTGGCAAACATATCAGTCTTTTTGAACAAAATTATAATAAAATGTAGCAGTACTATTAGTTAATACTTGTGGGGATTTTGAAGTCTTTAAATGGAGATCATGCCTCCTCAGTCTTCATTCAGTAAAGTTTAATTAAATTTATTTTTTTTCCCAAGAAAGTTTCTGATCTCACTAAATCAAGCTATAAATTAGGAGTAAGTATAATGAAAGTTGGTTGCCTCCCATTTTCTATGCTATTTTTCTTGAGGTACTGTGTATGTGTGTATATGTCAATAAGACTGCTGTGCTTTCTCATGTAATGTAATGTCCACTTTTGCTAAAGGATTAACTTTAACTATTACCCAATTACTCCTTGGTTCTCTCTGGTTCTCTCTTCTGATACTGCAATGATCTGTAGTTTAACAGTTTAACAGTTTGATGTGGTTGATAGCCAGAAATAGATAATTTCTAGTTGCCATGTGGACCTTCAGTGGTCCAGTATTTTGACAGTCACTAGTAAATGTTGATATACTTTTCAAAACTGTCTATAGCACCTTCCCCCTTTGAAGAGAACTGATGATCTCTAACTGATGGCTTGGTCTCAAATTCTGGAGCCAAGGTCCTGATGTAATGGGCCATGCACTAGGGCTTGCTTCTGGAGGTGTCCTGCAGTGTGCTCCAGGGATGTGATTGCCCCGCAGTTTAGGACAGGGACTTGTTTGCTTTTACTCTCAGGAAGCCCACTTTGCAGAGCTTCAATCTTCTCAGTGGAAGCCAGAGCATTTGAGAGATATGTGTGGGGAGGGAGTGAAGATCTCATGGGCAGCCAGCATTGCCTCTGTAGGAGGCTGTGCCTGAGGTGCTGAGCATGTCCACGTCTTAATGTGTCCAAATCTCAATGGGATGCATACTTGAATTCCCCAAACTGGAAGTTCTTATGTTGCCTGGAAAGCTCAGCTACATCTAAACTGACAAAAAGGTATGGAAACAGAAAGTAAAATTGCTGTCCCCAAAATCAGCTTGGCTCTCAACTGGCTCCTGAAGCACAGGAAATCTCTAAAAACTCACTTTTTTTGCCTTTTATGCCCTTTTCTGATGTGTTCTTACCCTTGAGCCCCCAGACTCAACAGCCAATGTGTCCACACTGTTTCTCTGAGGCTGCTCCATCTAGTTCATCTCTAGTTCCTCCAGCCCATTTGCAGACTGTGTGCTCCATGCTGAGCTGCAGCTGACATGCTCCTGGTTTTAATGGCCTTCACCTAAACTAAAGGAGTCTCAGGTAATTTTTACTTTTGCTTAAAGGGGTATTTGCCTTCCTCTATGCTCTGACCAGCAACCTGTATGTCTTCTGCAGTAAGTACCATTCCAGTCTTTCCTGCTGAAGCTGCTTCACATAAGTCTAAAATATTAAAGTTTCTTTGAGTGCAACAGTGCATGTGGGAGAAATAGAAAGGACTCTTCATCACCTTGCTCGGGAAGAAGCAGGAGTCTTTGGCTCCAGATACTAAATACAGCATTGTATTATAAACTAAACAGTCACTGTGTATAATATAAACTAACCCTGAAACAAAGACTAGAACCCAGGGGCCTCTGTTAGGGATTAATGTTTGCTCTCTTGCATCTGCTTCTTCTGGTCCAATGAATCTTTGCAGGAAAGAAATTAACAGAAAATAGCTTCGATGATTAAGAATGCAATCTCCATTCCTCCAGTGCTTCTCACTCATTAGCCAACAGTCACCCTAGGAATGAGGGTTTCAGTCTTCTCAAGACAAAAAATGTCCAACCTCCCCCCAAACAAACCACAAACAAACAAAAAAACAACCCCCAAAACATGTTTCTCCTATTCAGGTGGAACACTTTAACCACAGAAAAGGTAAATGGAAGGCATAGATTTCTTGATTCTTAATCCTCTCTCATATTCACATTCTTTGCATTAGAAGAATGCAAATGTCCTTTACATTATGCTATTAGGCATCTGCATTTATCACATTGCCTTGTTATCTGGACATACCTTTTTTCTCTCCTGTCCATCAACAGGGATATTTGGCTGATGCAGGCTCTGAGCATTCATCTTGCTTTGTTAGTACTGCCAGATAAGCCCTGGGAAGTACAGAGAGAATGATAGTGTTGCTTATTCTACTTTTTGAGAACTTTCTGTATATTTCTTACAGCCAGAGCTCTTCCCTGCTTTCTAAATCTTTAGCTGTCTTGACTTCAGAGCTGAAATCAATATGTGATATTTTTAACCTAGTTACATCCTTACAGACTCAGCAGCAAAGCGAAGCAAAGCATATTTTGTTAGAAGAAAGAAACGGTATCAGGGTAAGTCTTCCAGCAAAACCTGTGTGATGGCAGCATAGCTTGGTACATTCCCTGCAATGAATGTTCTTTGATGTCTCTCTGGCAGTTGTCATAACTGGGTTAAGAAGCAGACACTAGAGCATGCATTTTTCATGTTTGGGTAAATGGCTGTAAGTATCACTTTGCAGCCATGTACCACTAGGGTTATCTCAGGAGGAGGGTGGAAAAGTCAGAGGGGTCAGTTTTACCCCCCAATGTGGAATAAAAGTACACGTTTTAATGGCTGAAATGTTTTCAGAATGGAGAAAATGAGTCTTTGGTCCATTTCAGGAGAGACTAGCAGACAACCTGAAGCAAAATTCGATGTTAGGTTTTAGAAAATCATTAAATTTACCCCTGGGAGGCATTTTGGTACTGTTATGATGAACAAGATATTTTATATAGGTTTTGAAGAAGTGTTCGTATCGATGATAGAAGGAGATATCATTGACATCTTATCATTGTATAAGAAATACATACAAAAGAAATTGAAATCAAAGACATGAAATACAAGGCTCTTATTTTTCTAGATAGGTGACCTGCAGCTTGTTACCTCTCTCACATTATCCATCTCTAAAATCTTTCCCATTTACAGCTTGCATTTGGTTTTCTTTTAATGTCAGAAAACACCTTTAAATTATCCTGTGAGGTCACAGAATCATAGAATGGCTGAGGTTGAAAGGGACCTTTGAGATTTTCTAATTCAAAGGCCCCTTCAGTGGATAGAGGCACCTTTCACTCAGAGTTCCATCCAGCCTGGCATTTAAACACTTCCAGGGATGGTGCATCCACAGCTCCTCTGGGCAACCCGTTCCAGTGCCTCACCACCCTCACAGTAAAAGCTTTTTTCCTAATAGCCAATCTAAACCTACTCTTTTTCAGTTTGAATCTCTTTCCCTTTGTCCTGTCACTTCCAGTTGTTATAAAAAGTTTCTCTTTCTTGTAGGCTCCTTTCAGATACTGGAAAACTGCAATTAGGTCACCCCAAAATCCACTCTTGTCCAGGCTGAACAAATCCAAATTTCTCAGCCTTTCCTCACAGGAGATCTCTCTAATCAACTTGGTGGCCTCATCTGGACTCACTTCAACAGGTCCATGTCCTTTCTTGTATCCAATTTACTGGGCCCAGAGCTGGATGCAGCCCTGCAGGTGGGGTCTCACTGAAGCACAGCAGAGGGGCAGAATCCCCTCCCTCACCCTGCTAGCCATGCTGCTTTTGGGGCAGCCCAGTTTGGTTTGGATTTCTGGGCTGTGAGTGCTCATGGCTGGGTCATGTCCAGTCCCTCATCCACCAGCACCCCTAAGCCCTTCTAGGAGGGTTGCTCTTATCTGTTCATCCTGCAGTTCCTCTCCGGAGCAAGCTGCAAAATTCACAGAAAATAAAACGGTGCAACGAGAGAGACCAGTTAATGTGTGGGGAATGTAGAGTCACAAGAACTGGAATTTTGTTATGTCAATTCCCAGCTGTATACAGAGCCACATATGGAATGCTGGGTATTATTGCACCCATACAGTAAAAGATAACAGAGACAGAAGCTGATAGAGAGGGCAGTGACCAAGAATGCTTAGGAATTCTCTGTTCTACAAGATCTAAATGTTGTCAAGCATGCTCGTGGTTGCTTTGTTAAAAACATCTGCTCTTTGTAACTTTGTAACTCTTTGTAATTGTGTAAGGGCACAATTCCTCAGTCAGATACCCAGGAAGAACGAATCAGTATTGGCTGCTGCATCATTGAAGACCATCTCACAGAAGCACATCTGAGATCATTGTGCAGATATAACTGTGCTCATTAATACTTATTGAGAGAAAATCCAAGGCATTTGGAAGACCTTTTTAAAATTCAGTTTTCTTTGAGGTGATATATGCAGTTGGTTCTGTGGAATTAAATATATAGGGAGCATATTTGGTGCAAGATGTGCAGCAGTTTTGCTACAGGGACATGTTCGTATGAGTCCTTGAGTTCATTCTGCTCGTTGCTGGAATGTTGTGTGTTCTTGCTCATCTCCAGAGAGTGGTTGCCAGCAGCTTCTTCCCTTCAACACTGATGGCTCTTCCATGGCTCTAGGTTTCTTTGATGCCTTGTGAAGGCTGACCTACAGCAGAGCCTAGGTGGAATTAAAGAATTAAGTAGGTGTTTTTTAGGAGGCCGCAATAGATCCCCCTTGGGAAATACAAGGGCCCAGCCAGGGCTACACCCAAGATCAACCCAAAATGGTCACAAAATGGATGATGGGTCATGGGGTCTCACACTTCTATACGTTCTGGTCCATTTGCATATTGGAGTTAATTGTCTGATTATAGCTTTAGCTTATGAAGTCCCATCCTTCTTGTTTTTCTCTTCACTCGATTGTTGTTTATGCTTTTGGACCTGAGATTTGGATAATTTTTCCTTGGTCCCCAGCTAGAGAAGGAATTGTTTTGTCTACATACCTCTTCATACATGTGAAGAGAGCTTACCATCAAGCTTACCACCTTATGAAGGTCAGAACTACACACTAAAGCAGCACAGAATCAAAAAAAGTGAAAGCTAAAACCTGAGGCATCATGTTGGAATTGAAAAGATCATGGTAAATTTAAGAGACATGAGAGTCTCAAAAACGGGCATGAGAGAAAGGGATGATAAGAAGGTGTTGCTTCATTGACAGCTACTCCTGGTGTTGGAAGAATGGGCAGTAGCAGAGTTCTGCTCACATGCTGCTTTGTGGAGACCCTTCAATTCTGCTGAAACTGAGTTTTTGTAGTAGGGCTATTATGGGGGAACAAGAGTGAAAAGATTAAATGGTAATAGATTGTAAGTGATGTGCAACTGAGAAGTTGTGAGTACATATCTTATACCCTGTCAGCATCCAAATAAATAGGCTAGAGATGTGCTGACCTGTTGCATAGCAACCAGGAGGAAGCACAGAACCAAATCTCTGGATGCTTGTGATTTGTAAACCTTTACAGAACAAAGTACAAGACCTTTACCCATCTGCTCGAAGTGTTCAGAAGCTCAAGGATAAAAATGGTACATTCCCTGAAATGTAACACTTGACAACCATTTTTATTTATAGATAAATACACAGATGCAGTGTAAAAAGCCTGACTATTTTGCCTCAAGGTTATGTAGAAAAACTACTTAGTCTCTCCAATTTTACTTAGCATTTTCCTGAATTCATCACACACAGGAGATTCCTTTAAATACTGCAAATGCTGACTTTTTGCAGCTGCAAATATTTGCTCATTGTTTTGATTTCATAAACATTGATATGCCCATTTAGCAAAATTATTTATGTTATTCGACTGAAGTCAAGTACAAATTCTGATGCATGATGAAAAGAGGCACTCATGTTTATTTAAAAATTGCTGCTGAGATGCTTCTAGCCCCTCTTGTCCATTTGAAGTGTGTTTCAAACATTATTTTCAAATGAATGCAATGCATTAGAATACATTTATAGTAGGGTAGCAACTCCCTCTGGTTTCTTGCAGACCAAAGCTGTTTATCTGCTTTGTACAGTTTCATACTTTGCATGCACACTTTACAGTTGTTGAAGTCATAGGTAGATCTCATGGGAATTTTTTTCTATTGTAAAAATATATAATATTTCTAACTGTAGGAAAGATATTAATTTGTACCAAGTAGAGATAACTACAGTACGTTATAGAAATGAATCATTTGTTTCCAGTGGAACACTTCCTATGTCAGAGTTTCAATAGTAATAGTACTCCCACACTATGAACCCATTCTTTAAAACCAAAACCTCTGAGTAATATATTTTATTGTGCAACATCCTTTGCATTTTACACAAATATGTTTTGTAGTTTTGGACTCAAGGAGCTGGCTATTTATGAAGGCATATGAATAATGCATGTACAACATCGCTAAATGATAGATGCTGCTTATTTATTTCAGAGGAGTTCATTAATGAATCAATTATTTATAATTATTTATATAGGATGACTAATGCCATATGTAACTGTATTTAATGAACCCCCTTGGTAATTGCAACAGAGATAATAACAAAAAGGACAACACAGGAAGTCACAAACCAGGAAAGACCTCAAGGCACATGAAGGGTTAAATTTCTACTCCTTTTGGAAAATTTCTACTCTAGTGCAGCCTACTGAATGAACAGCATGTAAAACTCCTGCAAACACCAAAAAACAGTAAAATCTGTAGGCTTTTTTATGTGCTACTAGATTTGGAAACTTAGGTTCCTTTTTAGAGGAGCGTGGCAAAAGCATGCAGGCAAAAAGCTATCCTAGCAAATACAAAGAACAGACTGGAAAAGAAGGGAGATCTTACATATTGTTTTCTTGTTCTACTTAAAAAGTGCACTGTTGTAATTGTATTTTTTTAAATTTGATATGCATTGGACATTTTGGGCTTATTTTTTCCTGTATTTAGTCTATGTACACATCTTGCAACTCTTTGTACCTGTTTTTATGGTTTTTATTACTCTAACTTATTGGTACTGAAATTCAAGTAAAACTTATTAGATACCTGTAACTGTTACTGCTGTTAAGAAAATAAAATACATAAGAAAAATATCTGCTCAAATATTGTGCTATTGATCATTGATAAAGACCTTGTAGCTTACAAAGCTGTAGTAAAACTGGCTTGAATCTCTAAAAGTACTTGCATGGCTTTTAGTGCAGTCGAGGATGGATTGCTGTTGTTTGCACATTTACATTCTTACTGCTACCAAAAATGAGATGGTTATGAGATGTTACTACATGTGGGATGAGCTTGGTGGAGTAGTTTGGTATATGTTGTGTACAGCAGAAAAGTTTGTGCAAACACCATTATTATTTTAAGATTAATGTAAATTGTCTTTCAAATATCTTGTTTCATACAATGACAAGCTAAAAGGAACTTCTGGGAGCATTGTAAGGACAGGATTCTTCTCACCCTGTCTGAGGCATTTACAATGGAGATTTCTAGAACTTAATGTAGATCACCCGGGGCCCTTTGTCATCATTAAAGAGGAATTGATGACTTTGGGGCATGTTTGATCTTAGCTGATTTTAAACATTTGCTTTAGGAAAAGTGGAATCACATCCTGGGATACGCAGATTCTTTTGATTTTACCTGTACTGATGGTGGGGATAGCTCTGCATGTACACAATGGGCATCCAGGATGCTGTGAGCTGAGCCAGAAGATGGTGAAGTCCCAGAAAGCAGTCCCTGGCAGCCAGAGCTGCACCTGCACAGGCCTGGGGAGCTGCCATCATGCTGGGTCTGGTGTGTAAGTGGAATTAACTGTGTTTCCAAGCCTAAGAGGCATGTTTAATCCTCATGAGGAAAACTGACATCTTGAAATGGAGCACTCCGTTTCATTAAAAGGCATGCCATGAGGAGCCATCGATCTCAAAGGAAGGAGAATTTTCTCTAAATATTCAGGCAGGTGCTCTCTGTGCAAGGTCCTGATAACAAGAACCTGTCCTGCTAGCATGTGTGGTAAGCTCATCTGCAGTGGGAGGACTCTCTCCTTTTAAAATCATGACAATAAACTCAGCCAAAGAAGTAAAAATTGATCTAAGAACATGCATCTCCCTTGAACAGGGGAGCCCCAGGCTGTTGCCCTGCTATGATAATTATTTCTACACTTACTCAACATTCAGTGCGTTTATTCCTCTGTGTTCCTTCTCCCACACAGGGGATTTAATTGCTTCAGTGCAAAATGTGCTCCTTAGGGATTCCTCTGACCAGTGCATTCTCCCAGGCTGGAGATTAGATTGTGCATAAGCCTTGGGCTGTCATTCTGCACCAAAGAGAATGTTAAAAGTAAATCTCTTTTACTGTTTGCCCTTATCTCTCTTGGTGTGGGCTGCCTTTTGGCACTCAGAATGGCACTTGCTAGAAATTTGCTCCCAGGAATGAACAGTGTTAACTCCATGGTTCATGCCAAGCAGAGTGATAAGTACATTTTCCTGCTTGCTTGTTACCAGCTTGCTGGCATCTAAGAAAGGTGGTTACATACCCTTGTTTACACACCCTTGGTGTTCAATTTGTGCTAAAATTGTAAATAGCCAGTCTGCAGGTTGGTAAGCTGTCTGGTGGGCTCAGGAATGAATATAATATATTCAGGATGAAAGTCTATAACTGAGCTGTGGCAACATTCTTTGAAGGAAATTTAATACATCCTCTTTGTTGTATGTAAGATCTATTTTGTTAAAAATAGAGCAAAGTTATAATAGGATTTGATCACCCTGACTGGAGCATTGTAAAAGAGGGGCCAGGCACTAAACCATTGATGCTCAAATCAGGGGAAAAGCTAGTTAGCTTCTCTGGCATTAAGGGAATGAATTTTTAGAAAGCCATTCATTGATATCTGACAAACAGCTTGAAAGGGATGCCAAACCCTCAGGGTTTCTGTCAGGAGCCTTAAAATGCATTTGCATATTTTTTGCACGAAAACAGGAGCTCTCTCTCTGGTGCCAAACTGCAGAACTAAAAGGATGCAAAAACTCTATCTAATCGAAAGGGCTCTGAGGGGTAACTTCATAATCAGAATTCAAATGTGTGCAACAGATTAGGAAAATGACTTCAAATGGGATTTCAGCCATATCTAAAAGAGGCACGGAAATCCTGAACAGATTGGTAGGCAAAACATTACCTGCACTGCTGTTAAAATGCTTGGCTTTTTTCTCTGGGCATTTCTCATGTAAAAAATAGCTCACTGATGTCAGCCGATCACACAGATTAATGTTGTTTAAGGTGCTACTGCTTACTTTTCCTGATAGCAAATGTAATTTTTCTTCTGACAGTTTTGATTTCTCCAGTTGACAGGCATACCATTATGGATGAGAGTGATAGAGGAATAAAGAAGTGGTGATCCTCCACATGCAGCCAGCGTATCCAGTGATCCCACTGGATACCACTGGTTGGTTGTCTTTCCATTAGCATTTGTCCTTCCTATACCATTTGCTGGCAGCTGTTGTGGATGGAACCAGAGTCCCCTGGCCTTGAAAGGGTGCCTTGCCAGCATGGGCAGCTCTGCTGAAGTGCAGAATCTGTGTCAGTGTGAGCTGGAGCTTGAGCTGCTCTTATGCCTGTCCTTTTCATTAAATGGTTTCCTTGTCTGATTCCAAATGTGATTCTGTTCTTTCCTTTATGGGAAATGCTTGCAAAGACAACAAAGCATCTGGGGCCAAGACTATGCTTAATGTGCAGGTGGTGTTTTGTTGGCAATATCCTCCATGTCACAGGCTAACTATCAGGCTTTTATCATTTTGAGGAGGAAGCTGATGTGTGCAGTGAAATTCATGATGGGTGAAAATGCCATGTAATTTTTAGCAGATAATTTTACTCTCTGGTCATCCACCCATCCAGGCTGTAATATGAGTAGAGTTCTCATTATGCTAACAGAGTTGACATTCAAATTTCCCATACATCAAGTGAACAATAGACTTCCATTGCGTGTACATGGCACTGCCATTGATCTGATTGATCTGGAGTTGCAGCAGAGGATATGATCAGTGATGTGTGAACAGGAAAAGCACAGTTCACTCTCTCCATGAATGCCTATATTAGTCAGAACTGTCCTTGAAACAAAGTCCTAATAAGAAAATCAGTATTGATACAGTTAGATTACAGTTCATAATGATTATGATGTTAGAAAATCAATAAATAATCCGTGACTTAATTTGTGGATTTGTGCAACACTGGTGAGGTTTTACAACTGTAGAAAAAGATTGGTATATTTTCTGTAAAGATCTGGCTCTATATCTGTATAGAATGACTTTTTATTTCCTTACCCTTCATTTTCAAGGCTCATGTACATCAGTATAGGCTGATGTACAGAGATTTAAAAGACAAAGAGTATTTGTGGCTTCACATCCCTATTCTAAAGAAAAGTGGTTTTAAATGGTGGAAGAGGTCTTTCAGTATTTCAGAAGAAATGTTTTTGCCAAGTTTGTGTGGTTGGCATCAAATCAGGAGTGTTAGGCATGTCTCCTGCCTCTTGGAAAGATGAGCTGAACACGAGACTGTTGGCAGAGCAATGTGCTGCTTCATTAAAGAGAAACATTGATTTGCTGGGGTTTTGAGCCTTGTCTGCAGATTCTTGGGGGAATGGCCCAGCTTTCCCTGGAAAGGGTGGAGGAGATTCCTGGGCAGGATAGCTCAGAGCTTGGTGAGAGTGCTCTGTGGAGGGGTGCATGTGAGCAGGACACGGAGACTGAGCTGATGGTCTGTGTGGGACTGTGTTGGTGGGACGGGGCATCCTGCTTGGCAGCTGTGCAAAGCACCTGCATAAGCAAAACCTCTTCTGTTTCCATTTTTGCAAGTGAAATTATTACTTGTCTAAGAAGTACGGGGCTGTTTGGGGCAGCTCTGATTCTGGTACTTGGAATCAATTTGTGGATCTGAGTTCTACACTCTGGCAGAGCTGCTGAGGACCATGGAAATCAAAAGATTTTAGCTTCACTTGGAAAGCATTATTTTGAGCAGCAATAGGCTTGCTTCACAAAGGTAATTTTGTAGTAGAGGCAGTCTGAAAATATATTCCACATTTGGTGATATTCAGGTCTAGTTTCTTGAAATGAAAATTGCGAAGAAAATATTCCACTTCCTACAATGTCAGTATAGTCCAAGGACCAGTGTTTATATACAAATATATCTGTTGCAATTTTAGAAGCCCTCATTTTGATATAATTAACTATCCTTTTTTTCAGTTAATAGTAATAATTCAATAATTCAAGGTAATAATTCAATTTTCACCTTGATTTCCATATTTTTGTTTCCAGCAGAGTCAAAATGTCAGACAAAAGTGATTTAAAAGCAGAACTTGAGCGCAAAAAACAACGTTTGGCTCAGATAAGAGAAGAAAAGAAACGGAAGGAGGAAGAAAGGAAGAAAAAAGAGGTAAATCTGCAAAGCCACCTTTTAGATAGCTTATGCTTGCACAAGGGGCTTGCTGAGGTTTTGACATCTCAGTATTGTATGCCCCAAGGTATCTGTCATGTGGAATGAGATACTCAAACCCATGTCAGACTAACGTGAAAATCAAAAAGCTTATTTTTAGTCAAGAATGTTGGGGTGAGGGAATTGCTTTTAAAACCACGGCACTGTCAAATGACAACAGTTTAGACAACATGATGTGCATGTGTATGGAGAAAGAAAAATTGATTTGCCACAATGCTTTTTCCTGGACTCTCCTTCAATGGAAAGGGAGTGGAGAGTGGGCAAAGACAGAAAGAGGACTCACATTTTTTCAAGCCATTACAATCTAAATATGTATTTTAGTACTCTGAAGACTAGTTTGATTACTAGCTAAGGTAACAGGTTTACAATTATTATTCTCCAGTAAAGTAAAACATAATTGCAATTGCATTTCATCTTCTGGCATGGGTGCATCTTTCAGTTCTGTTAAAGTTTGATTGACATATTAGTTTATTTGTCCTTGACAATATGCATTAGGTTTATCATTAAGGGATTTGTACTTCTTTTTATTCAGTCACTTAGTGGAATAGAGGTGAGAATTGACAGGGAGTGGATATTCATTTTCATGCAAAGTCAGAGAAGCATTAAGTGATTATGCTTCCTTTCCTTCAAATGTCAACACTTACTATAGTTTAAAGCACCTGTTATCCTTTACTAATAACTGGTTTCCTTTTAAACTGACACTTTAATATTGTACATGAATTTCATGGAATTACTGTGGAAATGTGATGTGATCCAAGAAATCAGCATTACAGTTTTGGCTGTCTTTTTAATCTTTTTTTCATTTGAGCCACATTTGTGCAGTTACAGCGCATGCCCCGGTGAGGCTCCCGGACTCACTGGGGAAGTCCTCCATAAGCAGATCTTTAAATGGTAATGATTTCAGGGTTCATTAATAAAGAACTAGAGAGACAGGGGCCAAGCTAATGGCTCGAGGGAGCTCTTAGGTCCTTTCTCTTTGTCCCCTGACTCTGACTTTATGCCTCATGGAGAACTTGTGGTGGTTGAAACTTTCCATTGGCCCCGAGAGCCACATCTGCAGATAATTATGCTGCCATGCATAATTGTGTAAATGGGTTGTGCTCTGGTGCCAGGTGGTGAAGGAGTGAAGGCTGACACTCACAAAGGTGCTTGGCCATTCACACTGGTGCTGGGGAGCTGTCTACAAACCTACAAGCTGTGAGATAGTTCGTAGGAAGAGCTGAGCACAGGAATATGCCTGAGCCTTGACTATAAAATCAATGTTTCCTGTCTCTGAACTGGAGAACATGAGCATTCTGAATTTCCTGGTTTTCTGTTGCACCTGCACCAAGATCTACACCAGTCTGAGGAGCTGTACAAGTCCTCTTTTCCAACACTGGTTTCAGCAGCAAGGGCAACCTCATTGTGGGATTCTGGCAAATGCAGGTGCTCCTCCTGTTTTTAGATTCCCACAGATCAGCATGGGAGAAGGCTCATCTGTGTGGAAGCTCCAAGGAGGTAGAGATAGCTAGGTGGAGAGGGAAGGGTCTCGTGGACATTTAGTGGGCCAAGGGCTGCCAAAGTCCTGGTTTAGAGATGTCAGTTCTTTCCTTTGCACCTCTTGGATATTGAAGCTAATGAGTCTCTATTTCTTTTCCCAGCAAGTGCTTGGGAGCAAATATAGGACCTTAAGCTACATCACTGAAATGCAATGAAATTTTTTTCTTGATTCTGAAGTAAGTAGGAAAGGGCCAGTTTTATTCAGGGTAATGATACTTGTTTTATGGTCAGCTTTTATGTTAGTTGAATAAGTTGCACCTACTGAGTGAAAGGCAGAAAACTTCCATTGTTGTCCTGTAAAAATTCCTGCATATATCCTTGCAAAAAAACAGTTTTACCATCCATTTAGGGAAAAATACTGTTGCTGATATATACAGTATAAACTATCTAAGTTATAAATTACCTAAAAGTATCAAAATGAATTTCAAATTGTACCTAAGCGGTAGTGCATACAATTATTTCCACACATTTAATTGCTAGAGCTGGTTATATATGAAATAAACTTTTCTGTTTTCTTCTGGTTTAACTCAGGCTGATCTACAGCAGAAGAAGGAGCCAGCTCAGGAGGATTCTGACCTAGACCGTAAAAGAAGAGAGACAGAAGCTTTGTTACAGAGCATTGGCATATCCCCAGAACCACCTCTAGGTATTTAAGAGAAGCACACTGTAAAGCATTCAGCTCTGCCACAACTAATGCTTTCTTTCTACTAAAGCATGCTTGGCTTTTTTGATTTTTGGCTGTATTAGTGAAGTGAACTCTTCTGTTTGAATGCCTGCCATACCATTCACGTATACAAACTCATGGCATTTTGAGTACTTGTCATTGCCAAAAACATCTGTTTCATTTCTTCAAGAATTTTTTATGAACATAATGCAGGTTGGTTTTGCATACCAGCAGTGATTTCTTTTCTGATGGACTGTTTTTTCTTCTCACTCAAAAATATAAGTGCTAACTTCATTAGCCCCAAGTTTTGTTTCAAAAATTCAAATTAAGCATTTGTAAGGAAGGAGGAACATAGTTATGTGGGAATTCCCACTGTGTTTCTTCTAAAATTAAGAAAAGCTGGAGAAGCAAAATTAAAAAAACAAATCACAAATAGACAAACATCAACAGACACTATTGTAGATTTTTGCTCTGGTTTTGTCTGCTTGACATCTTTTTTGGTTTTTATGTTTTAGTTCTAGAACCTGAAGGCTTCAGTTTAAAAACACATAGAGTACCTGAGTATGGACTGCCTTGATTAAGATCTGCCTCATTTATTGAATGATCCTAAAGTGAGACATTTCCTTCCATTTCCCCTCTTTTCTTCCCCTTCCCCTTCCCCTTCCCCTTCCCCTTCCCCTTCCCCTTCCCCTTCCCCTTCCCCTTCCCTTTCCTCTTCCCTTTCCCCTTCCCACTCTTTCCTTCCCCTTCCCCTTCCCCTTCCCCTCTCCCTCAAATTTGGGATCACTCCCACTGTTTTAGCTGAAACCTTGGCCTCCCTGAAGCTATCAAGCCTTTTCATTAAGTTCATTGTGACTGAATCTAGGATTTTACCCCTGGCTATTCTTGCCAGTAATATATAGGAGAAGCTTCAAATTTGATGAAATGTTGAAGTTTTGGTTTAGGAAAGCCCCTTATACAGATGCCTGGGTGCATATGCAATAGATAGTGACATTCTGAATTGGAATTTGAATTAATTACTTCCATCAACAAACATTCATTGAGAAAAGTTACTTTTTTATAAGTTATGGTAGAGTGACTAAAGCTTTTAGACCCTACTTTTCAGAAGAATTTTCTGACAAGTAATGGTTAGGATATTTTTATGTATAATAAAATATATTTTTAAAATTATATCATGATACCAAAGTAAGGTCCAAGATAAAATCAGATATAGCATTAAAAATACTCATTTTTATGTAAGAATGAATATATATGTCCTTATGAGTTTATTAACCAAACACATATATTCATGTTTGCAAGTTATCAGTTTTTATGATAGGTATTTTTTTATGTTTGATACTTTCAAAGGAACACATAAATTCACATGAAAGATGATTCCTTTTAGTTAAAAATAGTGTTTTGTTCTCTTTTGTTCCCTTTGCATACACTCACAATTAATACAGAAAGGAGGATTTAATTCCACCTTCCCATGATGCCAGGTCTCACTGTGAATATGGAATATGTAAACAACCAGACATACCTGTAACCTGCCAAAGGGCTGTCACAAAGATGAATTCACTTTTCATGCTGCAGTCATTTCTGTGACAGTCTCTAGGGAGAATCTGCATTAAATGCTTGACCATATGGAAAATCCGAATCTCTTGACAGGTCTGTCATTATACATTGTAAGGCATAACAAAGTATTTTAAAGTTTTACTCTGTTAAATCTATAAAAAGAAATGCACATGATTTGAACCAAATGGAAACATTGCTTTTGCATCAAAAAAACCTCTCTTTTTGTGTTTTATTCGATGTGGCTGCTTTGAAGAATACTTGCTTTAAATCTTGACTGGAGCCATCTCTTAATTTTTAATATTTTTGAGAAACCATTTTAAAAGAAATCAGGATATTTTTACTCTTTTATTTATTATTTCTTTGCTGAAGAGCTTTAACTCAGGCTGACCTTGAGCTATGAACTTCCTTTCCTGTTTCAGGAAACAAAACTGCCTTTGCATGAAATATGCTTCAAAAACCCTGGCAAGGCGAAGAGAAAATCATTTCAAGAGCTTGGGCAAATAGTGTCTAAACCAAGGGAAACTTTTCCTTGAGTGTTGAAATCATGTCCCATCCAAAATGGAAATTTTGTATGACCTACATTACTTAAGAAAAAAATCACCAAATAAACTGTGTTTTCTCAGCACCTTTGGGAAATGGTTTTAACTTAGCTGATTTCCTTATTTAGCTTTTATTTTTGATGTCATTTCCACACTGCAGCCTTAGAGCATATCTAATGGACACTGGCTTTTGATTTAAATTCAGAATTTGAAAAGTATGCTTGTTCTGTTGCCTATGTGACTTTACCAGAAGAGTTCACTTAGATTTTGACAAGACAAGCCCCTGATACCTCTTCATATCTTTAAAATCTTTTGCAAGTCAACTTCAAACCAGACTCAAGCAAACAAGTGCTATTTTATTTCCACAGGTATCTTCTCCATTGATTAACTGTAGATTCCCATTGGGCTTTCAGTCCTGTCTAGATACATGTCAGTTTTAACACTTCCAGAAGACTTAAAATTCACTTGACTCTCTTCCTTTTCTTTTTCTTTCCTTCCTTATTTGCTTTCACCATTTCAAACTCTCCTACTCATCCATCCACTATCATTTTGGTCCATTGGTTTTGATTTGTCTGACACTGCTCTTCATCAGTGCAGTCGCTGCATGTGTTAACATGGGATACCTGTTATTTTCATTATTTAGTCCCAACCCCTATGTCTCCCTCTTCGAAATCAGTGAGCACACCCAGTGACGCAGGCAGCCAGGACTCAGGGGATCTGGGACCCATAGGAAGGTAAGACACAGAGTTAACAGACTTGAATTAATGTGAGTTTTTTTTCACTTTGCTCTTACTTGCCCATTTTTTCCTTTTCTGCTGTAAATAAGAACATGCTGTATTGAATGTGTACGTTTGTTTCTGCATTGTCCACTGGGTGCTAACATCCAGCAAGAGTGGTCTTAGATGTGAGGCAAATAAATGCATGCAACAAATGGATCTTTAACTCTGAGCCCCAAACCTTCTAGTGGAAGCAAGAGCTGAATTTATACTTCTGAAATGGCCTACAGGAAGCTCTCATGCTGTTTGGAAATACACTAAACAAAAGAGAGATGTGCCCCGGGACAGAACCTGTTATTCAAGCTGAGTTCTCTCTGTTCATATAACCAGTCCCCTTGGCATTCCTCCTCATGTAACACCAGGTTGCCTCAGGTTGCTGTGGCTGCTCCTTGCAGTGTGTGCCACTGACAGTGGCAGAGAAGAGCTTGGACAGGAGCAGGCTGAAACATCCCAGGACCCACTGGCAATTCTGCCTTGGAAATTCTGGATATTGGAGAGTTTCATGCAGAATCGAAGGCAAGCAGCTCTGTTCTTGTTGGCAAGTGGAATATGTGTGAGGGACGGAAACGAGTAATCTTATTTTTGTTTCCATCGGGGAAATAAAAAATGAAGTGGCAATCCCAAAAGAATTCCTTCTCTGGAACAGAAAAGAAAGGAGAATGTGAGGATGCTGCTGGTAAAGAAGGGTATGTTCAAGTAAGAAGAGGTGCAAGCAGCTATAATGTATATTTTGAGAAATGTAAAAGACAGATCCTAATAGCTCTTTTTGTATCACACTAATTCAACATAGGGCTGAGCTGCCAGCTCATCCAGTCTTTGAGCCAAGACTGCTAATGGCTTGAAAGCACAGTGATTGCTCTCTGTAGTTAACAGTGCTCAGTAGAAATCATAGAATGCCTCTACAGACATAGAACTGTAATGTAACAGAGCTTCAGGTCACCAGATTTCATGCCACACCAGCCTGCTGCTTAGTAAAATCACACTTCCATAGCAGACAGTATGTTGTGTCCCCTTCAGCCAGATGCAGACACTCTCCCTTGTGATGTGGATGATGCACAGCTGCTACTAAATCAGCTCAGCCCTGCTCCCAGGTCTACTCTCTAGAAGTGGAAGTTGCTAAGTGAAAAGCCCTAGCCTGTAAGATGTAGCAGTTTAAAAGAGAGAAAATAGTGTAATTCTGCCTTCATAAGTAAATGCAGTAGATTTCAGCAAGTCAAAGTGCTTTGAGTAGAACAAAAATCCTTTTTAAGCAAAGTACAGCCTGCTGTTCAGTATGAAGCTATTTACCATAGTCCTGTGTGAAGCTCTGACAAAACTGGGTCGAGACTTCTGAATTCCTGCTTTTCCTCTGAACCTTAACTTTTTTACTACTAAGGTAAAAAAAAGGCTCTTGGAAGAATTTATTTGGCTGTTACCCGTGCTAGCACTTTGGCTGTCCGTCAGCAACAAGCAATGAAAGCGCATGACCACGTGTCCTTTCAGAGGAGAATGGAGTTTGTCCCCTCCTTCTGAGCTCATGATGTTCTGCATTCTGGGCTTTCACTTTGGATCCATTTTCCAGCTTCTTGTGGCTGCACTAGGAATTCAGTGGGAATCCTGAGACCTTGCTTGTAGTGTCCCAGTTTGCTTGGCATATTCTCAGGTATTGAAAGGGCTGTGCTGTGTGCCAGGAAGGCTGCTTGCAGATCTTTGCCTGGAGTGATTGGTTTGTAATGGAAATGATATCTGGTCCAGGCCCTGGGGAATGTCTGCAACCAGTGGATAGTATTGAGTGGCGGTTAGTGGAATTAGTGTCACTGGGTGCAGGTAGATGTGCTCAGTGTTTGTGTGAACAGGTGTACTCAGGCCTGCATGTGTGCTAAGAGTGCCAGATGTTGAGAGGAAGATGTAGAACTGTCATCACAATGGGTAAATAGGATCAAACCACCTCAGCTGTTTTCTCTGATAGGTGCCCAGACCATGCATCTAACTTATTTTGACTACTGCATATATTCCCTGCTATCTGTATAAACAAGGTTATCCTGCTTCAATTTAATTTATTTTTCCATTTCACTTTCTGTGGTAGAGGGGACACTTCTGCTGGATCCCCTGCCATGCCATCACGCTTGTTAGATCTTTCCCTTTTCTGTTCTAGGCTGAGCTCAGGCTTTAGAGGAGAGCAGATTAGTTTCAAAGCTGCTAATGCCCTAGTCTCAGTGATCACAGCTTGTCCATTGTTGCTGCTGCAGGAATGACAGGCTCACACAGCCTGGCAGAAATCCTGCCAGCAGTCTGGTTACTCATTGCTGAAGTGTTCCCCAGAGGAAGATGATGGATATTAAAAAAAAAAAAAATATAGAAGCTGTGAAGTCACTTATTTTGGCTTGTTACAGGAGAGAGGCTCTGTTGAAAGCTTTGAGGAATGCAGGATATCGTCATATGTTCCCATGAGAGGGACCAGATTCTGGTACAGAACTAGGTCGTGCTCATACTTCTTAGAGTTGTTGGTACTTCTGGTAGTTCACAGACTTAATCTGTTGGTCCCATTATCACCAAGTATATTTGAGATATGCTTTGATCAGCAAGCATATGTGATGCCTTATATAAAAGTGAATGTAGTTCAGCCAGGTTTACACAGGTTTATGACATCTGCTTCTCAGGAAAGAAAATTTATAAACTGGAGAATTTGAACATTTTTAAGTAACTGTAGTCCTGGAACCACAGAGCTCAGCCTTACTTTGCAAGATGAAAACTGACTGGCAACTTGCTCACCAAGTGTAATAGCTACAAAGGAAAAAACAGGCTCCTCCAGCTGAAAAGGTGGAAGCAGCAAAGTGTTTGGTATTGAAGTTGGAGAAATATAAAGCAGAAAAAAATTCAATAGTGAGACAAATTTACCTAAAGACTCTGTGGGATCTTCTATCACTTGTTGTTGCTTGTCCAGGATAATGTGTGTGGCAAACAGGCAGATAATAGGTCAAACAATAACTCATTCATAAAGCTGTACAGCCCTTTTGTTGCACAGGAAGAAAAGCTGCATGGTCACAGTAGTCACTTCTGCCATGGGACCTACAGACTAGTAGTGCTGCTATCCTTCAGGACCATTGTCCATTATCTCCAGCACAACAGCCAGAGCACTGTTGTCTTTTCTCTGATGCCATTCACTGTATTAGGAGAAGAAATGGGGTAGACTTTGTAATAGCACTGAATTGTGGAACCATTTCTGTCTTTTTCATCCCAAGTTTCTATGGGATTTTTTTACTGCTTAATCTCTAGTACCATTTTGCTATTTGTCACTTGGGAAAATATTAGGTTTGAGCAGCATTCCAGGTTCCCCCTGAGCCGTGACAGCACCTGTAAGAATAAGCAGATGTTAGATGGATAGCTGTTCTAGAAACTGCTGGCTGAATGCTTTCAGCTGGACAGGAGAGACACATTTTATATCTGTTTTTGTGGTCTTGGGGATCATTTCTGGGTACGCAGAGGTGTGTTACACTTTGATTCTGGTGCTGCTCTTAGTTACCAGGCTACACTGAACAATTCATTGTTGCTCAGAGAGCAACTTACCTGTCTCCACATTGCTTTATACATTCCACTTTGCTTTTTTTGATGCCTGTATTGCTTGTGCTATACAGAGAGGATGGAAAAATTACAGAACTGAGCAGATATCCATCTCTGAATAGATGGGTGATTTTCACAGAGCTTTCTTATATGATGTATTCAGACATTACTCATTTTTCATAAGACAGTGTTGCAGGATTGAATGGAGATTCTCCTTGGAATAGAATATGCTTGGCTCTTTCAGAATAAGTGTTTTGGTTTGTTTAATATTTTGTAAGCATTTTGATGTGTCCTCTTGCTGACGTTCATCTTATAAATGCACAGACATGCACAATTTCAGTGGAGATTTGAATGCCTGTGAAGAAAAGGGCTGAGGTAAAGGCATTTGCTGAGAGGTCCTATGCTGCAGCGCAGTGTGAAACACAAATTTCCCTCTATTAATATAAAACTCCTTTGTAATAACTGTATGCATCTCCCTGATGGATACTCTGAACTTTTGCTACCCTAGTGTGCTAGAGAGGACACTAACTAATATAATTGAGGCGCCATGAAACGTGCCCATGGAGAGGTACGTTCTGCTACTCAGCATACCTTAGGCATTTGTAAATCTTGTCTTTGCAGCACTGACAGCCATGAATTTTGGGTTTGTGTTGTCTAAGGAAGTGCACAAGGACAATCCTTGTACGGTGCCTCAGGGGCAGGCAATGCAGGGTAAGGTTTTGTGAGCTGAGCAGCTCCCTGGAGAGCTCCTATCCCGGCTCAGGTAGGGTCCATCTGCACTTGGCATGCCAACCCAGCATAAGGCAGCAGAAGCAGCTCTGTGCTGGGAGGAGGTGCTGCTGTGGCTGGGTGGTTTTCAGGGCTCACACCAGCCTGCACTGGTGTGTGTGCCTGTGTTACCTACAGGGAGGGTGTCCTGTGCTCACCTGGCATGGGGCATGCTGGCCGGAGCTCCATTTGGGGATCAAAGTGTGATTTATCCCTGTGACCCATTTTGCCCTGTATCCTTCACTGCTCCTATGTGTTCCTGGGAACGTGTAGGATGTTCCCAGCTATCTACAGTATATATATATATGTATACTATCCTACAGTAGCAGGTTTGCACCGTAACATCTCATTTATTGTGAATTGTATGTGTGTGTGTGTGTGTGTCCAGTGGAGTCCCATGCGTGCAGCACTTCCTGCTGTGCATTGGGGAACATGAGAATCCCATTAGAATGGGTGTAAGGTTTCCTGCCTTCCATCTGCTCAGTGAACTGCACCAGGCTCAGCTGTCTTGGATGTGTAAAGGTTAATGGTTGCCCTTCTTTCTGCAAGAATTTTATCTGTGCTCTTTTGCTTTCTAACTTGTGTATTTTGCTGTGCATAAGTTTAGGTACCTGATTATTTTGTGGGCTCACAGAAAGACAAAGATATTAATCTTCTAGTGGCTTCTTTCAGAAGATGGCTATTTCAAAATGGTGCTTTATCTGCTAAAATAATGTAAGCCGGATTATTTTGTGCTATTTCTCTCATAGCCCATTGGACTGTGCTGTGGATTTGTTTGGCTACAGCTAGTCATTCTGTAATTATTGTTCTTATTTGGATTAGGGTACAATGTAATACTTGGTTTAAATGGCTCCTACCTGATTTTTGTTGTTGTTCCTCTGATATCACAGGTTTTGAGATAAGTTTTATGCACTGAAATTGATTCACTTCCTTCAGTGTACGAAGCGTACTTGCAGTAAAGCAGGGTTAGCCCTTCTTTGGATGAAGCTCTAAATATTTAATGAAAGTTCCTGTGAGAATGAGCTTGAGCATTGCATTAGGTAGCAAAGAAAACAAAAAATAAAGGGAAACTGTATTACTCAAAGAGATTTTTTAGCAGTAAAATGCTGGAGAAGTTAGATTACTCTGGAATCCTGATTATCGCATAATCACTAGTTTTTTAATTCTGCATAAAATACTTTAAATGAACAATCCTAGAAATAGAACAGCTGTCTTCAATGCTGGAGCACTTTTCTCTAAGGAGCAGCATGGCCTTTGGCTTTGGCTCGTGGCATGATTTTTTTGTCCACTACATCAGTTCATCTTGCAGTCACTGTGACCTCTGAATGTTCCCAGTTGTATTCCAGGGAATATTGTAGCAGCTGTCACATCAGGTTGGATGTCCTCACTGATAGAGAGTTGAGAGCATGTCTTCTTCTGTCTCATTCTGTTTTGAAGTTAGCTGACAGTGTTAGTCTGCATTTGTGCATGTTTTCATCAGATGTGATCCTGTTCCTTCCATCTACCATGGCCGCTTTGAGCCATTTTGTTGTAAAAAGAAATACACTAGGATATATTTTCTTTCTCTGTGTTGATGTTTACTCACAGATTGTATTGGCCTGGTGCAGGAAGAAACAGATATGATTCCAGTCCGTTCTCTCTGCCGCATATTGTTTACTCATTTTTGTATAAATAATAGGTATTCTGATTTATTTTGCAGCATCTAAACACACACACACCAGTCTTGTGTTAATCTCACATTACTTCTTGCCTGACTGTCAAACACAAACATTTCGTGCTTTTCAGATACACAATCAAAAGGAAAGAGATAGCTCTGGAGAATCTGGGCACTATATGAGTCAAAGAATGTAATTATTTTGCATTTTGTATTTAATCTTGCTCTCTGAAAGTAAAAAAAAAAAAGTTATCGCTACTCCAGTGTGTTCTTACTACATAATATTTAAAATCAGAAAGATACTTTTTGTTCTATGGTCTCTTATCAGTACATCTACACATCATCAAAGTGTTTGAGCTGTGTCCTTTTTTTCCTGAAAAATCATGCTTGGCAACTCAGCTTTAGTTTTCAAATAGCTTCTTAGTTAGAACAGTAATATAACACATTAACAAGCTGAAGAAAGGGTATCAGAATGCCCTTCTCCCTTTTGAGTGTCTACTTTGCTGTTTAATTAGATAGATAAAGAAGGCAAAGGGTAGATTCTGGTCTCAATTTCACTTGTACAGGAATGTTGGATTATTGTAGTAGATGACCTTTAATAGTCCATACAGCATATTTCCTATCTTCTCTTTAGCTGCAGAAAACATCTCTCACAGACATTAGCAAAACCATGTTTCTAAAAGATCTGCTAAAACCACTGCTAGCAGAACCACATTGCCTCGGGCTCAGCTACTTGATCATTAAGTAAATGCATTTGACAGGTTCTGTGCAATGATGCTGTTTCATCACTGCCACTCAGCTTTGCATTACCAGCATTTCATTGTGTTCCCACATTCAGAAATGACAGGGATCCTTCTTCACTTGTTCCAGGACAAGTGGGCCTGTGATGTATTGCCTCAGGAGCAGCAGCTGTAACAGTTATTTGTAGTGGATTATTTCCTTTATGGTGCTTTTCCGTAAGATCAATTTATATGTACAAAATGCTTTCTAAATGGCTGCTTTAGTGGCATACTTATTTCATAAATGGGCTGAGCCAAAGGGAAGTACAGAACAATGTGAAGACTCTAAGGGAGCTACAGGAAAGACTGAGGGAAAATAACTGCTTTGTGGCAAACTTTGCTTGCATGTTGTTTTATTCAGACAAAGAAGGATTGAACCCTAGGGACTGTTGTGCAGTTTTTCACAGTGCAGAGTCAAGAGAAGTTTTCTGCTTGGTGGCTGGAGATAAATGGGATGCCCTCTGGGACACTGTGCTGCCACTCTGTTTTGGTGGCTTTGGGCTTGGTATGGGGTGTGCAGAATTACATGGTAGGACAGAAATTAATAATACCCAGCTGTTACATTTTTTTTTTCCATTTAATTTACCGCAACTCCATTGTCAGGATTGCTTGGCACACGTTTCATTTTACAGTTTCCAGCAGACTTAGAGGCCAAATCGTGCCTTAAGCCTTCCTGAGCTGAATGGCGATGGCTTCTGTGAACAGTGACAGTGTCAGCATCCTCCCCTTGCCTGGGGGAACCCTGGCTGTCTCTGCTGGCTTTGGCCTGGGAACTCTGCTGCAGTCTCTCACACTTCCCCACATCAGGCTGTTTACAGGGTAGCAGTGGGTGGCTGTTGGGCTGTTTGCACATCACAGCTTGCCCTGCACAGGTTAGGATGCAAGGCTGAGGGAGGGCAGATTTCTTACATTGTTTTCCCTCCTTTTCTCCCTGCAAAAGAAGAACTACAATCCTTCTCCTTTACATTCAATGAATATTTAGCCCTAGATATCTAAAGCCTCTCCCTGCCAGTTTGGTTATTTTTTTGTTGTTTTTTTTAGCCCATAAACAGAAGCAGACACCTTAGGGACTGATATTTGGCAGCTGCTTTCAAGTGTCTGTATATTTGACCTAGAAAGCAGGGACTGTTTTTCGGTGTGTACCAGTTACAAAGTCTGAATGGTCCATATTAATTAGAATAATCTGCAATCCTTTTAGCATGTGAGCCTCTGGCATCATTAAGGATTTTCATGCTTTCCTTCCTAAAGGATTGATAGAGCTCAGTCCTCCAGATCTTTGATTATTTTTCTCATTAGCAAGCATCTCCATGCTATAAATCAAAGGAGAAGGAAAGATTGCCATTCCCAGGGTGCTTCGTAAAATGCCTTGGAAACCTGAGCCCCAGCTGCTTCCAGAAGAAAATAATATTAATGTATAAAGCCCCACTTAACCATTTAGGTTAGCAGCCCATTTATACTTAGTTCTCTTTAGTTATTTACAGGCATATCATCATATATTTAGTCAGACAATCAGATGATTTTAGGGACTAAAATACTAATCCTCTTAAAACAAAACAACTTACTTGCAAAGACCAGCTCAGCTTAAACAGATCCCTTGCACTGAATTTCATCTTAATTTAATTAAATTGTGTAAGATCACCTCCCATTTTAAACTCTTTAACATAGTTAAACTGGTACAGTTTGTGCATATTAATGTTTTCTCCTTCTCTAGCCTATTAAAATGACCTTAGGAAATTTCCATTCTCAATTTCATGTTTTATCCAGTAAAATAAAATTATTAAATGAGTAACTATTCCAATAATGTAATTTGTAGGATTTCCCTTCAAATATGTAAAGTGGAAATTGCTGCCACTGGTGAGATATTGCTTTTTTTTTGTTTTGTTTTGTTTTATTTTTTCCCCAAAGAGTTTTGAAACAGTCAAAGTATGCCATATAAATTTTTTCATAAGCAGAACTTATGAAAATAAATGGTTTTCCATTTAAAATTGATTTTGATTCATAAATTTTAGATTTACTTATTTACTTTAATAGTTCAAACTCAGAAAATAATTTCTGAGCTGGTCTATTAAAAGTCAGATCATTGGGTCAAGGGAACTTTTGACATTTTGACTGGTTATGTGAAAAATTTTTGATAACTCTCATACAGTGAGTTCTTGTTTCAACCCTAATTGTAGCAAAATCTCATCCCTTTTGTAACAATTTTGCTTTTTCTTCCACAAAATAAATTGTGGAAGGGAATAAAGGAAGGGAAGCACTAGCTCTTCTTCCAGCTAGTAGTTACTGGATTTTAGTACCAAAACAAAATGGAAAATTTTCTGAAATCTTTCACCTTCTTCTTCAGCTGAATAATACCAGACTAAAAGTTGTAGGTTCCAACCTTCATGTTACCTCTTTGAGTCCTCTGAAAGGTTATGGATTGCCTTTCCTAGATTTGATTATTAAATATGATTTTGTCTTTCATGCAATTGTAATCAAACTCCCTTGAAGTTTATTAGAAAGCTTTCCTTGTATGCATATCCATGGAGGCTGAATCAAAGACTCCTTATGTGAGTACTGAAGTTCCTTTCAAGCATTTGCATGAGCTGATAGCATATAAAACTTCTGCTGCCAAGTTCTTTCTTTATATTTGTGATCATTTGAGTTCTGTTTCCTGCAAAGACTTACTCTTGGTATAAAAACCAAGACAAAAATAGTGTTTCAAAAAAGAATTTTCAAGGTTTGCTAAGGGAATAAAACAACTTGTGCCTTGTCCCTGAACCTAGTTTTTTTTACTGCACTTTCAAAATGACCATTTTGGTATCTGGCACTCAGAGTAAATCTGTGTCAGCTCTGTTTGACCTTCTGTCCTCACAGATCCAGCTGCCCACAGTGACCCTCCTGGTAAACCAGCATAAATTTGCAGACTAAGATTTCTTTAGCTATAGAATATAAAGTGTGAGTATGATATTTCCAGGAGATCTGTAATGCAGACCTGAACCAAAGGACAGACTTCAAATATAGAAGATAAATTCAGCAGGTTGGAGGAATTAAATTTCTGATTTAATTAATGGAATTCTGTGAAATAGGAATCAGTTGGTCCTGCGATACATCCTTATCATTGCAGGCTTGCCAGAATTGTTCACCCTGATTTAAAAATCAAATGGTTTTTGAAAACTATTAAATCCATTCTGCAGCATAGCCTTGATTCAAGAAGAATTTTGAAATACACATGTGTTTTAAATATTATTTGTCCATGATTTTTTCATAACTATACCTTAAAAAAAATAAAGTGATTTAAACTCATGGCATTCTGAAAAGGGCTCTTATGGTTGCCAGGCAGCTAAAAGATAGTGCTGTGCTCTCAGGGAGGTGAGAGTTGCTCTTTTTATTGATGAAGACTGGAAGTCAGAGGTGTCAGCCTGCTTGGAAGTGTAAATGCAAACCCAAGCAAAACCTTCTGGCTGTGCTCCAGCAGTGGTGCCAAGCTCCTTGTTCCCTAAATGCATTAAGGCATTTTATTTTATGATTAGCAGTAGCAGCCCAGCTCTGAACACAGGAGTGCACAGAGAAGTCAGAGCAGACTTTGCTGTAGGAGCACAAGTGAGAGGCACAAATCCTGCCCCACTGCTGATTGCCATCTTGCTTATAGTGTGCTTCAGAAAACAAGCAGCACAAGGAAGGTATTTTCTTTTTGCCAGTCCTTTCAAAGTGGAACAGATCTGCAAAACAGAGCACAGATGGCAGCAGAATAGTGGCTTAGATGCAAACCATCCATTGAGGCAAGTGGTACTTTTCCATCTCTGACTAGTAGCTTTGAATCTCCTGGATTTTTGTATAGTTTGTTTTGGAGACACACTTCAAATGTACAAAAATACCAGAAAGTGAAAATCACAGTGGAGAAAATTAAAATTATAAAAATGTAGAGTGAAATTAATAAAAACAAATAGCTTATCTGTACACACATATATTTAAACATCTGCAATAATTTCTCATCAACAGTTTCTTAGTTCAGATTTTTCTATTTAATCAGCAGCAAGTTAGTAGATTTGGAGAAAGTGCCACAAGAAACTAGGTACAATTCTTTAAAGTAGCTAAATAATTATGCAACCTTAAATTCATTCTGGCAGTATTCAGACATTGAAAAAGAAATTGGTCTAGATACATGATAGATTACACATTGAAACTACAAATACTACTGGATTGCAATTTGCTGACAATATTTGGTATCATATTGAAAAAAATAATTCATACACATCTTAGCATTTTATTCTGTTGGTGATTTTAAAAGAGCTCTCTTATCTGACAGATGTTGTCACCAGTATTTTTCAAGGCTGTATGACTTGGGTGTAACATGTTTTCCGATGTGCCATCAGTATGGAGATGCAGAATTCCTAATGTAAGCAATTCTGAATCTTTTGGAAATTGTAATGCAGGGTTAAAATTGTAATTTTAAACATCAAAGTCAGAAGCCAGAATTGTGTTCTCTGCGGTTTTGGGCTTGTTGTTTAGCTCATTTTTCCTAATTCACTTCTTTTGCTAGTTGCATTTGAAGTTAGAAGAAAAGAAAGCATGAAGCAGACTGAAGCCTGCAGGCTGCAAGTAGCAGCTGGTTGCTTCCTTATCTATTTCTCAGCATATCAAAGAGAGAGTGAACAGTAAAGATACAAACCAGCTCTAATACCTGTTCACAACTGGAGTCCAAGTTGGGTGTTTGGAGCTGCTGCACGGAGCAATCTCCTGCCTTTGTGTTTGTATGGAAAGAGCCCGTGGTAATGTTTCACTGGTGGAGCCCTTCATTCAGGTGCCTGAAGATTGTATAAACACCTCCTGCAGCATCAAGGTCCCCTCCTACAACAGACAGGGAGAATGAGGATTAGTCACAGTCATGTCCTTTTAGAAATACTACTCCAGTAAGCAAAGGTGCCTTGAGATTTCCTACATGATAGGTGAGTCCATGTGCTCTGGGGCAGTCCCACCTTCATTTCTGGTCTCTTTGCTTCAGTTTGGTAACAGTCCATGCTCTGCTTAGTGGATTGGCCTTTGGTCCCTGAAAAACTGTGCCACAGCCTGATCTGTGGAGTCATGGCACAATCTGCCACGGAATTGTAGGGTTAGGAGGGCATTGCTGTTTCCCATACAAAGGGTCATTCTAGGACACTGCTGTTGCTGCAAGGGGAGATGCTTGGTTTGGGGCCTGTCAGCTCTAATGGTGTTTCATCAGGGACACATATGGGTATCTCAGTTCAGGAGATACCTCGGGTCTCAGTACACTGTCAGTGCAGTTTTCTCCTGGTCTGGAGAGCACAACAGCTCTTGGTGACAGGAGATGCCAGAATATGGTGTTTGCTTTCCTCCAGTTCTGCTTGAAGGTGTGATTTGCAATGCTGGAAAGAGGATTCTGCCTTGCAAGAAGCCCCTGGGAAAGCAGACTTTGCTGCTTTTCCTGTGAGGAGCATTTTTTTCAGAAACATGGATTTTCAGGCCTGGCTGCTCTTGACCTGGGAAAGGGGAGTTGGGGGAGAAAAGAAATCATGCAGAACACATGTTCTGCAGCATCAGCAACAGATGAGGCAGGATTTGATTTTGGCTGCAGGGAAGCAGAATCACAACTAAGCTGTCAGTATGTTGCACATGAAAAGTGTTGGATTGGGGCACATACCCAGAGCCAAGTTCTGTTGCGATATGATGGTGATTACAGATACTAAATATCATTTTTTGATGGCAGATTACTAAGGATATGTATTGGAACTGATGCTGTACGTGTTTCATACACTACTGCTAAGGCCAGACCCAAAGCTGCTTAAATCAGCTGAAGAGTTCTCATGGATTCCAGACAGTTTTGGATGTCAGACAGTTTTGGATTCTTGGAGGTGGAACATTAATGCATTCTGATGCTGGGAATTTTCCAAAAGGTTTCAAGTGTTTTATTTTATTTGTAGTTTATTTTAGTCTTTTCCACATTTTTAATCTACATAATTGACATTATGCAATCAGAATAAAATCTTCTGAAGGTAAGGTTACACAGAGCATTGTAACATATGGCAGTGCCTGTTTTTCCATGGTAATAATAATAATGCTACAGAAAAGGGAATGCTTCTGTTCAAATTCCTCCCACCTTAGATTTTGTAACAGTTCTCCGTCCTTTGAGAACTGTGCTCTGAATATCTTCCTAATGCTTTGAACTTGAGTTCAGAAGAAATAACAACATTCAGTTGTTTTACCATCTGATCCTTTAGTAAATATATGACATCTGGGCCTCTTCCTCTTGTTGGTTTCTTTCTTCAGGTTATTAAAAGACGATGTGTCAAAATTATCTGGTACTTCTTCAGTAGTTAGTGCTGAAACAGCACCAGCATTAGTACTGTCCTAAATTTGAGAAAAAATAGGTTATTGAGATGCTTATCTGAAGGAAGAGAGTGAAAGCAGATCAGTTGAAAGAGAGGTAATAACACTTGTACCTTGTCTTCTTAGTGCAACATCTAAGAGGCCTCATTCCCTTTGTGCTGCTTTAGAACAATCTGTTATTTAGTGATACAGCTTTTTATCCTTCAGAGAGCCAGGGTCAGCTGCTGTGCACTGAACATGTCCAAGGGGGATGCACCATGACACAGGGCTATTGTTTGCCACTATGTGGGAGACTGACACAGCACCCAGCTCTGAAACAATGTTGGGTCATTCTGATTAAAATAGTGTCAGTCTGTCTGGGTGGGGGACATGGATTGATCTGGCTTAGCCCTGACTGTGCTGTTCTGTGAGTTTCCAGGATCCTTGCCATGCCTGTGTCACTCCCTTCATCCCTGGGAGGAGTCTGCAGGACTGGAGACTGCTAGGGGGCACTGCTTTTACCTGCTCGGTCTAATGCTCCTCTCTTTTCCCCATAAAAATGTTCAACTAAAATGTTTTTCATCTCTTCTACATGGACCTGTGTCAAAATCCTTTGAATCCATTTAGGAGAACCTCGAGCAATTTGTGCTCTCTGAAATGTCCAGTGTGGGAGCACCTCAGCCTGACTGCCAACTCCTAGGCCATGCACTTGTCCTCAGGGTCTGTGACATTGTCTTCTCTGCTTCTGTCTCTGGGTGAATGGAAGTCAAGCCATTGCAGTCTTCTTTTATGAAATAAGAAAGAAAAAAGAAGAGCAACAGCACCTAGTCCTTTCCCTCATGAAGAATGGTCTGGAGGAGGAACTCATGAACTAGTTGGAAAAAGCTGCTTTTCTGCTGAAGTCTAGTGGCATTTCAAAATCCCCACTGAGGAGAGGCCACAGGAGAACAAGCGTAACTACAATGCTCATCCATATGACCAAGAAATGTCATACGCAATGGCTGTTCATCACAAACAGATTAGCTTTCATTTTCTAGTCAGGATGACAGCACAGGCTATTCAACATCATTTTTGGGTTGCTAAACCTCAAAGAATCTGTTTCTTTCTTTTTTGATGTTATTGCCATGGAAACTGGCTAAATTGCAGGTCCAGATTACATCTTTACTGTTCACTCACTTTCATTTTGATCTGATGACATTCTTCAGGTGCCAGGAAGAGACAAAGAACAAATCAATAGTGTTCCTTGAAACAGAGTCACTCCCTGTGCTCTGCAGCCTTTACTAGCTGAGTGTAGCCACTTGTGTTCTGTCTCCCAGGGCGAGAGACTTGAAACCTGAAGATTTGTTACCTGCAGCCTCATTTTGTGTGATCGCATTGCTCAGCCAAGCTGGAGAGAAGCAGACTGCTTCCTCATCTCTTCCTCACACCTGTGCAGGTGGTAACACAGGGATGTACCAGGGAGCACAAATCTGGGAAATGTTTTGCAGATGCATTAGAACTGTTGAAAACAGATATAATTAGGAGTCAAGGAGAATTGCTATTAAAAGTAGGAATCGTGTCCAGAGTGGTGAAGGCTGTATATGAGAATCCTGATAATAAATACTTAAGAGAGGAATGTCTCTATACATGTCAGCCTGCGATGGCCCAAACCACAAATGCTACCCCCATAGTTTTGGGATTTGAGTGCTGTCTTGAGTGTGGGAAATCTCTAATTTTTTTTTATTTTGGGACATTTTTATCAAGGTACCAGGTAAAGGTGGCCTGGCCTGGATTCTTGGAGGTGGAACATAGGGACTGTACTTCCAGAGACCTGTTGCAAGCTCTTGCTTTAATCAAATGATAATGGTGTTCTTTCTGATGAAATAGCCTTTATCCCCCTACAAATCCTGTAGATTTGAAAGTGAATGTTGGGGGGAGGAAACTGAAATGAGTTATGTGTGTTTTCTTTTAAGAGTTTGGAAAACCTGGACATGAATGTATGAGTAGCCCCTAGGCAGCGGTAAAACTGGCACTTATGTAGCGAGTCCTAATATATGCAACTGACCTTGGTGACATTACAAAAGCAATCTTCACACAGATAGAATTTTTAATGGAGTATCTATAATGCATTAGTCATTGATGCCTTTGCCTTGCATCAGGCATTCAGATCTTATGTCCATTTTCCACTGTACTTACACTGCAGTCAAGTTACAAGGGAAAAAATCTGTTATTTCTTGCTATATTATTTTATCTATGACCTTTTGTAATACAGTTTAGTTTCGGAGAAGCTTTTCTTTACCAGTATAAATTCTTTTATCCTGATAAATATTACTATGGATCATAAGTTGAGGAAAATGGGTGCCCTTATGTTGCATGAGAAAGTAGCTTTGCATTACAGGATTTCATTCTTTTTGTATGCACAGGGTGTTGAGATTGATTCTTTTTCATTCTGAAATGACAAGAGTGCAGCATATGCCCTTGTCTGTCTGTCCAGAGAGTGAGTTAATATTGGTAATATAATGTGTGAGTTTACTGAGGAAAAGAAGTAGAATAATTATTTGGCTTTAATAGATCTATTTCTGAACTAATTCAGTAACTTGTTGGTTTATATGAGTGATTCATTGGCAGAGATTGCTATTGTTGCAGAAAGACTTGTGTATATTGACCACAGCTGATTATATGGCTAATTTTGGCTGAACCTGGTAATATTATCATCTCTATATCCTCAAAATTTGTATTCAGAAGAAATTTGGGGGGGTTTAATTTTGACAACTATAATTTTCCAGCATGTCTTCATGAAGACTTGCTTGCTTAGGGAAGGAGCACTTTTCTTTGCTGTGCTAGTGAGAGCAGTGCACAATCTAGTATCCATACTACAGGAAAAGGTGCTGAGGAGCCACTTGTGTGTTCCTGATTCTGTCACGGATTCTGGCAGTTTTCTTGTGTATAAGATGTAGCTTCCTGAGTGTGGAAAAATAAAGTAAAATTAAGAGACAGAGAAGGAGAAGGCATTTTTGAAAATGTTGGCCCCGATATGTCAGTTTTTACATTTCTAAACTGAAGGATTCTGAATATTTCACAAGACTCTTTAAAGGCTCTGTGGGTGTTTGCAAGGTGTTTTAGAGCTGCTTGCTGGGAAACTGCACTGCAGTGCAAGGAGCAACGTCTTCACTTCAGACCACACCTCTGGAACGTTTGTGCATTTGCTGATAGCCTCATCTGAGAGATTGACATAGATCTGACTTTCTCAGATGCATTATTAGCCTCTTCCCCAGGGATTTTATCGGGAGGAAACGAAAAAGGATTTGTTTGTTTGTCCCAGGTGCCCTCAGAGTGTGTCAGAGCTGGTGTCAGTGTGCCCTTTGCTGTCATATGCGCTCTGTGATGCTCCTGCCCAGAGCAGAGTTGTACAGGATGGATTGCTGTCTGTCTCAGGAGTGTGTGAAGGGATAAACTCTTCAGTGGAGTTCATGGCAAGTGCGCAGTCTCCCTTATCATAAAAACATAAATAAATTGTGCCTGCAGATTTTACAAATTATTGTGAATCCATCAACCTAAATTAAAGAGTTACAATTTTTCAGGAAAAGCAAAAAAAAAAACCCAACCCCATGTTTACTTGATCAATATGTGACAGAAAATCCAGCTTTTTTCCTCTGTTTATCAATAATATGTGGTTTTATTAAATTGCCTGCCCTGTCTCAGTTTGACATACAAACCTTGTTTGACATATGGTGGCTGTTGCTTGCACCTGGAGGTTGAATGTACTATGTAGAGCATGTAACTAAGGAGATGGGGTTTTGTTCATCCTTTCAGTTAATTCTGTGTGTTCTTTTCTTCCCTCCCCTTCGTGCTGCACGGCTGATTACCACCCTAGGACCTTGCAATGGGACACAGACCCCTCAGTGCTGCAACTCCAGTCTGACTCTGAACTTGGGTATATGTCAGCTCTTTTTGTTATCCTTTCTTTGCAAGAATTATGTTGGAAATGCTTCCTAGTTGAGCTGGTTGTATGTGATTTTCATTTGCTTTTTGGAGTCAAAAAGACCATAATTTAAGTTTCATTTTTTTAGTTTCATAAATTAGAAGCTTCAGCAAAGTCATATTTGTGGGAAAAAATCCAGCTATTTAAACAAGCTTATGAAAAGATAAATTGCTATTTCTGTTGCCTGAAACACAATACAAATAACTATTTCATTTCAGATGAAATGTTATTATTGTGGCATATATGTGCATGTATAGTTACAGTGATCTTGTTTGTACCTGTTGATTCAGACTGTTCTCTGAATCATTTGCGAGATACTTTCCCCCCTCCTTTCTGCTGGCTATAGTTATGCTGTTTCCATATGCAGTAACAATGTCCCCTTTTCCCTTAGGAAAAGGGAAAAGCTTAGGAGCTGTGTGTGTGTTTAAAATTGTACAATTAAGTATGATCATAGTCCCAGAGTAAGTGCCATCTTAGTTGAGTTCAGGCCTATGAAGCTTTTTAAAAATTCTAATAGGGCTAAAATTAATATTTTATGGTTTGGCATGGAACTTCTTTACCCCAACAAGTAAAAAAAATTAGTAAATTTAAATTATGTAGAAATGCTTACCTGCAGAGGTATTTAGGATAACCTGTTCCCCTAAAAGGGTGGGTAGCAGCATGAGTCATAGGTAAAACCAAATCACTGCTGGGAAAAATTTGTTCTACCAGTGTTATTCTGCAGGGTTGTCTGTTTTGACTCTCCAGGCAACTCTCTCGTGCTTTTGCTACTTCATTCACCACTCTGTCAGAAAAACAACAGCTTCCCTTCAGCTGATTGACAGTGCTCCCTGCTGCAGTTAGGTGTGTTAGGTCTATTCACCAGGAAAGATCCAGAAGGAAAGTATCCAGAGAGTTTCCTAAACAGAAGTGTTTCTCCATGTCTAGAACTCCTAGGAATGTTTGTAGTTTACACACCCGTGTGACTTCAAATAGGTCACACATCTACAACTTTACCTGGGCTGTACCAAAAAGGTAGAGTTTTTTGAGCTATTTTAACCTACAAAAACTTTATAGAAATTCCAGCTCCTTTTTTTACAGAAGTTTGAATTAAAAGATGAGGACTCCTAGGAGCAAGGTTTCTCAAACAGCTGTGCAAAGCAAGTTCCTTTATCTGACTCGCAAAAAGATAACTCTGTATGTAGACTTCAATTAATTACTAGCAGCCAGTGCAGAGGCAGAAAAGAAGCATTCCAAAGAGCAAGTCCACAGGCACACATTGTAATGGAAGTCCTGTCCCTTTTGAAAGAAAACTGTCTTCAAACCCAAGGCAGAGTTAAACTTTCCTCTGGTGTCCTGAGACTAGAGCAAAAAAAAAAAACAACAAAACCACTGCAAAAGAAATCCTGCAGTCAGCAATTATATGATATTTGTCTCAAAACACTTGTAGCAGATACATCTTTCTTAAGATACCTACGGACTGAAGAATCAGTTTTCATGTATGGGTTTTAGTCACTATCCTCCTACTGACTTCCCATTAGCAGTTTGGGTAGGAATCCTTCAAAGATTATGCGCTCTCTAAGATGAATATTTATTGAATTTATGAGAATTATGAGTACCTC